>NC_090822.1:76787115-77529078 GCF_000390325.3 Nicotiana tomentosiformis | reverse complement strand
GTTTGCACCTTGTTTGCATAGTTTTGGATCGACAAGCAATGGTTTGAGATGTTAAAGTGGCGTTGGAGCCCGCTATGGAGCTTCTGAGCGAGGTAAGTCTCTTGTCTAACCTTGTAAGAGGGAATTTACTCCATAGGTGATTTAAATTAATATCTGATGTTAATTGTGGGGCTACGTACGCACGAGGTGACAAGAGTCCGTGCGTAGCTACTAATTATGCTATGTCCGGGTAGTTTAGGACCCAAATTATGAATTACTTATAATATTTGCATCCTTTATTAATTGAAGTACTTGAATCATATTCAAAATTGTTAGAGGAAATAGTAAAAGACCGAAATTTCACATACTTAATTTTTTATGCAAATCACTCGACCGTTAATAGAAATTGTACATCCTTATGTGTTAGCCTTGTGATAGTTTCTCATCCCGGAGATTCATAAAGTCTCCTCCTTTCTTGTGGAGTGGGTAGAACACCTCGGCAGTATAGATGCATCTATGGATCGTGTCGCACTTCCCTCGGCAGTGTACACGTTATTCCGGATCGGGGCGAACGACCTCGGCAGAATCGTACGTTATCGCTAGTAGTTCGAATATTCCCGAGATAAATCTTTCCACTGAAGCCCAACATTTGTTTTTGGTATTTCTTATTTATTTGGTATTAATACTTAGTATTTTTCCGAGATATTAATGTGGAATACGAGATCAGGAGATTTATGCTTTAAAAGAAATATTTAGAAGATTATAAACCTTACAGATTTACTCCATTATTGTTGTGCACTTCATATCTGCCCACGCTTTTATTATATTGCTTTATTGGACCTTTAGTAAGTGTCGATGTCGACCTCTCGTCACTACTTCTTTGAGGTTAGACTTGATACTTGCTGGGTACGTGTTGTTTACGTACTCATACTACACTTGCAGCACATTTTACGAATCTGGAGCATACGTAGTCTCCAACAAAGTTATTTATATTCTCCTGTCTAATTTGTATTCCAGACAGAGGTTGTATTTTATTATATTTCCTAGTTGATGCTCATGTACTTGTGACACCGGATTTTGGGGGTTCCTACTGGATGTTAGTATGGTAATTCACGTAATTATCGTTGTGTCACTTTATAAATTCTATTTCAAACTATTTAATTAGTGGAAACTATGATTTCAAAAGTAATAGAAATGAGTAATTAAATTAGCAAATTATCATTGGCTTGCCTGACGGCGAGTAAGGCGCTGTCACGATCTATAGTGAATTTTTAGTCGTGACAGTGGGCCCTAATCAACTCCCACATATTTTCTATCCGTCTAGCACAGAATGTCTGGGACAAACACTGCCCCTTCCATATGTATGAAGACATATGCTCGGCCTGTAGCAACAGTAGCTCTAGCGATGCAGGTCCGGGATGCACATGCAGAACATCTATGACAACTAATGTAAATTGAACAATATTAATTAAAGTGATTTTCTTTTTAATTGCTTAACATCTTTAAATATATTGGAATATGTTTAATATTAAAATTTATTCTATATTTTTACTATATTGATAATTATGTTGATACATTTTCTATATTATAATTTTATATTTTATATGTTGGTTTATCATTTTATATGTTAGTTTATTATTTTATATGTTACATTATTATTTTATATGTTAGTTTACTATTTTATATGTTTATTTATTATTTAATATGTTAGTTTCTTATTTTATATGTTTATTTCTTATTTCATATGTTAGTTTATTATTTTATATGTTTGTTTCTTATTTTATATGTTAGTTTATTATTTTATATGTTTGTTTGTTACTCACCTATTTTTTACTATAATAAAATTAAATAATTAATTTTCATAACTATACAAAATTTAATTAATAAATATTCATCTAACAATACTTAGTTTGACAAATATTGTTGTTGTCTAATGTTATTTTCGTATGTTTGTTAACTAGAATTCGAGAGAGCTTGTGTTTGAACTACAAAGATACAACGCTAAAGGCCACTACATTTTACTAAGCTAAAAGGGCACTACATTACAAATACGAGCACTACATTAAAATTACGAGCACAACATGCCACTACGGGGAACTAAACAATATTAAAGTCACATATTCATATATGTACAAAAATAATATCTAAATAAGATTAATTATTCCTAAAATAAAAATTTATCTATCTTACTAATCTTTTAGCAAATAAATAATCTAAACTGGATAAAAATAATAAATTAATTTAATCACAAAACAATCACGAAAAAACATATACCACAGTAAAAATTAACTAATTAATATTTTTTTAACAACTAATAATAATTTATCTATTTTACTAACTGTTTTAAGCACACTAATAATATAATCCAGATAAAAAATAATAAATTAATTAAATCGCAAAATAATCACGAAATAACATAGAACACAGTATAAAACAACTAATAGGCATTTTTTATACATGAGTTTTAACAAAAATTAAGTCGGAATACCTCGATTTTAGGTTTTTGAAAAGTTGAAGATTTGGAGATTTAGAGCCGAAACGAGCAACCCACTAGAAGATAACACCTTAGATACGATGTGGGACCAAGAATCTACACTTTTTGTGGGACCGGTGGGCTCCAACCGAGTTTGTTTTGGATAAAAATGATGGGGGGACCGCTAGAATTTTTTAAAGGAGGGGGGTCTGGTGGTTCGCGTCTGGTGGGGTAGGAGAAGGGCCATTTATTTATATAGGTATAGATCCCATATATACCACGCTATACTATAGCGCGGTACATATGCACGCTATACCTTCCCGCCCATTTTATGTTCAAATAAAGCGCGGTTATTGACCGCGCTATACATATTATGGTGCCCAGTTGTTTTTCCATATGTTATGGTTCTTTGAGTCCAAAAGAATCACACTTTAGTTCCGGACTCTGTCGACGATATGTAGGGAAAAATAAGGGGATGGGACACGATGGTCGAGGGGTTTTGTTTGGAATTCTAATGGGAGAGAAGATTTGTCAAAGTATTTTATGTCTGTGAAATAAGCAGATACTCCCTAACTAAGTAGAAGAGACAAACAAGTCAAAAGTCAAGCAATAAAGTCAACAAAATTAATTAAAGAAATATAAATAAAGAGAACATGATATATGTAAAAACGTGAAAAAACCACCAAAAAGTTTAAAAGTTGCTAGTATGAAGTCTCGATCCCCCGCCAACAAGGAGGAACTATCTGCCTCTTGCCACTGGCACCATGACATCATTTGTCACTCAGGGTGGCAAGTGAAATATTTATCCGATTTTGCACATGTATGTATATACATACATTTAATATATCGACGGAAGCTTACGGGTGGCGTACCATCCCGTTGGGCCTTAATAGTTCCGCCCTTGGATCCAAGCCAAGAGTGCTTGGTCGACCTTACACAGATCGTCCCACCTATGACGCGTGAGCTCCCAAATGGGAGGAGCAGGTACACTCTGCGCACATCCAAACTGTCGCAAGACACACCTGGTCGCGTGCTGCAGTGTCTGGAAACATCGGTGGGACATCGGTCATCCACTTGTCTCGACCACATGAGCAATACTAAAAAAACTTTATACAATTAAACGTCAACAATAAATTATTAAACTAAATATTAATTGACGAAAAACATTCATAACGCAATGTGAAATTGGCAACAAAAAAGGTAAGGACACAAATTCAAAAATAAACAAAAATTTGATAAAAAAGAAAGAAAATAAAATGCACAAAAACATATTTTAAAAACTAAAATTTATATAATTATAATGTGACGACCCGTTGGGTCGTTTTGAATTCTAGACTTAATTTTCATGATTCGATACCTCTCGTAGCTTTATTTAATGCTTCTTGGTTTGCGTGCATAGTCTGTGTCGCTTTTCAAAAGCTTTTATGTGAAATTTTAAAGAAAATAAAAACTTTTGACTAAAAATGAGGCTAGAGTTGACTACGTTCAATATTTTGTATAAACAATCCCGATTGGTATTTTTACAATTCCGGTAGATCTGTATTTTAATTTTAGACTTGGACACATGTCCGGAATTGAATTCGGAGGTTCCTATGTTGATTTGATTTGTTTTGCCAAAAGTTAGTAATTTGAATGTTTGGAAAGTTCCTAGGTTTAACTGTAGGTTGACTTTATTGTTATCGGGTTCAGATTTTGGTTTTGAAACTTGGTATAGTTCCATTTTGCTATTTGAAACTTGTCTACAAAATTTGGTCCAGTTTGGAGTAGGTTTGATAGGATTCGACGCTTGGTTGTGATTCTAGAGGTTCTTGAGTTTTCTATTTAATTTCATGTGTTTTGATGTTAGATCCGTGTTTCTAAATGTTATTTTTCTATTTGTATTGTGCGAGTGAGTTCATATGATGTTGTTAGACTTGTGTACATATTTAGTTTGGAGCCCGAGGGGCTCGAGTGAGTTCTGGATAGGCTTCGAACCATTTTGGACTTAGGGGATTGCTAGTTTTCAGCTGTGTTTTGTGTCTGGTGCATTGTGCTTCGCGGGCGCGAAGGGAAAATTTAGGTTGGGAGCTGAATGTTCTTCGTGAACGCGAGAAGATGGTTGTGAACGTGAAGCAATGTGGGGCTTATCCTTTGCAAACTCCACAGGCTTCACACAAACACGAAGCTTCGTAGCATCTGGGGGGAAGATCAGGTGGTCCCTCTTTGCGAATGCTGACCTTGGTTCGCAAACTCGAAGACATGTAAGGAGTTAAGCCTTTGTGAATGCGAAGGCCAATTGGCTGGTGCATCGCGAACGCGTCTGGTGCTTAGAGAATGCGAAGAACACCTAACGCCAAGATATTTAAAGTGTTAAAAATCGGGATTTGGTCATTTTGACCATTTTGAAAGCTAGAGCTTGGCCTAATGGCGATTTTAAGGAGGAATTTCATCCCTACTTTATTGGTTAGCGATTTTTGACTAGTTTTGATGTATTTCTATAATCACCCATTGAGTTTGACCTTTAATCCATGAATCTAATGGAAGAAATTAGGGATTTTGGTAGAATTTAGGAATTTTGCAAAACTAAGATTTACACCTCAAATCCCTGGGGTGAATGGGTAATCGGGTTTTGGTCTGAATCCCTGGTTTTGGCCAAGTGGGCCAAGGTTTGACTTTTGTTGATGTTTTTCAAATTCATCAAATCGAATCGTTTTCACTCGCGAGTTGTATGTAAAGTTTATTTTTAAATTATTTAAACTATATTTGGCTAGTTTTGATCGGTTTGGAGGGTAATTATAAAGGAAAGACCGTAGTTAAGTGTATTTGATTTCGAAATGAGGTAAGTGTTGTATCTAACCTGGATTTGAGGGAGTTTGGACTTGTTGAACTATTTGTTATGTGAATTATGAGGAAAAACATTGTATATAAGAGGTGACGACTCTATATGCTCCACCATGGGATTTAGCATGCGGGATTTGGCTATTTATTTTAATGTCTTTATATATTCCGTGTTATTTCTAGTTATATGCTTCAATTGTTGCATGTTCTTACTTGACATCTATATTATACTTGTTAATTGTTACTTGCTTGAATTTGTTCATTTCTCACACGATTTCAACTCATTTTCTACTTGTTTCTACTTGCCTTAATTGTACATTCTCATTGTCACATATTTTACCTGTTTTTTTTATCCTTATATCATTCGATGCACTCTATTATGTTATTTCGCTTATGTGAGCCGTTTAGCTCTTTTTGTATTGATGAATTGAAAAGGTTTGGAATTTTGAGGTATTAGATATTCTCTGTTATATTGGTGGATCTTAAATGTTCAGTACGTTTCATCTTCTTTTATGTTGATATTTCGTAAATATTGTTGTTGAGTCGTTTATGTTGATAAATTTGAAATTGTTAGCATCGGTCATGCCGCAACGGTATTGAAAGAATATGAAATGATATGAAGGAATAAGGACGGAATATGAACAGATGATGATATGGTGGATCGGGTTGCGTGCCGCAATAGATTTAATGTGTTGTAAGTTGTTTGTGGTTGTAGAGATTATTCTCGGAATTTTAGTATGAGATTTGAGTTTATTTTTCTTCTGGGGCCTTCTGGTAGTTGACCTTTGGTCCGTTCATATGAATTTGCGTTTTTACTTCTATTCTTGTTTTATGTTGTTATTATTCTTGTGCAGGTTATTTATGAGTGACTTGCCATAGCCTCGTCACTATGTCGCCGAGGTTAGGCACGGCACTGATAAAGTATATGGGGTCGATTGTACTCATGCTACACTTTTGCACTTCTTGTGCAGATACCGGTGTTGTCCTAGTGGTGCGTAGGCTCGAATTTGACAGCTAGGGAAAACTTGAGGTAGAACTGCTGGTGTTCGCAGTCCCTCAAGTCCCTTCGATCCTACTTTTACTATTTTCTTTTCGAACATTTGTATTTCGTTGAGGCTTTATCTATAGAATTCTAGTCTTCTCATGTATTCGTGATTCCATATTTCTGGGATGTGCTTAGACTACGTTACGTTCTATTTATCACACCTATTTCAAACTATTGCAACTTTTTATTATTGATGTTCTGATTTAAATTGTTAAAACTGGTTAAGTATTTAGCTAACCTTGGCTCGTCTAGCAAGTGAAATATTAGGCGTCATCACAGCCTCGAGGTTGGGATTCAGGGTTGTGACAAATAATTTAGACTTTTACACGAAATTCCCGAATTACAGAATTTAAGTTCAAAAACATTTCCATTCGGGTAAAAAGAGAGGCAATTTTGGGTTAAAACACTTGTCAAACTTGGAAAAAATACAAGAATACATGGTTTGCTATAAACATTAGCTATAATATCTCCGGTTATTATAAGCAAAACATTTGGTAAAAAATACCTCACATTGAAGTTCTTTCCTTAATGTTTAATTTGGCCGAAATGCTCATTTTCCCCCAAATTCGAGCAAAATTCTTCTTCTACGCTTTAGTCTTGTATATTTAGATAGAAAACTTGGAAAACTCCACGTGGTGGGACCTTCACTAGCCATCAATGGAGCAATTTAACCAAGGGAGGGGATCACGACCTAACTCCCACCGGAGTTGTGACGTCGCCTATCACTACTTGCTAGGCAAGCCAACAGTGACATATAAGAACAAACTTGATAAAACATAGTTTAATTAAACTCAGCAGCGGAAATATCTCAACTATTCGATGAAAACAACATAATATTGCTACAACCATCCCAATGATCTAGTGTTAACGAATACATGAGCACTACTGAATATAAAAATACAAAACTAAATCCTCAATACAACTGTTTGGACAATAGAGCAGTAATAAAGGAAATAAATGAAAGAGAACTTCAAGGTCTGCGGACAACATAGAAGATATCTCATAGTCTCCCAAGTACTGGTACCAACACTACTTTAGCAATCACCACGTCCAAAAGTACGTAGATCTGCATATGAAGTGCAGAGTGTAGTATGAGTACAACCGACCCCATGTACTCAATAAGAAACAAAACCAAGTGACGAGCTCAGAAGAACAGTCAGAGACCAATATCACTAACAACATAGGATTTAATGATAACAATAACAGTAAATAACTCAAAGAAACGACCATGCTCAGCTTGTTCACAATACATGAATTTAGGCATGCTTTCAAATACAACAGTAAATTCCAACACGGAAAAAAACATCTCAATTACCAGCTAGCATCATGAAAATACATCTCTATGCCTACATGTCAAGTTAATGATTCTATGGTGATAATCTCAAGTACTCTCACTCTCAGCTCATTCAAGGTGCTTGCCTAAAATTCCCACTTCGTCACACACACCCCATCACTCAGAACTGTACAAATGCCTAGCATCGATGCCCCTAAAAAACACATGTATCTATATCATTATTTCTGCGCTCACTGCCGGTATGTCAGACTCTGGAGGGAGGGATCCTGCCCAAGCGCTAATCAAAAGTCAATAAGGCCTGTTATGGCATGGATCCCGATCCAAATAATAATAAATCCAATATGGCATGTTGCGATATGAAGCCCCATCCAAAATAAGAGTCTCCGCGTGGCTCTACGGCCCATCTTAGTTATCAACCTTTCAAGTATCAAGGCTCACAATCTCATATCACTCAGTCCAAGCAGTATCACATATGGAAAAACAACCACAACATGTGATGTAACAATGAATAGTATACAAAGACTGGGGTATAATATGCAAATAAAGAACCATGACTAGGTGTATAATTACAGTTAAGATAGACAACTCAAAACAACATAAATAACCTCATTAGGTCTCAACCAAATAATTGCATAGCCTAAATATGATTTCTAACATGAATCACAGCACGGATAATCAACAAGTAAGAAAACATGGATACTCCGGTTCACTCCCACACGCACATCACCTAGGATGTGTGACACTCCAATATGATTCATATAACATGGCTCCCATAGTTAAATACCCTCAAACCCAAGTTTAGATATATTACTTACCTCAAGCTTTCCCACGTGTATCAACCTCCGAACGAATTGAATCTAGTCATAAAAAATATAATATCGTTAAATAATGTCGTAGGAAACAACTTCAAACAATAAAGTTTCTATCTTTATTAAAATCAAAGAATCAACCATGGACCCGCACCCCAAAACCCGACAAAACTTATAAATTCTGAACACCCATTTAATTACGATTCCAACAACCAAAATCATCTAATTCCAACCTTAAATCGCATTCAAATCATCAATTTATGTTTTAGAAAGGTTTTCACAAAAAAAACCCCAATTTCTCCAATTTAAATCACTAAGTAAAAGATAAAAACAAAAATGGAACTATGAATAATGGACAAATCTGAGTAACAAATACTTACCCCAATCCAAAATATGAAACTCTCCTCCAAAATCGCCAAATTCCGAGCTCCACAACTCAAAATATGATATAATAACTCAAACTCTCGAAATAGAGTACTATATAGTGTGCCCAGGCATTACCCCTTCGCGAACACGGAAGAAGCATCGCGTTCAGAAAGCACCAACTTCGCCAGCTGCCAAAACCACCTTCACGAACACGACGACCTAGTCGTGAATGTGATGACCAATGATACCATGCGTACGCAAAGATGGAAGCTCCCACGCGAACGCGAAGACTTAAGGCCTAGTGCCCCCAGCCGACTTCCCTTCTAAAGGAATGCATCCTCCATCTCAAGTTCGTGAAGGCCACTTCCCTCCAAAGCATCGCGAATGCATTACCGGACTTGAAAACGCAAAGAGAACTTCACCTGCCAACAAAGAATCCTCTGTGAACATGACCATTGTGTCGTAAACGCGAAGAAGCACACACCAAACACCAGATCAGTTGATCAGACATGAAGAAAATGGTCTGAAATTCATCTGAAACACACCCGAAGCCCCCAAGACCCCATCCAAATATACCACCAAGTCCTAAAATACAATACGAACTTACTCGAAACCTCAAATCACATCAAACGACACCAAAATTATGAATTGCACATCAATTCAAGCTTAGTAAAACAAATAAATTTCCAACTTCTAAAACACATGCCGAGCCATATCAAATCAACTCTGAATGACCTCAAAGTTTTAATGCAAGTCCCAAATGACACAACAAACCTATTCCAACTTCCGAAACAAAAATGCAAACCTGATATCAATAAATTCAACTCTCGCTCAAACCTCTCAACCTCCAAAACATTCAACTTTCCAACTTTTGCCACAAAGCACCAAATCAACCCACAGACCTCCAAATCAATATCTAGACATACGCCTAAGTCCAAAATCACCATATGAAGGTATCATAACCATCAAAACTCCATTACAAAGTTGTCTACATAGAAGTCAAACTCCGGTCAACTCTGTCAACTTAAGCTTTCAACCTTGGGCCTAAGTGTCCCAATTCACTCTGAAACCACCCTGAAACCAAATCCAACCATCTCGACAAGTCGCATAACCATAAATGAACATAGAAGAAGCAAGAAATAGGGGAAGAGGCTACAATACACAAAGTGATCGGTCGGGTCGTTACATTCTCCCCCTCTTAAACAAATGTTCGTCCTCGAACGGGTCTAAAATCATACCTGGAGTCTCAATAATATGAGGATATCTGGTTTGTATCTACTACTAGGTCTCTCAACTGTCCTCCTCGACCGCCTAACTTCTCCATTGAACGTTCACTGATGCTATATTCTTTGATCTCAACTTTTGAACCTACCAATCCAAAATGGCCACTGGCTCTACATCATAAGTCAAATCCCCATTTAACTGCACTGTGCTGAAGTCCAGAACATGACAAAGATCGCTATAGAACTTCTGAAGCATCGAAACATGAAACACTAGTGAACTCCCAATAGACTAGGTGGCAAGGCAAGTCTGTAGGCCACCTCACCAACTCTCTTAAGCACCTTAAAAGGGCCAATCTATCTAGGACTCAACTTCCCTTTCTTCTCGAATCTCAGCACACCCTTCATGGGCGAAACTCTGAGTAGAACCTTCTCACTCACTGTGTAAGCTATATCTCGGACCTTTCGGTTCACATAACTCTTCTATATGCATTGTGTTGTAGGAAATCACACCTGAATCTCCTTAACCTTCTTCATAGCATCACTAACCAAATCAGTGCCCAACAATATAGCCTTCCCATGATCGAACCAACCAACCGGAGAACAACGTCACCTCCCGTAAAAGGCCTCACAAGGTGCCATTTGGATACTCGATCGATACCTATTATTGCAGGCAAACTCTGCGAGTAGTAGAAATGTATCCCATGAACCCCCCCTCCCAAATCAATAACACATGCACGTAACATATCCTCCAAGATCTGTATAGTGCGCTCGGACTGCCTATCAGTCTGCGACAAAAGACCGAAGCATCTTAGCAGACACTGGAGAGAAATCCTTAGTAACTTCGTCGCTCACATGATGTACTCAACTCAACCCATCTGTCAAACTCTCATTGCACTGCTCTCCAAATCTGCGATGTGAACTGTGTGCCTGGGTCAGAAATGATGGAAATGGGCATGCCATGCAGGTGGATAATCTCCCAGGTGTAAATCTGAGCCAACCGCTCTGAAGAATAGGAAGTCATCACTGGATGAAGTGTGTGGACTTTGTCAACCAGTCCACAATAACCCATACTACGTCAAATTTCTTCAAGGTCCATAGTAAGCCTACCACAAAATTCATGGTGATGCGCTCCCACTTCCACTCCAGTAGCTCCAATCTCTGAATCAACCATCCCGATTTCTGATGCTTATACTTCACCTGTTGACAATTCTAACACTGAGAGACATAAGCAACAATATCTTTCTACATTCTCCACCACCAATAGTGTTGTTTCAAGTCACGGTACATTTTCGTGACACTTGGGTAAATGGAATAGCATGAGTTGTGAGACTCCTCAAGGATCAAATCTCTCAACTCATCAACATTTAGAACAAAAATTCGGCCTTGAAGCCGCATAACCCCATCATCACATTGGCCTTAGCACCACCCCACTGCACTGTGTCCTTCAATACCAACAAGTGAGGATCATCGAACTGGCGAGCCTTGATACGCTCCAACAACAATGATTTTGCAACAACACAAGCAAGAACTTAGAAAGGCTCCAAAACATCCAATCTCACAAAGCCAAAGCCTGTATATCCATGGCTAGTGGCCTCTCTGCTACCAGTAAATATGCCAAACTGTCCATGCTCTCAGCCTTCCTACTCAATGCATCGTCCACCACATTGGCCTTTTACGTATGATTTAATATGGTGATATGATAGTCTTTCATCAACTCTAACCATCTCCGCTGCCTCAAATGAAGGTCCTTCTATTTGAACAGATGCTAGAGACTCTGGTAGTTGGTATAGACCTCACATGGAATGATGTATATATAGTGCCTCTAAATATTCAGTTCGTGAATAATGGCTGCCAACTCTAAGTCATGTACAAGGTAAAGCTTCTGATAAACCTTCAACTACCGAGACGCATAGGCAATCACCTTATCGTTATGCATCAACACTACGCCAAGCTCAATACACGATGCATCACAATACATGGTATAAGATCCCAAACCTATATGCAACACCAACAATGGTGATGTGGCCAATGTAGTTTTGAGATTCTAAAAGCTCACCTCACACTCATCGGACTATCTGAAAGGAGCACCTTTCTAGGGAAATCTTGTCAAAGGTGCGGTAATGAATGAGAAACCCTCCACTAAACAATGGTAATATTCGACCAAAATAAAGAAACTCCGAATCTCAATAGCAGAAGAAGGTCTAGGCCAACTCTGAATTGCCTCAATTATCTTCGGATCTACCTTGATCCCCTCACTGGACACCACGTGCCCCAAAACACCATCAAGTCAAGCCAAAATTCACACTTGGAGAATTTAGCATATAGCTTCTTCTCTCTCAAGGTCCGATGCTGCTCATGATCCTCTTGGCTGCGTAAGTACACCAATATGTCATCAATGAATATTATGACAAAAGAATCAAGATATGACTGAAATACATTATTCATCAGGTGTATAAAGGATGCTGGGGTATTGGTCAACCCAAAAGACATCACCAAAAATTTGTAGTGACCATAGCGAGTCCTGCATACCGTCTTCGGAATATCTGAATCCTGGATTCAGCTGATGATACACAGACCTCAAATTAATCTTTGAAAACACTTTATCACCCTAAAGCTAATCAAATAAGTCATCACTGCATGATAGAGGGTACTTGTTCTTGATTGTCACTTTGTGTAGCTGCCTTTAGTCAATACACATCCTCGTAGTACCATCATTCTTCTTCAAAAATACAACTGGTACACCCCAAGGTGACATACTAGGCCTGATTAAGCCCTTATCAAGGATCTCCTTATCAAGTTGCAGTGAAATAGAGATGGGCTGAGTTACGGGCACCAAGTCAATACCAAAATCGATGTCCCTGTTAGGTGGCATACCTGGCAGCTCTGCTGGAAACACATCTGGGAAGTCTCTCACTACCGGAACTAACGCAATGGTATGAGCATCATCATTAACATCCTTCACGAAGGCCAAATATCCTAAACATCCATTCTCAACAATCCGTTGAGCCTTCAAATGTGAAATAACTCTACTATGAACATAATCCAGGGAGCCTCTCCACTCTAATCTCGACACCCCCGTATCACCAATGTCACAGTCTTAGTGTGGCAATCAAGGATAGCATGATATGGTGACAACCAATCTATGCCTAGAATCATGTCAAAATAAACTATGCTAAGCCGTAAAATATCAACACTCATCTCATAACTCTCATAGTCACCACATAAGACTAAACGTAAATACATGAACATGCATAACTAAAGAATCACTTGGCATGTCCAAATAACGATCAAAGTACGCTGATACATGTAAATAAGTGGAACCAGGGTCAAATAATATTGAAGCATCCCGATGGCCACTGAAACAATACTTGTGATAACTGCGTCTGAAGCAACTGCCTCTAGCTAGGCAGGAAAATCATAACATCGAGCCTGACCACCACTTGTCGGACCTCTCCCTCTAGGGCGACCTCGACCTGAACGACCTCTACCCCAAGTTGGTTGAGTGGGTGGTGTTGTAGCTGGTGCAGAAGTCATAGCCTGACCTCTCTACTATATAGGACCTCCAGTAAAACAGGGTCAAAACCTCCTCACATTACCTAACTCCACACACTTGTAGAAACCTCGTCCTATGGATGACTACGAGGTTTGAATCGGGCCTCGAGAACTAGTATAACTATTAGAAGAATCCATAACTGACGAACCCTGAACTAAAGGGGCACGGTATGAAATCTGAGTTGGGAGTGCACTGAAAGATGACTAAACTGGATGGGTTTTGTATGAACCATGGCTAGCTAATGGACCACAAGGAACCTGACGAGTAATTTGAGCGGGCCTATAAGGATGACCTCTGTTGTGATGTGACTGACCTCCATAAGAGGTACCACTCAAACAACCTGAACCATAGGGAATCCTCATGCTCAAGCCTGCGAACCTGCTCCAAGCGCCTAGCAATCTCAACCACTTGGTTAAACCCGACATCTGTCTCGGCCTCTCGAGCCAAACTATAACGTAGACCATAGTTGAGGTTATCAATGAACCTTCTGATCCTCTCCCTCTTAGTGGGAACCAACCATATGGCATGGCATGCCAAATCTGCAAATCTTATCTCGTATTGGGTCATGGTTATACCATCCTGGCATAGCTGCTCAAACTGCCTATGCCAACTTCTTTCTGCGCGTTTGTGGGACAAATTTCTCTAAGAAGAGAACTGAGAACTTATGCCACGTAAGTGGCGCTGCTCCATCTGGCCTGGCTAACTCAAAATCTCTCCACAATTTGTAGGCTACCCCTGTCAGCTGAAAGGTAGTGAAAGCAACTCCACCGTTATCCACAATACCTGTAGTGCAAAGAATCCGATGACAACGGTCCAAAATATCCAAAGCATTCTCTGACTATGCTCCACTGAACTCGAGTGGATCAAGCTTCCTAAACTTTTCTAACCTCCTCTGCTCCGCATGAGACATAGATAGATCGGCCTCGGCCGGAGCAGCAATAACTGGTTGTATAGGTAATAACCCCAGTGTCTGATGGCCCTAAGCTAGCTGCTCTAGAGTACGGGCGGCAAGAGTCTGAGCTCCTCTCACATCCTGTGAGATAGTTGGTGCAACTGGCATCAAAACCGTCTAAGCCAAGCCCGTATACACACTCAAAATCTGACCCAAAACCTCCAAATACGATGCATCATAATAGGCACCACCAGTTTCTGGGCTGGTCCTACCAGCTCAACAGTATCTGGTACTTACGCCTCCACTGGAGCAACTGGTGGCTCCACATATACTGCAATAACTAACCCAACGATCTGATGTTAATGAGTACATGAGCACTACTGAATGTAAAAATACAAAACCAAATCCTCAATACAACTGTGTGGATAATATAACAGCAATAAATGAAAGAGAACTTCAAGGCCTGCAGACAATATAGCATCTGCCTCGTAGTCTCCCAAGTACTAGAACTAACACGGCTTTAGAAAACACCACGTCTGGAAGTAATTGGATCTGCACATAAAGTGCAGAGTGTAATATGAGTACAATTGATCCAATGTATTCAATAAGTAACAAACCTAACCTTGTGCTGAAAGTAGTGACGAGCTCAGAAGAATAGTCAGAGACCAATATCAATAACAACATAGGATATAATGATGATCGTAACACTAAATAACTCAAAAAAACTATCATGCTCAGCTCGTTCACAATACAGGAATTTAGGCATGCTTCCAAATATAACAGTTAAAGTCCAACAAGGATTAGAACATTTCATTTAACCGCTAGTATGAGGAAAATACTTCTCTATGCCTACATGTCAAATATGCATGTCAAGTTAATGATTCCATGGTTATAATCTCAAGTACTCTCACTCTCAGCTAACTTAAGGTGCCTGCCTCAAATGACCCCTTCGTCACATACACACACCATCACTCAGCACTATATGGGTGCCTTGCATCAATGCCCCTCACTAAAGTACGTGTATATATATCACTATGCATGCACTCACTGCTGGTATGTCAGACTTTGGAGGGGCGGATCCTGTCCAAGAGCTAATAAGAAGTCAATAAGACCTGTTGTGACATGGATGCCAATCCAAATAATAATAAATCCAATATCGCCTGTTGCGGCGTGAAGCCCCATCCAAAATAAGAGTCTCAACATGGATTTACAGCCAACCTCAGTTATCAACCTCTCAAGTCTCAAGGCTCACAATCTCATATCACTCAGCCCAAGCAGTATCACATATGGAAAAACAACCACAACACGTGATGTAACAACGAATAATGTACAGAGATAGAGGTATAATATGCAAATGAAGAACCATGACTGGGTGTATAATTACAGTTAAGACAGACATCTCAAAACAACAGAAATAGCCTCATTAGGTCTCATCCAAATAATTACATAGTCTAAACATGATTTCTAACATGAATCATAATATAGATAATCAACAAGTAGGAAACATACAGATATAATAAGGTATGATAGCAAACAAATCCGGTAATAGTCTAAAAGTTAACTCGGATCATGATTACTCTGGTGCACTCCCACACGCCTGTCACCTAGCATGTGCGTCACCCTAATACGATTCATACAACATGGTCCCAGGGGTTAAATACCCTCAAATCCATATTTAGATATGTTACTTACCTCAAAACATGCAAATCAATATTCCAAAAAGCCTTTACCACACGTATCGACCTTTGAATGACTTGAATCTAGTCACAAACAACTTAATATCATCAAATAGTGCCATAGGAAACAACTTCAAATAATAATGTAAAATCAAAAAGTCAACCCCGGGCCCGCACCCTGGAACCTGGCAAAACACACAAATTTTGAACACCATTCAGTTACGAGTCCAACCATATCAAAATCATCCAATTCCGACCTCAAATCGGCCTTCAAATCTTCAATTTATGTTTTGGAAAAGTTTTCACAAAAATTCCCAATTTCTCCAATTCAAATCACCAATTAAATGATAAAAACAAAGATAGAATCTTGAACAATGGACAAATCCGAGTCAATTATATTTACCCTGATCCAATACGTAAATATTCTCTCCAAAATCGCCCAAATCCCATTTTCACAACTCAAAATATGATATAATAACTCAAACCCTAGAAATAGAGTACTATATAGTCTACCGAGGCATTAACTTTCGCGAACGCGGAAAAAGCATAGCGTTCGCGATGCACAAACTTCGTCAAGTGCCAAAACCTCCTTCGCAAACGCGATGACTAAAGACCCCATGCCTATGCGAATGTGAAAGCTCCCACGCGAATGCGAAGGCTTAAGGCCTAGTTCCCCCAGTCGGCCTCCCTTCTACGCGAACGGGTCCTCCATCTCGCGTTTGCGAAGGCCACTGTCCTCCAAAGCATTGCGAACGTGTTCCCAAACTCGCGAACACGAAGAGCATTTTGTCTTCCAACCAAGAAGCTTCCGTGAACGCGACCACTATGTCGAGAAGCACACACCCGACATTAGATCAGTTGTCCAGACATGAAGAAAATGGTTTGAAACTCATCCGAAGCACACCTGATCCCCCCCCCCCTCGAGACCCAATCCAAATATACCAATTAGTCCTAAAATAAAATATGAATTTACTCGAAGCCTCAAATCACATCAAATAATACCAAAATTACGAATCACATATTAATTCAAGCCTAATGAAACTAATGAACTTCCAACTTTTTAAACTCATGTCGAACCATATCAAATCAACTCCGAATGACCTCAAATTTTGCATGCAAGTCCCAAATAACACAACGGACCTATTTTAACTCCCGGAACCAAAATCCAAATTCGATATCAATAAAGTCAACTCTCGGTCAAACCTCTCAACCTTCCAAACTTTGAACTTTCCAACTTTCACCAAAAAGCATCAAATCAACCCACGGACCTCCAAATCAACATTCGGACATACGTCTAAGTCCAAAATTATTATACAAAGCTATCGGAACCATCAAAATTCCATTCTGTAATTGTCTACGTAACAGTCAAACTCTGGTCAACTCTTTCAACTGAAGCTTCCAATCGTGGGACTAAGTGTCCCAATTCACTCTGAAACGATCCCAAAACCAAATCCAACTATCCCGAAAAGTAACATAACCGCAAATGAACATAGAAGAAGTAATAAACAGAGGAATATGGCTATAATACATAAAATGACCGGCCAAGTCGTTATAAGGAGGAGGGGGCACGCACCTTGTGCACTTTTTGTCGGGGAATAAGGGTTTAATATGGATACCTATAGTGTAAGGCGTACCGCTCTGGGAAGGCTAATGGCAGTTAGGACAGGGCGATATAATGCATGGGTACCATGCGCTATAGGTACTTCTGCTTCTTTTTTTTCACGTTAGTTTTGTTTTTCAAGTCAGTAAAATATGTTACTTTGCTTCCAGATTCCATCGTCTATGTCAAACCTACAGTTGAGTGGTATTAATGTTGAAGTAACTTGTCAATATATTAATTGATCAAATAATAAATGAATTGTTTCAACAACTGATATCTTATGGTGTAAGAAGGGGTCAAAAATTACCGCAAAAAGTATCATATTTCTAAAAAACTTTGAACTATTATGTTAGCCCGGTATCACCGAAACACACAAGTTGCAACCCAAATATTAGAAGGAAAACCTGAAGCACCAGTCCACATTTAGCTGGAATGTAACACAAAAAGGAAGCCCACATTGTGCCAGTTGCCACCCCTTTAACCTAGCACTATCTATAAATATGATTTCTCTCTCCCCTTTAGAGTAGTAGGGTTTTTCTTCATCGTCAATTTTGCGCCTTTCACATGAACTCTTCATTAGTGTTTTGTAGTTCACGCGAGGCTTTAAAAAAGAAAAACAACGGTTCTCTGCTGAAATATTAAAAGCATCGTCTCACCTGGATATTATCTTATGCCTAGGTTAAGTAAAACATTCCTGTCCCAAAAGATATATTCTTATGTGAGATACTAGAATATATTTCTTGGTTGTTTTACCTAGTCCTGGCATGCCAAAAATTTAGATGACATCTAGGTTTAATGATGATACTTGAAGTACTAGTCCATTTTTATGATCCCAGCCATTGCTAGGCTTTTGTGTTACAATCTTGCCTGTAATTCCATGTCTCCAACTGATTGGTGCATCACAACTTTTTCATTTCGATCAATGGTTAAGATTAATCTGATCAGATTTTAATTTAACAACAATTACAGAATAACCACATCTTTATAAGAGCTGTCTCTACAATCTTTAATTATCCCCTATGAAAAAGCAATAGCTTTCAATCATGAGTCATGACCATCCTGTAATGAATAATGACTTTTAGATTTCAGCCACCAACCAAAAGTTGAAGAGTTAGGCCAAGTCCTTGTTTCAACAAGGTGGTGATTATATTTTAGCTGAATATATTCACCGGGTTGATTTTATCGTTTCTGAAATGATATTATTGTTAGCGACATGATTTACACTTAAATAGCCAAGTGCAAAGGTATAATTCTCAGTTTAGTCTAACTCTCTGCTTCATAAGTACAGATATATCATACTTTTAATCTATAGCTCAGTCGATTAAAAAGTATAAAAAGAACTGAAAATGACACTTTTCGTCCTGAAAAAAGCTTAAAGCCAAAAAAGTTAAAAAGTTGAAGTACATTGATATTCGGCTTAAAGTATGTATATTTATGTGCATATTGACTCACATTTTATTCATGGTTCATAAATTTCGGATGTGTAATGTAATGATTTATGCTAATTAGTGGTACTTTTATGTATAGGAATCATCCCGGGGCAATTTGGGACAAAAGTGCATGAATTGAAGCGAAAAGGGAAAGAAACGAGAAAAAACCACAAAGTAGCGCCACAGGTAGCGTGGGGCGCTACCTGTGGCACAGTTTCCAGAAGTTCAAAATTCCCAGCGCCCCGCGCTACCCTAGGCACTGGGTGACGAGAACTTGTCCTATTTCGTCCGGAACTTGGTTATTTTGACCCAAGACGCCCCCAACTCATATAAAAGCAAGTCTAAACCTATTTTGGAGGGAGAGACACCACTTTGAGAGAGAAACACAAGTACGAAACACTCAGGAGCACGAAATTCATCAATTCTTCCATTCTTCTTCTAGTATTCATAGCTTTTATGTTTGAAAATAATATTTTGATGATTTTTATGAACATAGTGGCTAAGAACATCATTATTATGGGGTTATGGGTCGTTCTTGACTATCGTAAATTGACGATTAATTGTTTTGCTTGACTTTTATCATAGCAATTTATTTATTCAATCTTGCACTTAATTATTCTATTGCGTAGCTAACAATAGAGTACTATCTACGAATTTATAGTTGAACTCGAAAATGGGAACTATAGATTACATATAAGGTTGAATAGAGTAAGTTCTTGAATCTGGGCATTGGAGAATAGATTCGTGATTGGGATAGACATATTCTAGTTGCATTACTTGGTTATTTTTGTAGGAAATATACGTGCATTCTTATCAAATTTGATTCTATAGACATATAGTCTTAGGTTGGCTTGAATAGGAGAGCGAAGCATCGAAAGAACTTCGCGAGCATAATAAACCCTGCTAATCAACAAATTAGATAAGTCAAGTCATTATATCTACCCGAAAAGCGCAATAGGAGAGACATTAATCCCATAACTCTGGAATATCTCCATCACATTGAATTCTTTCAAGTATTTGTTTTCTCTACTTGCGATCTTATTTTCTTGCTTGTTTATTAGTTCGTAGTAATTTAGTTACAAAAATCACAATTATCTTCTTAACACTCACTTGAGCATTAAATTTATAAATAACTTAGATTGAAAAATAGTCGATCATAAATCCTCGTGGGAACGATACTTTCTTATCACATTATTACCTGTCGACCGTATATACTTGCATGTGCGTTTGGACCCAATAAGTTTTTGGCACCGTTGCCGGGTATTTAGAAATTAGTTATTTGTGTGAAACAAGATCTTATTTATTTTTGTTCAAGGGTTAATCTGTTTGACTGTTTCTGACTCTACAGGTGTTCACCTTGAATGCTAAGAAGAACCAACAGTTTGAACAACCTTCCTCCTCCTGATCTTGAACCCGAAAGACTTTTCCACATGTAAAGAAGGGAGGCAGAAGAAAGAGCAAGAATTACAGAGTTGGGTATTTTAGTCCAACCACAGCCAATCGAGATGGTAGAAAATAAAGAAAGACCGGTGATTAAGGCAGCAAGGCCTAGTCTCGTGAACATGACTCAGGCTATCGTAAAGCCTAATATAACTGGGTACTTTGAGCTGAAGCAGTACATGGTGCAACTGATTCAATCCACAAGGCTATTTGAGGGATTGTCAAATGAAGATCCCCAAAGGCATATACAGAATTTCTTGGAGATTACGGATACATACAACTATCCGAACGTCTCTAAGAACTATGTCAGACTTACTTTATTTCTCTTTTCTCTAATGGGGGAAGCAAAGGAATGGTTAAGCAAGGAGGCTGCAAACTCGATCCACACTTGGGATGATTTGGCACGAAAATTCCTAATCATGTTTTTTTCCACCAAGAAGACAAAGGCACTGAGGAGCCAGATTCTTGGGTTTCAACAACGAGATGGTGAGACTCTTCGTCAAGCTTAGGAAAGATATAAGAAATTACTCAGAGACTTCTCACATCGTTGTCAATCTGATGAGGTGTTGGGACATACTTTTGTGGATGGACTAGACGAGACCTCCAAATTATATCTAGACTCATCTTGTGGAGGAAGTTTCATGCAAAAGCCATACAGTGAGATTCAGACTCTGCTCAACAATTTCATTGCAAATGATCATAACTGGCAAGGTGAGGGTGACTCAAGAAGGATGATAAAACAGAAAGCAACAGGTATAATTGAACTGGATGAGATGTCAGCCATGCGAGCATAATTTTCTAAACTTACCAACCAAGTGGCTAAGATGGCAATGGGTCAAGGGCATCAAATGCTGCAGGGTCAGAGGATGGCCATATGTTATGAAATTTGTGGAGAAGGTCACACGAGTGACCAATCTCAGGTAAATCTAGAATCTATTTATTATGTGGGCTAGCAGAGTAGAGGTCCAATGAACCAAAATGTACAATATGTGAATACTTATAATCCCAACTGGAGAAACCACTCGCATCTCTCATAGGGTGGAAATCAGGCTAGTCAAAATCAATACAGACCCCAAAAAAACTACAATCAGCCCGAAAGACCACCACAGCAGGTAGAAGAAAGCACTAATGATATGTTGAAGAAGCTATTGATTGACAACCAACAAATTCGAACAGATAATCAGTAATTGAGAACTGGATTTCAAAATATAGAGAGGCAGATTGCACAGTTGGCTACACAACAAAATACCCGACCAATAGGGGCCCTTCCAAGTAATACAGATAATAATCCTCAGGTGAATGTTCTAACCTTGAGGAATGGTAGAAAACTAGAAGAAATACCAAAAAGAAAGAAAGTAAAAGTCACTCATAAGGGCGAACTAGTTCCTCAAACTGTGGTGGAAACTGAGAAAGAAATTGAAGAAAGTGAAAAGACTCTAATTGAAAGGCCACCACCTCCCTTCCCACAAAGATTAAAGAAGAAAAGTGATGACAGGATGTTCAGCAAATTTCTTGATATGCTGAGCTAAATTCAATTGAATCTCCCATTGGGAGATGTGCTACATGAAATCCCAAAATATGCTAAGTACATCAAAGATATTATGGCTAAAAAAAGGAGGTTGACAGAGTTTGAGACAGTGGCACTTACTGAGAAGTGCAGTGCTAGGGTATAGAGTAAGCTCCCGCCTAAGTTGAAGGATCCCAGTTGTTTTACAATCCCCTTGGCGATTGGAAAACACGAGGTTGGTAGAGCCTTGTGCGATTTGGGAGCAAGCATTAATTTGATGCCACTATCAGTGTTCAAGAAGCTGAATCTTGGTGCCCCCAAGCCTACTACTATAACTCTACAGCTAGCATATCGGTCATTAGCAGTGCCTGAAGAAATTATTGAGGATGTGCTGGTGCGAGTAGGGAAGTTCATCTTTCCTGTATATTTTATTATTCTTGACTATATGGTTGATGAAGAGGTTCCAATTATTTTGGGACGACCATTCTTGGCCACTAGAGGGGAACTTATTGATGTGAGGGAGGGAAAGCTAAAGATGAGAGTGCATGATGAAGAAATCACATTTAATGTGTACAAGGCACTTAACCTTCCTAAGCATTATGAGGATTTGTGCATGATCTTTGTGGTAGAATCAAAGTTGATAGAGCAAGGTTCTTATGTGGAGCCTACTGGCATGGAAAAGAAAATCGAGTTAGAAGAAATGGTGTTGCGAGCTGAATGTGTAAAGGTAAAAGAGAAAATGGTTAGAGAGGAAAGAGAAAAGCCTCCTAGAGCGCGCAAGAAGGCAAAACTCCATGGAAAGAAAAGGAAGCGAAATCTCCCAGCCTGTGCAGAGTAGCAAAGTCGTGCCACGACTATAAATAAGGCGCTTGTTGGGAGGCAACACAATATGTATTTTTTTTTTATGTTGTGTTTTGTTTGTTTTTATTTTACGGATTAGGGGAAGTCTGGGTACCCGAAGTTGAAGTTGAGGAGCATGTTGAGCTTAAGTGTGGGGTCGTACCGACCCTTGTTTTAATATTTTTCTATTTGATCATGCATTGAGGATTATGCATATCATAAGTGTGGGGTGGGAGAACTACTTTCTAACTTGTAATTGTATAAAACTATTTTTTTATTTTATTAGTTTTATTTTAGAACCCATAGTTTGAAGTAGTCTAGTTTAGAGTAGTAGACTTTAAAAATGAATATAGAAAAACAAATCAAAAAAACCTAGGACTTTTCCCGACGATGGATCTTTTGGACGGTTTTCTTGAGGGATTAAACTCCGATTAAAAATACTAAAAAGATTTTCTTTTGTTGTTTTGGATATTTAGGTAGTATCCCTTGGTTTTTCTATGGGTGCCGGTTCTTTTCCAAGGGTGTAGCTTGAATCAGGTATTTCTTTTTAGGAGTAGGATAGGGAAAAAACTGAGTTGATATGAGATACCTGTTGACATGTTTGGTGCGGGCACATTAGGCTATGGCATGCACTCTATCTTCCTGTATATTTGATTTGGATTGTGATGCCTAAAGTAAAATAAATAACCTACTCTGTGACACTTTTTTCTCAGTTGTTTGACTTGTATGTCACTTAGTGCACTATTGCTTAAAATTTCTCAACTATATGTGCTTGCTTGACTTGAGAGTTGAACATAACCGTCTTGATTAAGTCATGTGCAATATGTGTGTGAGGATTTGTGTTATTTTGTGGTATCCTGTATAGTCTAGAACTTACCCTATGTGTTAATCGAAGCGAAATCATTAAGTTGTGCTAGTCTAGGAGATGACGTAGGCGTTTCTTGCTTGATCATAGATATGCTTGTCACTTACAAAATAAAAGTTTATCGTTGCTAGCTCCTTTGAGCCTATAGACCTTTTCTTTGGTACCCATACTACAAGTCGTATCCCTATTTTGCTCTTAATTTGAGCTTGTTGAACCTTTATCTCCGAAGGAACTTAGGCGCTAAAAGAAGTAAGGTGAGAGATTTGGGAAGTAACTTTCGAGTGGAACTATGGAAGGGCCCATAAGGTGCACTAAAGTTGTGAAAAATACCACTAGCCGATAAACCTATATGTATGGAGTGTGTGTAGAAAAAATAAATTCAAGAAAAAAAAATAGACAAATAATATTGATAGTCAAAAAGAAAAAAAAAACATCTCCTAATCTTACTAATTCTTGCTAGTGGGGATGTAGAAGTACTTAATTGAAGAACGGGCTATGTTTTGTATGTTTGGTGGCGAGTGAATTGATTCAGAAGAATACATGTTTGATTCTTGAGTGTAATGTATTAAAGTACTTAGGAGGGTTAGTCACTATTCCTAAATTTATCATACTCGTCCCTTAGCTTACATTACAATCCATACAGTCCTACCTAGACTTGGCGAGCTTAGATTAGCAGAGATGTACACTACGGAAAAGCTTATGGTACGACCATAGTATGCACATACAATTCTTGTAAGAATGAGCGACTTTTGTTCAATTATGTGATGTCCTTAATTTATGTTCAAAATCATATTTGAATATGTGGACTATTTCTATATTTACTCTCTTGTTTGTTAGTGAGGGCACATGATCTCATGACGGATTGATAATGTTGTAAACTTCTCTTGTTGGGTGAGTGTGCGAGTTGAGGGTGCTTAGTGGTAACGAGTCGGCTCTTGAGGTAGGGTGGTTGTGGATAGGTTGTTTGAATTGGTTGAATTGCATTGTGTATACTTGGGCATGTTTAAAACGGCAAGAATGTGAATTTCATATGTTCATGTTTGATTACCGGTATCGATTATAGTTAAAGGTAGAGTGTATGATTGAAAAATTAAATTGCTCCTCCCTAGTTGAGATGTACAATGTTGGGGTGTAGTTTATAGTTCCATTGCTCAAGGGCGAACAAGAGTTTAAGTGTGGGGTGTTGATATTCGGCTTAAAGTATATATATTTAAGTGCATATTGTCTCACATTTTACTCATGTTTCGTAGATTTCGGATGTGTAATATAATGATTTGTGCTAATAAGTGATATTTTTATATGTAGGAATCATCTTGAGGCAATTTAGAACGAATGTACGTGAATTGAAGCGAAAAGAGGAAGAAATGAGAAAAAGCCACAAAGTAGCGCCACAGGTAGCGTGGGGCATTACTTGTGGCGCAATTTCCAGAAGTGCAAAATTCCCAGTGCTAGGACTAGTGCCCCATGCTACCCTGGGCGCTGGGTGACGAGAACTTGTCCTATTTTGTCTAGGACTTGGTTATATCGACCAAGACGCCCCTACTCGTATAAAGCAAGTCTAAACCTATTTTGGAGGGAGATATGCCACTGTGAGAGAGAAACATAAGTACGAAATACTCGGGAGCACGAAATTCATCAATTCTTCCATTCTTCTTCTAGTATTCATAACTTTTATGTTTGAAAACAATATTTTGATAATTTTCATGAACATGAGTGGCTAAGAACCTCATTATTCTGGGGTTATGGGTCGTTTTTTACTATTGTAAATTGACGGTTGATTGTTTTGCTTGAATTTATCATAGTAATTTGCTTATTCAGTATTGCACTTAGTTATTCTATTGCGTAGCTAACAATAGAGTACTATCTACGAATTTATAATTGAACTCGAAAGTGGGAACTATAGATTACATATAAGGTTGAATAGAATAAGTTCTTGAATCCGTGCATCGGAGAATAGATTCGTGATTAGGATAGACATATTATAGTTGCATTACTTGGTTATTTTTGTAGGAAATATATATACGTTCTTGTCAAGTTTGATTCTATAGACATATAGTCTTAGGTTGGCTTGAATAGGCGAGCGAAGCATCGAAAGAACTTCGCGAGCATAATAAACTCTACATCAACTTAGATAAGTCAAGTGATTACATCAACTCGAAAAGCGCAATAGGAGAGACATCAATTCCATAACCTAGAATATCCACATCTCATTGAATTCTTCCTGAGTGTTTGTTTGCTCTACTTGTGATCTTATTTTCTTGCTTGTTTATTAGTTAGTAGTAATTTAGTTACAAAAATCACAATCATCTTCTTAAGACTCACTTGAGCATTAAATTTATAAATAGCTTAGATTGCAAAATAGTTTATCATAAATTCTCGTGGGAACAATACTTTCTTATCACTTTATTACCGGTCGACCGCGTATACTTACGTGTGCATTTGGACTCAACATACATAGTCATTGTAAAAGAGTTAAAAGACAATCCACATGAAACTCAAGATAAAAAGAGGGGAAATCATGGAATAACCTTTCATTTTGAACCTGTAAAAGTCATCTCCAAATATTAGCAACTTCTTTGAGTCCTTCCGTCCACTTTTAAATATTTTTAATCTATGCTTGATTATTATAAAAGCTAGAAATTTGAACAAGGGATTCATAAAAATGTAAAAATGAAACACCCAAACTTTGAACCTAAGTCAAGAGAATTCTACAATTTTTATAAATGCATATATAAATATAAAATATTTGTTTTTTATTTGTTCTGTACAGTGTAATTTCTAGGGAAGAGAATTCAATTAAAACCTCTTCTCTAAAGGTTGATGTGGCATGATTATGATCACAGTTCTCATTTGCTTTATGAGATATCAGATTGCTCAATATTGAAGAAAACAGAATCTATGCATCTCATGTAACTACAGTTTTACAGTATTGATGTTTAGAAGCTACAGAGCACTACTTCAAGGTTGAGAAGGTAGCTAAATAAATTCATCATCTTTTTTTTTTTATAATTTAGAAAAACCAATTTCATCTTAGCCTTTACCAATAAGATAAGATGCAATTAGAAACACTAGATATTCAGAATGTAATGATAATAAAGTCTTGAAAGTTGAAGCACATTGCAAAATAATGTTATTATCCTATTTAATATACATAGTTATTGCTAGATACATCCTACTTATATGTACTCGAACTAAAAACAATACAATAAATTGGTAGCGTTCCCTTGAAGAGTGTTTGAATTTACATGCTTGGAAGTTGGAACTGCATGACCTCCTGCTTCACAAGCACTAGAATATTTTGAAAATAGTATCTCAACTTTCCAAGCTAGCGTTTGGATATAGATTTGGTTGAAACTTAAAAAAGGAGTTTTTGAAGTTGTATTGAAAAATAATACTTTGAAAATTGAAGTTGTGTTTGGATATGCATTTTATTTGAAGAAAAAGTTAAGAAGTTTTGTGAGTGGAAGAAAAAAATTCTCTGTCCGAAACCAGTATTTGGGAACTTGAGAAAAATTTCAATATTTTTTTCAAAAACTGATCATATTTCATGAACAAACAATGTTTTCAATTTGTTTTTTGAAAAAAAGTAACAAAATCTTTGACCAAACGGGAAGTCATCTTGTTATGTAGTTCAAGGGACAAAACCTGAACATGATCAAAATAGGGACAAAATGTAAGTAGTAACCTCAAGAAGAGTCATTTGTGAAAATTCGCCAAAATATTACCAATCCCATAAATTAGGATTGCCCAATAGCGCAGTATCGACAAAACACAGAAATTGCAGCCCAAAACCTCACAAGCAAAAAGAAAAATACCAGCCCACATCAGCTGGAAATGCAACCCTAAAGGAAGCCCACATTAGGCCAGATCTGGACCTTTAACCTAGCACCCTCTATAAAACCTCGTTTCCTTTTCCCCCCTCCAGCATAGTTATCTGCTTTTTTGTTTTCAAGAAAGGCTAGAGGTGTTGGCTGTCAGAATGGTCAAACCTGGATGTAATCTCAATTGTTAGTATGTCTAAATTGGGCAAAACATCTCCGCCCAGAAAATATATTCTGATATGAGATTCAGAATATATTTGTTGGGTGTTTTGCCTAGTCCGACATACCATCAATTGAGATGATATTTAGTTTTGACGATCCTCTGATGAGTTGTTATTGAATTGTGCATCACATGGTCCATTGCAAGATATTTGTGTTGCAGTCTTGCCTGTGATTAATTCCTTATCTCAAGTGACTAATGCATCACAAGATTTTCTTTTTTGATGAATGGTTAAGATTAATCTGTTGATCAGTTTCTGATTTAACAACAATTACACAGTAAGAATCGTTAGTTGTTTACTAATATGAATAAGCTGATGCTTCCTTTTTACAGGAAAATCTTGCTTCTTATTTCAAGTTGAGGCGGTGTTTATGTTCTAGCTGATTTCATTCACCTAGTTGGTTTAATCTTTTGTCAAATGATATTCACAGGTGACACTTAACTTATTGCAAGTAACATAATGTTTATTGTTAATAACCAATAAATAGTAAGACAATTATAGATCCATACATAAGTGCCAATAAGCTTTTGTCAGTATATTCCAACTCTCTTCGTCATGACCAATATCAGACTTTCTACCCAAATAAGTGCGTGAGATATCAATGTGTCTCGCGTTAAATTGGATTTTACAATGTTGATGAATAGAAGCTACAGAACTGCATCAAGATTGAGGGGGACCAAACACTTGAAATGGACATTATATATAGAGTGATATATAGGAGTGATATAGTGATATTTTTTCCAACATATATAATGTTGGAAGAATAAAATATAAGCATTGTAAAAAAAACAAATTAGAACAATTTGTTTGTAATAATAATTTTGATATTAACAACAAACACTCAAAATATTATTTACACATTTGAGAATGAAAGAAAATTAAAGTTTTATAATATATATTCCAAGCATGTATAATTACTTAACATAAAATTATTTTTACGGAAAAGGTCCAAATATGCTTTTGTATTATACGAAATTGAAAATATTTGTCATTCGTTAATACTTTAGCTCAAATATGCCATTACCGTCACATAGTTGGTCCATATATGCCTTTAGAGTTAAACAGTTGGCCCATATATGCTCTTTTCGAAACGAAATTCACCAGAACTAATTAGCACTTTCGTTAATTGTATTAAAATGTATTACAAACATTATTTCTTTTTTATTAGTACTTTTTTTTCTTTACCTTTCTCTTTTCTTTCTTCTTTTCTTCTCTTTTTGTTTTCCTTTTTCTTTCTCCCTTATCCGATTTCTCCATTATTGATGTCTTCTCTATTTTCGTCACCAATTTCACTCGACATAACTCATGAATTCCAATTACTAAAAAAATTCTCCCATAAGAATATTTTTCTAGATCATATGTTTGTCAATTTTTTAATTTTTACTGAACATATATTTAGTTCTAAAAAATTTAACAAAGTAAGATTGAAATAATATTTATGTAACAAAAAACCCGAAAAATCCAACAAAACCGAATAATCCAAACCGATATAATTGCTTTGGTTTGGTTTTGATAAAAACTGAATCAACCCTTTCCATGTACACCCCTAATTTACATAGTTAATAAAAATAATAGAAAATGTCCAGCTGATAAAAAATAAAAAAAGACTAACAACTCAAATTTATAATACTACAACTTGAACTCTAGGCTTTTAATCATTAAATTATTTTTCTAGAAATAATATAAATATTTTGGTCTTTTGAGTATTGTTAAAGGTTGAGATGTTTTTATTATTTTAAAGTTTAAACCATAATTTTTGGAACAATTTAATTTCGTTTATTTAGAGTTCCAATGAAATTGGAACTTGATTACCTTATGGGATAATTTTCTTAGTAATTGAAATTCATGAGTTTTGTCAAGTGAAATTGGTGACGAAAATGGAAAAGACATCAGTAATGGAGGAAACTAATAAGGGAGAAAGAAAAAGGAAAAAAAAGAGAAGAAAAGAAAAACGAAGAAAGAAAAGAGAAAGGTAAAGAAAAATAAGTACTAATAAAAAGGAAATAGTGTTTGTAATACACTTTAATACAATTAACGAAAGAACTAATTAGTTTGGGTGAATTCCGTTTTGAAAAGGGTATATATGGGTCAACTATGTAAATCTAGGGGCATATATTGACCAACTATGTGACAGTAAAGACATATTTGAGCTAAAGTATTAACGAAGGGAAAATGTGTTCAATTTCGTATAGTACAAGGGCATATTTGAACCTTTGCCCTTATTTTTATAATTAGGATTTTCGAGTGATTCGGGATTGATCAAGAAGAATGATTCTCAACTAGGAAGCTTTAAATTAGAAGAGTTTAATAAGATTGACTTTTGTGTATTTGACGTCGGATCATAGTTTTTATGATTTCATTAGGTCCGAATGTTGATTTTGGACTTGAGCGTATGCCTGGATTGACTGAACGGATATAAAACGTGCGTCGTTGATATGAGGGATGGACATCTTAGATTGGCTGAGCTTCTTTAGTGAGTGATGTGGAAGGGCGGCATGGCAAGTTCTGATTGGTTCAATGAGAGTGGCTCGGATTGCCAAGATGGAAAGAGAGTTGTGTTTGGATTGGACCAGATGTTGTTTTGGGCCTGTTGTTTGGGTTGGAATTGATTTAAGGAATAACCATTTCGTATTTAATTATACAATTGCAATTGTAGCATTTTGATCTTTTAACCTTTTAAAAATAAATTTAAATAAACTTAATTAGTTTTAATAAAATATAATTATAATTATAATAATCAAATACACTACTGATTACTGTAATTAATTAATTAGCTACGAAATATCTTATTTTCCTATTTACTACACTAATTTCGAATTTATTTAAAATAATGGGCTATGTTGCAAAAATTTGAGAAATAATTTTATTAAATTAATTATAAACCTATGTGATGAATATGAAAATTATTTTGATAGCTTAAAGAATAGTAAAATAGTAAAGAAAATATGTTTATGATACTCTCTCTGCTATGTGCCCCCTAAGGGCACTTTGAAACAATTGGAGAGGTATTTTTCTAACTTCTTGTGGGTTCTGGTGGTGATCACAATAAGTACCACTGGAGCGCTTGAAAGAAAATATGTTTCCATAAAGCAACATGAGGAATTGGTATTAGAAGCATGGAGAAAATCGGTGATACACTGGCCACCAAAGAGATGGTGGAGATTCAGAGTCATTCCATCACTATTGTCACACTTTCTTATAAATAAATACTGTATCAGGGCACATCCTGGTACCAAAGTATGGACCTCTAAGGATTCTTATCAATGGAAAAGATTGCGTCAGTCCATAAAGAAGGCAGAAACCAACATGGTGTGACAAATTAATTCAAAAAATAGTAATTTCGTGATTTATGAAGTTCCTTTTATTGTCCTTCTTTGACTATATTGGTTCTTGAATGCCGCACGCTTAGACATAATTACATAAGTAAGATACCAAATTGGATGACGCTCCTATTATTTTGTCAAATAACTTTATGCTTCATCTGGTTTATCATTTTATATCTAACAAATCTATCATGCCAAATGATCTGAATCTGGCACTTTGATGGATCATAATTACTGCAAACTGTTGTTAGAACTCCAGCAGCATATATATATATATGCCATCACCACAAACTGAAGATGTTGCTTAGGCAGTAGGCACGGGAGGAAGGCTTGCAATTGTTTTGGTGAAATTTAACAATGAGGACTAGGAGACGATTGTGGGAAGAAAGAAAATCCAATATTTTGATGGTATGGCCGACAAGGTGGTTAAGAGACTCAATGGATGGCATGGTAAAATATTATCTCACTGAGCTAAAATTGTTCTTATCAAACATGTGGTTCAGTCCCTTCCTACCTATACTATCTCTGCTATGTGCCCCCTTAAAGGCTCTTAAAAATAATTGGAGAGGCATTTTGCTAACTTCTTGTGAGTTCTAGTAGTGATCACAATAAGAACACCGGAGTGCTCGGAAGAAAATGTGTTTTCCTAAGGAAGAAGTAGGAATTGATATTAGAAGAATGGCGGAAATCAGTGATACACTGGCCACCAAGAGATGGTGGAGATTCAGAGTCATTCCATCTCTATGGTCAGACTTTGTAGAAATAAATATTGTATTATGGCATACCCTGGTACCAAATTGTGGACTTCTAAGGATTCTCACCAATGAAAAAGATTACGGCAGTCCATAAAGAAGGCAGAAACCAACATGGGGTGGCCAATTAATTCAGGAAACAATAATTTCGTGATTTATGAAGTTTATTTTATTGCCCTTCTTTGACTAGATTGGTTCTTGCATGCCGCACGCTTAGACACTTACCTACCAAAAAAAGTTGTTCATTGCTAGACATAATTACATTACCAGGATACGAAATTGGTGACGCTCCTATAATTTTGTCAATATAACTTTATGTTTCATCTGGTTTACCATTTTATATCTAACAAATTAACCATGCCAAATGATTTGAATCTGGCACTTTGATGGATCACAATTAGTGCAAACTGCTATTAGAACTCCAACATATATATATATATATATATATATATATATATATATATATATTCTTTTTTTCCAATCTGGTTGGATATTTTCTTCCATCAACTCCCACAATTCTTTGACTAAATTTTAATGCCATCACCACAGACTGAAGATGCTGCCTAGGCAGTAGGCAGGGGAGGAAGGCTTGCAATATATTTGGTGAAATTTAACAATGAGGACAAGGAGAAGATTGTGGGAAGAAAGAAAATCCAATATTTGGATGGTATGGTCAACAAGGTGGTTTAGAGACTCAATGGATGGCATGGTAAAATATTATCTCACATAGCTAAAATTGTTCTTATCAAACATGTGGTGCAGTCCCTTCCTACCTATACTCTCTTTGCTATGTGCCCGCCTAATTGAACTTTGAAATAATTGGAGAGGCATTTTGTAAACTTCTTTTGGGTTCTAGTAGTGATCACAATAAGTACCACTAGAGTGCTTGGAAGAAAATATATTTTCCTAAGGAAGAAGAAGGAATTGGTATTAAAAGCATTCAGGAAATCTATGATACACTGGCCACCAAGAGATGGTGGAGATTCAGAGTCAGTCCATCTCTATGGTCAGACTTTATTAAAAGTAAATACTATATCAGGGCACACTCTGGTACCAAAGTGTGGACCTCTAAGGATTCACATCAATGAAAAAGATTACTGCAGTTCAGAAATAAGGCAGAAACCAACATGATCTGGCAAATTAATTCAGGAAATAATAATTTTGTGATTTATGAAGTTCCTTTTATTGCCCTTCTTTGACTAGATTGGTTCTTGCATGCCACGCGCTTAGACACTTACCCACCAAAAGAAATGGTTCATTGTTAGACATAATTACATTAGCAGGATACGAAATAGGATGACGCTCCTATAATTTTGTCAATATAACTTTCTGCTTCATATGGTTTACCTTTTTATATCTACCAAATCAACCATGATAAATGATCTGAATCTGGCACTTTGATGGATCACAATTACTGCAGACTGCTGTTAGAACTCCATTATATATATATATGAATAATTTTTATTAAGGTGTTCTTATATTAGTATCAATTGATATAATTTTATACAAGTTCTCATTAAATTATAATTTTAATTGGAATTATTTATAAAATTAGGAAAAAAATATGGGCTCGTGCAACTGCAACAGGATTTGAAATAAGAATTGATCGTGACTTTGAACCTGTTCTTTCCATGACCCCTCTTAATCGAAATGCGACAAGAGATCCAATGCTTGAATGAAGTAAAAATCACTTTGATTCAATCATACATCTTGGAATCAGCCTAAGTATTACTTTTTTCTTTTTCTTTTTTCTTTTAAGAATAAAATATAATTTAGTTCCTTTTTCATTATAGAATATTGAATATTGTTCAAATTGTATAATAATGATTTCCTCTATTAAACATTATTTTAAAATAATCTAAACAAAAGATCAAGACAACTAATTTGGAGAATTGTTCTCTTTATTATGTATTAGGCACCATAAGAAGTATCATTCTGCATGATTATACTTTTTTCTCTATGATTAAATTTAGTTGGGTACTTCCTCTGTGTTCAATAAATAATTCAATATTATATAAATTTCAAAATACATAAATATAAAATTAACAATTTTTAAAAAAGCTCAACAAATAATTATGATAAAGAAAGTTGTATTACACCCTAGAGTATCTCAATCATATCTAATTAAACTAGAAAAATTCTGCAATGCTTCAATTTAAGGTCAATTTGATTAGTATTTAGAATGAATGAATAAATAAATTTATTTTTAATAAATTATTCAGATATGTCATTAAACTAGAATAACATACAAATATTCTAGTAAAAACATTCCGAATAATTAAAAATTACAATTATTTTTTCAAAGAACAAAAATAAATCTTTTTCTTCAACTATTTGGAAATAAAATTAATATGTTTTATTATTCAAATTTTGATTAATATAAAAAGAAAAAATAATACATTAACACAATTGAGAATACTAAAAGAGTAAAACTATATATATTCAATTTAAACAATGAAAAAATACATCAAGACTTATTTTTCAATTGACTTTTCAATCAATTTTTTATAATCAATTTTAAGTTTGGTGGTGCAAAACTATTTTTTTAAAAATAAAAATGTGTAGAACCTATGTAGAAATACTCTACATTGCACTTGAAGTATTGTATAATCTTTGTAAAATAAAGTGTCAAGACTTCAACAGGTATTACAAAGTGATTGGTATAGTAATACGATTTCAGAAAAATTAAAATACACATAATGCAAAAGATTAAAAAAAATAATACAGGTAAATGTGGGAGTTCTTGGAGGGAGAGAGCCGATGGTCTATTGGAAACAACCTTTCTACCCCAGGGTAGGGGTAAGGTCTGCGTATACACTACCCTCCCCAGACTCACTAGTGGGATTATACTGAGTTGTTGTTGTTGTTGTTGTTGTTGTTGTTGTAATACAGGTAAATGTGGTTCTATACATTATTATACAAATGCCTATCTTTTTTTCTTTCCGTGAAAGACGAATAAAGTGTGTAATTAGCAATAGAGCAAGAAATATTAAAAGAAAGAAAATAAGAAAAAAGAGCAACAATTGGGCCCGTGCATCGCACATGTACGTTATCTAGTTGTATTAATATACTACATCGGCCGATCAACTTAATTAAGGTATTGAATGCTTGCTACAATATGTCATTTGAGGTGATTCAGGTGAAAGGTTAGACTACTGCTATGAGGATAATGTAATTTAAATATTCATTCCTCTTCCTCATGTTCACTGCAAATTGACTAGTCTTCCTCTTAAATTTAAAAACTTCAAAAGATTCTTCAACTTTGATGCAAGCATTAAGTCCACCTCCATCCCACAAAATCTCCCCCCTACATGAACTTTGAGAAAAAGATATGCAAAGGTTCGTTTGAACATTGCTCGCCTTTATTGGATATTAGCAAAACCAAATAACCAGGAAATATTCTGAATATTATTACTAGGCCGGGAAAGAAGATTGCAGTCAAGCAACTGTTTCCTTGATCCAATATCTGCAATGATTTCTTGCTTAGTTCGGTTCTTTTACTATAGTTTTTAAAGTTAGGCCAATCTAAGAGAAGGAGAAACTCCAAACGAACAAACCCAACATTATAGTTTAGGAAACAAATTAAATCAGAAGCAAATTTATTGGTAATATCAGTGCATTTTTGTTGCAAACTTCTAATGGAAAGAACAGTTGGACAATTTTACACAGTTCATGAGCAAGTTTAGACTTTTTGCCAGATATTAATACCTTGGAACAATGAAATACTTAAAAATAAAATATACTAGGCACTCCTTTGGTTAAACTATTTTAAGTTGTCTACAGTCACGTTATCATTCTCTTACCTTCCTCCCAAATTTATTTACTTTAGTATAACAAATTATTAATAGAATAATTGGTATATAATGTGATAGAGCATTATATCAAATGTATAAGTATTAATACAGTCAAATTTTCTGGAAAAACTTGTCATGTAAAGAGTCAGAGGGCGCCAGGTTACATATATTTGTTTTTCCAGGAAATGATCTCTTATAACCATTTACAATTTGAATATATGAATATGATCTTTTCAGATCTCTTGTATATTAATTTTTCAGATCTTTCTGTATAAAAAATTAAAAATGAAGATCTCTTATAAAACAGACATAAAACTGAAAATAAATTTGTAAAAAACTACAAAACCATTTGAACAAGTGGTGCCTAATAGTCTAATTCCATCAGAAAAAGTTAATCTGGTACAGAAAATGTGTGATACGTTAAGACAAAAGAAAATTCCAGGGACACAAGAAATTTAAATGATAATAGCTTTTGATTTTTCAACATGTGAGGCTAGTTCGATGAATCTGATCATTTGACTTTAGAATTGCACCATTTTATTCTTCAGAGTCAACGTGGATACCCATTTTTCTTTGCTTTACGTCCTTTTTTTTCTTTTTCATCACATTACGGGTAGTAATTAAAAGGAGAAAGCGCCAATTGGAATCGAAATTTATACGTACTACGTACTGTGTGAAAAACTCCTATTGATAACGTTAAATTATAAATTTTGGTTTAGTTTCTTTTTTTTTAAAAGGGGTAGCACCCAATTCCAAACTCGGATGTTGGGTGGGATTTTAATAACACAAAATGAGTTCCAAACTTTGGCTTAGTTGAAAATTCAAAACACATGTTAAACAACCTCGTGAACACCTCATCCTACGTAGATTTTTCTATTAAAACACTAGAGATTTTTTAAAAAGTTCAATCACACCATATTTGTAAATGCAATGCATGATGTGTTACTCATTTGCATAATTCTTTATTACGATAAATAATAAATAAAAATCTTCAAAGTAACAAAGTTAAATATATACACTTTAAAACTAGCAAGGATTTATGTCCAAAAATATTTATATAAAAAAATGAATCTTAATTCATAATCCATAAAAGTTGAATGTTAAAAATAAGAAATTTTAATTATTTAATATTACCTATTAAAATAAATGTTTTGATTATTTAATATTGCTTCTTCGAGTTGTACTAAGGGGTTGTTTGGTGCACATGGTAATTGTGTAGGATTGTAGTGTAGGCATTGTCTATGTGATAATTAATTGTGCGGTAATTAATAATAAATAAATTATTATGCAGGAATCAGTTACTTTAGGAGTAAATCAAATAAATTAAACAAAATATATTGATTCAACCAATCAAAAATACTCAATGTTATTGTATGGACAAACAACGACTAGAGACGGAACCAAAGTCACGCAAAATTGAAATTGAAGAACCAAACTAACGTGAAAACAATATTACATATAGCGCATGGGCAGTGGCGGAGGCAGGATCTCCGCGAAGGGGTTCAAGAAAAAAAAGATCGTAGCTAGTAAGAATTGAACCTATAACCTTTTAAAGATTTTGAACCCCCTTGATCACTGAGCTACACTTTTTGGTTGTCTCAAGGGGGTTCAAAACTTATTATATAGAGGTAATAAATAGATTTTGTCTTATATATACAGTGTAATTTTTCGACGAAGGAAGTTCGGATGAATCCCCTTCCGCCCCTAAATCTGCCCCTGCACATGGGTACCATGGGCTATATCACTCTAGCGTAACAAACCAGGTTAAATGGTCGGTTGGTATAGTGCATGGTACCCATACGTTATATGCCTCTGCTTTCGTATAAATCTAACTGGCCAGACCCTTCCTCCTTTGCTCTATTTACCATTTTTCCCTCTAGGCTCCCACCACAAGTTCCTTTCGTTCTGTTTAATTACCCTCAAAATCAGATAACAATTGAATTTATATGTAGTTTTAAAGATACGTGATCTAATTTGATACAAAATGATAAATCATATTAGAGTTAAACTAAATAGAGAAAAAGTAAATGCAAACCACACGAATTGAACAGTCTTAGCTTTGAAAGGTAAGTCACCCTCGGGCTAGAAAATGCTTCTATCGATGTCGAAACAAAATGACGAAATAATAAAAACTAAAAATAACAGTATATTGCTTTGTGGTGCGTGTTACAAGGTGTCGAATGAATTATCAAAGCCTCTATATATATTGAAGGAGTCTTATTCTAGGTACATTTCTATAAAGGTAAAAATTATCTTGATTTACAAATTATCGGTTTCTCGCTGATTCGTGCCGAGATTCTTGCCGTAATATCCAACCGGTCACAGAAATTTCGGTCTTCTGTTAGTTATCTCCGAGCTCGTTCGAGGCTAAGGTCGACACCAGACTCGATTTTCCTCGAAGGCAGATTTTCCGACCTATGGTTCTAGCTCGGTGAGACTCGTGGTCGATCTTCCGTCTGAGGTCGCCATGTTCCAACTCTAATCCACCAAGTTGTGATCGAGCTCGATTTCGACCGTATGCAGATAGTCCCCTCATTGTTTGTAGAATTAACGACGAGAAATGATATGAGCCTCCGATATATCTCCTCGGTACTCCTCGTCAGAAACGACAAATTGAATGAAACGTCTCGTCAGTCACGTCTTCATGGCATTAAATGTTCGTTAGTTGCCGATCGGCCACTTATGGTTTTGAACAGTAATTTGGAAACTATAGATATCCCCTCCTTCATTTATTCAAACTTTTACATCCAAAACTTCTGTACTCCTGTTTCTTAGAAATTTCAACACTTTCAAGTAGTAAATCTTTGGCTATTTTGAAATCTTTTTATAAGAAATTCAGATTTGTTTTTATTCCCAACCATCAAACTTAATCTTTAAATTTCCTCTCTTTCCTTCACTTATCAAAGAAATGGCGAAGACTTCAAAGTCTGTTCCCCAAACGAAACTCTCTCTACCTCACGACCGGCCGTAGAGGAACACGTTTCGTCTGCTGCTATTGAGGAACCGACACCGGAACCCCCTCTAAAGATGTTCGTTCCTATGGGGTTCCCAACCAATGTCGATTTCAAGGTCGAGAAAACCTCTTTGGTACCAGGTTAGTGTGAACCGGGCTCGAGATATATATGCTCGATCACTAACAACTTTCTTTCGAAGGTCAAGGAGGTGGTTCCTACACCTGAGGAAGCGATTACTACCCACGTGGAGGTTTTTTTAAGTGTTTACACTTATCTCTTCACGTTGGACCACTTGGATCCGGTCATCATTGACTTCTGTATGAGGTATGAGGTGACCCTCGGGAAAATTCATCTTTCTTTCTGAGGATAGTAATCCTTCTTCGTTTCTTTGTAGACAAAATTGAGAGGTGTCCCTTCACCATCTATCATCTCGTGCGTCTGTATAGTCCCCGACTCTATCAAGGGGGTTAATAAAACTTGCTCATCGGGCCAGTAAGGCCCCATTCTCGAGCATCGACGAGGATCATGACCGAGGCTGGTTAGGCTGATTCATTCTAGTGAAGACCTTAGATTTAATCCCAGCCAAGGATATGACATTTCCCGATAAATGGAACATGAAACGTAAGTATAACCTTGCTTTTAATATTTCTGTTATCGCTTTTCTTTTTTCTCCCCTCTCATCGATATTTTGTGGTGGTGCAGCTTTTGCTCAGATGCTGGATGCAGTTCCTCAACTAAAGGAATAGGTCGAGAGCATCGTGTCACAGAAGCCATATTCCGAGCGCGCATGGAGCGAGCTTATGAAGGGCTAGTGGGAGGCCCGTACTCACGGCGAGGTTCTTCTCCTGAGTGGATAACACTTAAGTTTCCTATTGCGCATGTTTTCACTTCTTTTTCCATTGCAGGTCTTTCCAAAGATGTTGCAATGAGTCCTCCATCCGGTTATGAAGATATTCTCCTTAAACCATCTACTACGAGGTAGGATAAAGAGAAGAAAAGAAAAAAGGCTGCGAGCTCCAAAAATAAGAAACCGAGGAGGCAGCTGGTGCGCAAATCCAAAGAAAGTACCAGCGCCCTAGAGCTCCCATTGGAATCACTCCACCGGTTGAGGGATGAGTCCAAAGAAGAAGAAGAAGCCTCTGAAATGATGACCCGCATGAGAAGCGGTACCGAACTGCCTCAAACCAAGGTAGTCGATGAAGAGGCAGTGGCCGAGGCCTCCGAACTGGGGAGGGATGAGGCCATTTTGCCCGAGCTGGGGAGGTCGACAAAGAAACCATGGCCAGTACTTCTCAGGAAGAGGAAAATGTCCCGAAGGACGCACTTCAAGTGATAGATCTCTCCGGGTCGCCTTCATTCACTGACTCCCTGATCAACGAGGCACAGATGCTGAAAGGATGACCAAATTAGGGGCCTCAACGGGCGAGAGATTCTTTCAATAACTTTTTCGATGTCTTAGATTCTACCATCTCGGAGGACGTCATCAGGTTGGGTGACTTATCTGTACCGAAGAAGATACCGTCTTCGATAGCCAGCGGTCCTTCTTCAAGTCCTAGATTAGTAGACCGGTTCCCAACTTCAAGAGCTGATCCTGACCGGAAGCAGTCAATATTTATGTCTATCTCGGAGGATGCTCGGGTTATTTCCTCCCCCGTGGGGGTTTCCAGCTATCTTTGATGTCTAGTGACCGAAGAGGATCAAGACAAGATGGACGAGGTGGAAGCACCCTCTCTGTTGAACTAAGCACAACATGCGTTAAATCGGGTAACTTCGAATGCTTCTTTATTATGTACTTAGATTAAGTTGCAAACAATCGTAACACTTTTCTTTGCGTTTGCAAGCCTCGGGTGCTTCACCACAAAACTTTTCTCTGATATTGGGAAGAGCTAAACCATCACCAGGCCGAGACTCAGGAGCTTACTGGGAAGAGGGATACTTACAAGCTTCTTACTGAGAAACTTTAGGCTGAGCTAGAAACGGCTCGGAATGAGCACGCCAACCTGGTCGAGAAGGTAAGAAGAGTATTTGAAGTTAGTGACGATGAGTCAGACACAGTGGCTAACGGTCCAAACTAGTAGGTTCAAAATAAACTTGACCAGATCAAGTAGCTCCAGGTGGAGGTGGACACGGTGAAAGCTGAGGCCGAAGAATGGAAACAATCATGGACCGCTTGGCCTCAGAAAAAGAGACTGCCCGGGCGCAATTGACTTCGGTTGAGGACCAACTCCAGGCTGTAAAGGAAAAGGACTTGGTGAACATAAAAAAGATCGAGGATCTCTAGTCTCGGCTGGGTTCGGCGGTCTATGAACAAGAAAATCTGGCTAAGGAGCTCGAGGTGGCCAAGTCAGAGGTCATCATAGTTAAGGCTGAGGCCAATGATAGGGTGACCAGCACAAGGCTGATGCCGAGGCGGCTAAGGACCAAGTGAGAAATATGGTGGAGCATATGAAGTGGGAATCCCGAAGGGAGGCCCTCGATGGAGTTCATGCTCGGGGTTTTGACCTGTTGGCTAAAATTGAGAATGCCAAGGTATTCGAAGCCAAGGCCAGGAAGATAGCTTATCCCAAGGAGGAAGATTCCGAGGGGTCTGAAGATTCGGGTGAGTCTGAAGGTGGCGGAGACCCCGAAGGCGATGATGCGACCCCCGACAAAGACTAGACCACTTAGGATCCTTTTAGACGTTTTTGTCTTTTGCTTTTTAAGGCTGTTTGGCCGTTGTAAAATTTTGTATCGGGGTTGTTTGGCCCTTGTAAAAGGAATTTTGGATATGAATATATAAGGCTTACTTTCCCTTTCACAGCTTTTGAATTTCTCCCTTTGCTTTATTATTTGTATTCACAAAGATCGAAATGTCTTAGCATGGAATAATTAGGTTATGTTCGAAGGTTCAAACAAACCTTGCCTTTACATTATTCTATTTTAAGGCATCATGGGAGTTCGGTGTGACTGAACACTTTCTCCCAAACTAAGTAATTTAGATTATCGTTTGCTGTGGGTAGCCTTTAGAACCGGTTATCAAACAAAAATATTTTGAAGGCCTTGTTTTTGTTACAGGTCTCGGACGTCTCCGAGCCGTGTTAATATGGCCGTAGCCTTTTTAGTTAGAGTGTTTCCTAGTGGGCTTGCTTTCCCGAGTAATCCGAGCTTGCCTAAGATAACAGTCCCTGAGTTGGGGCGGTCGTGGCCTTTGAAATTCGGGGGTTGACTTATAGGTCTTATACTCTTGAGGTATAATAGCCTTGACCATCCGAGTTTGTTTTGGGACGGCAGTCTCCGAGTGATTGTTCGAACTCGGGTTAAGGCAGCCCTTGGGCTCGTAACCTTTAGGGGATCGGAAGTAGGGAATTCTTTAAGAAATGCAATTTTTTTTTAAAGGACACGATATGTTTGCAAGGAAGAGACTTCTCTATATTCTTGTGCATAATAGTAATACATGTGTACATGCTTTGTGTCAGGGTTCGAGCAATCTATGTGGGCACGGTTCATTTGACCGTTTGGCCCTTACATTGAATCCTATCGATCGAGACTGTAACGCCCCGTAACATTTTTCCAAAAAACCTGGTTTCGGTGATGCCAAAGTAGGCGTATAGGTTATATTAGTAGAAATTCTTCATGACGAGCTTGCGAGCAGCGGTTCAAACTTTTTGGATTGAACAGTGCATTTGGGGGCTTAAAGGAAAACGTTAGGTAGAAGTACCCATTTATGCGGCCCCTTCTACGGTCGCAAAATCACTCTGTGGACCGCAGACTGGTCGTAGAGTGGGGTAGATTTCTGGGGCATTTTTGATGCCCAATTTCGCGGCCATTATGCGACTGCATAACCATTTCGCGGGCCGTATTCTTGTCGTATATCCTGCCTTGGGATTTTTTTGGAGGGAGGTTCTGTGATGCACTATGCGACCGCAGAACCATTCTGCGGTGCATTATGTGACCGCATAATAGGTTTGCGGGCCATATAGTGACCGCAGAACAGGTCTGCGGGCCGTATAGTGATCGCAGAACATGTCAGTTGTTTTTCAGTTTTGGCACCCAGTTTCGCGATCATTTAGCGGACCGCATAACCATTATGCGGTCGTATATGCGACCGCAGAACCCGTTCTAAAGCTTCATTTTGGGGGGTTTTAAACCCGACCCAATTCCGTTAAAACACACCCCATAGACCATTTTGAGCACATTTATGATATTTTAGAGTGAGAGGGAGAGTTCTTAGAGTGGGGGAGCAATCTTTAACCATTACCCATCAATTCTTGCTCAATCATTGAGGATTAACAAAGGAAGTCTTCACCCTAAAGGTAAGAATCTATATCCTAGCTCTCAATTTCGAAATCATGTAAAAATGGGGTAGTTAGAGAGGCAATTATTAGGTGTGGGGGCTTGTTGTCTTGCATGCATGTATCCTTGAAGTATGTGGGAAGATTGTGAGCTAACAATGGTAGAGAGTGGGTTGGGAGTGATGGAAATTTCCACAAAAGAGCCTTAGAACCTTAATGCACATCTAGTGTTTGATAAAATGATCAAATGAGCTAAAACCATGATCATCTTCCTAATTTTTGGTTCAACTTATTATATTTCTAAAGTAGATTGAAGTTGCTAAGAATTCCGGATCATTTTAGAGTTAAGAAGCTCAATTGAGGTATGTTGGCTAAACCCAATTCTTCTTAGAATCGAATCTCATGGTATTCATGTAATTGGAGTAAGTCCTTGATCATTATTGAATTGGCTTTTCCTAATGTGGTTGTGTTGAAGGATGTTTGTTCAATGTTTATTCTAAATGCTTCATCATGTCATCTTTCCATTTGAGAATATGTTAAAAAATGTGGAATATGTGATAGGAATGTTAAACCTTCATGTCAAGAACGAAATAAAGGTTGTTATGCCAAATTGTATGAAAGGCCTCTATGTGCCTAAGATTTCCTAAATTGCTCATATGTGACTTAATGTATTGAATGTGAAGCCCTATTGATGTTGATAATGATAATGATATTTGAATGTGGAAAATGGATTTGAAACAAGTGCTAAGAATGACTTTGTAATAGTTAAGAAGTACGATGTGAGATGATTGGCTGAAGAAGGTAATGACTTAAATGAGACGACCTAGACGATATCGGATTCTGTGTAAGAACACGATGGTATTGTGGATGAAATTGTGGTAATGTCTCAAATGAGATGGCCTAGCCGATCGGGTCGTGATCAGACGCCATGCCGTACACATGGTGGTATTGTGCTGGAAATTATAATGAAATTGTGGTAATGTCTCAAATGAGACGACCTAGCCGATCGGGTCGAGATCGGACTCCGTGTAAGAATACAGAGTTATTGTGAATTGTGTAATATCGACACTAAATATCACCAAACCTAATAATATGGAAATTGACTTGGAACGTATATGATCCTTAACTTGTTGTTTTAATATTATTTGAAGCCCTTATTGAATTCTTGACTGTTCCTCTTGTATTATTATTCATTCTATTGAGTTGGTGTTTAGCTTTACATACTAGTGATATTCGACGGTACTAACGTCCCTTTTAAGATGGAGTGAGTTTGCGGATGCCTTTATAGACCATTTCTTGCATGCCGAGACTAGGGCATCCCGTGCCGCGGAGTTTGAGAATCTTAATCAAGGGAGTAGGAGTGTGTGGGAGTATCACGTGGAGTTCGCGCTCCTATTAAAATATGCTATTCACATGTTGCCTACTATGGAGGCTAGAGTGCGCCGATTTGTGCAGGGCCTTAGCCCCTTGGTTATCAATGAGGTCGCTACTGATGCCTTGAATTTAGACATGAACTATGGGAAGAGGGTAGCATTTTCTCAAGCTACAGAGGACCGTAAGTTGAAGAACAGAAGGGAGCAAGAGGGTACAAGGGGAGTCGCTTTAGGCCCAATCAGGGCAGCATAGGACCCTACTATCAGGGCCGATCAGGAGGGAGATTCCCGCAGCAGCAGAGCCCCCCATGCCCTAGGTGTGGGAAGATGCACTCAGGGATCTGCTACATGGACTTACCTATATATTACAGGTGCAAATTGAGGGGTCATATTCAGAGGGAGTGTCATTCATCCTGCCAGGGTATGGGCATGGGCACAACATATCCATCCAGTTCTGCAGCTGCTACATCTTCAGCACCCTCTCCAGCTCGAGGCCCTCCGGCACCAGTAGGGCATGGTGCAACTAGGGGTGGTGCACAGAGTTTAGGAGGACCTAGCCGTTTCTATGCTATGACAGGTCGCCAGAGTGCAGAGGCTTCTCCAAATGTCGTCAAAGATATATTGACTGTCCAAACTCATGATGTATATGCTCTTATTGATCCCGGTTTAACCTTGTCCTATGTTACCCTTTTTGTTGCTATGGAATTTGGGATAGAAGCGAAACAACTTCCTGAGCCATTCTCTGTATCTACTCCGGTTGGCGAGTCTATTGTGGCCGCACGAGTTTATAGGGGTTGTGTTGTCACGGTGCGTGGTCGGGACACCATGGCCGATCATATTGAATTGGATATGGTTGATTTTGATGTAATGGGAATGGATTGGCTTTATTCATGTTTTGCTAAGCTCGACTGACGATCTAGAACTGTGACGTTTGAATTTCCTAATGAGCCAGTTGTTGAGTGGAAGGGGGATAATTTTATTTCTTACCTTAAGGCCACGAAGATGATTAACAAGGGGTGTATCTATCACTTGGTCCGAGTTACAGACACCTCTACGGAGGCACCTGCACTCGAATCTGTGCCAGTTGTGAACGAATTTCCAGGGGTTTTTCCTGATGAACTCCTTGGGATTCCGCCAGACAGGGATATTGATTTTAGGGTTGATGTGATGTCAGGCATGTAGCCTATATCTATTCTGCCATACAGGATGACACCAATAGAATTGAAGGAGCTAAAGGAGCAATTGAAGGATTTGCTAGAAAAGGGTTTCATCCGACCGAGTGTGTCACCATGGGGCACACCGATTCTCTTTGTAAGGAAGAAAGATGGATCGTTGAGGATGTGTATTAACTACCGGCAGCTCAACAAGGTCACAATAAAAAATAAGTACCCACTACCAAGAATAGATGATTTGTTTGATCAGTTACAGGGTGCTAGATACTTCTCCAAAATTAATTTACGATCCGGGTATCACCAATTGAAGATCAGGGAGTAGGATATTCCGAAAATAGCTTTCAGAACCCGGTATGGGCACTTTGAATTTCTAGTAATGTATTTTGGGCTAACAAATGCCCTAACGGCTTTCATGGATCTTATGAATCGGGTTTTCAAGCCTTTCCTCGGCTCCTTTGTGATAGTGTTCATTGTCGATATTCTTGTGTATTCACAAGGCCGGGAGGACCATGCCGATCATCTCAGGGCAGTGCTGCAGACTCTTCATCAGCACCAATTTTATGCAAAATTTTCAAAGTTTGAATTTTGGCTCGAATCTATCACATTCTTGGATCATGTTGTCTCTAGAGAAGGAATCAAGGTTGATCCTCAAAAGATTTCAGCAGTAAAGAATTGGCCTAGGCCTACAATGCCAACCAAGATTCGCAATTTCTTGGGCTTAGTAGGGTATTACAGGAAGTTTGTGGAGGGGTTCTCTACTCTTTTCTCTCCATTGACTAAATTGACTCAGAAAGCAGTTAAGTTCCAATGGTCTGATGCTTGTGAAAGGAGCTTCCAAGATTTGAAATCGAGATTGACTACAACGCCGGTGTTGACCATGCCAGAGGGTATAGATGAATTTGTGGTATATTGTGATGATTCAAGAATAGGGCTTGGGTGTGTGTTAATGCAACACGGCAAAGTTATAGCATATGCTTCTAGGCAACTCAAGAATCATGAAAAGAATTATCCAACACATGACTTAGAACTTGTGGCGGTGGTTTTTGCATTGCAACTTTGGCTTCACTATTTGTATGGGGTCCATGTGGATGTATTCACGGACCACAAGAGTCTTCAATATATTTTCAAATAAAAGGAGCTGAATCTGAGGCAGAGAAGATGACTTGAGTTACTGAAGGATTACGACATCGATATTCTATATCACCCGGGGAAAGCCAATGTTGTGGTGGATGCTCTTAGCCGTAAATCTATGGGTAGTTTAGCACACTTGGAGGTATATCGGAGGCCATTGGCCAAGGAAGTCCATCGATTGGCTAGTTTGGGAGTTCGTCTTGTGGACTCTAGTGAAGGAAGGGTAATTATACAAAATAGGGCCGAATCATCACTTGTTGTGGAAGTCAAAGAGAAGCAATACAACGATCCATCTTTGGTGCAATTAAATGAGGGGATTCAAAAACATAAGACTACGACTTTTTCTCTTGGCATGGATGATGGTACACTAAGGTACCAAGGGCGACTATGTGTTCCGAATATAGATGGTCTCTAGGAAAGAATCATGATCGAAGCTTATTCTTCTAGGTATTCCGTGCATCCAGGTTCTACAAAGATGTATCACGACCTCAAGGAAGTCTATTGGTGGAATGACATGAAAAGGAATGTGGCGGACTTTGTGGCAAGGTGTCCGAATTGTCAGCAAGTGAAGGCCGAACATCAACGGCCTCTAGGTTGGCACAAAACATAGAAATTCCAATGTGGATGGGGGGAAATAATTAATATGGACTTTGTGGTAGGATTACCTCGCACTCCATGCAAGTTTGACTCAATTTGGGTGATTGTAGACCGACTCATGAAATCAGGTCATTTCTTGCCAGTTAAATCTACCGACACAGCGAAATAGTATGCCCAGTTGTATATCAAGGAAATAGTCAGGCTACATGGCACTTTAGTTTCTATCATTTCCGATCAAGGGGCTCAGTTCACGACTAATTTTTGGAAGAAATTACAACAAGGTTTGGGTACTCAGGTGAATCTTAGTACAACCTTCCATCCACAGACCGATGGGCAAGTCGAGCGGACTATTCAGACGCTTGTGGACATGTTGCGTGCTTGTGTTCTTGATTTCAAGGGTAGCTAGGATGATCATTTGCCACTCATAGAGTTTGCTTATAACAACAACTTTCATGCTAGTATTTAGATGGCACCATTTGAGGCATTATATGGTAGGAGATGTAGATCTCCCATTGGGTGGTTCGATATTGGGGAAGCAAAGTTGATAGGGCCAGACCTTGTACATCAGGCTATGGAAAAAGTTAAGATCATAAAGGAGCGGTTGAAAACTTCTCAGAGTCATCAAAAATCCTATTCGGATGTTCGTCGCAAAGACTTAGAGTTCAAAGAAGATGATTGGGTATTCTTGAAAGTTTCCCCCATGAAGGGTATTATGAAGTTTGGGAAAAAAGGGAAATTGAGTTCGAGGTATGTCGGGCCGTACATCATCATTTAGAGAATTGGCCAGGTTGCGTATAAGCTTGAGCTACCACCCAAAATGTCATTAGTCCACCCGGTATTCCATGTGTCTATGTTGAAGAAGGTAGTTGGAGATCCGTCAGCTATTGTGTCGGTTGAGACCACTGAGGCTAATGAAGAATTGTCATATGATGAAATTCCAGTTGCCATTCTTGATAGGCAAGTCCGAAAGTTGAGGAATACAGAAATTGCCTCCGTGAAAGTATTATGGCAAAACCAGCAGGTTGAAGAGGCCACATGGGAGGCCGAGGAAGAAATGAAGAATAGGTATCCTTGTTTGAATAGCTGTGTAGTCCTTTATTTTTATGAACTTGTAGCCTATGAATTTAGTATCACTTGTTTAGTTACTGTAAAGGTGTTCTTTTTTATTGTGTGTTGCTTATGAGGCCACAGTTGGTACTATTATCAGTTTGTTACATCGTTGAGTTGTGCATATGCTTGTAAGATGTGTTTTTGGGGCTCTCTGTCAGGTGGATAGACCTAGTTACAAAGGGAACTCTGGCGAAAATTTGGAAATTTAGGGAGTTAGTTAAATTTGGGGGTTGGGGGTGTAGGGTATGATAACTGAGTTGCACAAGGTGCTAATAATGGACCCTGATCCTCATTCGAGGATGAATGATCTTAAGTGGGAGAGGATGTAAGGCCCCATAAAATGTTTCCTAAAAACCCGATTTCCGTGATGCCAAAGTAGGCGTAGAGGTTATATTAGTAGAAATTCTTCGCGATGAGTTTGCGAGCCACGGTTCGGAATTTTTGGATTGAATAGTGTGTTGGGGAGTCGAAGGAAAACGTTGGGCAGAAGTACGTATTTCTGCGGCCGCACAACCACTATGTGGACCGCAGATTGGTCTTAGAGTGGGGCAGCTTTCTGGGGCATTTTTGTTGTCCAATTTCGCGGCCATTATGCGACCGCATAACCGTTTCGCGGGCCGCATTCTTGTCACATATCCCGTCTTGGGATTTTTCGAAGGGAGGTTCTGCGGTGCACTATGCGACCGCAAAATCGTTCTTTGGTGCACTATGCGACCACAGAACAGGTCTACGGGCTGCATAGTGACCGCGGACCATGTTAGATTTTTTCTAGTTTTGGCACCTAGTTTCGTGGTCATCATTTTTGGGGTTTTTTAACCCGACCCAATTCCGTTAAAACACACCCCATAGACCACTTTGAGCACATTTATAATATTTTAGAGAGAGAGAGAGAGAGGGACTTCTTAGAGTAGGGGAGAAATCTTTAACAATTACCCATCAATTCTTGCTCAATCATTAAGGATTAACAAAGGAAGTCTTTACCCTAAAGGTAAGAATCTATGTCCTAACTCTCAATTTCGAAATCTTGTAAAAATGGGGTAATTAGAAAGGCAATTATTGGGTGTGTGTGTATAGGGGGGTTGTTGTATTGCATGCATGTATCCTTGAAGTATGTGGGAAGATTGGGAGCTAAAACTAGTAGAGAATGGGTTGGGGAGTGATGGAATCTTCCACAAAAGAGCCTTAGAACCTTAATGCACACCTAGTGTTTGATAAAATGCTCAAATGAGCCTAAACTATGATCATCTTCCTAATTTTTGGTCAACTTGTTATATATCAAAAATAGATTGAAGTTGCTAAGAATTACGGATCATTTTAGAGTTGATAAGCTCAATTGAGGTATGTTGGCTAAACCCCCTTCTTCTTAGAATCGAATCTCGCGGTGTTCATGTAATTGGAGTAAGTCCTTAATCATTATTGAATTGGCTTTTCCTAATGTGGTTATGTTGAAGGATGTTTGTTCAATGTTTATCCTAAATGCTTCATCATGTCATCTTGCCATTTGAGAATATGTTCAAAAATGTGGAATATGTGATATGAATGTTAAAACTTCATGTCAAGTCCAAAATAAAGGTTGTTTTGCCAAATTGTATGAAAGGCCTCTATGTGCCTAAGATTTACTAAATTTCTCATATGTGAATTAATGTATTGAATGGGAAGCCCTATTGATGTTGATAATGATAATGGTATTTGAGCGTGGAAAAAGGAACTTGAACTATGAAATACGGCCAAGTGCCAAGAATAACTTTATAATTGTTAAGAAGTACGATGTGAGATGATTGACTGAAGAAGGTAATGAATCAAATGAGACGGCCTAGCCGATCGTGCCGAGATCGGATTCCGTGTAAGAACATAATGGTATTTTGGATGAAATTGTGGTAATGTCTCAAATGAGATGGCCTAGCCGATCGAGCCGTGATCGGACGCCATGCCGCATACATGGTGGTACTGTGCTGGGAATTATAATGAAATTGTGGTAATGTCTCAAATGAGACGTCCTAGCCGATCGGGTCTAGATCGGACTCCATGTAAGAATACGGAGGTATTGTGAATTGTGGAATATCGGTACAAAAGATCACCCAACCTAATAATATGGAAATTGACTTGAAACGTATATGATCCTTAACTTGTTGTTGTAATATTATTTGAAGCCCTTATTGAATTCTTGATTGTTCCTATTGTATTATTATTTATTCTATTGCATTGGTGTTTAGCTTTACATACAAGTGTTATTCGACGGTACTAACGTCCCTTTTGTCGGGGGCACTGCATCTTTAAATGGATGCAGGTGGTTGCATAGCAGACAATGTTGATCACAGATAGTGTTTCATCTTCTTCTCAGCGGACTCGGTGAGCCCCATTTCATTCCGGGGTCATGTATTGGACCTTTTGTTTATATTATGGTCACTTTTGAGGTATAGCCGGGGCCTTGTTGCCGGCACCATCTTGACTCTCTTTTGTATTTTTAGAGGCTCCGTAGATGCTATGTGGGTTGTACATGGGTACTAGAAAGGTCAAACGGATTATGTTGTAATTTGAATTTTTGTTCTACTAAATCACAAAATGTATGCCTTTTAGAAACTTAACAGGAAGTAGCAAAATGAAATGGTTTGGTAATGTCTATGCATATGGTCCTTCTACTGGTTAGCTAATAAAAACATGCCTTTTCTTATCATGGGTGAGTTGGGTAGAAAGTATCTAACAAGCTTTCTTGGCCTGGTTCACTCGATTGAGCACCGGTCGTGCCTCCTGAGGTTGTGGCATGACAGAGATCCTTCAATCCTGAAGACTCTTTCCACACTAAAGTCGATATCAGAGGGTAACGCCCCGCACTATTCGGGGTTGATCGAAGAGAAGCCTCAAATGTTATTGTCACATCGTCACCGGCCTTGGATTCTAATTTAGCACGATTTACTTGTTGCCTCGTTAAAAACCTTACCATAAAATTAATTTGGGAAAAAACCGGTTCTAGGGAAAAAAACGTGCAATGCGTGCTTTCAGACCTAAAATGTTGTATCGTCCCTTGTTGGCTACCTGCAAGAATTAGTTTTAAAATGTATATAAAAGAAAGAATGGGGATGTACCTTAGCAATAATATCATTTCAAGTGAGTTATATTCAAGTTGTTCGGTAGTTGCTCGCCGCTTATTATTCCGAGTTTGTAGGATCCTTTGGCGGTGATCTCGATAATTTGGTATAGTCCTTCTCAGTTCGGTCCCAATTTCCCTTCGTTCGGGTTCTGGGTGCTCAGTGTGACCTTTCTCAGTACCAAGTCCCCGATATTGAAGTGTCGGAGGTTGGCCTTTCGATTGTAATACCTTTCGATCCGTTGTTGTTAGGCGGCTAACCGGACAAGGGTGACTTCACGCTTCTAATAGCTCCAGCTCGTACTCATAGCCTCATCATTTGATTCCTTTGTTGCATATCGGAATCTGATACCTGGTTCTCCGACTTCGACCAGTATCAAAGCTTAGGCACCATAAACCAAAGAAAACGGGGTATCCCCGGGCTTCACGCAAACGCAAAGCTTCGTAGGATCTGGGGGGAAGATCAGGTGGTCCCTCTTTGCGAATGCGGACCTTGGTTCGCGAACGCGAAGACATGTAAGGAGTTAAGCCTTCGTGAATGCGAAGGCCAATTGGCCGGTGCATCGCGAACGCGTCTGGTGCTTAGAGAATGCGAAGAACACCTGACGCCAAGATATTTAAAGTGTTAAAAATCGGGATTTGGTCATTTTGACCATTTTGAAAGCTAGAGCTTGGCCTAATGGCGATTTTAAGGAGGAATTTTATCCCCACTTTATTGGTTAGCAATTTTTGACTAGTTTTGATGTATTTCTATAATCACCCATTGAGTTTGACCTTTAAACCATGAATCTAATGGTAGAAATTAGGGATTTGGGTAGAATTTAAGAATTTTGCAAAACTAAGATTTACACCTCAAATTGAGTTCGGATTTCAAATCAAATTACAAAAACGGACTTGGGGTGAATGGGTAATCGGGTTTTGGTCTGAATCCCTGGTTTTGGCCAAGTGGGCCAAGGTTTGACTTTTGTTGATATTTTTCAAATTCATCAAATCGAATCGTTTTCACTCGCGAGTTGTATGTAAAGTTTATTTTTAAATTATTTAAACTATTTTTGGCTAGATTTGACCGGTTTGGAGGGTAATTCTAAAGGAAAGACCGTAGTTAAGTGTATTTGATTTCGAAACGAGGTAAGTGTTGTATCTAACCTGGATTTGAGGGAGTTTGGACTTGTTGAACTATTTGTTATGTGAATTATGAGGAGAAACATTGTATATGAGAGGTGACGACTGTATATGCTCCACCATGGGATTTTGCATGCGGGATTTGGCTATTTATTTTAATGTCTTTATTTATTCCGTGTTATTTCTAGTTATATGCTTCAATTGTTGCATGTTCTTACTTGACATCTATATTATACTTGTTAATTGTTACTTGCTTGAATTTGTTCATTTCTCACACGATTTCTACTCATTTTCTACTTGTTTCTACTTGCCTTAATTGTACATTCTCATTGTCACATATTTTACCTGTTTTTATTATCCTTATATCATTCGATGCACTCTATTATGTTATTTCGCTTATGTGAGCCGTTTAGCTCTTTTTGTATTGATGAATTGAAAAGGTTTGGAATTTCGAGGTATTAGATATTCTCTGTTATATTGGTGGATCTTAAATGTTCAGTACGTTTCATCTTATTTTTGTTGATATTTCATAAATATTGTTGTTGAGCCGTTTATGTTGATAAATTTGAAATTGTTAGCATCGGTCATGCCACAACGGTATTGAAAGAATATGAAATAATATGAAGGAATAAGGACGGAATATGATATGAACAGATGATGATATGCTGGGATCGGGTTGCGTGCCGCAATAGATTTAATGTGTTGTAAGTTGTTTGTGGTTGTAGAGATTGTTCTCGGAATTTTAATATGAGATTTGAGTTTATTTTTCTTCTGGGGCCCTCTGGCAGTTGACCTTCGGTCCGTTCATATGAATTTGCATTTTTACTTCTATTCTTGTTTTCTGTTGTTATTATTCTTGTGCAGGTTATTTATGAGTGATTTGCCATAGCCTCGTCACTACTTCGTCAAGGTTAGGTTCGACACTGACAAAGTATATGGGGTCGATTGTACTCATGCTACACTTTTGCACTTCTTGTGCAGATACCAGTGTTGTCCTAGCGGTGCGTAGGCTCGAATTTGACAGCTAGGGAAAACTTGAGGTAGAACTGCTGGTGTTCGCAGTCCCTTCGATCCTACTTTTACTATTTTCTTTTCGAACATTTGTATTTCGTTCAGGCTTTATCTATAGAATTCTAGTCTTATCATGTATTCGTGATTCCAGATTTCTGGGATGTGCTTAGACTACGTTACGTTCTATTTATCACACCTATTTCAAACTATTGCAACTTTTTATTATTGATGTTCTGATTTAAATTGTTAAAACTGGTTAAGTATTTAGTTAACCTTGGCTCGTCTAGCAAGTGAAATGTTAGGCGTCATCACAACCTCGAGGTTGGGATTCCGGGTCGTGACATATAATTTAGACTTTTACACGAAATTCAAGAATTAAAGAATTTAAGTTCAAAAACATTTCCATTCGGGTAAAAAGAGAGGCAATTTTGGGTTAAAACACTTGTCAAACTTGGAAAAAATACAAGAATACATGGTTTACTATAAACATTAGCTATAATATCTCCGGTTATTATAAGCAAAACATTTGGTAAAAAATACCTCACATTGAACTTCTTTCTTTAATGTTTAATTTGCCCGAAATGCTCATTTTCCCCCAAATTCGAGCAAAATTCTTCTTCTACGCTTCAGTCTTGTATATTTAGATAGAAAACTTGGAAAACTCCACGTGGTGGGACCTTCACTAGCCATTAATGGAGCAATTTAACCAAGGGAGGGGATCACGACCCAACTCCCACCGGAGTTGCGACGTCGCCTATCACTACTTGCTAGGCAAGCCAACAGTGACATATAAGAACAAACTTGATAAAACATAGTTTAATTAAACTCAGCAGCGAAAATATCTCAAATATTCGATGAAAACAACATAGTATTGCTACAACCATCCCAATGATCTAGTGTTAACGAATACATGAGCACTACTGAATATAAAAATACAAAACTAAATCCTCAATACAACTGTTTGGACAATAGAGCAGTAATAAAGGAAATAAATGAAAGAGAACTTCAAGGTCTCAGGACAACATAGAAGCTATCTCATAGTCTCCCAAGTACTGGTACCAACACTACTTTAGCAATCACCATGTCCAAAAGTACCTAGATCTGCATATGAAGTGCAGAGTGTAGTATGAGTACAACCAACCCCATGTATTCAATAAGAAACAAAACCAAGTGACGAGCTCAGAAGAACAGTCAGAGACCAATATCACTAACAACATAGGATTTAATGATAACCATAACAGTAAATAACTCAAAGAAACGACCATGCTCAGCTTGTTCACAATACATGAATTTAGGCATGCTTCCAAATACAACAGTAAAGTCCAACACGGAAAAAAACATCTCATTTACCAGCTAGCATCATGAAAATATATCTCTATGCCTACATGTCAAGTTAATGATTCTATGGTGATAATCTCAAGTACTCTCACTCTCAGCTCATTCAAGGTGCTTGCCTAAAATTCCCACTTCGTCACACACACCCCATCACTCAGAACTGTACAAGCGCCTAGCATCAATGCCCCTAAAAAACACGTGTATCTATATCATTATTTTTGCGCTCACTGCCGGTATATCAGACTCTGGAGGGAGGGATCCTGCCCAAGCGCTAATCAAAAGTCAATAAGGCCTGTTATGGTATGGATCCCGATCCAAATAATAATAAATCCAATATGGCATGTTGCGGTATAAAGCCCCATCCAAAATAAGAGTCTCCGCGTGGCTCTACGGCCCATCTTAGTTATCAACCTCTCAAGTATCAAGGCTCACAATCTCATATCACTCAGTCCAAGCAGTATCACATATGGAAAAACAACCACAACATGTGATGTAACAATGAATAGTATACAAAGACTGGGGTATAATATGCAAATGAAGAACCATGACTAGGTGTATAATTACAGTTAAGACAGACAACTCAAAACAACATAAATAGCCTCATTAGGTCTCAACCAAATAATTGCACAGCCTAAACATGATTTCTAACATGAATCACAGCAGGAATAATCAACAAGTAAGAAAGCATGGATACTCCGGTTCCCTCCCACACGCACATCACCTAGCATGTGTGACACTCCAATATGATTCATATAACATGGTTCCCATAGTTAAATACCCTCAAACCCAAGTTTAGATATATTACTTACCTCAAGTTTTCCCACGTGTATCAGCCTCCGAACGAATTGAATCTAGTCATAAAAAACATAATATCGTTAAATAATGTCGTAGGAAACAACTTCAAATAATAAAGTTTCTATCTTTATTAAAATCAAAGAATCAACCATGGACCCGCACCCCAAAACCCGACAAAACTTATAAATTCTGAACACCCATTTAATTACGATTCCAACAACCAAAATCATCTAATTCCAACCTTAAATCGCCTTCAAATCATCAATTTATGTTTTAGAAAGGTTTTCACAAAAAAAACCCCAATTTCTCCAATTTAAATCACAAAGTAAAAGATAAAAACAAAGATGGAACTATGAATAATGGACAAATCCGAGTAACAAATACTTACCCCAATCCAAAATATGAAACTCTCCTCCAAAATTGCCCAAATCCGAGCTCCATAACTCAAAATATTATATAATAACTCAAACCTTCGAAATAGAGTACTATATAGTATGCCCAGGCATTACCCCTTCGCGAACACGGAAGAAGCATCGCGTTCAGAAAGCACCAACTTCGCCAGCTGCCAAAACCACCTTCACGAACACGACGACCTAGTCGTGAATGCGATGACCAACGATACCATGCCTATGCGAAGATGGAAGCTCCCACGCGAACGCGAAGGCTTAAGGCCTAGTGCCCCTAGCCGACTTCCCTTCTAAAGGAATGCATCCTTCATCTCGAGTTCGTGAAGGCCACTTCCCTCCAAAGCATCGCGAATACATTACCGGACTTGAAAACGCAAAGAGAACTTCACCTGCCAACAAATAATCCTCTATGAACACGACCATTGTGTCGTAAACGCGAAGAAGCACACTCCAAACACCAGATCAGTTGATCAGACATGAAGAAAATGGTCTGAAATTCATCTGAAACACACCCGAAACCCCCCAAGACCCCATCCAAATATACCACCAAGTCCTAAAATATAATACGAACTTACTCGAAACCTCAAATCACATCAAACGACACCAAAATTATGAATTGCATATCAATTCAAGCTTAGTAAAACAAATGAACTTCCAGCTTCTAAAACACATGCCGAGCCATATCAAATCAACTCTGAATGACCTCAATGTTTTCATGCAAGTCCCAAATGACACAACAAACCTATTCCAACTTCCGAAACTGCAAACCTGATATCAATAAATTCAACTCTTGCTCAAACCTCTCAACATTCAAAACATTCAACTTTCCAACTTTTGCCACAAAGCACCAAATCAACCCATAGACCTCCAAATCAATATCTATACATACGCCTAAGTCCAAAATCACCATACGAAGGTATCATAACCATCAAAACTCCATTCCAGAGTTGTCTACATAGAAGTCAAACTCCAGTCAACTCTGTCAACTTAAGCTTTCAACCTTGGGACTAAGTGTCCCAATTCACTCTAAAACCACCCTGAAACCAAATCCAACCATCTCGACAAGTCGTATAACCATAAATGAACATAGAAGAAGCAAGAAATAGGGGAAGAGGCTACAATACACAAAGTGATCGGCCGGGTCGTTACGTTCTCCCCCTCTTAAACAAATGTTCGTCCTCGAACGGGTCTAAAATCATACCTGGAGTCTCAATAATATGAGGATATCCGGTTTGTATCTCCTACTGGGTCTCTCAAGTGTCCTCCTCGACCGGCTAACTTCTCCATTAAACATTCACTGATGTTATATTCTTTGATCTCAACTTTTGAACCTACCAATCCAAAATGGCCACTGGCTCCACATCATAAGTCAAATCCCCATTTAACTGCACCGTGCTGAAGTCTAGAACATGACAGAGATCACCATAGAACTTCTGAAGCATCGAAACATGAAACACTAGTGAACTCCCGATAGACTAGGTGGCAAGGCAAGTCTGTAGGCCACCTCACCAACTCTCTTAAGCACCTTAAAAGGGCCAATCTATCCAGGACTCAACTTCCCTTTCTTCTCGAATCTCAGCACACCCTTCATGGGCGAAACTATGAGTAGAACCTTCTCATTCACTGTGTAAGCTATATCTCAGACCTTTCGGTTCACATAACTCTGCTATATGCATTGTGTTGTAGGAAATCACACCTGAATCTCCTTAACCTTCTTCATAGCATCACTGACCAAATCAGTGCCCAACAATCTAGCCTCCCCATGATCGAACCAACCAACCGGAGAACAACGTCGCCTCCCGTAAAAGGCCTCACAAGGTGCCATTTGGATACTCGATTGATACCTATTATTGTAGGCAAACTCTGCGAGTAGTAGAAATGTATCCCATGAACCCCCCCTCCCAAATCAATAACACATGCACGTAACATATCCTCCAAGATCTGTATAGTGCGCTCGGACTGCCTATCAGTCTGCGACAAAAGAACGAAGCATCTTAGCAGACACTGGATAGACATACCTAGTAACTTCGTTGCTCACATGATGTACTCAACTCAACCCATCTGCCACACTCTCATTGCACTACTCTCCAAATCTGCGATGTGAACTGTGTGCCTGGGTCAGAAATGATGGAAATGGGCATGCCATGCAGGTGGCTATCTCCCGGATGTAAATATGAGCCAACCGCTATGAAGAATAGGAAGTCATCACCGGATGAAGTGTGTGGACTTTGTCAACCGGTCCACAATAACCCATACTACGTCAAATTTCTTCAAGGTCCATGGTAAGCCTACCACAAAATTCATGGTGATGCGCTCCCACTTCCACTCCAGTATCTCCAATCTCTGAATCAACCCTCCCGGTTTCTGATGCTTATACTTCACCTGTTGGCAATTCTAACACCGAGAGACATAAGTAACAATATCTTTCTACATTCTCTGCCACCAATAGTGTTGTTTCAAGTCACGGTACATTTTCGTGACACTTGGGTAAATGGAATAGCATGAGTTGTGAGACTCCCCAAGGATCAAATCTCTCAACTCATCAACATTTAGAACACAAATTCGGCCTTGAAGCCGCATAACCCCATCATCACATTGGCCTTAGCACCACCCCACTGCATTGTGTCCTTAAATACCAACAAGTGAGGATCATCAAACTGGCGAGTCTTGATACGCTCCAACAACAATGATTTTGCAACAACACAAGCAAGAACTCGGAAAGGCTCCAAAACATCCAATCTCACAAAGCTAAAGCATGTACATCCATGGCTAGTGGCCTCTCTGCTACCAGTAAATATGCCAAACTGTCCATGCTCTCAGCCTTCCTACTCAATGCATCGTCCACCACATTGGCCTTTTACGTATGATTTAATATGGTGATATGATAGTCTTTCATCAACTCTAACCATCTCCGCTGCCTCAAATAAAGGTCCTTCTATTTGAACAGATGCTGGAGACTCTAGTAGTTGGTATAGACCTCACATGGAATAATGTATATATAGTGCCTCTAAATATTCAGTGCGTGAACAATGGCTGCCAACTCTAAGTCATGTACAAGGTAAAGCTTCTGATAAACCTTCAACTACCGAGATGCATAGGCAATCACCCTATCGTTATGCATCAACACTATGCCAAGCTCAATACACGATGCATCACAATACATGGTATAAGATCCCAAACCTATATGCAACACCAACAATGGTGATGTGGCCAATGCAGTTTTGAGATTCTAAAAGCTCACCTCACACTCATCGGACTATCTGAAAGGAGCACCTTTCTAGGTAAATCTTTTCAAAGGTGCGGTAATGGATGAGAAACCCTCCACTAAACAATGGTAATATTCGACCAAAATAAATAAACTCCGAATCTCAATAGCAGAAGAAGGTCTAGGCCAACTCTGTATTGCCTCAATTATCTTCGGATCTACCTTGATCCCCTCACTGGACACCACGTGCCCCAAAACACCATCAAGTCAAGCCAAAATTCACACTTGGAGAATTTAGCATATAGCTTATTCTCTCTCAAGGTCCGATGTTGCTCATGATCCTCTTGGCTGCGTAAGTACACCAATATGTCATCAATGAATACTATGACAAAAGAATCAAGATATGACTGAAATACATTATTCATCAGGTGTATAAAGGATGCTGGGGTATTGGTCAACCCAAAAGACATCACCAAAAATTTGTAGTGACCATAGCGAGTCCTGCATGCCGTCTTCGGAAAATCTGAATCCTGGATTCAACTGATGATACACAGACCTCAAATTAATATTTGAAAACACTTTATCACCCTAAATCTAATCAAATAAGTCATCACTGCACGATAGAGGGTACTTTTTCTTGATTGTCACTTTGTGTAGCTGCCTTTAGTCAATACACATCCTCGTAGTACCATCATTCTTCTTCAAAAATACAACTGGTACACCCCAAGGTGACATACTAGGCTTGATTAAGCCCTTATCAAGTAGATCCTTATCAAGTTGCAGTGAAATAGAGATGGGCTGAGTTGCAGGCACCAAGTCAATACCAAAATCGATGTCCCTGTTAGGTGTCATGCCTGGCAGCTCTGCTGGAAACACATCTGGGAAGTTTCTCACTACCGGAACTAACTCAATGGTATGAGCATCATCATTAACATCCTTCACGAAGGCCAAATATGCTAAACATCCATTCTCAACAATCTGTTGAGCCTTCAAATGTGAAATAACTCTACTAGGAACATAATCCAGGGAGCCTCTCCACTCTAATCTCGACACCTCCGTATCGCCAATGTCACAGTTTTAGTGTGGCAATCAAGGATAGCATGACATGGTAACAACCAATCTATGCCTAGAATCATGTCAAAATAAACTATGCTAAGCCGTAAAATATCAACACTCATCTCATAACTCTCATAGTCACCACATATGACCAAACGTAAATACATGAACATGCATAACTAAAGAATCATGGGGCATGTCCAAATAACGATCAAAGTACGCTAATACATGTGAATAAGTGGACCAGGGTCAAATAATACTGAAGCATCCCGATGGCCACTGAAACAATACTTGTGATAACTGCGTCTGAAGCAACTGCCTCTGGCTAGGCAGGAAAAGCATAGCATCGAGCCTGACCACCACTTGTCGGACCTCTCCCTCTAGGGAGACCTCAACCTGAACGACCTCTACCCCAAGTTGGTTGAGCGGGTGGTGTTGTAGCTGGTGCAGAAGTCATAGCCTGACCTCTCTACTATATAGGACCTCCAGTAAAACAGGGTCAAAACCTCCTCACATGACCTAACTCCACACACTTGTAGAAACCTCGTCCTATGGATGACTACGAGGTTTGAATCGGGCCTCGAGAACTAGTATAACTATTAGAAGAATCCATAACTGACGAACCCTGAACTAAAGGGGCACGGTATGAAATCTGAGTTGGGAGTGCACTAAAAGATGACTAAACTAGATGGGTTTTGTATGAACCATGGCTAGCTAATGGAGCACAAGGAACCTGACGAGTAATCTGAGCGAGCCTATAAGGATGACCTCTGTTGTGATGTGACTGACCTCCATAAGAGGTACCACTCAAACAACCTGAACCGTAGGGAATCCTCATGCTCAAGCCTGCGAACCTGCTCCAAGAGCCTAGCAATCTCAACCACTTGGTCAAACCCGACATCCGTCTCGGCCTCTCGAGCCAAACTATAACGTAGACCATAGTTGAGGTTATCAATGAACCTCCTGATCCTCTCCCTCTTAGTGGGAACCAACCATATGGCATGGCGTGCCAAATCTGCAAATCTTATCTCGTATTGGGTCATGGTTATACCATCCTGGCATAGCTGCTCAAACTGCCTATGCCAACTTCTTTCTGCGCGTTTGTGGGACAAATTTCTCTAAGAAGAGAACTGAGAACTTATGCCACGTAAGTGGCGCTGCTCCATCTGTCCTGGCTAACTCAAAATCTCTCCACAATTTGTAGGCTACCACTGTCAGCTGAAAGGTAGTGAAAGCAACTCCACCGTTATCCACAATACCTGTAGTGCGAAGAATCCAATGACAACGGTCCAAAATATCCAAAGCATTCTCTCACTCTGCTCCACTGAACTCGAGTGGATAAAGCTTCCTAAACTTTTCTAACCTCCTTTGCTCTGCATGAGAGATAGATAGATCGGCCTCGGCCGGAGCAGCAATAACTGGTTGTATAGGTAATAACCCTAGTGTCTGATGACCCTAAGCTAGCTGCTCTAGGGTACGGGCGGCGGGAGTTTGAGCTCCTCCCACATCGTGTGAGATAGTTGGTGCAAGCAGCATCAAAACCGTCTGAGCCAAGCCCGTATACACACTCAAAATCTGACCCAAAGCCTCCAAATACGATGCATCATAATAGGCACCGCCGATTTCTAGGCTGGTCCTACTGGCTCAACAGTATCTGGTACCTACGCCTCCACTGGAGCAACTGGTGGCTCCACATATACTGCAACAACCAACCCAACGATCTGGTGTTAATGAGTACATGAGCACTACTAAATGTAAAAATACAAAACCAAATCCTCAATACAACTGTGTGGATAATATAACAGCAATAAATGAAAGAGAATTTCAAGGCCTGCAGACAATATAACATCTGCATCATAGTCTCCCAAGTACTAGAACTAACACATCTTTAGAAAACACCACGTCTGGAAGTAATTGGATCTGCACATAAAGTGTAGAGTGTAATATGAGTACAACTGATCCAATGTATTCAATAAGTAACAAACCTAACATTGGGCTGAAAGTAGTGACGAGCTCAGAAGAATAGTCAGAGACCAATATCAATAACAACATAGGATATAATGATGATCGTAACAGTAAATAACTTTAAAAAACTATCATGCTCAGCTCATTCACAATACAGGAATTTAGGCATGCTTCCAAATATAACAGTTAAAGTCCAACAAGGATTAGAACATTTCATTTAACAGCTAGTATGAGGAAAATACTTCTCTATGCCTACATGTCAAATATGCATGTCAAGTTAATGATTCCATGGTTATAATATCAAGTACTCTCACTCTCAGCTAACTTAAGGTGCCTGCCTCAAATGCCCCCTTCGTCACATACACACACCATCACTCAGCACTATATGGGTGCCTTGCATCAATGCCCCTCACTAAAGTACGTGTATATATACCACTATACATGCACTCACTGCTGGTATGTCAGACTTTGGAGGGGAGGATCCTGTCCAAGAGCTAATCAAAAGTCAATAAGACCTGCTGTGACATGGATGCCGATCCAAATAATAATAAATCCAATATCGCCTGTTGCGGCGTAAAGCCCCATCCAAAATAAGAGTCTTAACATGGATTTACAGCCAACCTCAGTTATCAACCTCTCAAGTCTCAAGGCTCACAATCTCATATCACTCAGCCCAAGCAGTATCACATATGGAAAAACAACCACAACACGTGATGTAACAACGAATAATGTACAGAGATTGAGGTATAATATGCAAATGAAGAACCATGACTGGGTGTATAATTACAGTTAAGACAGACATCTCAAAACAACAGAAATAGCCTCATTAGGTCTCATCCAAATAATTACATAGTCTAAACATGATTTCTAACATGAATCACAATATAGATAATCAACAAGTAGGAAACATACAGATATAATAAGGTATGATAGCAAACAAATCCGGTAATAGTCTAAAAGTTAACTCGGATCATGATTACTCCGGTGCACTCCCACACGCGTGTCACCTAGCATGTGCGTCACCCCAATACAATTCATACAGCATGGTCCCAGGGGTTAAATACCCTCAAATCCATGTTTAGATATGTTACTTACCTCAAAACATGCAAATCAATATTCCAAAAAGCCATGCCCACACGTATCGACCTTTGAATGACTTGAATCTAGTCACAAAAAACTTAATATCATCAAATAGTACCATAGGAAACAACTTCAAATAATAATGTTTCGATCTTTATCAAAATCAAAAAGTCAACCCCGGTCCCGCACCCTGGAACCTAGAAAAACACACAAATTTTGAACACCATTCAGTTACAAGTCCAACCATATCAAAATCATCCAATTCCGACCTCAAATCGGCCTTCAAATCCTCAATTTATGTTTTGGAAAAGTTTTCACAAAAATTCCCAATTTCTCCAATTCAAATCACCAATTAAATGATAAAAACAAAGATAGAATCTTGAACAATGGACAAATCCGAGTCAATTATATTTACCCTGATCCAATACGTAAATATTCTCTCCAAAATCACCCAAATCCGATTTCCACAACTCAAAAAGCATAGCGTTCGCGATGCACAAACTTCGTCAGGTGCCAAAACCTCCTTCGCAAACGCGATGACTAACGATCCCATGCCTATGCGAATGCGAAAGCTCCCACGCGAACGTGAAGGCTTAAGGCCTAGTTCCCTCAGTCGGCCTCCCTTCTACGCGAACGGGTCCTCCATCTCGCGTTCGCGAAGGCCACTGTCCTCCAAAGCATTGCGAACGTGTTCCCAAACTCGCGAACACGAAGAGCATTTTGTCTTCCAACCAAGAAGCTTCCGTGAACTCAACCACTATGTCGCAAACGCGAAGAAGCACACACCCGAGATTAGATCAGTTGTCCAGACATGAAGAAAATGGTTTGAAACTCATCCAAAGCTCACCTGATGCCCCCCCCCCTCCCGAGACCCAATCCAAATATACCAATTAGTCCTAAAATACAATATGAATTTACTCGAAGCCTCAAATCACATCAAACAATACCAAAATTACGAATCACACATTAATTCAAGCCTAATGAAACTAATGAACTTCCAACTTTTTAAACTCATGTCGAACCATATCAAATCAACTCCGAATGACCTCAAATTTTGCATGCAAGTCCCAAATAACACAACGGACCTATTTTAACTCCCGGAACCAAAATCCAAATTCGATATCAATAAATTCAACTCTTAGTCAAACCTCTCAACCTTCCAAACTTTGAACTTTCCAACTTTCACCAAAAAGCATCAAATCAACCCACGGACCTCCAAATCAACATCCGGACATACGTCTAAGTCCAAAATTATTATACAAAGCTATCGGAACCATCAAAATTCCATTCCATAATTGTGGACGTAACAGTCAAACTCTGGTCAACTCTTTCAACTTAAGCTTCCAATCATGGGACTAAGTGTCCCAATTCACTCCGAAACGATCCCAAACCCAAATCCAACTATCCCGACAAGTAACATAACCGCAAATGAATATAGAAGAATTAATAAATAGAGGAATATGGCTATAATACATAAAATGACCGGCCAAGTCGTTATAGGGAGGAGGGGGCACGCACCTTGTGCACTTTTTGTCGGGGAATAAGGGTTTAATATGGATACCTATAGTGTAAGGCGTACTACTCTGGGCAGGCTAATGGCAGTTAGGACATGGCGATATAATGCATGGGTACCATGCGCTATAGGTACTTCTGCTTCTTTTTTTTCACGTTAGTTTTGTTCTTCAAGTCAGTAAAATATGTTACTTTGCTTCCAGACTCCATCGTCTATGTCAAACCTACAGTTGAGTGGTATTAATGTTGAAGTAACTTGTTAATATATTAATTGATCAAATAATAAATGAATTGTTTCAACAACTGATATCTTATGGTGTAAGAGGGGGTCAAAATTACCGCAAAAAGTATCATATATCTAAAAAACTTTCAACTATTATGTTAGCCCGGTATCACCGAAACACACAAGTTGCAACCCAAATATTAGAAGGAAAACCTGAAGCACCAGTCCACATTTAGCTGGAATGTAACACAAAAAGGAAGCCCACATTGTGCCAGTTGCCACCCCTTTAACCTAGCACTGTGATTTCTCTTTCCCCTTTAGAGTAGTAGGGTTTTTCTTCATCGTCAATTTTGCGCCTTTCACATGAACTCTTCATTAGTGTTTTGTAGTTCACGTGAGGCTTTAAAAAAGAAAAACAACGGTTCTCTGCTGAAATATTAAAAGCATCGTCTCACCTGGATGTTATCTTAGTTGTTAGCATGCCTAGGTTAAGTAAAACATCCTTGTCCCAAAAGATATATTCTGATGTGAGATACTAGAATATATTTCTTGGTTGTTTTACCTAGTCCTGGCATGCCAAAAATTTAGATGACATCTAGGTTTAATGATGATACTTGAAGTACTAGTCTATTTTTATGATCCCAACCATTGCTAGGCTTTTGTGTTACAATCTTGCCTGTAATTCCATGTCTCCAACTGATTGGTGCATCACAACTTTTTAATTTCGATCAATGGTTAAGATTAATCTGATCAGATTTTAATTTAACAACAATTACAGAATAACCACATCTTTATAAGAGCCGTCTCTACAATCTTTAATTATTCCCTATGAAAAAGCAATAGCTTTCAATCATGAGTCATGACCATCCTGTAATAAATAATAACTTTTAGATTTCAGCCACCAACCAAAAGTTGAAGAGTTAGGCCAAGTCCTTGTTTCAACAAGGTGGTGATTATATTTTAACTGAATATATTCACCGGGTTGATTTTATCGTTTCTGAAATGATATTATTGTTAGCGACATGATTTACACTTGAATAGCCAAGTGCAAAGGTATAATTCTCAGTTTAGTCTAACTCTCTGCTTCATAAGTACAGATATATCATACTTTTAATCTATAGCTCAGTCGATTAAAAAGTATTAAAAAAATTTGAAAATGACACTTTTCGTCCTGAAAAAAGCTTAGAGCCAAAATAGTTAAAAAGTTGAAGTACATTGATATTCGGCTTAAAGTATGTATATTTATGTGCATATTGACTCACATTTTATTCATGGTTCATAAATTTTGGATGTGTAATGTAATGATTTATACTAATTAGTAGTACTTTTATGTATAGGAATCATCCCGAGGCAATTTGGGACAAAAGTGTGTGAATTGAAGCGAAAAGGGAAAGAAACGAGAAAAGGCCACAAAGTAGCGCCACAGGTAGCGTGGGGTGCTACCTGTGGCACAGTTTCCAAAAGTTCAAAATTCCCAGCGCCTCGCGCTACCCTAGGCGCTGGGTGACGAGAACTTGTCCTATTTCGTATGGAACTTGGTTATTTCGACCCAAGATGCCCCCAACTCATATAAAAGCAAGTCTAAACCTATTTTGGAGGGAGAGACACCACTTTGAGAGAGAAACACAAGTACGAAACACTCAGGAGCACGAAATTCATCAATTCTTCCATTCTTCTTCTAGTATTCATAGCTTTTATATTTGAAAACAATATTTTGATGATTTTTATGAACATAGTGGCTAAGAACATTATTATTATGGGGTTATGGGTCGTTCTTGACTATTGTAAATTGACGATTAATTGTTTTGCTTGACTTTTATCATAGCAATTTGTTTATTCAATCTTGCACTTAATTGTTCTATTGCGTAGCTAATAATAGAGTACTATCTACGAATTTATAGTTGAACTCTAAAGTGGGAACTATAGATTACATATAAGGTTGAATAGAGTAAGTTCTTAAATCTGGGCATTGGAGAATAGATTCGTGATTGGGAGAGCGAAGCATCGAAAGAACTTCGCGAGCATAATAAACCATATAATCAACAAATTAGATAAGTCAAGTCATTATATCAACCCGAAAAGCGCAATAGGAGAGACATTAATCCCATAACTCTGGAATATCTCCATCACATTGAATTCTTTCAAGTATTTGTTTGCTCTACTTGCGATCTTATTTTCTTGCTTGTTTATTAGTTCATAGTAATTTAGTTACAAAAACCACAATTATCTTCTTAACACTCACTTGAGCATTAAAGTTATAAATAACTTAGATTGAAAAATAGTCGATCATAAATCCTCGTGGGAACGATACTTTCTTATCACATTATTACCTGTCGACCGTATATACTTGCATGTGCGTTTGGACCCAATAAGTTTTTGGCACCGTTGACGGGTATTTAGAAATTAGTTATTTGTGTGAAACAAGATCTTATTTGTTTTTGTTCAAGGGTTAATCTGTTTGATTGTTTCTGACTCTACAGGTGTTCACCTTGAATGCTAAGAAGAACCAACAGTTTGAACAACCTTCCTCCTCCTGATCTTGAACCCGAAAGACTTTTTCACATATAAAGAAGAGAGGCAAAAGAAAGAGCAAGAATTACAGAGTTGGGTATTTTAGTCCAACCACAGCCAATCGAGATGGCAGAAAATGAAGAAAGACCGGTGATTAAGGCAGCAAGGCCTAGTCTCGTGAACATGACTCAGGCTATCTTGAAGCCTGATATAACTAGGTACTTTGAGCTGAAACAGTACATGGTGCAACTGATTCAATCCACAAGGCTATTTGAGGGATTGTCAAATGAAGATCCCCAAAGGCATATACAGAATTTCTTGGAGATTACGGATACATGCAACTATCCAAACGTCTCTAAGAACTATGTCAGACTTACTTTATTTCTCTTTTCTCTAATGGGGGAAGCAAAGGAATGGTTAAGCAAGGAGCCTGCAAACTCGATTCACACTTGGGATGATCTGGCACGAAAATTCCTAATCATGTTTTTTTCCACCAAGAAGACAAAGGCACTGAGGAGCCAGATTCTTGGGTTTCAACAACGAGATGGTGAGACTCTTCGTCAAGCTTAGGAAAGATATAAGAAATTACTCAGAGACTTCTCACATCGTTGTCAATCTGATGAGGTGTTGGGACATACTTTTATGGATGGACTAGACGAGACCTCCAAATTATATCTAGACTCATCTTGTGGAGGAAGTTGCATGCAAAAGCCATACAGTGAGATTCAGACTCTGCTCAACAATTTCATTGCAAATGATCATAACTGGCAAGGTGAGGGTGACTCAAGAAGGATGATAAAACAGAAAGCAACAGGTACAATTGAACTGGATGAGATGTCAGCCATGCAAGCATAATTTTCTAAACTTACCAACCAAGTGGCTAAGATGGCAATGGGTCAAGGGCATGAAATGCTGCAGGTTCAGAGGATGGCCATATGTTTTGAAATTTGTGGAGAAGGTCACACGAGTGACCAATCTCCGGTAAATCCAGAATCTATTTATTATGTGGGCTAGCAGAGTAGAGGTCCAATGAACCAAAATGTACAATATGTGAATACTTATAATCCCAACTGGAGAAACCGCTCGCATCTCTCATAGGGTGAAAATCAGGCTAGTCAAAATCAATATAGACCCCAAAAAAACTACAATCAGCCCGAAAGACCACCACAACAGGTAGAAGAAAGCACTAATGATATGTTGAAGAAGCTATTGATTAACAACCAACAACTTCGAACAAATAATCAGCAATTGAGAACTGGATTTCAAAATATAGAGAGGCAGATTGCGCAGTTGGTTAGAGAGGAAATGGAAGAGCCTCCTAGAGCGCGCAAGAAGGCAAAACTCCATGGAAAGAAAAGGAAGCGAAAGCTCCCAGCCTGTGCAGAGTAGCAAAGTCGTGCCACGACTATAAATAAGGCGCTTGTTGGGAGGCAACACAATATGTATTTTTTTTTTTTGTGTGTTGTGTTTTGTTTGTTTTTATTTTGCGGATTGGGGGAAGTCTGGGTACCCGAAGTTGAAGCTGAGGAGCATGTTGAGCTTAAGTGTGGGGTCGTACCGACCCTTGTTTTAATATTTTTCTATTTGATCATGCATCGAGGATTATGCATATCATAAGTGTGGGGTGGTAGAACTACTTTCTAACTTGTAATTGTATAAAACTATTTTTTTATTTTATTAGTTTTATTTTAGAACCCATAGTTAGAAGTAGTCTTGTTTAGAGTAGTAGACTTTAAAAAAATGAATATAGAAAAACAAATCAAAAAAACCTCGGACTTTTCCCGACGATGGATCTTTTGGATAGTTTTATTGAGGGATTAAACTCCGATTAAAAATACTAAAAAGATTTTCTTTTGTTGTTTTGGATATTTAGGTAGTATCCCTTGGTTTTTCTTTGGGCGCCGGTTCTTTTCCAAGGGTGTAGCTTGAATCAGATATTTCTTTTTAGGAGTAGGATAGGAAAAAACCTGAGTTGCTATGAGATACCTATTGACATGTTTGGTGCGGGCATATTAGGCTATGGCATACACTCTATCTTCCTGTATATTTGATTTGGATTGTGATGCCTAAAGTAAAATAAATAACCTACTCTGTGACACTTTTTTCTCAGTTGTTTGACTTGTATGTCACTTAGTGCACTATTGCTTAAAATTTCTCAACTATATATGCTTGCTTGACTTGAGAGTTGAACAGAACCGTCTTGATTAAGTAAATTGATGGGTCGTTTTTTACTATTGTAAATTGACGGTTGATTGTTTTGCTTGAATTTATCATAGTAATTTGCTTATTCAATCTTGCACTTAATTATTCTATTGTGTAGCTAACAATAGAGTACTATCTACGAATTTATAATTGAACTCGAAAGTGGAACTATAGATTACATATAAGGTTGAATAGAATAAGTTCTTGAATCCGTGCATCGGAAAATAGATTCGTGATTAGGATAGACATATTCTAGTTGCATTACTTGGTTATTTTTGTAGAAAATATATATACGTTCTTGTCAAGTTTGATTCTATAGACATATAGTCTTAGGTTGGCTTGAATAGGCGAGTGAAGCATCGAAAGAACTTCGCGAGCATAATAAACTCTACTAATCAACAAATTAGATAAGTCAAGTGATTACATCAACTCGAAAAACACAATAGGAGAGACATCAATTCCATAACCTAGAATATCCACATCTCATTGAATTCTTCCTAAGTGTTTGTTTGCTCTACTTGTGATCTTATTTTCTTGCTTGTTTATTAGTTAGTAGTAATTTAGTTACAAAAATCACAATCATCTTCTTAAGACTCACTTGAGCATTAAATTTATAAATAGCTTAGATTGCAAAATAGTTTATCATAAATTCTCGTGAGAACGATACTTTCTTATCACTTTATTACCGGTCGACCGCGTATACTTGCGTGTGCATTTGGACCCAACATACATAGTCATTGTAAAAGAGTTAAAAGACAATCCACATGAAACTCAAGATAAAAAGAGGGGAAATCATGGAATAACCTTTCATTTTGAACCTGTAAAAGTCATCTCCAACTATTAGCAACTTCTTTGAGTCCTTCCGTCCACTTTTAAATATTTTTAATCTATGCTTGATTATTACAAAAAGCTAGAAATTTGAACAAGGGATTCATAAAAATGTAAAAATGAAACACCCAAACTTTGAACCTAAGTCAAGAGAATTCTACAATTTTTATAAATGCATATATAAATATAAAATATTTGTTTTTTATTTGTTCTGTACAGTGTAATTTCCAGGGAAGAGAATTCAATTAAAACCTCTTCTCTAAAGGTTGATGTGGCATGATTATGATTACAGTTCTCATTTGCTTTATGAGATATCAGATTGCTCAATATTGAAGAAAACAGAATCTATGCATCTCATGTAACTACAGTTTTACAGTATTGATGTTTAGAAGCTACAGAGCACTACTTCAAGGTTGAGAAGGTAGCTAAATAAATTCATCATCTTTTTTTTTATAATTTAGAAAAACCAATTTCATCTTAGCCTTTACCAATAAGATAAGATGCAATTAGAAACACTAGATATTCAGAATGTAATGATAATAAAGTCTTGAAAGTTGAAGCACATTGCAAAATAATGTTATTATCCTATTTAATATACATAGTTATTGCTAGATACATCCTACTTATATGTACTCGAACTAAAAACAATACAATAAATTGGTAGCGTTCCCTTGCAGAGTGTTTGAATTTACATGCTTGGAAGTTGGAACTGCATGACCTCCTGCTTCACAAGCACTAGAATATTTTGAAAATAGTATCTCAACTTTCCAAGCTAGCGTTTGGATATAGATTTGGTTGAAACTTAAAAAAGAGTTTTTGAAGTTGTATTGAAAAATAATACTTTGAAAATTGAAGTTGTGTTTGGATATGCATTTTATTTGAAGAAAAAGTTAAGAAGTTTTGTGAGTGGAAGAAAATAATTCTCTGTCCGAAACCAGTATTTGGGAACTTGAGAAAAATTTCAATATGTTTTTCAAAAACTGATCATATTTCATGAACAAACAATGTTTTCAATTTTTTTTTTGAAAAAAAGTAACAAAATCTTTGACCAAACGGGAAGTCATCTTGTTATGTAGTTCAAGGGACAAAACCTGAACATGATCAAAATAGGGACAAAATGTAAGTGCCAATAAGCTTTTGTCAGTATATTCTAACTCTCTTCGTCACCAATATCAGACTTTCTACCCAAATAAGTGCGTGAGATATCAATGTGTCCCGCGTTAAATTGGATTTTACAATGTTGATTAATAAAAGCTACAGAACTGCATCAGGATTGAGGGGGACCAAACACTTGAAATGGACATTATATATAGAGTGATATATAGAGTGATATAGTGATATTCTTTGAGCATATATAATGTTGGAAGAATAAAATATAAGCATGATAAAAAAAAACAAATTAGAACAATTTGTTTGTAATAATAATTTTGATATTAACAACAAACACTCAAAATATTATTTACACATTTGAGAATGAAAGAAAATTAAAGTTTTATAATATATATTCCAAGCATGTATAATTACTTAAAATAAAATTATTTTTACCGAAAAGGTTCAAATATGTCATTGTACTATACGAAATTGAACACATTTGTCTTTCGTTAATACTTTAGCTCAAATATGCCCTTACTGTCACATAGTTGGTTTATATATGCCCTTAGAGTTACACACTTAGCTCATATATGCCTTTTTCGAAACGGAATCCACCCAAACTAATTAGCACGTTCGTTAATTGTATTAAAGTGTATTACAAACACTATTTCCTTTTTATTAGTATTTTTTTTTACCTTTCTCTTTTCTTTCTTCTTTTTCTTTTCTTCTCCTTTTTTTTCCTTTTTCTTTCTCTCTTATCCGATTTCCTCCATTACTGATGTCTTCTTTATTTTCGTCATCAATTTCACTTGACAAAACTCATGAATTCCAATTACTAAGAAAATTCTCCCATAAGAATATTTTTATAGATCATATGTTTGTCAATTTTTTAATTTTTACTGAACATATATTTAGTTCTAAAAAGTTTAACAAAGTAAGATTGAAATAATATTTATGTAACAAAAAATCCGAAAAATCCAACAAAATCGAATAATCCAAACCGATATAATTGGTTTGGTTTTGATAAAAACTGAACCAACCCGTTCCATATACATTCCTAATTTACATAGTTAATAAAAACAATAGAAAATGTCTAGCTGAAAAAGATGAAAAAAGACTAACTCAATTTTATAACACTACAACTTGAACTCTAGGCTTTTAATCATTAAATTATTTTTCTGGAAATAATATAAATATTTTGGTCTTTTGAGTATTGTTAAAGGTTGAGATGTTTTTATTATTTTAAAGTTTAAACCATAATTTTTGGAATAATTTAATTTCATTTATTTAGAGGGCCAGTGAAATTGGAACTTGATTACCATATGGGATAATTTTCTTAGTAATTGGAATTCATGAGTTTTGTCAAATAAAATTGGTGACGGAAATGGAGAAGACATCAGTAATGGAGGAAACGGATAAGGGAGAAAGAAAAAGAAAAAAGAGAAGAGAAGAAAAAAAAAGAAAGAAAAGAGAAAGGTAAAGAAAAATAAGTACTAATAAAAAGAAAATAGTGTTTGTAATGCACTTTAATACAATTAACGAAAGAACTAATTAGTTTGGGTGAATTCTGTTTCGAAAAGGGCATATATGAGCCAACTATGTAACTCTATGGGCATATATGAACCAACTATGTGACGGTAAGGGCATATTTGAGCTAAAGTATTAACGAAGGGAAAATGTGTTCAATTTCGTATAGTACAAGGGCATATTTGGATCTTTGCCCTTATTTTTATAATTAGGATTTTTGAGTGATTCGGGATTGATTAAGAATAATGATTCTCAACTAGGAAGCTTTAAATTGGAAGAGTTTAATAAGATTGACTTTTGTGTATTTGATGTCGGATCATAGTTTTTATGATTCATTAGGTCCGAATGGTGATTTTGGACTTGAGCGTATGCCCGGATTTGCATTTGAATGTTTCTAGAAGGTTTTGGCTTGAATTCACGAAAGTTGACAATTTGAAGGTTTGAAAAGTTCATAGGTTTGACCAGGAGTTGACTTCAATATTATCGGGTTTGGATTGTTGTTCTGGGAGTTGGAATAGGTTCGTTATGTCATTTGGAACTTGTGTGCAAAATTTTAGATCATTTCGAGTTGATTTGATATGGTCTGGCACAAGTTTTGGAAGTTGAAAAGTTCATTAGTTTCTTAGGCTTGAATTGGGTGCGATTCGTAGTTTTGATGTTGTTTTGTATAATTAGAGGCCTCGAGTAGGTCCATTTTATATTTTGGATTTGGTTGGTGTGTTTGGACGGGGTCCCCGGGGTGTGTTTCAAATTAATTTTGAATTAATTTGGACTATGTTGCATTGCTGAAGGCTTCTGAGTTCTGGTGCTTTCGCACCTGTGATGGATGCGCGGCAGGTGCGAGGCTACAGAAGCGGCTGGTTGGCCTCAGATGCAGTGAGTGGTTGGGAAAGTTTGAGTCCGCAGGTGCGCACTCTGGAGCGCAGATGCACGAGCGCATACATTCACATTTCTCCGCAGATGCGGACTTGGGTTGGAAAAGTAGGGACCACATATGCGTTGATTTTTTCGAAGAACCGGAAGCGCAGATGCACTTGGTGTTCCGCAAATGCGGGTGGTCGGGTAATTAGTGGACCTCACAGATGCGAGGATGGGACCACAGAAGCGGCGTCGCATGTGCGACATTTTTTCCCGTAGATGCAGTTTAGCTAGGCAGATATTTAAATCAAAGGGTTTTGGTTAATTCTCATTTTTGGAGTTATGAAACTCGGTTGGAGGTGATTTTTGGAGGGCTTTTCATCACAATTGAAGGAATAAGTAATACTTACACTATCTTGGTGTTAGATATTGATTATCCATAGATTATTATACCTAATTTATATAAATTAAAGGTGAGATTTGGGGGTTTTTGGACTATAAATTTGGAGAGTGAGATTTGATGATTTGAGGATCGATTCAGAGTCGGATTTGAGTAAAACTAGTATTGATGGACTCGTATTCGAATAAGTTGTCGGAATTTGTGAGTTTTGTCGGGTTCCGGAGTGTGGGCCTGTCACGACCCAAAATCCCATCTTAGGCGTCGTGATGGCACCAAGTCTCCAAGACTAGGTAAGCTGATTACATACAACAGTTAAGCTAATTTAACAATGATATTTTTAAAGTAGAGTTTAATATAAATACCGAAATAAAGGTGAAATAAGCCTACGCGATATTTATCACAACAATCCTTCTAAGGCTAGGTAATACGGAGTTACGAACTCAAGATGAATATCCATAGAATCCATATGTACTAACATCACAACAACACGATATATCCACTTTACCTTGAGTCCTCGCGAACAAAAAGCTACTCTGCCTGAGTCTGATATCCCCAATACCTGGATCTGCACAAAAATATGCAGAAGTGTATTATGAGTACACCACGGTCGGTACCAATAAGTATCAAGATTTATCTTGGTGGATTAATAATAAGGTACAAGTCAAGACACCTACTTGTCAAAAAACATGTGTAGTATATAACTATAAAGCTAATAACGGAACAAGAATCCGTAATTGGCGACAAGGAAATAAACATGTGATATAAACAGTGAAGTAATCTGAATGCCGTAAAATATACCCGTGAGACCAATTAAGAAAAACAAATGACAACTAAATAATCAAACCGTTCTAACACAAGTTTCACCACAACATTACTCCGAGATACCTCATCTCATAAACACAAGTCACGAGTCTCAAATCACAAGTCATATGATCACGGCACCTTGTGCCCATATTATTAGTCGCAATCGCACGGACAACTCACGTGCCAATATCTCAATCCGCCCGACATGATCACATGCTCAATATCACAATGAAATCAAATAATACAAGGATGCATGTGCATGATCAATGAATGTCAACTTTCAAACTCCTGAACCGGTGTAAACGGCCTGCTATGGTATATGCTTGTGCGAGTGTACTATTATAGTCCAAGTCAACAAGTATTATCAAAGACATCGGGTAACTCATTAGAAGAGATACAACAAGTCACGTAAGGTACATGACATACACAAGGTAAATCATACCATCACATGAATATCATCAACATTATGCCCCCAGGAAATCACATATCATCCCTGACATAGCCACCATTATCTCTCTATATTGATAACATCACAATAGCCACCCTTATCGCTCCACCCAGATATTTAACACAATAGCCTCCCGTATCACTCCGCATAATAGCCACCCATATCGCTCTACCCAGACAATAACACAATAGCCCTCATATCACTCTGCCGTAACAATATATCAATAGCCATCCGTGTCACTCCGCACAGTCAACAATAATGAGATGCCACCCTTATGCTCCGCATAACAACAATCGATCAACACAACAAATCCACAAGTGCTAACATCACAACAACACGATATATCCACTCGTATCATAAGTGCCCATAAGCCACAACCTTTTCACAACAACAATACCAATATCACCACAACACATAGCCTACGGATCAACCACGATGTGTATATAAATCTCAATAACAACAAAAATGAAACGGGAAAAATAACTCAACAATGAACAATACACCATTAAACAACAACTTCAACAAAAATATGTTAATGGCTTTCAATACCTTCAACTTCAATTAACTGTTTAAGAATAAACTCAATAACGAAGGCATTTCCTTGAAATGGAAACTTTAAATCCTATTGAATGACATAAGCTAACAATGAAAGAGATGGTCATGAAATAGAAACTACGTCTAAATGTATGAGAATAACCCGACAATGAATGGATATCATGTAACAACAATTTCAATTAAGAATATCTCAACAATAGAGGAGGTCACATTACAATAAAAGAGGCAAAAATTTCAAATAAAGAACAAAAGAGTAAACTTGACAAGTAAATGATATGACATATGCTAACAATTTCAAATAAAACATGTGATAGTAAACTTGACGAATAAAAGATATAACGTGTGCTAACAACTTCAAATAAATACATGAAAGAAGCTTAAGAGTCTAAACATGTCAATTTCCACATATAAGCCTGAGTATGCACTTGTCACCTCACATACACGTCTTTCACATAATTGAAATATTACAATCAACCCAAATCCAAAGGGGTAGTCCCCCCTCCCTCCCCACAAAGTTAGGCAAGATACTTACCTCAAAGAAGCTAAATCAATAACTCTAAATATACCTCTCCGTGTGAAACAACCGCCGGACAACTCGAATCTAGCCAATATAACTTAATATCATAAATTAAAGCCATAGAAAATAATTCCGGATAATAAAGCTTCGATCTTTAATGAAAATAAAAAAGTCAACCCAAAAGGTCAAACTGGATCAACGCCTCGAAACCCAACAAAACTCACAAAATTCAAAAATTTATTCCGATACGAGTCCAACAATACCAAAATGATCCAATTTCGACCTCAAATCGGCCTTCAAATCATCATTTTATATTTTAGAAAGTTTTTACAAAAATATCCAATTTTCTCCAATTCAAATCACTAATTAAATGATAAAAACAAAGATGGAATCATAAAATATAACCAAATCCGAGTCATTAATACTTACCCCAATCCAAATAGTAAAAATCCCCTAAAATATAGCTCGAAACCGAGATCCACAACTCAAGATATGATAAAAACAACCAAACCCTCGATATATAACATGTTCTACCCAACACTTCCGTTTTTACACACCATCAGTCGCATCTGCGGAAATATCATTGCAGATGTGAAAACAACTAAAATCCCAAATGTACGCTCCTGCGTCCAAGACACCGCATATGCAGTGTCACTTCTGCGAACAATGACGCACACCTGCGTGGCCGCTTTTGCGACAAAACCTCCATATCTATGGAAACTTCCTACTCAGCTCACTACCGCACCTGCGCATACCGACTCGCACCTGCGGAGCCGCATCTACGGGAATGACATCGCAGATGCGCAACACTAGCTCCCAGTTAGCTCACTTTTGCACCCTCTCGTCTGCACTTGCGCCCAATGGTCCGCAAGTGCGACCGCACCAGATCCCTACCCAAACCAGCTTCAAACCAACATGATCCAAATGATCCGAAATCCGTCCAAAACACACCCGGGGCTCCCGGGACCCCATCCGAACATATCAACAAGTTCTATAACATAACGCGGACCTACTCGAGGCCTTAAATCACATCTAACAATATCAAAACTATGAATCGTACTTCAATTAAAGCCTAACAAGCTAATGAACTTTCAACTTCTACAACTTGCGCCGAATCATATCAAATCAACCCGGAATGAACTCAAATTTTGCATGCAAGTCCCAAATGAAACAACAGAGCTATACCAACTCCCAGAATTGTAATCCGAACCCTATATAAATAAAGTCAACTCCTAGTCAAATCGTCAAAATGCATCAAATCAACCTACGGACCTCCAAATCCAAATTCGGACATACGCCTAAGTCCAAAATCACCATACGAAGCTATTGGAATCATCAAAACATCATTCCAAAGTCGTCTACAAAAATTTCAAACTCCGGTCAACTCTTACCACTAAAGCTTCTAAAATAAGAATCATTCTTTCGAATCAATCCTGAATCACCCAAAAGCTGAATCCAACCATACACACAAGTCACAGCGAAGCTACTCGAGACCTTAAACCACCGAATGAGATGCTAATTCTCAAAATGAACGACAATGTCATTACATTCTCCCCCTCTTAAATAAACATTCGTCCTCGAACGTGCCAAGAACCATTCCGAAGTCATTAAATCACTAAATGAACTCACCATATATGTACCCACGGGTGATACCACATCACCCCAATCCACATATGCCCGACAACACCATCTCGGGTGAAGATTATTCCTTTCACCTATACCGATAAGCCTTAGAACTAAATATCAACATTCGATTATCCCCCAAAAATTTGATTCTCATATAAACACACTGTATCAACCTCAACCAGATACAACAACTCATGCATACATCCACAAGGTATAACCACACGATGTAACACATCATCCATATGCCCAAAGCAACAACTCTAATTGCAATAACTATCCATTACCAAACCCCATACCTGTAAATAGCCTCATATAGACTAGAACATTGTTCCAAAGCTTCACAACACTGGCAACGATGCAAGAAACATGAAGATATCATAACCACTTCACCAAAATCAACAAGTCACACCACGCCACATGGGCACAAAATCACATGTGGAATAACCCTAAGTGATTCACCTCAGTGAAGCCTTTATTTTATTGAGCACCAACCCTAAATGGATTAACAAATGTTAATGATTAAGAGCTTAAGCTAAAATCTCATTTATGGCCAAGACACCCTTTGGATTCCTGGCACTTTAGAGTTCACAAGGGTCTCAGGGACCCCGAGCAGTGCTTGTGTCAAGGAGGGAATCTCAACCACAAACTAAACCTTACTCCTAAATACCCTTAACCACTCACACTTACTCTTCCTTATATGTTTAAATGTCAATGAAGCACTCACTGTAACTACAAAACAGTAACAATAACACAAAGGTATATAGAATTATCATAAAGATTATATAGAATACTACTATGAATATGAGATAACATATAACATCATAGGGGTCACAATCCAACCACAAGTGTGTAGTACACTGTCAACATCTTCAACATACTCAAGAATGCTCAAAGAAACCAATTACTGGTACAATAAAAGAGAGGGAGCACCAACATATTATTTAAGGAATCCAAACATTAAGTCATATAATTAATGAGTATGAAGACACATGCATCTACTGATAAGTTCAAGTTTTCAAGAGTCCCTACTTACAATATCTTGATAGCTTATTAGACTATGTTTGAATTAATCATGGGTTAATACATAGACTAAGTCTTAACTTCTATTAGATGTATGGGCTGACAGCTTCATTCAGAATCTCTAAGGGGTATTAACAAGGATACTTAAGCAAAAAACTTGATCTTTACATAAGCAGATGACATGATATTTAAATATTAATAACCTCATATTCATACTAGGCTCATTAGGAGTTAAGACATTCATATAAACACTAGGTAATGTTTTGACAGGGCAGGTATGCATAAAGAGCTTCCCTTAATTATATAGGTGAGTCACAGTTAACTTATGTAGTCTTAGCAAGGCTTAGTTTCCTTTATGAGATAGTGCAATATGAGAAAATAGGCAGAGTACGAAAGGTAAGCGGGAAATTATTTTTAATAACATGATTGAGTGTGGAAACCCAGAAGAAGACAATTAAGAACATACAAGAGATATCATTAAGGAGTGCAAGACTACAACATGGTAGAATGTCAAACAACATAGGGTCAGACCAACAGGTTGAGTATAGAATTCTAGGACAAGGAAGGTTTCACATGAAATAAGCATAGTTCTAGGAGCAAGACAATTAGTCAAGTTAAACAAATCAATATATTGGTCCAAGCATGATGAAGTTTAGCTTAGTATGACCAATTCAAGAGATGATACACAAATATAACAACTTTAACTCTTAACTACTTTCTGTTTCTTAACTAGATCCTTGAAGACAATCCAAACATTCTTGGTCTAAGTAGCAGTCAGAGTTCATAAAAGATTAACTGCAGCAATTCATTAGAACTTAGTCCAGTTTCATTTCAAAACATATTTTATTTGGGTGATGCTCACAGATATGATCATGGAAATTAATAGAAAAAACCTTTACAACGATCTTTCAAGAGGTCTCAGAATCATAGGAACACATTAGAAGAGAGAAAGCAATCCAAACAAATTAAACTGATATGCTTTAGCTAAATGACAACCATGTATTTAACTTTAAGTGTTCATATCATTTTAGTTTTGGTTTATCAGATAAATAACCTTAAGTGCATGATACAAATCAACAAGTAACACTAAGTAAAGGTCAGTAGAGCAAACATGAGAGCCATAGCAAAATCATATAGAAAGTCTAAAGTTAGAACAAATGTAAAAAATCATTAAAGCTCTTTAGTTAGTTATATAAGTTTAATTAACACATAAACTGCTTAACTTAAAGAACATTCATTAAGCTTACAAAGGCACTCGAGTAATAGTAACTTATTTTTAGGATATTAAGGAAAACAATTGGTATATCTCTGTTTGTTAAGTGATTTCATGTGTATCTTCTCTTATTTAACTGATTCGTGTGTATCTTCTGTTGTTAGGTGAGAGCATTGAATGCTCCTTTTATAGTGGCATTCAATGCCTTTAGGTTTCAACAAAATTCAAAATCGATAGTAGAGAGTGACAGAGAGAATGATGATGCAAGCAAACGAGTAAAAATCAAAGAGATTAGAGGGGAAAATCATAGGGAGATTTACTTGAGTAGGAGACCGTCGTTGCAGGCGTAAAAACCATCGGACAAAGACTAGAAACCCAGAGGTCATTGCATTTGACCTCTGGTCTTTGAATAAACATAATGAGATGCTCATACATGCTCTGATTAGGTCGCATCATACGGAAATCTAAAGACTTGAAGTTTTATATTTGAGTCTAGGTATTGAAACTAAGACTTTTGAATTCATAAAATGAAAGGGGGAGAAACTCATGATTCATGACCTTGCACGATTTGGTGTAAGGTTTCTGTGACTGATTTGGTATGGTCCTTGAGATAAACGAGAGAGGAAGGGGAAAGGGGGGCAGCGGGTTAATAGGAGAAATGATTAGGGTTTAGGGGAGATTGGGTTGAGGTCTAAGGTCTAAACGGGTGGGATTGATCTGGGCTGTTAGATCTACTGATCAACGACTCTGATAATTTGGGAATTAAAGGAATAAAACAAGATTAAATGATGGACCTTGGATTGTTGGATTTGGACGGCTGAGATTAAGTCTAATGGAGTATTAAAATTAAAGGAAAGAACGGAGATAAAACGTGTGTCGTTGATATGAGGAATGGACATCTTAGATTGACTGAGCTTCTTTAGTGAGTGATGTGGATGGGCGGCATGGCAAGTTCTGATTGGTTCAATGAGAGTGGATCGGATTGCCAAGATGGAAAGAGAGTTGTGTTTGGACTGGACCAGATGTTGTTTTGGGCCTGTTGTTTGGGTTGGAATTGATTTAAGGAATAGCCATTTCGTATTTAATTATGCAATTGCAATTGTGGCCTTTTGATCTTTTAACTTTTTAAAAATTAATTTAAATAAATTTAATTAGTTTTAATAAAATTTAATTATAATTATAATAATCAAATAGACTACTAATTACTGTAATTAATTAATTAGCTACGAAATATCTTATTTTCCTATTTACTACACTAATTTCTAATTTATTTAAAATAATGGGCTATGTTGCAAAAATTTGAGAAATAACTTTATTAAATTAATTATAAACCTATGTGATGAATATGAAAATTATTTTGATAGCTTAAAGAATAGTAAAGATAATATGTTTATGATTATATACTAAATCATTAATTACTTAAAATATATATTATTAATTAGAAAATATCTTTAGCATATTTATTGAAAATCAATAAGTATAAATAAATTATTATTTAAAAGAAAATTGGTTGTCAACAATAGGTAATACGGAGTCATGAACTCTAGAAGACTACATAGGATTATCTCAAAAACAAAAATACAGTATTGTTCTACAAATTAACAGTACAATCAAAAGGAAAAAGACTCCAAGGGACTGCGACGATCAAACATCTCTACTTTGAATCCTCACGAACAAGAAGCTACTCAACCTGAGTCCGATATCTCCAATGCCTTTATCTACACAAAAATATGCAGAAGTATAGTATGAATACACCACGGTCGGTACCCAGTATATATCAAGACTATCCTCGGTGGAGTAGTGACGAGGTACAAGTCAAGACACGTACTAGTCATAAAGCCTGTACAGTATATAGCTATAAAGCTAATAACGGAACAAGAATCAGTAATTGGCGACAAGAAAATAAACATGTGATATAAACAGTAAAGTACTCTGAACACCATAAAATAATACCTGTGAGACCAATTAAGGAAAACAAATGACAACTAAATAATCAAATCGTTCTAGCTAACACAAGTTTCACCACAACATTATTCCGAGATACCTCATCTCATAAACACAAGTCATGAATCCCAAATCACAAGTAATATGCTCACGGCACCTTGTGCCCATATTATTAGTCATAACAACACGGACAACTCACATGCCAATATCTCAATCCGTCCGGCATGGTCACATATTCAATATCACAATGAATGAAGATAATACAAGGATACATGGGCATGATCAATGAATGTCAACTTTCATACTCCTAAACCGGTGTAAACGGCCTGCTACGATGTATGCTTGTGTGAGTGTACTATTACAGTCCAAGTCAACAAGTAATATCAAATACATCGAGTAACTCATTGGAAGCGACACAATAAGTCACGTAAGGTACATGACATACACAAGGTAAATCATACCACCACACGAATATCATTAACGTTATGCCCCCAGACTATCACATATCATCCCTGACATAGCCACCCTTGTCTCTCTGTATTGAAAACATCACAATAGCCATCCTTTTCACTCCGCCTAGACATTTAACACAATAGCCTCCCATATCACACCACATAATAGCCACCCGTATCGCTTCGCCAAGACAATAACACAATAGCCATCCGTATCACTTCATCCAGACAATATATCAATAGCCACCAGTATAACTCAGCACAGTCAACAATAGTGAGATGCCACCTTTATGCTCCATATACCAACAATCAATCCAAATAACAAATCCACATGTGCTACCATCACAACAACACGATATATCCACTCGTACCACAAGTGCTCATAAGCCATAACCTTTTCACAACAACAATACCAATATCACCACAACACATAGCCTACGGATCAACCACGATGTGTATATAAATCTCAATAACAACAAAAATGAAACGGGAAAAATAACTCAACAATGAACAATACACCATTAAACAACAACTTCAACAAAAATATGTTAATGGCTTTCAATACCTTCAACGTCAATTAACTGTTTAAGAATAAACTCAATAACGAAGGCATTTCCTTGAAATGGAAACTTTAAATCCTATTGAATGACATAAGCTAACAATGAAAGAGATGGTCATGAAATAGAAACTACGTCTAAATGTATGAGAATAACCCGACAATGAATGGATATCATGTAACAACAATTTCAATTAAGAATATCTCAACAATAGAGGAGGTCACATTACAATAAAAGAGGCAAAAATTTCAAATAAAGAACAAAAGAGTAAACTTGACAAGTAAATGATATGACATATGCTAACAATTTCAAATAAAACATGTGAGAGTAAACTTGACGAATAAAAGATATAACGTGTGCTAAAAACTTCAAATAAATACATGAAAGAAGCCTAAGAGTCTAAACAGGTCAATTTCCACATATAAGCCTGAGTACGCTCTAGTCACCTCACGTACACGTCTTTCACATAGGTCAAATAATACAATCAACCCAAATCCTAATGGGTAGTGTTTCCACACAAAGTTTGGCAAGATACTTACCTCAAAGAAGCTAAATCAATAACTCTAAATAGACTTTCCCGTGTGAAACAACCTCCTGACGACTCGAACCTAACCAAAATAACTTAATATCATAAATAAAAGCCATAAGAAATAATTTCGGATAATAAAGCTTCGATCATTAATGAAAATGAAAAAGTCAACTAAAAAAGTCAACTCTGGGCTTGCACCTCGGAACCTGACAAAACTCACAAAATCCGAACACCCATTCCGAAACCATACCAAAATCATCCTATTCCTATCTCAAATCGGCCTTCAAATCATCATTTTATATTTTAGAAATTTTTTACAAAAATCTTCAATTTCCTCCAATTCAAATCACTAATTAAATGATAATAACAAAGATGGAATCATGAAATATTACCAAATCCGAACCAAGAATACATGAACCCAATCCAAATCATGAAGATTCCCTCTAAAATCGCCCAAACCTGAGCTCCACAACTCAAGACATGATAAAAACAACCAAACCCTCGATATATAACATGTTCTGCCCAACACTTCTGCTTTTGCGGACCCTCAGTTGCATCTGCGGAAATATCATTGCAGATTAGAAAATAACTAAAATCCCAAAGTCCTCTCCTGCGTCCAAGACACTGCATATGCGGCATCACTTCTGTGAACAATGAAGTGCACCTGCGCAATCACTTTTGTAACAAAACCTCTGCATCTGCGAAAACTTCCTACCCAGCTCACTACCGCACTTGCGCATACCGACTCACACCTACGGAGCCGCATCTGTGGGAATGACATCGCATATGTGCAACACCATCTCCCAGTCAGCTCACTTCTGCGCCCTCCCATCCGCATCTGCGGTCACCGCACCTGCGCCCAATGGTCCGTATGTGAGACCACACCAAATTCCCGCCCAAACCAGCTTCAACTAACATGATCTAAATGACCCGAAATCCGTCTGAAACACACCCGGGGTCCCCGAAACCCTATTCGAATATACCAATAATTTCCATAACATAACGCGGACCTGCTAGAGGCCTCAAATCACATCAAATAACATCAAATCTACTAATGGAACCTCAATTCAAGCGTAACAAAGTAATGAACTTTCAACATCTACAACATGCGCCGAATCATATCAAATCAACCAGGAATGACCTCAAATTTTGCATGCAAGTCCCAAATGACACAATAGAGCTATATCAACTCTCAGAATTGCAATCTGAACCTGATATCAATAAAGTCAACTCTCAATCAAACCTCTCAACCTTCCAAACTTTCAACTTTCCAACTTGGGCCAAAATACATTAAATCAACCTACGAACCACCAAATCCAAATTCGAACATACGCCTAAGTCCAAAAGCACCATACAAAACTATTGGAATCATCAAAATACCATTCCGGAGTCGTCTACACAAAAGGCAAACTCCGGTCAACTCTTACCACTTAAGCTTTCAAAACAAGAATCATTCTTCCAAATCAATCCCGAATCACCCGAAAACCAAATCCAACCATACACGCAAGTCATAATAAACAATGCAAAGCTACTACCTAACGAGATGCTAACTTTTAGAACGACCGGTGGGGTCATTATAGGGCCCAAGATAACTTTTTGGTTGACTTTGAGTATTTGGTTAAAGATTCGACCTTTATCATTTGGGTTTGATTCCTATGGCATCATTTGATATTTTTGAGCTGATTTTGGCTAGCTACGAGTTGTTCGGAGGTCAGTTCATATAGGATGTCAATTTTAGAGTATCGATTTAGCTTGCTTGAGGTAAGTATCTCACCTAAACTTGGTTGAGGCACTAATTGCCTGAGTTATTTGTAATAGCAATGTGCTATGGGTGGTGCACTTGTGTGGGGATGAACCAATGTGCGTGCATCGAGGTATTTTTCATACTCGGGGTAGTGTTTAGGTTATGATATTCCTTGGATTGATTGCTAAGTTTCATGATGTGATGGTTTTTATATTTGTATCCCTGTTGTGTGTTGTTCGAGCCATGTTTGAGGTTACATAGAGGTTAATCTCCTGATTGAACCTGATAATTGTTACTTTTGTGATGTATTTACCTGATTTGAGCTATGCTAGCACACTTTGCACATGCATATAATATAGCATATCACTTATGCCAGTCCAGGAGTATGAAATTTGATGTTCATCAATCATGTACATGTATTCTTGCATGTCTGCTTTCTGTGTGACATGGATTGGACTGGTAGCCCGTGACCATGCCGGGCAGATTCTGATATTGAGCATGTGACCATGCCAGGTGGATTGTGATATTGAGCATGTGATCACGTCAGACGGATTGTGATACTGAACATGTGACCACGTCAGGCGGATTGTGATATTGAGCATGTGATCACGTCGGGAAGGTTGTGATATTGAGCCTATGACCATGCTAGGCGGATTGCACGTGACTACATCGTGCAATGTGTGGATATGGATCCATCCCCTAGGTTCATCCTCTTATGTGCATTCTTGATGGTGTACATGCAGATTGTGAGAAACTGACAGATTTCTGGTTGATGTGGTATGAGTAAATATGATCAGTGGTTTGGTTTGGTTTGGTTATGGCATCTCTGAGGAAAGTCTGGCCATTATTTGATTATGTTATTGCATTTCATCTTTAGTTGCAATTTTCTTGGCTATCTACCAGATTTATTTGCATATCTTCTTTATAGGCTGGATCGTTGACTAAGCAGATTACGTTAAGTTATTGTGCACACCAAGGTGATTTTATTTGTGATTCATGACTTAAGAATATTATTGTTATGTACTTGTTAGAATTATGAATTGTACAAGTGATTAGCGAGTGTCATTTAAAATTCTTGCCTCTACTTCCTCGTCGAGGTTAGCTGTGATACTTGGTGAGTATATGAGATCAGTTGTACTCATGCTACACTTTTACACCTTGCTTGTAGATCTTGGAGCTGAGTTGATGTGGATGGAGGAAGCTGGCATTGAAGATGTACGGGTGTTCCAGATATGACTACCATTTTTCCTTGGTAGTTTTAGATTCATATCTGTTATTGTATATTCCAAATAGATGTTGTATTTATTTTCATACCATCTTTGCAATTCTAATTCTTAGTGGCTCATGACTTGTACTACCAATTCATGGGTTATCATATAGAAACTCAGTTGTTTCATTTATTGATTTCATTATTATTCTCATTTGAGTTGTATCGATTGTTGTTTGGCTTACCTAGCGGGTTGGGTTAAGTGTCATCACGACTAGGTGATTTTGGGTAGTGACATTAATTGTGCGATATTTGAGCTTAATTAAGTTATTTTTATATGTAGGATCATTGGAAATACATTAAGGAATAAAAGCTACACAAAACGATCTTGAGGACACAAGAAAAGAGCACGAAAATGAGAAAATCGGAGCAAGGCAAAGACACCTCGCCCCGTTTAAGGCATGGTCCCCCAGTCAGCAAATAAATTATTTTCTACTCAGTTTTGGACTTTGAAATTTCGACCCTAGATTATAAATACTCCCTAAACATGTCTAAGAAAGGGATTGGGCGTTTTTGAGAGGGGAATTCAACCATGGGAGAGAACGAGCCGCTGTGGAGGCCGAAGTTCATCAGATTCAATCTTTCTTCCACCAAACTTAGTAATTCTTATGTTTCTTTGTATGATTAGTTTTTGGCTACCATGTCTATGTAGAGCTAAACTTCACATTCTAGGGTTGTGGTTCTTTCATGAATATTATTATTTGAATATTGATTTTGATTTCTTGATTTGTCGTATTGATTTATTTATTCAATCATGCGCTTAATTACTTGATTGCTTGATCACCAATTGAACTATCTACGAATCTAAAATAGAACTCAAAAATAGAAATTCTAGATTTCACGTAAGATTGAGTAGAGAAAGTTCTTGAACTTGGGCATCAGAGAATGGATTCACAGTTAGGATAAACATATGTTAATTGCTTGGTTATTATACGGGAATTATGAATGCATTCTTGTTGATTTTGACTCTATAGACATATAGGCATTAAGTTAGCTTGAATAGGCGATTAAGAACTCGATAGATTCTTATGGGCAATATTAGCCCCGTCAACCAATAAATCAAATAAATTAATTAGTCAATTCAATTGAGAAATACAATAGAATTGTTAGATAACCCATAACTTTAGATCGTTTCCATCGCATTGGTAACTTAAAAATTTGCTTTCCCTTTGTTTAGAATTCATTAAGTATTTGTTTTCTTTTTGTTTAATTATTTAGCATTTCCACTTCTAGGTTTAATTTTTATTTAAATAATGAGAATAGTCTAATTTAGTCAATAGTTGATAACAAGTCTTAGTGACTTTGACATTCGATTTCTAGTCACTTTATTATTTGATGACCGCGTATACTTGCGTGTGCATTTGGTCGCAACAATGAATATCAAATTACTTATCATTTTTTTAAGTTACTTCTAATCAGGGGCAGAGCTGCAGTAGTGGGTGCGGGTTCAGGCGAACCCAGTGACTTTTTTTGGAACCCTGTATTTGTATTGAAATATTTACTAAATCTATATAAATATATACTGCCGAACCCAGTAACAAAAGGGGTCTTGATTCAACGGTAAAGATTGTAGGTTCACTGAAAAAGATGGGGGTTCGTTTCCCCCTGCTCCGCCTTTGCTCCTAATCACTTTTAAGTAATTCTATGTGCAAACATTTTTACCCAACAGTACGTAGAACTTGAACTTGCAACAAAATAAACCTTACTATTAGATATGGATAGACCCTCCATGTTATACATATCGTTCTAGCTGCATGTTGGTTTGAGGGTGCAATTTGCAAACGTGGAATTGTATTATTTGTCAGGTGACTACAACCCTGCGTTACCCCTGAATATTCAAGAACAAAAATGAACATTCCAGAAATATTATCTACGTTATTTTTCCAAGTGTCTCCCTCTTCGAACTTTCTCCAGAAACTTGTAGACCTCTCATTACAGGTCATCTCCTTCCTATATAAATACCCAATTTATTATATTTCAACATATAGAAAAGAAAGTTCTACTTTTATCCCCTCATCCCATTAACGACCTTTGATACACAAAACTCTGCATAATTAAACTAGTGTACTTGTAACGTCCTTACTAGCTAGAACAAATCAAAAATGGTGAAAACAACTGTTAGTCTTTTGAGCTTTCTAGTGTTAGCAATGGCTGTAGTCTTATTTCTTCCATCACAAACTGAAGCACTAATTCCATACACACGCCCCTTTTGGGACTTAACGTTCCCACCAGAAGATCCTTTCAAGATTCTTGAACAAATCCCACTAACCATCCCAAAAGGGGTCGATTCAATCACCTTAGCTCGCTCAGACTGGAAGGAAACAGGAACAGAGCACGTAATTACCCTCGACATACCAGGGATGACATCAAGATCGAGGTGGAAGAGAACAGGGTGTTGAGAATCATTGGGGAAAGGAAAATAGAGGAAGAAGTTGAAGGAGAAAAGTGGCACAGAGCTGAGAGGACTTCTGGAAAATTCTGGAGACAGTTTAGGTTACCTGGGAATGCAGATTTGGAACACATAAAGGCTCATTTGGAAAATGGTGTCTTGAAGATTACTGTGCCAAAGTTAGCTGAAGAGAAGAAGAAGAAACAGACAAAGGTGATTAATATTGCTGAGGAAGGTAACTCTGCTGGTGGTGAGGACATTAAAGCTACCAAAGCTGAGATGTAAATTAACTTTGCTGTCAGTCTAATGTTTTGGTTTTGTTTATCTTCGTAGTTGTGAGTTTCTAATAAAGTTCTCAAATGCATGGTGAGCAAAATATTTTTTAATTTTTTCATATTTTGTTGGTTAAATATTTTAAAATATATTTTTCTCGTGAATTTATTTTTTTATAATTAAAAAAAATATTTTTCTTATTAAAAGAAGAGAAAATATTTTTTAAAATTCCTTTTCAACATTCTCAGCGCTATTTCTCATCTCCCACCAATACCATCCTTCACTCCTAAACCACCCCTACCCCACTCACTCTAACCACTCCAACTCTTACCCCCACTACACCCCACCTTCCCTAGCCTCGTCCATCACTCACCCTAAATAAAAATATTATTAAAAATACTTTTTTTCATATTATATAAATAGAATATATTATTTTTATGATATAAAAAAAATATTTTTTTTTTAGTTATCGAGTTCAAATTTCAACATTGTTCTTGTGTGAAATAGTAAAGTAGCACATTAATTTCTTTAAATTTGTATGATTTTTGAAAAAAATAATTAAATTATTGAAGAAAATAGAGTACCGGAGGTAGAAGGGGGAGGGTAAAGTAATAAGATCGATCACAGAAGATTAGAGAGAGAGAATGCATTGTTATCAATACGAGAAATACGGATCGCGACAAGATAGATGTAAGATAGTCATGTGGGATTTAATGCTATTTAAATTTACTTTTAATGTTTTAATGATTTTTATGAATTTACTAGATTATTAGCTTAATCGTAAGATTATGATTCCTCTCCCGATTAAATTTGAACTTTACGAGATAAACTAATATAAAATACTTAAAAATATGCAAGAACACGTTAATAAATTAATCTTTAGAAAAAAGTCTTTCGATTATTCTCCTAATTTAGTTTCATCAATAATTCAAAAGCTCTCTCGATTATTTAGAAAAATTACTAAATTAAACCAACAAAATAATTCAAAGATAATCATCAAAATATTTCTCTTTCGATTAAATAAATTGATGAACAAATTTACAATCAATTCAAAATTCCATAAGCAAATTCATGCAATTAAATTAGAGTTAAATTCACTAACAAAACTCAAAATATCATATCTGTCAAACTCGTAAACTACTCCGTAACGGTGAAAAAAGTCACGAATAAGTTCAAAGATATAGACAACATTAAAATTAACTATTCGAACCGATTGTTGGTTGAGTTTTAGATGAAATCTCTTCTTGCCTTATTAGTTCTTCAAGGTCAAAAGTTATCTCAAAAATATATTTTGGGTGTATTTATATCGTGTATCTACAAATTAGGACCAAGCTGCCCTTATGAGATGGAGTGAAAAAGTCTAGCCGTATTTTTGCACTGATGCATCACATAGTGCTACGTGCTATACGTCGCACTAATAGAATTTCGCCGGATGGCAACTTTAAAGTGATAAACTTAAATTCTTGTCGAATCTTAGATCTTTTCGAAGTATTAAAAAAATGTGATTGGTTTTAGGTTTATTATTGTTCTCGTTACTTTTAAAGGTCCAATTTCACCATTTATCTCTTGATTTTAATTTTGTACCAAAGATGATTAATTTTTTATTAGTTAATTATTGTTGTCAGGATTTAACTTCATTTTTTGAATTCAAGAAATTCTTTTTGAATTCAATTTCTGTCTTTCTTTTTTGTTTTTAATTTCTTTTTAACTTCCACATATTTCTTTATTTTCTCATTTTTCTTTATTAGTTTCTTAGATTCCTATCGAGATGTTATCAATATAGAAAATGTAACATATTTTTTATAGGACAATGGAACCTTGATAAACTCAAAAACAAAGTGCGAGTTGATGATACGTGTGAAACCTTTGGCGCAAAACTTCCCAAAAATGGTGCGTCATAGTGTATTCTTATCTACTGGTGCTTTTGTTGCCTTATTCAACTTCTATGCAACTCCAGTTATGTAAAGGAAAAAATTTGATTCTCGATACATTACATAAACATTGTGAAGAATAATGGATTCCACCCTCTTATATGTATTAGGTAACGTTAAGTTAAGATATTGTTCTAAGGGTATGCGAGTTCCTTTGATACAAAATGACAATACAAGTATTTTTGCTATAAAATGAGAATGATGGACGGGAAAACTGAAATGAGTTGGGAAAAACAAGCACAATGAAATCTTAATATATTTTGGAGGACTTGCCTCTATTGCAATCTATCCCCTTTTTATAGTAGAGGATCACTGCTTTATCTATAACAACATAATAAAATAATACATATAGTGGAGGACCCATGATAGTTTGTCTGTTCCTTGATTCTCGCCAAGATTCTCTCCCTCGGTGCGGTTGTAACGGCTCTTGTCTGCGAGCTTGGCACTGGCTTGAGCTCGGTGTTACATCGAACCCCCAGTCTTGGTTCGAGCTCGGTTCTGCCTTGGGGCATCGATATTCAAGGCCTGTATCGATCGGTATTGCCCCGTAGTCCGATTCGGACACGGGCTCGATAACGATATTGAGTTTTGCCGTTGATTGGTCTTATAGCTTGAAGCTCGACGTCCCTACTTCGGAATTCGTCCGAGCTTGTCATGTGGATACCCTTCGATTGAAACGTCATTGTCTCGACCGGTCTTTATGACTGAGAATCGGTCTTCGACAGTCCCCGAGCTCAAATCATCGATGCTCCCAAGTTTCTAGCTAGTTTGAGACCTGCAATCATGGCTTCATACTCGGCCTCGTTGTTATTTAACCTGATAGTTTTAATAGCTTGCCTAATAATGTTACCCGTGGGGGATTTCAAAACTATGCCTAACCCGTACACCTTTATATTCGAAGCACCGTCCGTAAAAAGGATCCATACCTCGGACGGTATACCTGATTTCGAAAGGAGTTCCTTTTTACTTCGGGTATGAGGGTTGGCGTGAAGTCGGCCACAAAGTCTGCCAAAATTTAAGACTTGATGGCCGTACGGGGTTGATATTCGATATCGTACCCATTAAGTTCGATGGCTCATTTGGCCAATCGGCCTGATAGTTCGGGCCTATGTAAAATATCACGGAGTGGGCAAGTGGTTAATACATTTATGGGGTGACATTGAAAGTACGGCCTTAACTTTCTAGATGCGCTTACCAGCGCAAGTGCCAATTTTTCTAAGTGCGGATACCTAGTTTATGCTTCTCCTAAGGTCCGACTTACGTAATAAATGGGAAATTGCGTACCTTGATCTTCTCGAACTAGGACACTGCTTACGGCGACTTTCGATACCTCCAAGTACAACTATAGTTTTTCGTCGGTTTTTGGAGTGTGAAGCAGTGATGGGATCGATAGATATCGTTTCAAATCCTGTAATGCTTGTTGGCATTCCGGTGTCCAAGCGAAGTCGTTCTTCTTTTTGAGTAGGGAGAAAAATTTGTGACTTCGATCTAAGGCTGCAATTCTTCCCGTTAACCTTTGTACAACTTTCACGCTGTCCACGATAGTGATGTCTTCGATGGCCTTGATTTTGTCCGGGTTGATCTCAATTCCCTGATTTGACACCATGAAGCCGAGGAACTTGCCCGAACCGACCCCGAAAGCACATTTTTCGGGGTTGAGCATAATGTTGTATTTCCTCAGAATCTCAAACGTTTCTTGCAAATGGGTCAAATGGTCCTCTGCGCGCAGGGACTTAACTAGCATGTCATCAATATAGACTTCCATTGTTTTACCTATTTGTTCTTCGAACATTCTGTTTACTAGGCGTTGATAAGTAGCTCATGCATTTTGTAGCCCGAAGGGCATTACGTTATAACAATATGTTCCATGTCGGGTCACAAATGAAGTCTTCTACCGGTCATCCGGGTTCATCTGAATTTGATTATACCCAGAATAGGCGTCGATAAAGGTGAGGATGTCGTGGCCGGCCGTGGCATCGATCATACGATCGATGTTAGGCAGTGGAAAGGAATCTTTAGGGCATGCTTTGTTCAAATCCCTATAGTCCATACACATTCTATGTTTGTTTCCTTTTTTAGGTACTACAACCACATTGGCTAACCATTCGGGGTATTTCACCTCCCGAATGGACCCTATCTTGAGAAGTTTGGTTACCTCATCCTTTATGAATGCGTGATTTTCCTCGGACTGGGGCCTTCTTTGTTGCTTCACCGGTCTGAACCTAGGGTTCAAGCTTAGCTGGTGCGCCGTTATGTCCGGCGAGATCCCTGTTATATCTAAATGGGACCAGGAAAAACAGTCGATGTTATTGATAAGAAATTGAATGAGTTTCTTCCTGAGTTCAGGGCTCAAACCCGTTCCTAGGTATACCTTTCGTTCGGGCCAGTGTTCGATCGGTATGATTTGCTCCAGTTCCTCAATTGTTGATTTGGTGGCATCGAAATCATCGGGGGTTACGAAGGATCGAGGGATCCATCGGTCATCATTATCTTCTTCAATGTTCTGCTTACCTAGCTGGGTTGAAGCCGATGTCTGTGATTGCTATTTGGCGCTTTGCTCTCCGATTGTGTCTCCTTCTGAACCTGATCCTTTTATCGGCGAAGACGAGGATATTGATTTTGCTTCTTCGATGAAGAACATTTCCTTTGCGGCCGGTTGTTCTCCGTACACTATTTTGACACCTCTCGATGTTAGGAATTTGAGGACCTGGTGTAGGGTCGAGGGTATGACTCTCATGCTGTGGATCTACGACCTTCCTAAAAGGGCGTTATATCTCATATCACCTTCGATCACGTGAAACTTTGTTTCCTGGATGGTTCCTGCCACGTTTATTGGTAGGGTAATCTCGCCTTTGGTGGTTTCACATGCCATATTGAATCCGTTTAGAACCAGAGTTGTGGGTACGACCTGATCTTGCAGGCCGAACTGTTCTACGACCCCCGATCTTATGATATTGGCCGAGCTACTTGGATCAATTAACAAACGCTTAATCTTAGTTTTATTCATGAGTACGGATATTACCAGTGCATCGTTATGGGGTTGGATGATTACCTCTATATATTCATCACTGAAGGACAAAGTCCCTATGAGTGTATAATCTTGAGTTCGAGATCACTTTTCCCTCACAATCGATGTTTTAGTGCGTTTAAGCATCGGTCCCTGAGGGGCATCGACGCCGCTGATGATCATGTGAATGACGTGTTGCGGTTCTGGATCATTTTGCTTGCCGAATTCCTTGTTTCTAAAATGGTTCTTCGCCCTATCACTCAGAAATTCCCGAATGTGTTCTTTGTTAAATAAACGGGCCACTTCCTTTCTTCGTTGCCTGCAATCTTTTGTTCTGTGGCCATGAGTGCCATGATATTCGCACATTTGATTAGGATTCCTTTGGGCAAGATCGGTCTGCATGGGTCGAGGCCATCTGGTGTCTTTGATGCGTCCGATGGCCGATACGATGTCGGATGTACCAATGTTGAAGTTATACTCCGATAAGCGAGGGACTTCTATAGGATCGACATATTTATCAAAGCCGCTCTTGCTCATAAGTCCCCGAGAATTTTATCCCCGATTAGTCCTTCGGTTGTTCCGAACGGCATCACGTGCTAAACCGTTGTTCATCCGATCTGTGTCATACGGTTGGTATTGGTCTCTGTTCGACCTTTGTTCTCTGTTGATTTCCCTCTGATTTTTATTGGTTGTGTAGTTCTGACGTACGGGCCCATACGGAGCTCCCAATTGATCATCTTCAACCCTGATTTTTGATTGGTACCGGTTGTGTACATCTGCCCAAGTTATTGCTGGGTACTCGATAAAATTTTATTTCAGCCAACGTGATGCTGTCGAACTTAGCCGTTCAGTCCTTGGGTGAAATCTTGTACGGCCCAATCGTCTGTGACCGGTGGCAAGTCCATACATTCAATTTGAAATCGGGATACGAATTCCCTCAGCATTTCGTTACCCATTTGTTTTACTTTGAAGAGATCTGATTTCCTTGTTGCAACCTTTATGGCACCAGCGTGTGCTTTTACGAACGAATCTGCTAACATGGCAAAAGAATCAATGGAATTTGGTGGTAAGTTGTGATACCAGATCATTGCTCCCTTTGCGAGGGTCTATCCGAACTTTTGCAACAACACGGATTCGATCTCATCATCCTCCAAATCGTTGCCTTTGATGACACATGTGTAGGAGGTGACGTGTTCTTTAGGATCGGTCGTACCGTTATATTTGGGAATTTCGGGCATACAGAATATTTTGGGGATTGGTTTTGGGGCCGCACTCGAGGGAAAAGGCTTTTGTATGAATTTTTTCGAATCGAGCCCTTTTATCATTGGCGGAGCCCCCGGGATTTGATCGACCCTAGCGTTATACGTTTCCACTTTTTTGTTGTTGGCTTCGACTCGTTTTGTGAGTTCCTCGAGAAATTTAGCAATTTCAGGAACGGTCCTCGATTCCTGCTCGTTTGATTTCACAATCGCGGGCTCCGTTCTGGGGTGACTTCTCGAAGAAGCGGATTGGAGTTCGGTCTGCTTTGCATATGAGTTCGGCTCTGCAACTGAGCTATCGTTGTTTGTTGGGCTTGTAATATTTCGAAAATCATACACAAGCTGACCCCGATTTCCCCCGTGCTGCAGGTGTCTCGAGTTATAGGTCGAGCACCGCCCTGAACGCTTCTTTTCGGTTCAGAACGCTGAATCGCTTCTAGAGCTATTTGTGAATTGATATCCGATGGTACTTCGGCTCGAATTTTGGGTTCTTTGATTCGAGCCTCGTTGCCATTGTTAGGTAGCCTTCCGGCCCCGAGTGCCAAGTTGTTGGTTTCATCTTGAAGGCCGGCTCTGAGATCGATAGGTAGAGCCATTTTGAAGTTGTAAGCTGGAGAGTACTTTAGATTTATATCAAACAATCACTGTTACCCTTAGCCCCACAGTGGGCGCAAAACTATTTACCCGAAAAATCGAATAACATTAAATTTAGATATGGTTCTAAGGATATGCGAGTTTCTTTGATACAAAATGACAATACAGGTATTTTTGCTATAAAATGGAAATGATGGACGGGAAGACTGAAATGAGTTGGGAAAAACAAGCACAATGAAATCTTAATGTATCTTGGAGAACTTGGCTCTATTGCAATCTATCCCCCCTTTTATAGTAGAGGATCACTGCTTTATCTATAACAACATAATAAAATAATAAATATAGTGGAGGACCTATGATGATTTGTCTCTTCCTTGATTCTCTCCAAGATTCTCTCCCTCGGTGCGGTTGTAACGGCTCTTGTCTGCGAGCTTGGAACTTGCTCGAGCTCGGTGTTAGATCGAACCCCCAGTCTTGGTTCGAGCTCGGTTCTGCCTTGGAGCATCAATATTCAGGGCCTGTATCGATCGGTATTGCCCCGTAGTCCCATTCGGACACGGGCTCGATAATGATATCGAGTTTTGCCATTGATTGGTCTTATACCTTGAAGCTCAACGTCCTTACTTCGGAATTCGTCCGAGCTTGTCATGTGGATACCCTTCGATTGAAACGTCATTGTCTCTACCGGTCTTTATGACTGAGAATCGGTTTTGACCATACATAGATTCCACCCTCTTATCTGTATTAGGTAAAATTGATTTACAATAGATGGTTGAATAATAACATGACATGTGGAATCGAATACAGGTAAAAGGCGAATCAAGTAACAATCAGTACCAGGAACAAAATATGTAGTTGACATCAGATAAATCCCATAAGGGATCATGGTCAATGGAAGCAAATCAAATATTTGACATCGGATAACATTCAATGAACAAAATTCTCTAACATTAAATGGGCGACCGTCGGAGAGAATGTTTGCATTCATGGCCTACCGTCACATATTTATCAATAACTCAATTATGATCATTTAAGTGGAGTTTGATTCTAGGATCTTGTTTCCTTCGGTATAGCTATAAATAGTAGGCTCATCAGCCATTGTAACACACACAATTCTTGGAAAAACTTATGCTTTATTTCATTTTCACGCTGAATTAAACAACTTTGTTAACTCTTTTACATTGCTCTCATTTCTGTTCTCGAGGACATTGCGCTCGGAGTTAGGCTTGCCTTCTTTTTCAATTTCAATTTCTATGGCTTACTTTTAATCTTATTTCCTTAACATTTTTGGGATCAAATCAGTTTGCTTGTCTATAAACCACATGGAAAATTTAACTGTACCTCTTTACGGGTAAACAGTTTGGCATCCACCGTGGGGCTTATACAGTTAAGTAATCTTTGATCCTTACGTGTATTACTAAATTTTTTGACTTTTTCCTTAGCAAGAAATTGAAAATGGCAGCTAATGATGTCAACATCACGCACAATGTCGAGGGACACAAAAATTTGCCTCAACATGAAGATTCAATCAACGACACCCGTAACGAAGGGGATAAAGAAACCACGGTTCGCGAATGGCAGTATCCCAGGCATGTGCGGAAGATAACTCCCGTCGACGCGGATGAGGAACATGTCATGGAAACAGTGAAAATCTCGAAGGAGCAACAAAAATCCATCTTGATCCATCTCTCAAGGCAATAAGGGTAATGACGGAGTTGAAACAAGCATTGTCAGGCGCTTCCAACAATGCAAACAGAAGGATCCTCGTTCCTCCTGGCGTTCCTGCAAGTCAAGCGGCTTAAAGAGTTGATAACAATACCCCAAAGGGTGAGGTCGGTTTAGACGGTACCGGAGGTACCGATAGCGTATCCGGTAATGATAACAGGAATGACCCCTTCAAAATTGAACTCATGAGATTTATGAGGGAAATGAACGAACAGATGGATCAAAATGCGAAGGAGTTCTATGACCGAGTGGATCAGATTCCGAGCGTGCCACTAGTTTTGAAAGGTCTAGATTCAAAGAAATACACACAATTTCCATTTAAGTTAAGCGCAACGCCAGAGTTAATTCTGAAAAAGTTCAAGATGTCAGATATATAAAAATACAACGGGACTTCAAATCCATAGGAGCACATCACAACTTATACCACGGCTATGAAAGGGAACAATTTGGCTCAACATGAGATCGAATGGGTTCTAGTGAAGAAGTTTGGTGAAACCCTCACAAAGGGGGCCTTGACATGGTACTTTTACCCGAACATTCAATTGACTCTTTTAAAATGCTTCCAGATTCATTCATTAAGGCCTATGTCGGGGCCAAAAAGATCTAGGTTAGGAAGGCGAACATATTTAGGATTGCACAAGGTGAGTCTGAATAGCTACGGGAATTCGTGATTAGATTTCAGAAAGAGAGGATGTTGCTACCTGCTGTACCAGACGAGTGGGCAGCTGAGTCGTTCACAAAAAGGTTTGAATTCGAGGAGCTACGACGTCTCCCAAAAGCTGAAGGAGAGCCTGCTTGAATTCCAAGCGACCACATAGGCGGATGTTCATAACCGTTACGAGTCGAAAATAAGGATAGAAGACGATCAGCTCGGCTTCTCGCATCAACCAAGGGACGGGACCAAAACAAGAACCAAGATAAGTTCAAAATCTATTTTGATGCGGATCAGTGATATTCTAAAGGTCGTTTTCTGCCATATGAGAGAATCGAAGGACGTGACAGCAAAGGGTTCCAGTCTTTGGATAGGTTCGTTCCCGATAGAAGTGTCGACCATGGCCGGAACAACATGTCATTACAAGAAAAAAGGTATTGGGGGCCCAGGATTCCACATATCCCAGGTTATCGGATTATAATTTCAACATTAGTGTAGTGGAGTTGGTATCAGCGATGAGGAATATCAAAGAAGCATGATTCCCAAAGCTAATCAGGTCTGATCCCAGCTAGAGGGATCCTACTTATTGTGCGAATATCATGGGTCTCATGGCCACATAACTGGGAATGCCGACATATGCGTGAAGAGGTGGAAATGTTGTTGAATAATGGCTATCTCATTGAATTCTTGAGTGACCGAGCCATGAACAACTACGGAAGTAGTTGGGATAATGCAGAGCCTTCGAAGATAGCACAAGACTCCCCTCGGTTGACTATCAACATCATTTTCGGAGGGAATAAAATTAAAGGTATAAACTTCTCGGAAACCAAGAAAATAAAGATATCAGTGACCTACAAAACACGTATCAGAGACTCTGACGTGCACAAAACAAAACACGTAATTGATGCTCCCTAGCCAAAGATAGTATAGTTAAATTATCATCTCCACATGGATTGGATTTAAACAATGTTCAAGTAGTTTCTAGCTTAACGCTATTCAAGATGATTAAAACTTTGGTTGGGATGATTAACAATTAAAATTAACTATGAAAACTAAAGCAACTAACAATTGATCAAAGTAATAGAAGAATTGTGCAACACCGAAATAAGCAATGGGAGAAATAAGGGTAATGACAGGATATGTGCAAGATAGCTATTTGGGATCTAACTCTAGTTTAATTCACTCTAAAGTTCTAATGATTCTCACCAATTTACTCGATGCTTAGTTCAAACTTGTAGTTAAGACTCCTCTCTCGATTAAATCTTAACTCTACGAGGTGAACTAATAAAAGAACTGTGAACATATGCAAGCATGTGTTAATTTATTAGTCTTCTAAAAAACATTTCTCGAATATTCTCCTAACTTGATTTAATCAACAATTTAACAAGCTCTTTCGTTTACTTAAAAGGATCACTAAGTTAAACCAAACAAAATAATGCAAAAATAATCACCAAATTATTTCTCTTTCGATTAAATAAAGTGGTGAATAAAAGTGCAATCAATTCAAAGTTCCATAAACGAATTCAAGAAAAGAACTAGAGTTAAAATCCACAAATATCAATCAAAACACCATATCCGTCAAACTCTAAGGTAAACTAATCCATATTCATGGAGAAATTCATCACAATTAAAGTTGAATAATAAGAAAACATGAATTCAATCCAAACTCGGGTCTTGAGTTGAGGAAAGAATGATGAATCCTTGTCCATTGAGTCTTTACTCCTCTTTCAATCTTCCATAGGTAAAAAGTCCCTTCAAAAACGTCTTTTTGGTGTATTTATACCATGTAGGAACGAGCCCGAAGAAAACTACCCTTTCCAAGCCAAAACATGAAAAATACTCTGAGAATATTGTACACGCACGCCGCGCCATGTGCCGCCTCATGCGGGGTGCTAGTGTGGAATTTCAGAGAGTGGATTCTGATAGGCGGCAACAAATTACACTGCCGTGCAGCACCATGTGACAGGATTGTGCAAATTATACAGTGTAAGGTTGCTTCTTCTATTTTTGATATCCAGACTTGGTCCCCGTCCCCCGAACGCGATCCCGATTTAATCCCTTGGGCTTTTACTCAGACTTCAAAGCTCCAAATTGTTCGATTAAGCTCCCGATTATGGTTTTTAACTCGAAATCACTTTCTACAAGGCATAAAACACATAATAAGTTCAAATCACTATCATTTAAGCTCAAACACAAGTAAAATACAGTAATTGGAATGCAAAGTACGACTAAAACACAGGTTTCTAGCCTACCATCGACACCCCACACTTAACCCGTTCCTCGTCCTCGAGCAATCAAACTACACTTTACATAGATACGACCTCCTTCATCAAACCACTTTTTTAACACATTATGCCCAAAATAATTAAAGCAGACTAAGCACCCTATCATAACATCCTAGCCTCAAGACTCGGCTAAAAAATATACCATGCATTTTTCAAAAGCTGCTCACTTACTCTAACATAGAGGTCAATGTCATTACCTTTCCTCTGGAAGTCATGTGCCCTCACACCCAAAATAGAGAGTAGTTCCACACATAATAAAAATCAAGAACAAATAGGAGCTCGAGATATACAGAATTCACTCACCCTCAGAATGCATACAAAAGGCGTACCATAGGCTTGCCCGTAGTGTAATACTCTACTAATTGAGCTCATTTAGTCAAGGATCACGTATGACTTTATTTTAGTTGTAATGTAGGCTGTGGGACGGGTAGGATACATATGGATACAATGACTACACCCCCTGAGCACTTTAATACATATACATTAACAATTCACACCCCAGACTTATGTTGAACCAAACCCCAACCTTCACGTCATATTGACACCAAGCTCCTAATTTCTTTAAGCACAGACAAATCAAGATTTACCACTAGTAAGGAATAATTTTATTTATAATATATACAAACACCAACATTTTTTTCTTTTTCTAGATTATGATTTTCTCTTCTTCTTTTTTTCAATTCCCTACAAGTGGCTCTCACAATTTTTTCAAATAGTGCACCTTACTCCTTTTCTATAATTCCACTCAATAACCCACCCATACCCCCACTAACCTTTTAATAATCTCATAAATATATCAAGTGCTCATAGAGAGGTAAAAGGTTCAAACATATAGGAAATTCAAACAAAGGGGTCAGGCTTGTAGCGTGGTTGCCAAAGAGAATAGGATTACAGGCTCAAAAGGGCTAACTAGGATACATAACAATTAGGCGGGTCACATGCATATAATTGGCTCAACAAAGAAATTCCTATATCACTTCCTAGACTGAACAAGACTGCTATTTCGCTTTGCAAACACATGGGGAAAGTTCTAACCTCCAACCGACATATACAGAATATCAACACAACCTCACTCGCACATTGGTATATAACTCACTTAGGATCGGATATTTCTCGTCTCTATAGTAAAAGAAATTAACTAAAGTTACAATCAATCAATTTAAGGTACTTATCTAAGAGTCAAGAACCGAGCCTAGGCATCACGACTAAGGCACTCACAACTCTCAAGGCACAACAAAGTCAAGAAAATTACCTCCACTTAATAACATACCACAAGACTTCAAATTTCCTAACAAAAGAAAAACTAACTACACCCTGTTCAAACAAAACCCTTTGAAAAAAACCGCGACACAAACAAAAATCAGGGGGGAATTGTTACACTACCTAAGAAAAATAAAATATTGTTTTCTTCGACTTTGATCCCTCAAAATGACAGTCGAGGAAATCCATCATCGGGAAAAGTCAATTTGTTTTCAAAACAAAGAAGGCAAACACTCATGTACATATTTACAATGCCCCATCCCACACTTTAAATTGTGGCATGTCCCCATGACACACAAATAAAAAGCAAGAGGTAAAAGAAACTTCCCTGATTCATCTAGTCGGGTTTTGAATCAATGTTGGGATCTCCTTTGCACGCCCGACCGAGTGAACACATCCATGCCAAGAGCTTCTTTTCGGCCTTCTTTGGGTACACCCCACACTTATCAGTTTTACTCTTTCCAAATTGCTCCTTTAGGGCCCCTATGTTCATTCCATCTTGAAGATCACGCTTTCCTCACGCACTCTAAGCATGAGCTGCCTTTCTTGAATGTCCAGAATTTCTTTGCTAGTAGCCAAAAAGGGTCTCCCTAGAATCAAAGGGACCTCCCTATTCTCCTCCATGTTCACCACAATGAAGTACACAGGGAACACAAATTTATCCACCCGAACTAGCACATCTTCCATTATTCCTTAAGGTGTGATTGTGGTCTGATCTGCCAATAGCAAGGACATGGGTATCGACCTGATTTCTCCAATCTCTCCATCTAATTTCCTGAAAATAGATAAAGGCATACGATTAATATAAGAACCTAAAGTACACAAAGATTTTTCAAACATAGTACTTCCTAAAGAGCAAGGTATAGTAAAACTCCCTGGATCTCTACACTCCCGAGGATGCTTATTTTGCAGAATGTCACTACAATGCTCTATGAGCTTGACAACCGATGTGTTCCACTTTTCACTTTTTGGAAAATATGTCATTCAAATATTTAGCATAAGATGGCATCTTTGATAACACCTCTATGAAAGGTATATTCACATGCACCTGCTTGAGCAGTTCTAGAAAGCGCCCGATTTGTTTGTCCATCTTCTCTCTTTTCTACTTTTGCGGGAAAGGTAGAGCAGTCATATGTTTACTTTATTCAGTGTCCTCATTTATTGCATTCTCATATTTATTCTTCTTCTAGGCTCTAGTCTTTCCCTTCTTCTTCAGACCATCATCCACCATGCTTGCACCTTCTTGAATGTTGTCATTTTTTGTTCCTCCAAAATCTCCACCTGTCTTTCAATCAGCTCATCCTTTTGTTTTTTCTTGGGATCCTCCAATAAATGCCCACTCCTCAAATACACTGCATTTATTGTCTCTTTTGGATTTCTTTCAGTATCAGCAATGAGAGTTCTTGGAATCCTCTTAGACGATAGATTAGCTAGTTGCGCCACATGTTATTCCAAGTTTCGAAAGGTCGTGCCCAGTTCTCTAATAGTTGCGACATGGTTTTCAAGCCTCTTATCTGTATTAATAATAAAGGCCTTCATCAGATCTTTCATGCTAGACTAATTAGACTTTGGAGGATGATATTGCTGCCTCTGTTGATTTTGAAAACCTATAGATCCCTGCCCTTGGGGTCTGGAGTTATTTTACTGCAAAGTGTTATCACTACCACCTGGTGAACTCCAAGAAAAACCTGGGTGCCTCTGCCCCATGGAGTTAAAATTGTTGCCACTTTGGTAGTGGCCACTACCAATGCTCCCCATAAAATTTACTACTTCAGATGAAGCTTGGCACTCGTGTGTAGGGTGTCCCATTCCACAAAAAGTCACATGCTGCTTGCGGCTCACTCTGTACCTTGGCCAATGTTAACTTTCTTATCTCTCTGGCCATAGTCTAGTTAGGCTTGCACTGATGTGTTAGAATCTACCTGGTGCACCCCAACTGATTTTCTTCTATGGTTATCATCTGCAGGCTATTGATTTGTATCTTTAGATAATTCATTTAGAATTGCAACAATCTCCTCGGGAGTTTTCTTCATAAGAGGACCTCCAACTGCGTTGTTTAGCGTCATCCTGCCAGAGGGTGTCAAACCATCCCAGAAATCTTAGAGTTGCATCTACAAATTTACCCCATGATGCTGACATTTTCTCATAATATCCTTAAATCTTTCCCATGCTTCAAACACCGTTTCAGTCTCTTTCTTCTCGAAGTTGTGGATCTCTCTTCGAATTTTCCCTATTTTTGCAGCTGAAAAGTAATTTTCAAGGAACTTATATGTCATGTCTTCCCATGTTTGAATTGACCCAGTCAGAAAACTCTACAACCAGTGCTTAGCATCCTCGCTCAGTGAAAAAGAAAATGTCCTTAAGTAGATAACATCTTTTGATATTCCGTTATGCTGGAAGGTATTCATAATCTCATCAAAATCCATCAAATGAGTATTTGGATCTTCATTGGGTCTCCCACGGAAGACATAATTATTCTGAATGGTCTGAAGTAGCCCTTGCTTAATCTCAAAATTATTTGTTGTGATCGAAGATGGTCGCACACAAGATACTCGTTGGTTGTAGACTGCCTGACGTAGTCTCCCAGTGATCGCCCAGGCTTGGGCATATTTTTTTCAATTTTGTCTTCAACTAGAGGTCGGTTCAGATTGAATCTTCGTCCTCTGTTCCCGTCTATACTTTCATCAGCTCTGAGAGCTTCTTCAACAGTTTCCCGTGCGGCTGCTTCCTGTTGGGATGCTTCCCCTGCAGCTAAATCAACTATCTCCTCATCGTTCTTAGCCATGTTCTCATGGGTTGAAGATTACCCCAAGAACTTCCCGATGAGTTCTTTCTCTTTCCTCAACTGTCGCATATGCTTTTCCACCTTTGGATCGTATGGAATCACTTCCTTAGAAGAATATCGAGTCATACACCAAAAAGCTTAACTTGTTGCCTGCACACGGAAGAATTAAACCACGAAGAATAAAACAAAATTGGTTCCTGAATTAGCACCAAAAACTAATTTGAACACTATTGATTGCCAACCCTAGGCAACGACACCAAAATTTGATGAGCGCAAAACACAACATGTAATTGATGCTCGCTAGCCAAAGATAGTATAGTTAAATTATTGTCTTCACAGGGATTGGGTTTAAACAATGTTCAAGTAGTTTCTAACTTAACGCTATTCAGGATGATTTATACTTTGGTTGGGATGATTAACAACTAAAATTAACTATGAAAAATAAAGCAATTAACAATTGATCGCAGGAAGACAAGAATTGAGCAATATCAAAATAATCAATGGGAAAAATAAGAGTCATGACAGGATAGGTGCTAGATAGCTATTTGGGAGCTAACTCTAGTTCAATTCACGCTAAAGTTCTAATGATTCTCATGAATTTACTCGATGATTAGTTCAAATGTGTAGTTAAGACTTCTCTCTCGATTAGATCTTAACTTTACGAGGTGAACTAATAGAAGTAATGTGAACATATGTAAGCATGCGTTAATGGATTAGTCTTCAGGAAAACATCTCTCGAATATTCTTCTAACTTGATTTAATCAATAATTCAACAAGCTTGTTCGATTACTTAAAAGTATCACTGAGTTAAACCAAACAAAATAATGCAAAGATAATCAAATTATTCATCTTTCGATTAAATAAATTGGTGAATAAAAGTGCAATCAATTCAAAACTCCATAAACGAATTCAAGCAAATAACTAAAGTTAAAATCCACAAATATCCGTTAAACCCTAAGGTAAACTACTCCATATTCATGGAGAAACTCATCACAAATAAAGTTGAATAATAAGAAAATATGAATTTAATCCAAACTCGGGTGTTGAGTTGAGTAAAGAATGATGAATCCTTGTCTTTGAGTCTCTACTCCTCTTCCAATATTTCGTAGGCCAAAAGTCCCTTCAAAAATGTCTTTTTGATGTATTTATACTATATAGGAATGAGTCCGAACGAAACTACTCTTTCCAAGCTGAAACAAGAAAAATACTTTGAGAATATTTTACACGCGCACCGCCCCATGCGGGGCGCTAGTGTGGAAGTTCAGAGAGCGGATTCTGATACGTGGCAGCAAATTGCACTGTCGTTCCACCCCATGCGGTGCGACTGTGAAAATTTTACAGAGTAAAGTTACTTCTTCGATTATTGATATCCAGACTTGGTACTCGAGCCCGAACGCTATCTCAGTTTAATCCCTTGGAAGGCATAAAATACTTAATAAGTGCAATTCACTATCATTTAAGCTCAAACACAAGTAAAATGCAGTAATTGGAGTGCAAACTATGACTAAAACATGAATTTCCAGCCTACCATCAGACTTCGATAAGTTACAGAAGATGACATCACCTTCACGGAGGAAGATGCCGACAAACTTCTTCTGCCACATAATGACGCATTGGTAATTTCTCTCAATGTCTTAGATTTCAAGATTAAACATGTTTCGGTTGACCCAGGAAGCTCAGCCAATATCATTCAATGGAGAGTTTTGGAATAAGCAAAGTTAATCGGAAGCATCATTCCGGCAACAAAGCTCCCCGCTGGGTTCAACTTGACAAGTGTGACAACCCAATGAGAGATCCTGCTGCCTACGAACGCCAAAAGGGTGACCAAGACCACCTTATTCGAAGTAGTAGACGACGACATCGGTTACAACACAATCCCCGGAAGAAGGTGGATACATGAGATGAATGTTTTGCCCTCAACATATCATTGACTGTTGAAATTCCTGACCACGGAAGGAATCAAGCAGATAAGGGGAGATCAACCGGCAGTAAGAGAGATGAATGCAGTTTTGATTTCCAGCAGCAAAGGGAAGGAGCTCAACAACTAGCAATTACAGGAACTGACGCCTTCTCCCTTGCCAAATGAAGATGATAAAGGCAATGAGTTATCAGAATCCCACTAGGTACCGCAATACATTCAAGTACCGGAGGAGACTGATGCAACCAAATCCGCTGTAGAAGAACTCGAGCAAATGGCTTTATTCGAAGAATTCTTGAAAAGGAAGTTTCATTTGGAAACATGACTCAATCGCGAACTCAGGTCAGGATTTATTAATTTCCTTAAGCTAACGTTGATTGCTTTGCATAGTCGCACTCGGATATGACAGTTATCCCATTGAAGGTGGTCATACACAAGCTAAGCCTGGATTCGAATTTCTCATCGATAAGGCAAAAGAAACACCCAATAGCCGAGGTTAGAAACAGGTTTGTTAAAGAAGAGGTAACTCGACTACTCGATATCGGTTCAATCCGGGAGGTAAAATATCCATAATGGTTAGATAATGTATTTGTAGTTCCAAAGAAGAATAACAAGTTTTGTGCTTAGATTATAAGGACTTAAATATGTCATGCCCTAAAGACTCGTTCTCATTGCCAAATATTTATCACATGATTGATACCATGGCCGGGCACGAGTTGATGAGTTTCTTTGATGCTTACTCCGGGTATAATCAAATCAAGATAAACCCAGAGGATTAGCAAAAAACGTTCATAACGAACTTTGCCACATATTATTATAATGTGATGCAATTTGGGCTTAAGAACGCCGGAACCACTTATCCGAGGCTCGTGAACAAAATGTTCAAAAATAAAATAGACAAAACAGTGGAAGTATATATCGATGACATGTTAGTCAAGTCTTTGAGTACAAGTGATCATTTGAAATAGCTCCAAGAAACCTTTGACATCTTGAGGAAACATAGCATGAAACTCAACCCAGAAAAATGTGCGTTCGGGGTTGGCTCTGAAAAGATCTTTGGGTTCTTGGTCTCGCAAAAGGAATGGAAGTAAATATGGATAAAATCAAAGCCATCGAAGACATCCCGAACCAGATAACGAGCGTAAAGGAGGTACATAGGTTAATCGGAAGGTTGGCCACTTTAAGCAGGTTCATCTCTAGATCCTCAGAAAAATGCCATCACTTCTTCTCACTTCTCAAAAAGAAGAACAATTTTGAATGGACTCTAGAATGCCAACGAGCCTTAAAAGACATAAAAAGGTACCTATCAAGCCCCCGTTACTATCAAAATCGGGGGAAGGCGAATAATTTTAATATATCTAACAGTCTTAGAAGTAGCGGTAAGTGTCATTTTAGTCCGAGAATAAGAAGGTACACAATTTCCTTTCTATTATGTTAGTAAAATATTGTCTGGTGTGGAGAATCACTACCCGCACCTTAAAAAGCTGGCCTTAGCTATTGTAGTCGCCTCTATAAAGCTTAGGCCTTATTTTCAATACCACCCGATAGCCGCGGTGACAACCTTTCCCTTGAGAAATGTTCTTCACAAGCCTGAATTGTCAGGCCGTTTGGCTAAATGGGTAGTCGAAATAAGCGATATTGACATTGAGTACAAGCTTAGGACTGCGATCAAGTCACAAGTTTTGGCCGACTTTGTGACCGATTTCAGTCCCGGGTTAATGCCCTTAGCTGTTAAAGTGGCAGTGATGGCGTCGTAAACGACATCAGGAAATTGGACCTTGTTTATGGATGGAGCTTCCAATGTAAAAGGGTCCGGGATCGGGGTAGTTCTAGTCACGCCCTCGGGATAAATCCTGAGGCAAGCCATTAAGACTGTTCCGTTAACTAAAAATGAAGCCGAGTGTGAGGCTTTGGTTGCAGGTCTCGAACTAGCCCGGGGACTTGACTGCGAGGTCATCGAGATCAAATATGATTCCCAGCTGGTAGTAAGTCAAGTGTATGGAATTTTTTATATAAAGGAAGAACAAATGCAACAATATGTGAACAAGGTTCAAGCATTGCTGGCACGATTCAGGGAATGGTCGATCATACACATTCCGAGAGAAGAGAACTTGGAAGTGAATGCATTGGCTAATTTGGGGTCGTCTACGGAGATGAAAGGATCTAACTGCGGTATTGTCGTTCAACTTCTTCATTCGGTACTAGATGTGAATGATTATTGTGAAGTCAATTCAACCAACCTAGTTTGTGACTAAAACAATGAGTTCGTCAAATATCTTCGGCATGGCAAATTGCACGAAAACACGAAGGTGTCACGGGCACTACGCACCAAAGTGGCTCGTTACTACCTCATGGATGGACAATTATACAAAAGATCGTACCATGGTCCATAGGCCCGATGCCTGGGAGCCTCAGAGGTAGACTATGTGATGAGAGAAGTCCATGAATGAATTTGCGGGATTCATTCCGGTGCAGATTCATTGGTACTAAAGCTAGTTAGGGCAGGATATTATTGGCCCCATATGGAACAAGACGCAAAGACGTTCATTCAGAAATGCGACAAATGTCAGCGCTATGCACAGTTGGTACACCAACCAGTGAAACTCTTGCATTCGGTACTTTTCTTATGGCCATTCATGAAATGGGGGATGGATATAGTTGGTTTGCTGCCATCGGGTCCGGGAAAGATAAGATTCCTTTCAATTTTAACTGATTACTTCACTAAATGGATTGAAGCAGGTCCTTACCAAAAGATCGGTGAGCGCGAAGTGGTTGACTTCCTGTGGGACCATATAATCTGCCGATTCAGGATACCGAAAAATGTCGTTTGCAAAAATGGAATACAGTTCATAGCTTCAAAATTCACAAAATTTCTGGAAAATTTGAAAATCAAGAGGATTATATTCTCACCATATCATCCGAGCGCTAATAGACAGACGGAGTCAACTAAAAAGGTGATTACCCAAAACCTCATAAAGAGGTTAGAGGTTGCTAAAGGCAAATGGCCCGAAGTGTAACCGAGTGTGTTATAAGCATACCAGGCAACGACAAAATCAAACACGAGAGAGACACCTTTCTCTCTCATATATGGCGCAGAAGCTCTGATACTGGTGGAAGTAGGGGAACCAACCTTACAATTTTTCCGAGCAAACGAAGAAGAAAACAATGAGGCATTGCTAGTAAAGCTGGATCTGCTCGATGGACGCAGGGACTTGGCATACGTGAGGATGGTGACTCAAAAGAAAAGGATGTAAGATACTATAAATGTAGGGCCAATCTCCGATACATCAAACTAGGAGACTTGATTTTGAGAAAGGTGACTTAGAGCACTCGGGAAATCAATGTTGGGAAGCTGGGTCCATCATGGGAAGGTCCCTACCGGGTTTTAGCTATCACCGGTAAGGGATCGTACGAGTTGGAAAATCAAGACGAATGTATTTGGAATGTGACTCACCTCAAAAGGTATTACTACTGATGGATCCTATCAATTCTGAAAGTATTTGCTGCACTTTTTTTTGCTTCGACCAGTTTTGGTCCCAATAGGGGTTTTCTAGCAAGGTTTTTAACGAGGCAACAACGGAAAGCATACTACGAAAGAAGCTTCATCGGCAAGGCTAAGACCTTTTGATAACAAGGCACTAAAATGATAAACCGCTATGGGATGGTTAAATAATCTTTGGTTCGGTGGCAAGTTCCTAATGGGAAGCAAAACCTGCCAATGAACCAAAGATTATTTAACCATTAACGAGTTATTCTACCAATGAAGCAAGACTTCCAGTGTTCTAATTCGCATACTTCGCATTCGAACACGGGGGTGGGGGTGGAATATTATAAGATACGGCAACAAGAATTCCACGGAAATTGGGGACTGTGAGAACCGGGAGCAATAATGTCTCATCGGGACCGGGGACTGCATGGACAATCCCGTAGAAATTAATTGTACACATTAGCCACATGTATTAGCAGTTACTTTATTTTTGTAAATAAATGTTTATGTATTTTTAAAGATAGAAGGAATAAAATAAAGTCCTTTTTATTTTTATCTTGTTTCTTGTCCAAACGATGAGCTAATTTTATCATTTGAAAGTTAAAAAAAAACTTCAAATGCTTGTGCCATAATGAACAGGAGATGTCCTCTTCAAGAGTACCGTAAACATAAGAGGACCCTCTCTTATGAAACCCTCAAAGTAAAGAGTTGATTCCGGAAGATCATATGCCTTTAATCGGAAGCTATCAAACGAAAATATACTTGAAGATTTATCTAATTCGTCGCAAAATGAATAAATTTTGCACAATACATAAGAAAAATTCATCTTAATTTATCAAAATGCCAAGCTCCATGAAACGTTTGGCATAATTAAAAAGTATAAAAAACACAAAGAAGAAAAATCTAAGCAATGTCATCGCTGGATCCCGAAGAGAGAGAGGGATTTGCATCTCCCTCGATGGAGGAGGGAGGATCAGCTGCCTGCTCTTGGCCTTCATCCTCATCTTCTTCAATCTCTTCCTCGGTCCCCGAGTAATAGGAACCGATACTTAAAGAATCAGCTGCTGCAGTAGGGAGATGTTCTCGAGCAGTTAGCACCAGTTCCCGGGCCTTGACGATGCAATCATCAATATCGACGATGCCTGCTTTGGCCTCTTCCAAGGTTTTCCTCCTCATTTGATATATAGCATACGTCTTCTCAAATACGATACAATCTTCTTGAAATTAGAGCTTTGCCTTAAGCCTGTCAACCTCGGCCTGAAGGTTGTCCTTCTCGGATCTCATGGAACCAAGGCTCGAGTCAAGATCATAAGTTATAGATAGATGAATCTGGTTTTGCTCCATGATCCTCTTGATTCTTTCTTCCATTTTTGCCCTCTTCTCCTCGGCAGCATTGGCCTCCTTGGTGTTGGAGTTAAAGGTTGCCTTCAAGTTATTCATTTGTTCCTCGGAGGCAGACTTGCGCTCGGTAGCAGCGAGTACAGTATCTTGGAGCTCGACCCACTTAGCCTCAACCTCTTGGTGTTGTTCGTGTAATGAAGTGGATTCTTGGTTGTGGGCCATCATCTCTTATTCACTTTGCTACAACCGGGCCTCAAGCTCGCCCACCTCATCAGCCTTTTCTTCCAACACCGGAAGGCGCATAACAAGTTGGTCCCTTTCGGCCAATAGTTGATCCCGCTCGGACGAGAGTCCTTGCTTATCGAGGATTAATTTTTGCAGGCCCTCAGAAGCATCTGGGGAAGGAGGTGAGTAATTATCGAGGATTAATATTTGCTTACGCGAGTCCTTCCTCGGGGATCTGGGGAAGGGGGTAAGTAATTATGCCCTAAATTCCCATGGTCCGGAGACTGGGGAGGAGAAATGCCCCTCTCTCGAGCGTCTGGTGTCGGTGGAGGAGATACAGTGGGTGCTGGTGGCAAAGGTACATCTGGTGTCGAGGGGCATGGAGTTTTTTGCATTGAAGGTTGAGAAGAAGCTGCGGAAGGGTTAATGCTGTTTATTGGTTGCTCGGTGGCTGAAGGCAGAAGAGGTCAGGGGTCCGAAATTCTTGGACCGAAGACGATAACGGGGACCAGAAAGCGGGAATGAACATTATTTACTAGATCTATCTCGCCCCAAAGCGCTTGGACCTCCTCTACATATGGGTTTTGAAGCTCTCCCGGTTGAGCTGATAAAGATTTTCTTTTCTTTTGAAGGGAAGCCACTTCATCACTGGCTTTCCCGTCCTCTACAATGACCACTATGGCTGGATCAGTCGTTACCTTCTTTACTTTTTAATTTTGATCCCCAGTCGAGGAAGAACGTCGCCTTTTTGGTTGCTTGTTATCTGGCTAGGGACTCTAAGAGGAAGCACCCTCACCAGAAGTAGATACGCGTGCACTGCTTCGAGCAACGACACTTTGTAGCACCCTCGTAGCCTCCTCGGGGTCGCTTAAAATGTCGACCTCGGGGCAGGTGACAGAGCATTGCGGAAGTCTTGAACTAAGCAAAAAATGGAGTTAGCAAAGTTATCTACATTTATAAAAAGATAAAATAAAGAAGGACTCGGTTTACCATGGTTCTTGGCCTTTACAGTGGGAGGCTCAGAATCAACGTCAACTTCTTTGTCTTTGTTTCTCTTTGGGACTCCACCGAAGAGAAGACCAGAGTTTCTAAAAGTTGCAGTAGAAGAAGCCATGGTAGTAAACGTTTTAGAGAAGATGAAACTTATCTAAGCAAGAGGAGATTGAGTGTAGAAAAGGTGATAAACTTATGAAAATTTTGGAAGTGAAAGAGGTAAAGTAATGAGCAGAAGTAAAGTTATAGATGACAAAAATCTTGGTCATGATTACCTCGAGAACCGACAAAAATATTACTAAATCGTGGGGCAACACGTGTTCGGGGAATTAAATGTGACAAGACGTGCGTTCTTTCAAGTGTCAGAGACTGTTCAGGAGATTTTTCGCCAAGAAAGGGATCTTCACAAACTTCCTGTAGACACAAAGATATGTCACCGGAAAGCAGGGGGACTATATGTATGAGGTGAAATTGGTTTATAACAAATGGTCGAATAATAGCATGACATGTGAAACTGAAGACATGTAAATGGTGAATCAAGTAACAACCAGTACCGGGAACAACAACTGTAGTTGATATCGGATAAATCCCGAAGGGAGCATGGTCAGCGGAAGCAGATCAAATATTTAATATCAGATAACATTCAATGAAGAATATTCTCTAACATTAAATGGGGCGACCATTGCAGAGAATATTTGAATTCATGGCTTGCCGTTACATATTCATCAATGACTCCTTTATGATCATTTAAGTGAAGTTTGATCCTAAGATCTTGTTTCCCTATGTATAGCAATAAATAGCAGGCTCAACAATCACTGCAACACATGAAATGTTTGACAAAACTTATGCTATTTTTCATTTCCACGTTGAATTAAACAACTTTGTTAACTCTTTTAAATTGCTTTCATTTCCGTTCTCGGGGACATTGGGCTCGGATCCATGCTTGCTTTCTTCTTCAATTTCAATTGCTAAGTCTTACTTTTAATCTTATTTCCTTAACATTTGGGATCAAATTAGTCTATAAACCACGTAACAAATTCAACTTTATCGTTTTACGGATAAACATTATCTATTTTATTCAAGCTAACAAAATGACCTCCGTGATGATTTATTCGAAAAACAAAAAATGTAATTATATAACATACAAAGATCTCTATTTTTATTTGGAAAGAGATAGATTTCTAGTTGTAAAAAATGCAAATCCTCAACCGCCAAAGGACTAGGATAAAAACTCTCGTACATTTTAAGGAAAAAAACGAGCCAATACCAATATTGTGCTCAAAAGCCACTGAGGACCTCTCTTATACACATAGCAAAAAGTGGATTAGTTTTGCTATAACCTCCATCAATCATTAGGTTCAATCCACTCACATACTTAGACTCATCACTTGCCAAATAAACTGCAGCTGCTGCAACATCCTCAACCTCTAACTTTGCTTCCTTCAGATTAGCCGATTTCATAACTGCCTCATCCACCTTACTCTGATCAATTCCCCCAACAAATATAGACACCATTGGAGTAGCCACCACAGATGGTGTAATGCAATTTACTCTAATCCCATATTGTCCCAATTCGGCGCACAAATTGTTGGCTAGTCCAATTACAGCGTGCTTAGATGAAGCGTAAGTGTGTGGTGACATCCCTGCTACAACGGCTGTCACACTCGCAGTGAAGAGAATGCAGCCTGTTTTGGCCGGGATCATAACGCGGGCTGCATGTTTAGCGCCGAGGAAGGCGCCAAACACGTTGATATCAAATACTTTTTTCAAGTTTTCGTAGTCTGTGGTGGTAATTCTTGGATCTATGCTTCCCGTTATGCCTGCATTGTTGTACATGATGTCGAGCTTACCATATTTTGAGACTGCAAAGTCTATTGCCTTCTCGACTTGTATTTCGTTGGTAACATCGCAATGGACGTACGATATGTGGTCTGAGCCGATTTCGTCGCAGAGTGAATGGCCAAAATCGTCTTGGACATCAAGAATTACAACCTTGGCACCATTTTTGACGAAAAACTTAGCTGTGGTAGCACCAATTCCACTTGCACCTCCAGTGATGACTGCTACTTTACCTTCTAGTCTGCAATGTTAGAATGGCAAAACCAAATGAGGAAAAGAGATTGAACTTTATATCCACCGTTTCAATTTATGTGGTTTAATTTGAGTGACATAATATGACATAAAAAGCAGAGATATAGTCTCTCCGTTCTAGTTTACGTGAACCTATTTTATTTTTGGCTCGTTCTAAAAAGAATGACCCATTTCTAAATTTGAAAACAATTTAGCTTAAACTTCCAATTTCACCATTGATAAGAAGCTTTTATAACCACATAAATACTTTGAACCCCTTTTTGACTTGTTTAGGACCACAAATTCAAAAAGTCTTATTTTTTTTTACTCCGTGTCTAGTCTAACAGCTTCACATAAATTGGAACAGAGGGAGTAATATTTATGTGGCTATAATTCTATAAAACTTATGGTCTTAAATATGATATAACAATTGTGTGGCTATAAAAACTTACCATTAATGATAAAATGAGAAATTCAAATTAATTTATTTTTAAATATAGAAAAATATCACTTCTTTTTTTTATGGACTAATAAGAAAATAATATCATTCTTTTTGCGAAGGGCCGAGGGAGTAGTTATTTAAATTATGCCGTTTTGTTTTTCACAGACAGGGGCTTGAAAGAAGAATAATTAAAAGAAATAATTGAGTTCTAGTTGATCACTGAATACCTTTTGGCTGATGTAGCGACTGAACTGCTGTTGCTGGCCATCTTTGATGACAAGATTCAAGAAATAATGACTTAACAAGTTGTTCTCTGAGTCCCTGCGATGTGTTGAGTTCTATTGTCCAGTTTTTTACTTGGTTAAGCTTTATAGTGCATGACCATACCATTTCGAGAATGAAGACCATTCAAATATTAAATTAAAAAGTTCAAAGAAATCTTTGCAAATCGGTTGGAATATGAGAGAGCAGGAGTTTTTATTTGACTGTGAACCGAAAGTCCCAATTGGTCTTTCTTGGCTGCTAGATTTCTTTTCTTTGGTTCTTCTTCTTTCTTTTATTTATTGGTCTCTAATTTTAAAATGTAGAAAAATGTAGCACATCACCTTCAAAGTCAATAAGATTGACCGCTGATGATTATTTACTTACTTGTCGGCTTGAACTAACTTTCCTTTTGAAAATTAAGGACATATTATACTCTCGTGGCTTTGTTTGACCTAGAGTGTGTTTGGATTGGTTTATTTTAAATGTTTTTAAGCTAAATTTTATAGTATTTGGATAAAATAAAAAAGTACTTTTAAGCACTTATTTTTAAGTTAAAATGAAAAAAAAAAGCCAAAATCCAAAAGTTAGAATTCCTAACTTATAATTTTTGGCTTAAAAGTTACTTAAAACAAGCGGGCTCTAGACTAGTGAGCACTTGCTTAAACTTTGAGTTGGGTGATAATTCTAATGACATTTATTTAATTTTGAACAAATCCTTAAATTCTTCATAGTGACTACAGAGTAGTGTCAGTCACGAATCTCTATGCAACTAAATCTCCAATTTTTCGGCTTTGTACATTGAATTAACCACTAGATAATTTACCGAAATTACCAAGACTAACTAATATAATTTACTCGTAAATCTATTTCTCTTTTCGTGTCTAATTTATCATCGTTGTTGAAGATATGCTTTATTAACTTTAGCATTTCACTTGATTATTTCGATCCTAATAAGTACCTCGAAAATAAGGGTGCATTTTGTTCACAGCAAGTTGCTGCACGGAGGTGGAAGGAATTGGATCACATACTTATGCTGCATCAAAGTATGGGATGCGCAAGAATTTGGCTGCTGAGCTAGGGTTATACATGGGATAAGAGTGAATTGCATTTCACTCTTTGCTATATTGTCAAGTGAAGTTGGTAAGGAAATTGAAGCACGATATGAACCATTATCGGCGCAGTAGGATATTTGAAGGGGACTCCTCATAACACAGAAGACGTAGCAAATGCTGTCATTTATCTGGCTAGTGATGAAAGAAAGTACTTAAGTGGACATAACCTTGTCATTGTTGGAGGGTTTAGTGTTGTTAACCCAAGCTTTCTGAATATTGCAGGACAATATCAATGAGTGTTAATCAGAAATCTAATAATTAAGTAAGAAGAATAAAAACTAAGAGGTTTGACATATGAAATTATATCACTTTAACAAAAGAGGAATTGCTTTCCTTTAGGGCAATGCATTCTCTTTTGGGATACATGTTATCGGAACACTTGAATAAGTCTCCTTATTATTTGCCTTTCACTATTACAAATTATGAGAACACTTTGGGATTTCAACAGCTGGGACTCTCTACTAGAAAACTGCCAAATTTCGTCCAAGAAATTCCGTCCGACATTGGTCGGAAAGAAATACCGACCGAAATCGGTCTAAAACAAAGTAAAATGGTCGAAAATATCAAATAAAAAATTATAAATAAGAATACCGACCGATATCGGTCGGTTTATGTGGTCCCACAAAAAAACAATTACATTTCCGACCACATTCGGTCGGAATATGGTCAATCTTTGACCAAAGACTGGTCAGACATGCATACTATCTACAAAAACAATGATTAATTAAAAGAATTATAGATTACCGACCGATGTCGGTCGGAATTTTTAATTTAATTTTTTCCTGCCCTACGTCAAATGTTATTTTTGATAATAAACAATTATTTATCATATAATTATAAACTTTCCGACCGATATCGGTCGGAAATAGTAAATTGTTTATATATTTATTTATTTATATACATATACACACACACATGCACAATACACACACACACACACACACACACACACACACACACACACATATATATATATTTTCAAACTGTGTGATTTGACCGAGTATATGTTTTTATTGCTACAACTTATATTTTAATATAACACTACATCTTATAGCACTATACATTTTATTTTTAAATAAGTTACCGACCGAAATCGGTCGGTATTAGTGATCAAAATGGTCAAATACTTATACACATGTACACACACATATATATACATGCATATGTGTGTATTTAAGCAAGATCTCTCTGTGTGTGTGTGTGTGTATATATATATATATATATATATATATATATATATATTGTAACGACCCGGCCGGTCGTTTTGAGAATTTATGTCTCGATCGGTGGCATAAGGCCCCGAGCAGCTTCGTATTATGTGTATTGACTTGCGTGCATGGTCGAGTTCAGTTACCGGATGATTCAGAGTGATTTGGGACACTTAGTCCCTAAAACAGAAGCGTAAGTCTTAGGATTTTGACCGTAGTCGGAACTGTGTGAAGACGACTCCGAAATGGAGTTTCGTCAGTTCCGTTAGCTCCGTTGGGTGATTTTAGACTTAGGGGCACGTGCGGATTGTGTTTTGGAGGTCTGTAACTCATATAGGTTTGAAATGGCAAAAGTTGATTTTTTAGAGATTTTGACCGGAAGTGAAAATTTTGATATCGGGGTCAGAATGTGATTTCGGGAGTTGGAATAACTCCGTTATGTTATTTGGGACTTGCCTGCAAAATTTGACGTCATTCCGGGTTGGTCAGATTGGTTTTGGCACAAGTTTCGAAGTTGGAAGTTTTGGAAGTTCATAAGTTCAATTCGTTTTGCGATTTGTATTTTCGGTGTTGTTTGATATGATTTGAGACCCCGAGAGAGTCCGTGTTAGGTTATGGAGCTTGTTGGTATGTTTAGACAGGGTCCCGGGGGCCTCGGGTGTGTTTCGGATGGGCTTCGGGCCATTTCTTTCTATTTTTAAACCGCTATTTTCTGTCATCTGGTTTCCTTAATCGCGTTCGCCTCCCTTCCTTCGTGTTCGCGAAGAGTAATTTTGGAGGAGGAATTTATTGTTCTTCGCATTCTCATGATCACGTTCGCGATCGCGAAAGTCTACTTTCTCCTTCTTCATGTTCGCATCTATTCACTCGCGTCCGCGTAGTAGAAATTGGGAGTAGGGGGTTGTTGGCTATTTCTTCTTCGGGTTCGCGTCATTCTATCCGCGTTCGCGTAAGTTCGCGTTCACGTAGGGTTATCCTGGAAGCCTACATTTTTCTTCTTCGCGAACGCGATCCCTTACTCCGCGCTCACGATGCTTTCAGACCTGGCAAAATGTAAGATCTTCAAATCGAGGGTTAGGCCATTTTCATCATATTTTGACTTGTAGAGCTCGGTTTTGAGCGTTTCCTTGTGGGATTTTCAAGCAAATCGATTGGGTAAGTGTTCTTCACCTAGAATCTATTATATTACATGATTTTATCTTTATTTTTATTATTTAATTTGTGCTTTGAGTTGGGGAAAAATGAGGTTTTTGAAGAAAATTTTCAAAATGAAAAATCATGATTTTAGGGACGAATTGGTATCGGAATTTGATAATTTTAGTATGGTTGAACTCATATCGGAATGGGTGTTCGGATTTTATAAAATTTTCTAGGTTCCAAGGTGCGGGCCCGGGGGTCGAATTTTGTACCGATTTTTAGATTTTGATAAGGATTGAGGCTTTATGGTCCGTAATAGTTTCTTATGAGTTTTATTTGTGTTTTGAAGTTATTTTGGTTAGATTGAGCCGTCCTGAGGTCATTTTGAAGTTCATTTTTTAGTATCGGTCATTCTTCTTTGAGGTAAGTATTTTGCCTAACTTCGTGTGGGGGAACTACCCCTTAGGATTTGAGTATTCTATGCTAATTGTAGCCCGTGTATGCGAGGTGACGAGTACGTGCCAGGACTTATTTATGAAAAATTGGCCTTTTAGGGATTCTTAGGTCCTTATATTCATTAAATATGCAGTTGTTCTCGTTATGATTACGTTTCTTAATTTCCAATTTCACTTCTACCTGCTTTAATTGGAATTAATTGCTTCATGATCCACTCTTGTTGTTCATTTGATTCATATGTGCCTTAACTAAAATTGTATCTATTCTATTGTCGTGTTGTCTTTTCCCTAACTACTTATCTTTATCTGAAATTATAATTATCTCTTCTATAATTGTTCATCCTTAATTGAGGCAAATGATTATCCTTATACTGCTTATCCTTAATTGGAGTTGTTGTATCTCTCTCTTAATTGCCCAACCTTAAAAGAAGTTAGATATCCTATATTTTAGTTGACTTGTCCTTATTTGGAATTATTCGTCTTGTGTTAGCTCCCTCGTTGTCGAACTGTACATTGTGGACCGTTGTTACATAATATTTCTTTTCTTGTTGAGTTGTTCTTATTATGACTAGCGTTCTCTATTGTGGCTACTCCTTGTGAATTAGTTCTTCCGTTTCCTTGAGTTCTGAAATTTCTGAGATGACGTATTTGTCGTATCCTTAAATTATTATCATTGTTGCTGTTGTATTTATTATTGTGATGCATGAGGTTTTTGCCGTGCGGTTGTTGTTATTGTGATGCACCAAGTTTTTGTCGTGCAGTTGTTGTTATTGTGATGCACAAGGTTTTTGCCGTGCGGTTATGGTTATTGTGATGCACGAGGTTTCTGTCGTGTTGTTGTTGTTATTATGATGCACGAGGTTTTTTCCATGAGGTTGTGGTTATTGTGATGCACGAGGTTTTTGCCGTGCGGTTGTGGTTATTGTGATGCACGAGGTTTCTGTCGTGCAGTTGTTGTTATGGGGTTGCACGAGGTTTCTGCCATGCTATTGTTACTACTGATATTTGCACATGCGGCGTGACAAGGCGGGAACATTGTTATGCACGTGTGGCGAGACAAGGCAGGCACTTACTTTATTATTGAACACGTAGTGAGACAAGGTGGGATGTGTCAGGGATTGATTTGTGATAATTTGTGATGGCCTGGGGACATTCTTGTTGTTGATATTTGTGTAGTGGTACACTTACCTATGTGCACTTTATCTTATGAAAGCTGTGAGAAAATATTCTACGTGTTGTCCGTTCCTTTTCCTTATGTTTATTTGCTGGTATGGACTATGTTAGGACACTTGCACAAGCATATACGTAGTTAAGCACTCTTATCGGATAAAAGGTATTCTTGATATTGTTGAGCATATATTCTCACCCTTGTTTACTTGCCTTCTATGTGAGAATGACTCTATTGGCACGTGAGTCATCAGTGCGGTTATGAAGTGTAATGAGGGCACAAGATGCCAAGTATTAGGGTTCAGGTATTGAGACCCGTGAGTTATGATTTGTCCGAGGTTCGGTACCTCATGGAATTTGATGACGAAAACCTGATGTAAAAGCGGTTGTAGTTGCTGAGTTATTACTTGTCCTTGTTGTATTTGTGATTCCAGATTTAGGTTGTGTTCCATTCACTTTCCTGTGTCAATTTTATGGTATTCCGCTGATACTTGTTGTTTCCTTTCTTATTGCCATTACTGTATTATGAGCCATATTGCATAGTCTTTATATAGATATCATATTTCTGTTGTTCATATACTTATACTTGTTCAGTTTATTAGACCAGTGGGTGTCTTGACTATTTCTCATCACTACTACATCGATGTTAGTCTTGATACTTATTGGGCACAATTGTGGTGTGCTCATTCTATACTTTTGCACATTTTTGTGCAGATCCGGGTATTTATCGTTAGCAGCTGTGCGGGTCGTTGCTGTAGAGACTCAAGGTTAACCTACTGCTGCGTTCACAGGCTTCAGAGTCACCTTTAAGTTTTCGTTTTGCACTGTTTATTCTTATTTCTGGATAGTAGTATTTAGAAGTTTCCTAGCAAACACTCTATAGAGCTTATGATTTGTACTACCGGTTTTGGGATTGTAAATTTTAAGAGATTTCTATTTTAAATTGTTAGATATTATTTAAATAATGTTGTTGTTTCAATTAATGTTAGGTTTACTTAGTCCCTAAGACTAGAGGCCATTATGCTACCCAAACGGAGGGAAAATTAGGTCGTGACATATATGTTGTTGCTACAACTTAAGTTTTAATATAGCACTATAACTTATAGCACTAAATATTTAATTATTTTTTAATAAGTTACATATATAAATCGGTAGGTATTGGTGGTAAAAATGGTCAAACACTTATAGATTATTATTACTTACAATCTACGTATATATAATATCCTAAATTAAATATATATTTATACACACACACAAACACACATACATATATATATATATATATATATATATATATATATTGTCACGACCCAAAATCTAACTAGTCGTGATGGCACTTAACCCATCCCATTAGGTAAGCCAATTTCCAACTAACCAATTTCAATAATAATTATTAAAGCAATTTAAGTGAATAAAGATCCTGATCTTATACAATCCCCAAGAACTGGTAGTACAAATCATGAGCTTCTAAGAATAGAGTATACAAAGCGTAAATGAAATAAATACATAGTCTGTTTGAATAATACATAAGCAGAGCTTTTATAAGTCTAAGGCTACCCTGAACAAGAGGCAGCTACAACAGGAACACATGTACTTCTTCAAATCCCGCAACCATCAAGCACATCAACAACAACAGCCAACATTTGCACGCAATGTGCAGAAGTGTAGTATCAGTACAACCAACCACATGTACTGAGTAAGTAACAAACCTAGCCGTAGGTTTGAAAGTTGTGACGAGCTTCTACCAAGGTCAGAGTCCAACTTCCATAACCAACAATAGTTCATAACAATATTAAACAAGTAATACTAGAAGTAACTCAAGAATAAATGCTCGAGAAATCCCATTATGCACGTATCATATTCCAAACGGCTCGAATCTAGTCAAAATAATTTGATTCAGCCCACAAAAATTATAAAAATTATTTCCATATCAAAATACTAATATTTTCCAAAAATCCGATATTTCACCCCAAAAATCACTCGTGGGGAGCAAATCTCGGAATCCGATAAAATACACAAAATACGAACCCCCATTCAACCACGAGTCCAACCATACCAAAATTACTCAAATCCGACCACAACTAGGCCTTCAAATCCTCAATTTAAACTAAGAGGGTTTTCAATTTTTTCCAACTTAATTCACCAATTAAATGATAAAAATAACCATGGATTCGGGTAATTTAACCAATAATGAGTTAAGAACACTTACTCCATTGTTTCCCTAAAAACACTCCCGAAAATCGACTCTTCCCGAGCTCAAATCCGTCAAAAATTTCAGAACTTAAACTCACTGCCTAGGCTTTTCTTCTTCGCGAACGCGGTCAGTGCCTCATATTTGCGAAGCACAAAATAGCTCCCATTCAAATTCCTCCTTCGTGAATGCGTTCAACCCATCGCGCACGCGATTCTTCGTTTCCTCTCACTACGCGAACGCGTAGACCAATTGCCTGGGATCCTCAACTGCTTCCTCTCTTCTTCGCGAACACGTAACACCTCTCGCGTTCGTGATGCACACCCAGTCCACCCTTCGCGAACGCGAAGAGAAAATATTGCCAGCCTCTCAGTTCCTCTTCGCAAACGCGAGGCTCCACTCGCGAACGCGATGAAGGAAACCAGATGGTGCATCAGAAAAATTCCAGCAGAGTTCCAAGTCCATAATCCAATCCGCTAACTATCCTAAACTCACCCGAGCCCCTCGGGACCTTAATAAAATATACCAACAAGTCCTAAAACATCATACGAACTTAGTCGAACCCTCAAATCACCTAAAACAATGCTTAAACCATGAATTGCACCCCAGTTCAAGCCTAATGAACTTGTGAAATTTCTAATTTCTACAATCGACTCCGTAATCAATCAAATTACATCCGATTGACCTCAAATTTTGCACACAAGTCATAAATGACATAATAGGGGTATTCTAATTTTTAGAATCAAATTCCGACCCCGATATCAAAAAGTCAACCCCCCGATCAAACTTCTTAAAAATTAAACTTTCGGCATTTCAAGCCTAATTCCTCTACGGACCTCCAAATAATATTCCGGACACGCTCCTAAGCCTAAAATCACCATACAGAGCTATTGGAATCATCAAAATTTAAATATGAGGTCGTTTACACATAGGTCCATATCCGGTCCACTTTTCTAACTTAAAATTTCAATTATGAGACTAAGTGTCTCATTTCACTCCAAGTTTCCTTCGGACCCGAACCAACAAACCCGATAAGTCATAAATCAATTGTAAGACATAAATTGAGCATTAAATGGGAGAACGGGGTTGTGATACTCAAAACGACCTGTCGGGTCGTTATATTCTCCCCAACTTAAACATAAGTTTGTCCTCGAACGTGCCAAGAGTTGTTCTTAACCTCCAAATATCTATTCCACCTTACCACGCACATACCCGGGGGTGATCTTATGTCACCCAATTCTATATAGGCATGACCACACAACATAAATAAAAATCATTAATTCAACCTTAGCCCAAAAACCATAAAGCCAAATTTCTAACATCCAGAATTCTTTTCAAGACTCGAATCTCATATCTACACAGTGTATAAGCCTGAACAAGTTGTATCCAGCCATAACCATAATCCCAGATAAAATCACATAACATAATACGCAAAATCCAACTAGTCGTGATGGCACTTAACCCATCCCGTTAGGTAAGCCAATTTCCAACTAACCAATTTCAATAATAATTATTAAAGTAATTTAAGTGAATAAAGATCGTGATCTTATACAATCCCCAAGAACTGGTAGTACAAACCATGAGCTTCTAAGAATAGAGTATACAAAGCGGAAATGAAATAAATATATAGTCTGTTTGAATAATACATAAACAGAGCTTTTATAAGTCTAAGGCTACCCTGAACAAGAGACAACTAACACAGGAATGCAGGTACTTCTTCAAATCCCGCAACCATCGAGCACATCAACAACACCATCCAACATCTGCACGCAATGTGCAGAAGTGTAGTATCAGTACAACCGACCCCATGTACTGAGTAATTAACAAACCTAGCCATAGGTTGAAAGTAGTGACGAGCTTCTACCAAGGTCAGAGTCCAACTTTCATAACCAACAATAGTTCATAACAATATTAAACAAGTAATACTAGAAGTAACTCAAGAATAAATGCTCCAGAAATCCCATTATGCGCGTATCATATTCCAAACGGCTCGAATCTAGTCAAAATAATTTGATTCAGCCCACAAAAATTATAGAAATTATTTCCATATCAAAATACTAATATTTTCCAAAAATCCAAAATTTCACCCTAAAAATCACTCGTGGGGCCCAAATCTCAGAATCCGATAAAATGCACAAAATCCAAACCTCCATTAAACCACGAATCCAACCATACCAAAATTACTCAAATCCGACCACAACTCAGCCTTCAAATCCTCAATTTAAACTAAGAGGGTTTTCAAACTTTTCCAACTTAATTCACCAATTAAATGATAAAAAGAACCATGGATTCGGGTAATTTAACCAATATTGAGTTAAGAACACTTACCCCGTTGTTTTCCTTGAAAAACTCCCCAAAATCGCCTCTTCCCGAGCTCAAATCCGTCAAAAACTTCAAAACTTAAACTCACTGCCTAGGCTTTTCTTCTTCGCGAACGCGGTCAATGCCTCATATTTGCGAAGCACAAAATAGCTCTCGTTCAAATTCCTCCTTCGTGAATGCGTTCAACCCATCGCGCACGCGATTCTTCGTTCCCCCTCACTACGTGAACGCGTAGACCAATTGCCTGGGGTCCTCAGCTGCTTCCTCTCTTCTTCGCGCACACGTAACACCTCTCGCGTTCGCGATGCACACCCAGTCCACCCTTCGCGAACGCGTTCTTCTCTTCGCAAACGCGAAGAGCAAATATTGCCAGCCTCTCAGTTCCTCTTCGCGAACGCGAGGCTCCACTGGCGAAGGCGATGAAGGAAACCAGATGGTGCATTAGAAAATTTCCAGCAGAGTTCCAAGTCTATAATCCAACCCGTTAACCATCTGAAACTCACCCGAGCCCCTCGGGACCTCTACCAAATATACCAACAAGTCCTAAAATATCATACGAACCTAGTCGAACCCTCAAATCACCTAAAACAATGCTAAAACCATGAATTACACCCCTATTCAAGCCTAATTAACTTTGAAATTTCTAATTTCTACAATCAACTCCGGAACCTATCAAATCACGTCCGATTGACCTCAAATTTTGCACAGAAGTCATAAATGACATAACAGGGGTATTCCAATTTTCAGAATTAGATTCCGACCCCGATATCAAAAAGTCAACCCCCGGTCAAACTTCTTAAAAATTAAACTTTCAGCATTTCAAGCCTAATTCCTTTACGGACCTCCAAATAATATTCCGGACACGCTCCTAAGCCCAAAATCAGCATATAGAGCTATTGGAATCATCAAAATTGAAATCCAAGATCGTTTACACATAGGTCCATATCCGGTCTACTTTTCTAACTTAAATTTTCAATTATGAGACTAAGTATCTCATTTCACTCCGAGTTCCTTCCGGACCATAACATACTAACCCGATAAGTCATAAATCAATTGCAAGACATAAATTGAGTAGTAAATGGGGGAATGAGGTTGTGATACTCAAAACGACCTGTCGGGTCGTTACATTCTCCCCCACTTAAACATACGTTCGTCCTCGAACGTGCCAAGATAACCTCCAAATCTCTATTCCACCTTACCACGCACATACCCGGGGGTGATCTCACGTCACCCAATTCTATATAGGCATGACCACACAACATAAATGAAAATCATTAATTCAACCTTAGCCCAAAACCATGGAGCCAAATTTCTAACATCTAGAATTCTTTGCAAGACCCAAATCTCACATCTACACATTGTATAAGCCTGAACAAGTTGTATCCAGCCATAGCCATATGTCACATACTACACAACTCGCATACTCGTAGCACCATTTCTGATCACAGTAACTACTCAAAACCAACCAAGTACTAGTATAAAACCCCGCATTCAATAAAACCTCATTCTGAAACCTTCGTACACTACCAATGATGAAAGAAACAATCAAAACTGATAACCACTCATTAGATCAACTAGCCATGGAGCTCTCTCGTCTCAAACATAACCATAATCCTCTCCTTAGCCGACTTTTAATATTATCCTCCCGAATATACCATGATCAAGCCTGATAGTACCCATTCTATGTCCAATGACCTTATATTATTAAACACAACTATCCCACAGACATGCCACATCAATATAACTCACGCCACAACTGCGCAATCTGTGTACCCAAATATGGGAGATGTCTCAAGTAAGAGAACCATATTGCAAGTTCAACAAGCACCACCACAACCACAATGTTACAACTAACTCCTCAAATTTTGTGAAGAGGATAACCATAGGTGCATGTGCACAATTGTAGAGGAAGGAAATTAATGAATAAGATAAATTATTATAGAAATAAAATTCTCACACACGGTACAAATAATTCAAATGCCAATAATATGAATCACCCGGCATGGTCACAGGCCTCCAGTCCCAACATATTATACATGAACACTTAAACAAGTATGCTTGTATATATGATAATGAAATAAAATTCTCATGCTCCTGGATTGGTAAAAAAAATAATAACACGCCATAGTGTATGCATGTGCAAAGTCTTCCATCACACTTCAAATCGACGATTTAACGCAAAAATAGTAACTACCACGTTTATTCTGGGGAATTAGCCTCTTTGTAACCTCAAATGTAGCCCAGATAGTTTTCAACAAAGGTACGAACATAAGAAAATCTATAACTTTACGCTTAACAGTCAACTCTAGGCATATCATAGCCTAAGCATTCTTTCGAGTAGGAATACTTTCCCCGATACCCACACATGGGCTCAACCTCACATATATGTTCACTCATAGCGTGTAGCTATCACAAATAATTAACGCAACTAGTGCCTCCACTAGGCTTTAAATAAAATAGGTCGCAACCCCAAAACAATATACCCTTCAGAACTCCCAGTCTTCAAATTCATCGGACACATGAATCACCGTAACTGATCCCAACTCCAGCACTAAAATGGCTAACACATCTTCCATTCACGATAATCCCATGGGGAATACTTTCATAATTCTTCCGTTTCACATAGCAATAATTTGAATATCAGTTGTCTATCAACCAGGTGAGTACTGCAATACTGATGAACATCCGTAAGTCAAAACGCAACGCGCCTTCTGAAATGCGAACCCTTCTCAGGAAATACCAAGCAGTTATAACACCCATCGAAATATCTGAAACTGACCATGCTGTCCAACATTCGTTACCTTCTCTTCAAGACTGAACTGTCATCCTGTACATAAAAATCTAGCTTTCGTACAACACATAACATCTATCTTGCCATCATGTGAAAGGCACAAAAATCTTATTATCAACTTTGAGTAACCAATAATTTACATACCATTTTCGTTAGAAACCTTTCTCTTGCTTCATTCCAGGTGAAAATCACAATACACAACACGTTCTCCACACCAGTAGAAACCATCAAATGCAAATCTCGAATATTTATCCATACATAAGTACGGAAACATTCTCAATTGCTATATATAATTCTCAAACCTACTGGAATTTTCTTGGGAGTCACCCACTTTGCTCACATCTAATTGCACCGCTCAAATGGGCCAAAAGACACGTGCCCCATTAGCACCACAACACTCAAAGAAGTAACTTTACTTTAACACCACATACCAAATTCATACTCCGTGCGCACTACATCATTCACTAATAACAACTCACTCATCCCACGATTTTTTTTGATATACTCATCCGTGCAATATAATCCGTAACCAGGAATGTTCCTTATTCGAGTCATTTTTGAACTCCACCTCTGCAAGTCATCACTGATTCCCAAGTATACTTTATACCCAAACAAAATTTGACTCATACCCATGAATTGATTTGTCTATAGCAGGCTCCCCCACTTGGCTCAAAGCCATAGATTAAAACACTTCATAATTCACAATACCCATACCCTATTACTGTCATAATACCGTAGTCAGTGCCACAAAATTCTTCTCAAGCTCATGCAATGCCAACCATAAAAATACCCCAAATCATCCGCTAAGATATCAATCATTCTCTTGATACTCAGGTCGACTTTCTCAGCCAAATTCGAATTCAAATCTCCACACATACGCCCCACTGGCAGAAAAGAAACCCTCCACTGATATTACAAGGAACATACCTACGTAGATTACTCTCCAGAAGATAACCCACCTCCCTAGCCTCAAATTGGTATCTTGTTATATCTTTTCACAGCCACAATTTCTACGCAATCATTAAATCTTCTGAGTCCAAACTCGTTAACCAAACCTGAGAGTATAATTTGTACCACAATTTAAACACGTGAAAGATCTTTCAAAATATTCACACTCGAGACTGTACGTCACATCAAGTCAAAAATCAAGCACCCAATGGACTTCCCTTTACATGTGAAGGAAACACTTCTCGTTATGTTCAAATCGTCTTAACACTTACCGCGGTCACATCATACCCATCATACCTCCATTTCATCGCTCATCGAGCCACAAATTTCACTGTAGGATCATCACCGGACATATAAGTCCAATTGTACGAGTTACAACTGAAGCTACCGAGCTTAAGCTGCGGTCTAACCATGGCCTCAAGTCCTCCAGACTGGCCCACCACCAAAACATAGAATAGTCACCTTGAACCTCGTTCATAGAATCACAAGCCGGTGATGCACAACTGATACTGAGCGCTCATGTGCGCATACGAATACGTGGAAGGAATTCAAAGAGTTTATGTCTCAAGCTAAATCAATATCGCACGATAAGGAAAGAAAAATGGGAAGTATATATCCTAAATGCCTTGTAGCCTCTCGAAGATAAGTATGGACGTCATCATACCGATCCGCAAGACTCTACTAGACACTTGCTCATGACTTGTAGAACCTATGAACCTAGAGCTGTGATACCACCTTGTCACGACCCAAAATCCAACTAGTCGTGATGGCACCTAACCCATCCCGTTAGGTAAGCCAATTTCCAACTAATCAATTTCAATAATAATTATTAAAGCAATTTAAGTGAATAAAGATCCTGATCTTATACAATACCCAAGAACTGGTAGTACAAATCATGAGCTTCTAAGAATAGAGTATACAAAGTAGAAATGAAATAAATACATAGTCTGTTTGAATAATACATAAACAAAGCTTTTATAAATCTAAGGCTACCCTGAACAAGAGGCAGCTACAACAGCAACGTAGGTACTTCTTCAAATCCCGCAACCATCGAGCACAACAACAACAACAGCCAACATCTGCACGCAATGTGCAGAAGTGTAGTATCAGTACAACCGACCCCATGTACTGAGTAATTAACAAACCTAGCCATAGGTTGAAAGTAGTGACGAGCTTCTACCAAGGTCAGAGTCCAACTTCCATAACCAACAATAGTTCATAACAATATTAAACAAGTAATACTAGAAGTAACTCAAGAATAAATGCTCCAGAAATCCCATTATGCGCGTATCAACTTCCAAACGGCTCGAATCTAGTCAAAATAATTTGATTCAGCCCACAAAAATTATAGGAATTAATTCCATATCAAAATACTAATATTTTCTAAAAATTCGACATTGCGCCCCAAAAATTACTCGTGGGGCCCACATCTAGGAATCCGTTAAAAATTACAAAATCCGAACCCCTATTCAATCACGAGTCCAACCATATCGAAATTACTCAAATCCGACCATAACTCGGCCTTCAAATCCTCAATTTAAACTAAGAGGGTTTTCAAACTTTTCCAACTTAATTCACCAATTAAATAATAAAAATAACCATGGATTCGGGTAATTTAACCAATATTGAGTTAAGAACACTTACCCCGTTGTTTCCCTTGAAAAACTCCCAAAACTCGCCTCTTCCCGAGCTCAAATCCGTCAAAAACTGAAGTCCCATTTTCATAACTTAAACTCACTGCCCAAGCTTTTCTTCTTCGCGAATGTGGTCAGTGCCTCGCATTCGCGAAGGACAAAATAGCTCTCGTTCAAATTCCTCCTTCGCGAACACGTTCAACCCATCGTGAACGCGATGCTTCATTCCCCCTCACTACGCGAACGCGACACCCCCTATGCGAATGCGTAGACCAATTGCCTGGGGTCCTCAGCTTCTTCTTCTTTTCTTCGCGAAGGCGTAACACCTCTCGCGTTCGCGATGCACGCCCAGTTTACCCTTCGCGAACGTGTTCTTCTCTTCGCGAATGAAAAGAGAAAATATTGCCAGCCTCTCAGTTCCTCTTTGCGAACGCGAGGCTCCACTCGCGAACGTGATGAAGGAAACGAGATGGTGCATCAGAAAAATTCCAACAGAGTTCCAAGTCCATAATCCAACCCGTTAACCATCCGAAACTCATCCGTGCCCCTCAGAACCTCAACCAAATATACCAACAAGTCCTAAAATATCATACGAACTTAGTTGAACCCTCAAATCACCTAAAACAACGCTAAAACCATGAATTATACCCCAATTCAAGCCTAATGAACTTTGAAATTTCTAATTTCTACAATCGACTCCAGAACCTATCAAATCACGTCCGATTGACCTCAAATTTTGCACACAAGTCATAAATGACAAAACATGGGTATTCCAATTATCAGAATCAGATTCCGACCCCGATATCAAAAAGTCAACCCCCCGGTCAAACTTCTTAAAAATTAAACTTTCAGCATTTCAAGCCTAATTCCTCTACGGACCTCCAAATAATATTTCGGAGACGCTCTTAAGCCCAAAATCAGCATACAGAGCTATTGGAATCATCAAAATTGAAATCCAAGATCGTTTACACATAGGTCCATATCCGATCTACTTTTCTAACTTAAATTTTCAATTATGAGATTAAGTATCTCATTTCACTCCGAGTTCCTTCCGGACTATAACATACTAACCCGATAAGTCATAAATCAATTTCAAGATATAAATTGAGCAATAAATGGGGGAACGGGGTTGTGATACTTAAAATGACTTGTCGGGTCATTATATATATATATATATATATATATATATATATATATATATATATATATTTCAGTTAAACAATCACATTTTATTTTTAAATAAGTTACCGACCGAAATCGGTCGCTATTATTGGTCAAAATGGTCAAACACACACACACACACACATATATATATATATATATACAACAACATATACTAGGTCAAATCACACGATTGAAGAGTATATATATATATATATATATATGTGTGTGTGTGTGTGTGTGTGTGGTGCATGTGCGATTACCTAAATTGAATATATATTTATATACATACACATACACACACATATAGACACACACACACACACACGCACATATATATATATAGTTAAACAATCACATTTTGTTTGTAATCACTGACCCCGTCTCTCTCTCCACGGAGTTCGTCTCCTAGCATTTCTAGACTTCGCTTTCGGGATTGTAGCGCTGATCCAGATGCCTCCCCTTCTGCCCACGCTTCAGATTCATTGGAGGAAGATGATCCAGAGGAAGTGTGGTATGATCGTTATCATAGGATGATCATTAGGCCTGAGGGCAATGGGTAAGGTTTATTTATTACTTCTTTATTTTTGCTGAATTATAATAGCTAGTCTTGTTTGTTTAATGTAATTGCTATGTTGCAGGTTCATACCTAATAATCAGACTACAAATATAATCACTCAAGCTCTTCGCCGGTTGTATGATGCTCCCTATGCGACTTGGAGTTACTTTCCACCGGAGCTCGTGCCGTAAATTTTCAACCAATTTAAGGTTTTAATACAATTCTTATCTATTTAAGCATTATATTAACAATATTTTTATCTAACGTTACACACTTCATTTGCAGACTAAGTGTTCCTGGGAGGACGGGCATAACAGTGCCATTCTTGCAAATTTTGAGTTCAAATGTCGTAAGAGACTATCTGATTCATTCTATTCTGCTCGGAAGAAGAGCAAGAAGCTTTCATGGGTTCTGCTGCACATATGGGAGGATTTGTTAAGGAAGTGAACCACTGAGAAGTTCGAGAAGAAGAGTGAAAAGGAAAAGAAGGCCCGAGCATCTGAGAAGGGTGGCTCCTTGCACTGTGTGGGCGCAAGGAGCATGGGGACTGCGAGGAGACTACTGGTAATTCCCTAAAATATTTAATTCTATTTTTATCGAACTATATTTATATATTTTAATTTAGTTAACATGTTTTAATATATTTGTAGGAAACAAATATGGGAGGAAGATGACTCATGATGAGTTCTTCATGGAGACTCACATCCGGAAGAGGAAGGCACTAACAGATCCAAGTAGATGGGTCGAGGACCGGGCGGAGACTACATATGTAAGTTTTATAACTACTATAACTTGAAATTAATATTTATAATATTATATAGTTAATAATTTTCTATCTTCTAAAAAAGGGTCGCTACAAGATTAATGTGGAGGAGTACACTCAGAGCTTGCCACCGAATAAGCAAGGCGAGCGACCACCCGTTTCAGACGAAGAATAGCAAAATATATTGTTGGATGTTGTTGGTGGTCCTAAAAAGGGGATAGCATACGGCCTTCCAGAGAGATCATTTTGATACTACAGGGTTGGATTGCAAGGTATAGGGACTTCCGCCCAAAGTGAGGTAATTTATAGGTCGACTCTCTCGTCTATGTAGAAGATGATCGCAAAGCTGACAGCAGAGCTTGAAGAGACAAAGGCTAGAGAACAAAAGAGAGATGATCAGTTTGATACCCTTCAAGTTCAGCTAGAAAAGAGGGACCAACAATTTAATCTCCTTCAAGGTCACCTGGCCAATCTTCTTGCTAGTGGTGCTTTTCCCATTCCCAGGTCTCATGAGCCTTCCCCAGATGCTAATCCTTCTCGTTGTGATCCTTCGAACCATGCCGATGATGAAGCTTATAGTAGTGAAGATGGAAATGATGTAATACAAAACACTCATTGAGTGGTGTGTATTACTAAACAAAGTCTAGAATTTGTGAATATTTAGTTGGGAATAGTTTTGAATGTTGATTGTATTGTTGATATTATTTTGTTATTGAACATTTGTATAGTTGTTATTGTGGTTGGCGTAGTTGTTGTGGTTGTTGTTGTTGTTGTGGTTGTTGTCAGTTAATTATTGTTGTTATTATTGGTTAATTGTGGTTGAATTGCAGCAATGTAATGCTGCCATTATAGGATGGATATTGGTTGTAATTGACAGGTGGTGTAGCTTAAAAGAAGGCATATTCTGTCTGGTTTTTGCATAGAAAACCGATCAATTTCGGTCGGAATTATCATACAAAAAACCCAAAAATTCATATTTACCGACTGACGTCATAGCGGTCAACCAACAGTTGAATTAACCGATCGAAATCGGTCGAAAAACTTAGACCGCCTTCAGTCGCAACGCCTTAGCGACCATTATTCTTCCGATGAATTAAAAGCGATCGGAAATCGGTTAGAATTCCTTTAATGCCGACCGAAATCGGTCGGAATTGGTGGTCGAAATTTGGTAATTTTCTAGTAGTGACTTAAAGATTTGGTAGTTTAATACTCTCTTGATGTAAATTAAATATTTTTTCTATTTTTTTATTATAGCTCTTAGAGCACCACATGATAGCAGACGAACCCCATTATCTACATATTCTCACATCCTAAAAACTGATAATTTGCTTAATGATACTCTTTAAAGTATTTCATTAAGAATAAATATATTTTTTGGAAAAGAGTAAACTAAAAAAGTAAAAAGAGGGGTAAGTTTATAGTCAGTCTTCGAACCAAAGTCATCATTACCTCGGTAACTGCAAAACTGCTCGTCAAATCAAAGAGAGGCACATGTTAGGATCAATAAATGCAAGGAAATGTGTGTCCTTTCAAGTATCAAAAGCCGTTCAATGACTTTCCTGCCAAGAAATGAGAGATCTTATTTACTTCCAGATTATTTCAAGTTGAGTCACTGGTATGTAGGGGGATTATCTGTATCAGATAAAATATAGAGTACATAGGTGGACATCTCACGAGCAGACACGTAACAATGGTGACGGGATGTAGGTGTGTCAGCAATCAAATAATATCGAATATAAAGTCATGTGACCGGTATTATATAAAATAGTTTCTAGTGATGCAAAGCTTTGAGGAATGAGTTTAAAAACAAGACACCGGTTGAAGGATATTAAACCAAAGGGGCAGTCGTTATAGAAGATCTCGACATTTATTCCCCAATGCTCGTAACCATTAAGAGGGAATTTAATTTATCTTTAAGAGGATGATATTTGAGGATCTTGTCTCTCTAAATATAGCTAAAAATAAAGACATTTGTACTCATTATATGTACACGATCTAGAAGAGCCATCAAGAACAAACTTTCCTTCTTTCATTTTCATAGTTCTATACAAAAATATTTGTCTGAACTTCGTTATTAACTTCGCCCCGATGAACTTCATATGAAATTTAGGCTTGTTCATTCTTTTAAGTATCCTTTATTTTGCTACTTTTCATTTATAGTTTTACTAATTAGATCATCTTAATTCACGTGTCTAAAAACTACGTATACAAATTTAATTGTACCTTCTTACGGGTAAACATCTCGTATACAAGATATTTGAATATCAAATTTAAAAATTCATGAAAATTTATACTGATGACATGTTGGTTAAGTCTCTTAATGCAGGGGATCATTTGAGTCATTTGCAAGAAACATTTGACATCTTGAAGAAGTATAACATGAAACCTTACCCAAAAATATACGCATTTGGAGTTGGGTACGGAAAGTTCCTCAGCTTTTTAGTGTCACAAAGAGGGAGCCAGGGAAATCCGGACAAGATTTAAGCCATAAAAAATATTTTCAATCAACTGAGCAACATAAAGAAAGTGCAAAGGTTAACCTGGAGACTAGCAACCCTTAGCAGGTTCATATTCTTGATCTTCCGAGAAATACCACCCACTCTTTTCGTCGTTATAAAGAAAAATGACTTCGATTGAACATCAGAATGTTGTCACGATCCAAAATCCCGCCTTAGGCGATGTGCTGGTACCTAGTCTTTAAGACTAGGTAAACCGATTACTTACAACTATTAAGCCAATTTAACAATGATATTATATAACAAAGTTTAATATGAAAACCTAAATAAAAGTAAAACAAGCCTACGCGGAAATAATCACAACAACCTCCCAAAACTAGGTAATACAAAGTCACGAACTCTAGAGGAATACATAGAAGTATCTCAAAAATTCAAAATACAGTATTGTTCGGATAACGAATTGACAGTACAATAAAAAGGGAAAGGACTCCAAGGGACTACGGCGATGTCACGACCCGAAATTTTCACCTACGGGACCGTGATGGCACCTAACATTTCACTTGCTAGGAAAGCCAACGTTAGCTAAATCTATTAACCATTTTAACAATTACCAAATTAAATGACAATAATAAAAATGAATAGTCTGAAATATGATAGATAGCTGATAAGTGACGAAATCCAAATACAAATCCCAAAACTTGTGTCAACAATGCATGAGCGTCTAGAATACTACAGATAATGGTTTGAAATAAATGTAACTGTCTAAATCAAAATAAACAGCTAAAATGAAGTTGAAGGGGACTTCAGGGTAGCGGACGCCATGCAGCTATACCTCAAGTCTCCACCGATAGCTAGATCCGAGCAAATCTACTGAACGCCACTGGGACCAACTCCAAAATCTACCCAAAAAGTACAGAGTGTAGTATGAGTACAACCGGCCCTATGTACTTTGTAAGTACCGAGCCTAACCTCAATGAAATAGTGACAAGGTTAAGGCGGGCTACTTACAATAACCTGTAAGCAGTATAATAATAATAGGGAAGAAAAACAAAAAATGAAAGTAAGGCAGTTAATTTATGAAAAAGAACTCAATCCTCGCAGTCAGATAACCCAGAATAACAGATATCGTAATTTCATGTAAAAATGCTGGAAACAAACACAATATACAACAATGAATACAACATACACAATCTGTTGCGGCGTGCAACCAGATCCCACTATACACACAAAATCCTCCCTTACACCATAGCATCATTTATTAATATCAAGAATCACATATAAAATCCGTTGCGGCACGCAACCCGATCCCAACATATCATCATAATCAATGTCATAATCCTCCCTTATTTCACCATGTCATAATTTATCAGTATCAAGTATTATGTACACAATTATTGCGGCGCGCAAACCGATCCAACCATATCATTATAATCAATATCAAAATCCTCCATTATTCCACCGTATCACAACCGTTGTGGCGTGAAACCCGATCCATGAACAATTTCAATAAATGTAATCAATCCAAAGGAATGCTACAAAAAATACAAATATAACAAGACAAGCCCAGTATGTGACAATTAAGGTGTGCAAGTAAAACAATTAAGGCAAGTAGCAATTAATCACGGAGTCATGAAGGAACGAACAATTCAATACAAGAATAATTAATGACACGTAACAAATTATGGCGTAGAAAACAATTAAAGCATAAAACAGTTAAGGCACTGAGATAATTCATAAAATACGAGAAAGACATGAAAATAATTATTTTGACAGCGTATATACACGTGTCACCTCACATATACACCATTGCACACTTAATTCACATATTATATAGTTCAAGGGTTCCTAATTCCCTCAAATCAAGGTTAGACCCAACACTTACCTCGTTCTGCAATCAAATCAGAGCTCAACCGAGGCCTTTCCTCTAAAATTCGCCTCCAAACCAATTGAATCTAACCAAAATTAACTTAATATAATCAAACAATGATAGGAAAATCAATTACAATAGATAAAGCAAAGATCTTTATATTTTTCCCAAAAAGTCAACAAATGTCAACCCCGAGTTTGCTTGATCAAAACCCTAGATTCGGACCAAAACCCAATTATACATTCTCCCCCGAGCCTAATTATGTGATTTGTTTTGAAATCCAACCTCAATTTGAGGTCTAAATCTCAATTTTACAAAAATCCCCAATTCTACCCAAATTCCTAATTTCTACCATGAAAGAGCATAAAATAAGGGTTGAAAATCAATGGGTGTTGATGAAAATGGAAGAAAACGAGTTAAAATATACTAACCTATAAAGTGGGGATGAAAATCTTCTTCAAAATCTCCTCTAGGCGGAGCTCTAATGTGAAGATGGTGAAAAATGAAGAAAATTCCGTCTTTGGGATATTTTAAAGCACTGGCGTCAGGTTTTTATCGTTTTCGCGAAGGACCTGACGTGATCGCTCCTTCACGTTCACAATGGTTCTTCCCCTCTGGCCTTTGTATTCGCGAACCTTTGATAGTGCTCGCGTAGAACAGTCAGATGCTTCCCTCCCAAACCCCTTACTCATTGCGTTCGCTAGTGAAAAGTAGCGTTCACAGATGGTGATGCTCTGTGTTTACGAGCCCTTCTCTGCGTTCGCGAAGAAGAAATCCTCCCCAGTCCCCAGTTATCCTTCGAGATAGCGAGAGTAGCTTCGCGATCACGAAGAAGGATGCACCAAATATCAGAATGTCATAAATCAGCAATCTTCCTAAGTTCAAAATCAATTTGTAGCCTATCCGAAACTTACCCGATCCCCTCGGGCTCCAAACCAAACATGCACACTAGTGTAATAACATCATACGAACTTGCTCGCGTGATCAAAACATCAAAATAACACCTAAAACTACGAATCAAACATCAAAATGAATGAAATTTTCAAAGAAACTTATGAACTTTCAAATTTACAATTGGACGTCCCAATCACGTCAAATGAACTTCGTTTTGCACCAAATTTTGTAGACAAGTCATAAAGAGTGAAATGAACCTATACCAAGTTCTGGGACTGAAATCCGATCCCGGTAGCAACAAAGTCAACATACGGTAAAACTTAAAAATTCTTTAAACCTTCAAATTACTAGTTTTCACCAAATCACGTTAAATCAAGTTAGGGACTCCGAATTCGATTTCGGGCATATGCTCAAGTCCCAAATCACAATACCGACCCACCAGGACTGTCAGAATACTAATCTGGGTCCATTTACCTAAAATATTGATCGTAGTCAACTCAAATAATTTTAAGGTTAAAATTCTCATTTTCTTTAATTTTTCACATAAAAGTTTTCGAAAAAAGACACGGACTGCGCACCCAAATTGAGGAAGGCTAAATGGATCTATTCGAGATCTCGGAACAAAGATATGAAGGCTAAAACTCAAAATGACCTATCAGGTCATCACATTCTCCACATCTAAACAAACATTCGTCGTCGGACAGACATAGAAAGGCACCTGGACTGGTGAAAAGGTGTGAATATCTACTCCACGTGTTGGAATCGGACTCCCAAGTGGCTTCCTCGATCAGCTGACCTCTCCAATTTACTCTAACTGAATGATAACTCTTAGACCTGAACTTCCGGACCTACCGGGCTAGAATAGCCACCGACTCCTCCTCATAAGTCAAATCCTTGTCCATCTAGACTGAGCGGAAATCTAACACACAGATCACCGTGATACTTTCGGAGCATGGACAAATGGAACACCAGATGGACTGGTGATAAACTAGGTGGAAAGGCCAGTCTATAGTCGACCTCACCCACTCTCTCAAGAATCTCACAGGGTCTGATATACCCAGGGCTCAACTTGCACTTCTTTTCATACTTCATTACTCTCTTCATGGGTCAAACCCGGAGCAATACCCTCTCTCCAACTTTTGAATACAACATCATGAACTCTCCGATCGGTATAACTCTTCTTACCAGACTGAGCTGTGTGAAGTCGATCCTGAATCATCTTGACCTTTTCCAAGGCATCTTGAACCAAATCGGTACCTAACAACCGAGCCTCTCCCGGCTCGAACCAACCAACTGACGAATGACACTGCCTCCCATATAATTCCTCATAGGGAGCCAACTGCATACTAGACTAGTATCTGTTATTGTAGAAAAACTCCGCAAGGGCAAGAATTGATCCCAATAACCGCCGAAATCCATAACGCAAGCGCGAAGCATATCCTCCAATATCTGAATGGTGAGCTTGGGCTGTCCGTTTGTCTGAGGGTGAAATGATGTACTCAGCTCAACCCGTGTGCCTAACTCACATTGTACGGCCCTCTAAAAGTGTGAGGTGAATTGTGTATGCCGATAAAGAATGATGGACACGGGCACACCGTGAAGAAGGACGATCTCGCGGATATAAATCTCAGCTAACCGCTCTGAAGAATAGGTAACTGCTACTGGAATGAAATGTGCTGACTTAGTCTACATGTCCACAATGACCCATACTACACCAAATATTTCTATGTCCGTGGGAGACCAACAACGAAATCAATGGTAATACGCCCCCACATCCACTCAGGAATCTCAAGCCTCTGAATCAAACCACCAGGCATCTGATGCTCGTACTTTACTTGATGACAATTTAAACACCGAGCTACATATGCAAATATATACTTCTTCATCCTTCTCTACCAATAATGCTGCCGCAAATCATGATACATCTTGGCGACACCCGGATGAATGGAATACCGGGAACTATAGGCCTCCTTTAGAATAAACTCATGAAGCCCATCCATACGCAACACCCCATCATCTCTAATAGTAACCTGCTTGGCACCACCGTGCCATACCGTGTCCTTAAGGACAAGAAAATGTGGGTCTTCATACTGACGCTCTCTTATGCGGTCATACAAAGAAGACCGATAGGCTCTGCAAGCTAGAACACGACTGGGCTCTGAAACATCTAACCTCACGAACTGATTGGAATATACGCAAGGCCACCCATACTCACAACCTTTCTACTCAAGGCATCGAGCACCACATTGCCCTTCTCAAAATGATACAAATGATGATATCATAGTCTTTCAACAGCTCCAACCACCTCCTCTGCCTCAAGTTGAGATCCTTTTGCTTGAACAAATAATGTAGATTCTGATGATCCGTGAACATATCACACGACACGCCGTAAAGGTAATTCCTCCAAATCTTTAGTGCATGAACAATGGCTGCCAACTATAGGTCATGAAAATGGTAATTCTTCTTATAAATCTTCAACTTCCACGATGCGTAAGAGATCATCCTGCCACCCTACATCAATACTGCACCGAGCCCAATACGAGATATCAACAAAGTTAACTTCCAGTCAAACCTCTCAACCTTCCAAACTTTCAACTTTTCAACTTTTGCCGAAAAGTGTTGAATCAACCTACGGACCTCCAAATTCAAATTCGGACATAAGCGTAAGTCCAAAATCACCATACGAAACTATTGAAATCATCAAAATACCATTCCAGAGTTATCTACACAAATGTCAAACTCTAATCAACCCTTACCACTTAAGCTTCTAAAATAAGAATCATTCTTCCAAATCAATCACGAATCATCCGAAAACCGAACCCGACCACACACGCAAGTCATAATACACAATACAAAACTACTCTAGACCTTAAGCCACCAAATAGAATGCTAATCCTACAAACGACCGGTGGGGTCGTTACATTCTCCCCCTCTTAAATAAATGTTTGTCCTCGAACATGCCAAGAACCGTTCCAAAACCACGAATCACTGAATGAACTCACCATACATATACTCGCGGGTGATCCCTCGTCACCCCAATTCACATAAGCCTGGTAACACCATCTTAATTGAAGATTGTTCCTTCCACCCACACCGATAAGCCTTGGAACCAAAAAAAAAAAACTTTTACCATCCGATCATTTCCCATAGTCCTGATTCCTAAATAAACACACTGTAACAACCTCACCCAGCTACCACAACCCATGCATCCACCCATAAGGTATAACCACACGACATAATACATCACACATATGTCCATAACAACAACTCTGACCATAATAGCTACCCATAATCAAGCTCAGCACCGGTAATCAACCTTGTATCAACAAAAACCTTGACTGAAACCTTCATAATGTACATTGACAGCGATGCAAGAAACATGAAGATCTCATAACCACTCACCCAAATCAACAAGTCACACCTAAATCCACCCGGGCACATACCTCACAAGCTAAACCCAATAAACACAACACGAATATGACTGAATGTGGAAAGAGAAACATATGAGAGACCTAACAATCAAGTACGATAAGCACAACTCCCTATCAGTACCATACTACAAATCTATTCCAGAAGGGTTAATCAAAACATATGAACTAATCATAAGGATCTCATCCTAATATAACTCCACCGTGACACGTAGCCCGAAAAATATATCAAACCATATGGAAATGCGAGGATCCCATCCTCAGCTCTGAATCACAGGTAGAATACACATCACACCAGTCGAAACATTCCACTAACTCAATTCCTCTAAACAAAATCATAACACGTAACGGACTTCTCATGTCGGTAGAGCACCTAAATCACAAATCGTAACCAAACCATCCAAAAATCACATCAAAATCTACCACATAATGAGTAACAAAAAGTTCATTCAAGTCTCATATCTCTCAGTAGTGAACAAACCAAAATGATAGACATGGGTTACTGCTATAGAATCTCTCAACATAGCACAAGAATCACAAAACACACCCATATATGCGGCAGATAGGAGGACTCACACTGATAGATAGGACCATATCAAAATAAGACTGATGCTCCTCCATGACAAATCTAAACCATACATGTAACGCTACCATTTGGTACAACGGACTCAACCTTACCATGGAAAATATATCAACAGGCAGGGCCCCCCCTCTAGAATGCCCTCTACCCGCCCGTCTTCCACCTCTAGCTGGCTGTGCAGGTGGAGTAGAAACTGGAATGGAGCCCATAACCTCAGTGCCCTAATGAAATCTACCTCTCCCGAGTCTGGGACAATCCCTTATGATGTGCCTAGTATCACCATACTCATAATAACCCTTTTGCAGGCACGACTGCTGGTACTAAGTCTGTGCTAAATGCCTGGGATGACTATCGCAGGAACCCCGTGCAAGTGGTGCACTAAACGATGACTGTCCCATATGAGTACCCTGAGGTCCCTGACTAACTGGAGCACCACAAGTAGTCTAAAGTGCGGACTGGACTGGTCGACTGGCTCCTCAACTGTTGCTCTGGCAGGTGTTCTAGCTGCGACACATGCCCCTCCTCGGCCCCGACCTCTTGCAGCTCTAGCAGGGGGCGTGGGTGTTTGCCCGACTCATCAGGTAGTACGTGTCCTCACCATATATGAGAGAATAGAAATACAAAAGCTCAAACTCCGAAAGCAATGAATCTATACGACATGAATGAAAAAAGTGGAATATTCCTAATAGTTCCAAAGACTCTCAAAGATAAGTACAGTCGTCTCAGTACCGATCCACAAGACTTACTAAACTTGCTCGTGACTCGTAGAACCTATGAACCTAGAGCTCTGACCCCAACTTGTCACGACCAAAAATCACGCCTTAGACGTCGTAATGGCACCTACTATCTAAGACTAGGGAAGCCGATTACTTACAAATATTAAGCCAGTTTAATAATGATATTATAAAATAGAGTATAATATGAAAACCGAAATAAAGGCAAAGCAAGCCTACGCAGCAATAATCACAACAACCTCCCAAAACTAGGTAATATAGAGTCACGAACTCTAGAGTAATACATAGAAGTATCTCAAAAATTCAAAATACAATGTTGTTCGGATATCGAACTGACATTCAATAAAAGGGGAAGGGACTCCAAGGGACTGCGACGACCAAGCAACTCTACCTTGAATCATCGCGATCAAGAATCTAACTCTGCCTGAGTCCGATATCTCTAATACGTGAATCTGTACAAAAATATACAAAAGTATAGTATGAGTACACCCCGGTCGGTACCAGTAAGTATCAAGACTAACCTCTGTGAAGTAGTGACGAGCTACTAGTCATAATAACTTGTGTAGTATATGAGTATAAAGCTTATAATGGAAGCAAGAATCAGTAAATGACAAGGAATAAACATGCGATATAAACAGTAAAGTAATCCGAACACCATTAAAGTACCAATGTAAGATAAGCAAATGACAACCAAATAATCAAGTCGTTCTAACACTAGGTTTACAACAAAGTTACTCCGAGATACCTCATCTCATAAACACAAGTCAATAGTCCCAAATCACAAATCATATGCTCATGGAACCTTGTGCCCACAATGTTAATCACGACCACACGGAAAAATCATGTGCCAATATCTCAATCAACCCGGCATGGTCACAGGCTCACAATCATCATCTCTCGGGTGTGGTCACAGGCTAACAATCATCATCTGTTGGGCGTGGTCACAGGCTCACAATCATTATCTGTCGGGCGTGGTCACAGGCTCAATATCGCAATGGAAGCTGAAAATACAAGAATACATGGGCATGATCAATGAATGTCAAGTTTCATAATCCTAAACTGGTATACGTGGCATGCTACGGTGTATGCTTGTGCGAGTGTACTATCACAGTCCAAGTCAACTAGTAATATGAAAGACATCGAGTAGCTCATTGAAGGAAACATAGAAAGTCACTAAAGTGCACGATATACACAAGGAAAATCACACCATCACACGAATATCATCAACATAATTCCCCAAGGACATCGTATATCATCCCTGACATAGCCACCATTATCACTCTATATTATAACATTATAATAGCCACCCTCATCGCTCTGCCCAGACATTTAACATAATAGTCAACCATATCCGTCCGATAGCCACCCATATCACTTCACCCTAACAATATTATTAGCCACCCATATCGTTCCGATAACCACCCTTATCGCTCCGCCCCGACATTTATTATTGTCCACCCATATTGCTCTGATATCCACCCTTATTTCTCCGCCCTAACATTTATCATTAGCCACATGTATCACTCTGATAGCCACCCTTATCGCTCCGCCCCAACATTTATCATTAGCCACCTGTATCACTCCGATCGCCACCCCTATCACTTCGTCCCGACATTTATCATTAGCCACATGTATCACTATGATAGCCACCCTTATCACTCTGCACAATCATCAACAGTGAGATACCACCCTTATGCTCCGCATAACAACAATCAACTCATATAATAATTTCATATGTGCTAACATCACAACAACACAACTTATCAACTCGTACCATAAGTGCCCATTGGCCACTAACTTTCCAAAATAACAATACAAATACCACGACCACACATAGCCTATTGCTCAAACACGCAAAATCTCAATAGCAACAAAATGAACGGGAAAGTAACTCAACAATGAATAATACTCTATTAAACAACAACTCCAACTACAACGGGTTAATGACTTTTAATAACTTCAACTTCAATTAATTTCTTAAGAATAAACTCAATAATGAAGGTATTTCCATGAAATGACCAACTTCAAATTCTAGTGTGTGAGATAAGCTAACAATGAAAGAGATGGCATGAACTAGCAACTAAGTCTAAATGCATGCGTATAGCCCGACAATGAAAGGATATCATGTAACAACAATATCAATTAAGAATAACTCAATAAATAAGGAGATCACATTATAATAAAAGAGGTAACAACTTCAAATAAAGCATATGAGAGTAAAATTGACAAGTAGAGGATATGACATGTGCTAACAACTTTAAATAAACCGCGTGAGAGTAAACTTGGCAAATAAAAGATATAACATGTGCTAACAATTTCAAATAAATATACGAAAAAAGCCTAAGAATCTAAACCGGTCAATTTTCACATATAAACCCTAGTACACACTCGTCACTTCACGTACACGTCTTTCACATAATTCAAATAATACAATTAACCCAAATACTAAGGGGTGGTTTCCCCACACAAAGTTAGGCAAGATATTTACCTTAAACAAGTTAAATTAATACTCTAAAATGACCTTCTTGTATGAAACAACCTCTGGACTAGCTCAAATCTAGCAAAAATAACTCAATATCATAAATTAAAACCATAGGAAATAATTTCGGATAATAAAGCTTCGATCTTTAAAGAAAACTAAAAAGTCAACCCCGGGCCCGCACCTCGGTCCTCGACAATCTGAACACCCATTCTGATACGAGTCCAACCATACCAAAATTATCCAATTCCGACATCAAATAGTGAAAATCCCCTCCAAAATCGCCCAAAACCGAGCTCTACAACTTGAAAGATGATTAAAAAAACCAAACCCTCGATATATATGAAGTTGCCCAGTGATTTCCGCATCTGCGGACCTAACAACGAATCTAGGCTCTCGCTTTTGCTAGCCAACTCCAGCATCTGTGTTTTCCACTTACTAGACCAGTGACCGCACCTGCGCAAAAGTAGTCAGACCTGCAACGCTGCAGAAGCGCCCACACAAACGCAGAAGCAGACTCTATCGCATCTGCTATATGTAAACCGCAGATGCGACCATCGCACCTTCGATCCTTCACCCCCAGAAGCGAACCTCTCGCCCAAGCCTCAACATTGCAGTAGAGACACAAAACACGCAGAAGCAACCCTGCACATGCGCTCCAAAATGCGCAAATGCGAAACACCAGAACCAGACTTCCTTAACTACATGAAAATGACACGAAACTCATTTGAAACACACTCGAGGTCCCTGGGACCCCGTCCACTCCACTAACCAATCCCAAAACATAACGCAGACCCGCTTGATGCCTCAAATATCATCAAACAACATCAAAATCATGAATCGCACATCAATTCAAGCCTAAAGAACGAATGAATGTCACAATCCAAAATTCCCACCCTTGGGACCGTGATGGCACTTAACACTTCACTTGCTAGGAAAGCCAACGTTAGATATAATTATTAACCATTTTTAATAATTCAAATAAAATGGAAACTAATAACCTGAATAGTCTGGAATGGAGTGAATAAATAAATAAATGACGAAATCCAAATACAATCCTAGAACTTTGGTTGAACTAATGCGAATGGGTGTAAGCCTCGCTTCTGGTGTCATGAATACACGAGCGTCTAGAGTACTACAAATAATAGTCTGAATAAAAAGATAATTGTCTAAATCAAAATAAATAGCTAAGATGATATAGAAGGGGACTTTAGGGATGCGAACGTCGTGCAGCTATACCTTAAGTCTCCGCTAATAGGCAAATCTAGGCGACCATACTAAACGTTGTTTGGACCAACCCCGGTTTCTGTACAAGAAGTGTAAAGTGTAGTATGAATACAACCGACCCCATGTACTCTGTAAGTACCAGGCCTAACCTCGACGAATTAGTGACGAGGCTAAATTAGGCCACTTACAATAACCTATACGCAACAAAAACAACAACAACAACAACAATAACAACAACAACAACAACAACAACAATAATAATAATAATAATAATAATAATAATAATAATAATAATAATATTAATAATAATAATAATAATAATAGGGAAAGAAAACAGGAAATGAAAGTAAAATAGTTAATTTATGAAAACGAACTCAAACCCCCACTATCAAAAAGCCCACATGAATAAACCTCGTAATCTCATATAAAAATGTTGAAACTAGCACAACAACAACAACAACAAGTACAACACATACAAACCATTACGGTGCGCAACCCGATCCCACCGTAATTTCCTTTATCAATATCAAGTATAACGTAAATAATCTGTTGCAGCGCGCTACCCGATCCCATATCATCATTAATTAATATCATAATCCTCCCTTATTCCACCATATCATCATTTATCAATATCAATTATTATGTACACAAACCGTTGCGACGCGCAACCTGATCCCACCATATCATTATTTATCAATATCATAATGCTTCCTTACTCCACCATTTCAATTTATTATCCTCCAATTCCTGTTGTGTCGTGCAACCTGATCCATAATTTTTTTTTAATAAATATAAACAATCAAATATCATCATAATCAATGTCATAATCCTCCCTTATTTCACCATGTCATAATTTATCAGTATCAAGTATTATGTACATAATCGTTGCGGCGCGCAACCCGATCCCGTCATATCATTATAATCAATATCAAAATCCTCCATTATTCCACCATATCACAACCATTACGATATGCAACCCGATCCATAAATAATTTCAATAAATGTAATCAATCCAATAGCTCAAATTACAAGAATCTCTACGATAAAAGAATGTGAAATCAAAGCAATAAAGGAACCCCGTACTAATCAAAGGAATGCTACAAATAATACAAATATAACAAGACAAGCCAAATATGTGACAATTAAGGTGTGCAAGTAAGACAATTAAGGCAAGTAGCAAATAAGCACGGAGCCACTGTAGGGATGAACAATTCAATTCAAGAATAATTAATGACAAATAATAAATTACGGCATAGAAAGCAATTTAAAGCATGTAACGATCAAGGTATGGAATAAGATAATTCATGAAATACGAGAAAACATGGAAACAAATATTTTGATGGCGAATATCCACTCGTCACATCGCATATACGCCGTTTTCTAAAATAATCCACACAACACATAGTTCACAAGTTCCTAATTCCCTCAAGTCCTCACTCTACAATAAAATCAAATCTCAACCAAGGCCTTTCCTCTAAAATTCACCTCCAAACAAATCGAATCTAACCAGATATAGTTCAAACTATTCAAAATAATCTTTAGAAACTACCCACGAGTGAAAAATATTCAATCTTTAATGAGTTTTAAAAAAAGTCAACCATAGGCCCGCTGGGTCAAAACCCGAGATTCAGAGCAAAATTCAATTACCCATTCACCCTCAAGCCCGATTATGTGATTAGTTTCTTAATCCGACCTCAATTTGAGGTCTAAATCTCAATTTTACAAATCCTCAATTTCTACCTAAATTCCTAATTTCTACCATGAAAAAAACATAGATTAAAGGTTAGAAATTAATGGGTGTTGATGGAAATGGAAGAAAACAAGTTAAAATCTACTAACATATGAAGTTGGGATGAAATTTCTCTTCAAAATTGCCTCTAGGAAGAGCTCAAACTTGAAAATGGTGAAAAATGAAGAAAATCCGGACTTTGGAACTGTTTAATACCTGGGCGCCAGGTGTTCTTCGCGTTCGCGAAGAGCACTGTCCAAATGGCCATCGCGATCGTGATCAACCCTTCGCGTTTGCGAACGCTTATACCCCATTGAGTTCGTGTTTGCGATCCCAAGCCCATGTTCGCATAGAGTTACTGCCTAGCCTGCCCCCAGTTCCTATAACTAATCGCGGTCGCGAGGGAACGGCCGCGATCGCGAATAGTGAACCCCCTGCTACTTCGCGTTCACAACCAAGTCCCCATGTTCGCATAGTGGAAATTCCTCCTTAGCCCCATTTCTCCTTCGCGACCGTGAAGCAAAAAGCACCAGACATCAGCAGATAGCTGAACAAAGCAACCTCCTAAGTTCGAAATGCTCCGTAGCCTTTCCAAAACACACCCCGAGCTCCTCGGGCTCCAAACCAAACATGCACACAAGTGTAAAAACATCATACAAACTCGCTCGCATGATCAAAATACTAAAATAACACCTAGAACAATGTAACGGACATCAAAATGTATGATATTTTCAATGAAACTCAAGAACTTTCAAATTCACTACCGAGTTTTTGAATCATATCAAATCAACTCCGTTTTACACTAAATTTTGCAGACCAGTCATAAATAGTTAAATGGACCTATACCAAGTTCCGAAATTGAATTCCGAATCCGGTAGCAATAAAATCAACCTACGGTCAAACTTAGGAATTCTTTATACCTTCAAATTACTAGTTTTCAACAAATCACATTAAATCATGTTAGGGACTTCTGAATTCAATTCCGGGCATACGCCCAAGTTTCAAATCACGACACAGACCCATCTGGGTCTGGTTTACAAAATATTGATTACAGTCAACTCAAATCAATTTTAAGGCAAAAATTTACATTTTCTTTAATTTTTCACATAAAGACTTTTCGGAACAAGACACAGACTGTGCATGCAAATCGAGGAACACTATACGGAGCTAATCAAGGTCTCGAAATACTGAAATAAAGGCTAAAACTCAAAATAACCTATCGGGTCATCACAATGAACTTCCAACTTCTAAAACTAATGCTAAAACATATCAAACCAATTCCGAAAGAGCCCAAATTTATCATGCAAGTCCCAAATGATACAACAGAGCTATGATAACTCCCAAAATCACAATCCAAACCCTATATCAACAAAGTCATCTCCCAATCAAACCATTCAACTTTCCAACTTTTGCCGAAAAGTGCCAAATCAACCTACAGGCCTCCAAATCCAAATTTGGGCGTACATCTAAGTCCAAAATCACCATAAAAAGCTATTGGAATCATAAAAATACCATTCGAGAGTCCTCTACACAAAAGTCAAATTTCGGACAACTCTTACCACTTAAGTTTCTAAAATAAGAATCATTCTTACAAATCAATCCTGAATCATCCAAAACCCGAACCCAACCACACACGCAAGTCATAATACGAAGCTACTCGAGACCTTAAGCCATCGAACGAAATGTTAATCCTCAAAATGACCGGTTGGGTCGTTACAAATGCCAACAAACATTGCAAGATCTAAAGAAGTACTTGTCAAGTCCATCCTTGATGTCCAAGCCAAACGACAATGAGCAGCTATTAGTATATCTGGCATTATTAGAAGTTTTGGTAAGTGCAGTTCTAGTCCTGAAAGAAGAAGGTACACAATATCCTATTTACTATGTTAGTAAGATGTGGTCAGGTGCGCAAATTCAGTATCCGCACCTAGGAAGGTTGGCTCAGGCTCTCGTGATTGCCTCTCGAAAGGTTGGACTCTACTTTCAATGTCACCTAATAGCCATAGTTACGACTTTTATTTTGCAAAACGTTCTACATAAGCCTAAGTAATCAGGACGACTAGCTAAATGTGCGGTATAAATTAGTGAATTTGATATTGAGTATAAACCACAAACTACTATTAAGTCGCAATTTTTGACCAACTTCGTGAATGATAGCAGTCCCAGAATGATGCCCAGCAGAAAAAGAAGCAGTTTTAGCTTCAGGGATTGTGTCCAGTGTCTGGACCTTGTTTATGGATGGTGCATCCAATTTTAAGGGTCCAGCTTGGGCATAATGCTTTGTACTCCGTCTGAAGAAACTCTAAGACATGCCATACAAAGTGTTCCTTTACCTAAAAATGAATCCGAGTATGAGTCTATGATTGTGGGACTTGAGTTATCCCAGGGACTAGGATCCGAGATTATTGAATTGAAGTGTGATTCTCAGCTGGTGGTCAATTAGATATATGGGATTTTAGATGCCAAATAATAGCATATGAGGCAGTACATAGATAAAGTCCAAGCACTAGTTTCTTGATTCAAGAAATGGACAATAACCCATATTCCGAGAGAGGAAAACGTGGAGGCAGATGTGTTAGCCAACCTGGGTCATCGACGGAATTAAAAGGCACTGATTCTGGTTCGGTTATTGATAGATATTGTGAAGTATATTGGACAAGTCTTGTTTTGGACTGGAAAAATGAATTTATTGATTATTTAAGATACGACAAGTTGCCTTAAGATTCTAAGGCTTCACGAGCACTCAAAACAAAGGTTGCTTGGTATTGCCTTGTAGAAGGGCAATTCTATCGAAGGTCTTTTCATGGTCCGTTATCCCGGGACTTAGGTCCTAGAGAAGATGATTATGTAATGAGAAAGGTTTATGAAGGAAATAGCAGCAATTATTCCGAGGCAAATTCATTGATACAGAAGTTGGTGAAAGACGATTTCTCTTGGCCCTGAATGGAGCATGCCACTAAGTCGTTTGTTTAGAAATATGATAAGTTCCAACACTATGTTCACCATGGTCGTTTATGAAATGGGGGATGAACATAGTCAGGCCTTTTGCCTCAAGAACTCGGACATGTAAAATTTCTTTTAATTATGACTAATTATTTCTCTAAATGGATTGAAGCAGGAGCTTTCAAAAAGATTGTAGAATACAAGGCGATAGATTTCATCTGGGATCATATCATTTGTTGATTCGGAGTCCCAAAAGAAATTGTGTGTAACAATGGGCCACAATTTACAGGCTCCAAAATTACGAAAGTCCTAGAAGGATTGAAAATCAAAAGAATTATGTCATCTCCGTATCATCCAAGTGCTAACGTTCAAGTAGAGCCAATGAAAAAAAATATATAATTCAGAATCTAAATAAAAAGTTAGAGGATGCCAAAGGCAAGTGGCTTGAAATATTACCAGGAGTACTATGAGTGTATCGTACCACGACAAAATCAAGCGTCAAAGAAACACCAATTTCCCTCGTATGAGGGATTGAGTCTCTAATTCCAATGGAAATAGGAAAACTAACTACGAGATTTTCTCGTACAAGCGAACGAGAAAACACTGAAGCTGTGATGATCAAATTAGATTTTCTTGATGAACACCGAGATTTGGCTTTTGATAGGATGATGGCGTAGAAGAAAAGAATGGAGAGGTATTATAACCGTAAAGTGAATCTCTTTATTTTAAGGTTGGAGACCTGATTCTATGAAAAGTAACTCACAACAACTCGAGAAGTCAACATTGAAAAGTTGTGACCAAATTGGGAAGGTCCTTACCAGATTTCAGGTATAATCGATAAGGACTTGTATCAATTGGAAAATCAGTATGGAGTTACATTGTCAAGAAACTGGAATATGAGTCATCTAAAAAGGTATTACTGCTGAAGGTTGATGGTTAAATAAGAAATACACGTTGCACTCTTTTTTCCTTCGTCTAATGTTTGTCCCAAATGGCTTTTCTGGCAATGTTCTTAATGAGGCAGTAACGAAAAGCGTATTTTGAAAATAAATTGTGACCGTTTACCCGAAATTCAGTATTCAAATCTTCATACTTTACATTCCAACACTGGGAGAATTATACCTACCGGTACGAGAGCATGGTTGATAACATTAAAAGTATTGATGTTAGCTTCAAAATAGAAGCAAGTGAAAAATGGTACCAGAAGCGTAGAAATATTGGGGACTGCTGAAATTGGGGTAACATGTTCTGAATTCAAAAGTTCAATCATTATAGGTTACCTCAAGCAGGGGCCGGAGACTATACATCAAGCCTCATAGAAATAAGAGCTACGGGTTAGCCACATGAATTAGCAACTTGGTTATTTGGCAAATATAATTTTTCTTACTTGGTTGAATATATTATTGTGAGTAAAAGGAATAAATAAACTTTTTATTTGTTTTCATCTATCTATTATTTTTTGTCCAAATAATTTGGTGTTTCCTTTATTTGTATGCTATGAAAATACCAAATAATTATACTGGAATGAATAAGAGACGTCCTTTTCAAGAGCACTGTAAACGTAGGGCCCTTTTTTATGAAACCTTTCCAGTAAAAAGGTTTAAAATCTGAAGCTAGAATACCCGGTAATAAACTCAACAGGATGCGAAATTTTTCGGACATTATCGATAAAACAACATGGAAATATCTTTTTGCTAACTTAAAATTCCGAGCAGTTAAAGTAATTCAAAGTATAAAGTGAAGGAAAAATAATCTTTTTATTTCAATTTCCATGCCCAAATGAGAGCCCAAAGAGGGTACATGAGTTTAAAAAACAAAAACAAAAAACAATAAATATCTTTACAAGGTAAATTAATCTGCTTTATTAGAAGAAGCCGAGGTCTTGGGGCCTCAAAGGTTGAAGCATTTTCTGGAATCATCCTTTTCGGAGCACAAGGTCCTGAGTCTTTGTGTGGAGTGGATGGATCTAAGGCTTGCTTATGTATTTCTTCATCATTATGCTCAAGCTCTACACCTTCATTTTCATAATCAAGTTCATATGTCACGACATGACCGATCATTTTACTTTCTAGATCAATGTTCTCGTAATTAAGATATCCCGTATTTGCTTTTCTATTTTATGACTTGCGAGGATGGTTGATTCGGGTTTAGAAGGGTTCGGGTTAAAATCGGAACACTAAATTCCTTATTAGTGGCCTAAGATAGCCAAGTTTGACTTGAGTTAACATTTTGAGTAAACTAATGCGGAACCGGGATTTGATGGTTCCAATAGGTTCGTATGAGGATTTTAGACTTGAGCGTGTCTTCAGATCGAGTTTCGGGTGACCCGGGAGCATTTCGGCGCTTAATGTTGGAAGTTGCGCATTGAAGGTTTTCAAGTTCTTTAAATTTGGTTTGAAGTAGACTTTGCCGTAATCGAGGCCCGTTTGGGATTTCAAGCCAGGGAATAGATCAGTATGGTGATTTATGTACGCAAAATTTAGCGTCATTCCGAGTTGTCTAAGTATGATTCTACGCATTCGGATCTAGTTGAAGAAGTTTGAAGTTCATAAGTTGATTGATTTGGTTTTGGGGTGCAATTCTTGGTTTTGATGTTGTTTTATGTGTTCTGAGGGTTCGAACAGGTCTGTATTATGTTTATGAACTTGTTGGTGCAGCTGGATAGGGTCCCGGGTGGCTCGGGTGAGTTTCTAACCACTCGGAGCTAAGTTCAAATTTCTGCAATATGCTATTTTGGTTTTCTTCTTTGTGAATGTGGAGATTCCCTTGCGTTTGTGATGAAGGTTTTGGGAAAGGGGTGATTTGTTCTTTGTGTTCGCGATCATGTGATCGTGTTCGCGAAGGTTTGAGGACCTAGGTCTTCTCGTTCGCAAAGATAGTAATGTGTTCGCGTAGAAGAAATGGATCTGGGAGGGGTCAGCTTCCTTTGCTCTTTGTGTTCGCTAGGGGTTGACCGCGTTCGCAAAGCTCAGGCTGGGCAAGCCTTCGCGAGTGCGAGTCTTCCCCTTGCGTTCATGATGAAGAGTTTTGGGCAAGAGCAAGCTTTGCCTTCGCGATAGCGAGGCTCCTTCTATGATCGCGAAGAAAGTTTCACTGGGCAATGTCTTAATTAAAAGCGGTACTTAGGCCATTTTCTCTCATTTTAATTTCCCTTCGTTGATTTTGGAGCTCTAAGAGGGGCGTTTTTCATCTACCATCATAAGGTAAGTAATTCCAACCCAATGTGAGTTTAATATATGGATTATGGGTAGATTTTAGCATGTAAATTGTGGGTATTTTAGGATTTTGTTGGAAAACCTAGGTTTTGATAAAAATAGGATTATACCACTAAAATGATTATGAAATTGAGTAGAAATTATATATTTGTATTCGTGAGGTTATGGGTAATATTTATTTATGTAAAATTTTCGTAATACAGGACGTGGGCCCGAGGGTGAATTTTAGGAACCTTCCAAATTGGGTCGGGTAATTACTCTAGTGGTTAAATTATGAACCTTTGAGCACTTATTGATTAGTTTATACGACTTTTGATTAGCTTCGGATTGCCCGGCTTCGTTTGAGGAGTTCTAGTAAGGTTAAAGAGCCGGATAAGGGACTTGAAAGTGAGTTAAGTCTCTTGCCTAACCTTGTAAAAGGGAATTTACCCCCCCTCCCCCCCAGGTGTTTAATTGTTGTGTGCTACTTGTTGTGGGGATCTACATATGCACGAGGTGACGAGAGTCCGTACGTAGTTATGTTCATGTTATGTCCGGATAGACTTAGATTCAGATCATGCTTTAGTTGTGCTATTTGTGTCTATCATGTGTATTGAGTTCCTTGATTATGACTGATATTGAGGATTAGAATAAAGATATTTATTTATACTATTACTTTGGCAAATTTTTGGAAATATTTGATGAACTATGGAATCGTGTCTTTTCGACCCGCATGTACTTCCATGAGCGAGGTAACTTTCTCTACTCATATGGGATCAGGTTGTTCACCTCAACAGTGTACTAAATTACTTTGATGGGATAAGGGTTGTTCGCCTCTGTGATGACGTCCAAATCCACTACTAAAAAGTAAATGGACACGGTCGCATGCAATATAATTTACCCAATTATGAGTCGGGGTCGAATCCCACAAAGAACAATATGTAGGCGATTAGGCGTGTAAGAGAATTATCACTTATTATGCTAAGCCAAACACTAAAAAAGGTTTTGCGAAAATATTTATGTCTAAATGCAAAAAATATAAACTAACCTAGAAAGCAAGTAAAATGATGAATGGCTATAAGCATGGGTACATGGGGAATTGCACTCAAGTAACGATCCAATGTATTTCACGATTTTACAAATATGAGTGAGTTTATGTTAATTAGCCTCGGGTAATAATTCTATATTACCTTCTTCCGAATACTAACAAGACTTCCTAATTGAATTATCCCTAAAAACATTAAGAGATTAAGCACACCTGATGCGGCTACAAGTAGTTCAATCCTATCCCTAGGTAGAATATATAAAATGAAGGTTAACGCCTCAAGTTCTTGTTAATTAATCTTTCCCAACTCCAAATTATCGTTCCCAAAATTAATTCGAAGTAAATGGGCGAGTCCTGGGGTTAGCTAATCCCTTTGGAAATATTAAAGAAAAAAATAATTAAAGAAACACTAACTCACTTCATAATAAATAAAAATCGTTCAATACATAAGCACAACAAGATATTTAATCTACACCTTAAAATATGAATATTCTCATAAACAAAATTCAAGTGTTGAAAAATATACTACACAATTAGATATACAATACTAAAGCAATGAAATGAAGAAATGAACATGAATGGGTAAGAAATTCTCAACTAAAAGCTTCAAATCTTCAAGACCCAAGTGTGTGTGCAAGAACCCTAGCTCCAAAACTTGTGTTATCTTGTCAAGATATGTCAAATATGTCCAGAGATTGGCCAAAGATGTGTTTCCAATAAGATAGGTCGTGTATTAAAGCGTTTGGGGCCAAAGGATGTGAAATTACGGAAGAGCCCAGAACTGAACCGCGATCTTCGCATTTGCGAAGCTATGTTCGCATTTATGATCTTTGAATTTTCTGTTGACTATTGCATTTGGGATGAAAACTTCACATTTGCGAAGGTTGACTGTCTGGTTTGACTTCGCATTTGCGGACCTTATTTTGCATTTGTGAACATAGTTTGATTCAGTTGGCTATGCAATTGCGATTCACATGTTTGCATTTGCGAATGTTGACTTTCTTGGTTGACTTCGCAATTGCGAGCTACTGCTCGCATTTGCAACCCCCGAGGCCAATTTCCAGATTTCTACTTTTGAGCCCCTTTTTGACTTATTTTTGCTTGGTTTCTTCCCGATCACTTCTAAATCACATAAAACCTGTAAAGTAGAAGTAAACGACATTAAACACACTATTTTATCAATCAAACATAGCAAAAATCTAAGATTGAAGACGAGATAAGTTGGTAAAATACCAACTTATCAAACCCCCAAACTTAAACTATTGCTTGTCCTCAAGCAATCAAAGCACGAAATCTCATTCCAAGTATTTAACTCAATAGTGCATCAATATCATACCAAGTCAAAAGGTTTACTTTTAAGTACAAGTACATGACTTTGATTGGTACGAACAATTAATCCAAAACATATGAAACACCAAAAACTTCTCATAAATTTCATTACAATTCAAGTGCTCAAATACTATGTTAATCAAAGTAGCAATCAAGTCATGACACTAAAGCTTCAAAATTTACCTCTTTATCACAAATAATTTTCCCTTGTTCATTCCTCCCAATTGAAAATGGGATTAAATTCACAACTCAAATCTCATGTGTCTCCACTAATGTAGACAAACTTGGTTCAAAATTAATTAGGATTTAAAGTATTGTAGTTTAGGCTTTTGGTTAAGGTAGTGCCTAATTTTGGTTAGAGTGACTCAAAACCTCCCTAAGCACTACGAATTTTCAAATATCAAATTATACTTCCTTCTTTCTTCATTTCATCACCTAATTTTTAATTTATTCACAATTCTTTATTTTTACTTCCTTTTTCTTCTTTATTACTTTGTTTTTTCAAAAATCAAGGAAGGTTTCACTATTTAGTTTTATTACCTTTCACCTTTTAAGCAACTTTCACACCACAACTTTTCCAACCTTCACCGCCAAACTTAGGCTTTTAGCCTATGTTTACACTCTTAAAGTACTTAGGGAGGTAGGATGCCAAAAGATAGATAAACAACGAATAAAGGGATAAAGCTTGTAATATGGTTGCCAAGTAAAAAGTTAAAAAGCTCAAAAGGGGTTGACTAGGGATAATATGCAAGGGTAGAAAATTTAAGGTATAATAACGGTCCAAGGAAGGCCTAACATCATTTTTCAAACAAACTTAGTCTAGGATTTCTCCTTGAAGTATATTTCGGGCAAGTTCGAACTACAACTAATGCAAAAGAACTCACAATAAATCTCACCACACATGGCACATGAAAATTCAAGCAGAATACAAATCCAAAATCCAATGGAAACCAATGAACTCAAGGAAGTCACATAGAGCCTAAGAGACTATTTAATGAATTAAAGTGCCAAATATTGAGTCTAAATGTCATGACAATGATCTTTACTTCAATCATTTTTCTTTTTCAAAGATCAAGAATTCATATGCCGAGGTTTAAATCATGTTGGTACCAAGCAAGCCACAAATTGGCCAATAGGCACAAACCCCAACTCACTTATTTTTCCTAAATTAACGGAAACTATATCTAAACTACAAGACTAATTACCTTAAGAAAGTTGCCTAGCTATCCATCATCGAGAAAAGGTGACACAATAATTTACCAAAAAGTTTCCAATTCAAAAAAAAAATTGGCATCCTCGGAAAAAGAATTGTGGTAGAAAAGAAAACCAAGAATATTACCAACAAAATAAAACATACTATTTATAAAAAAAAAAAGTCAAGAAGCTAATAGACATCAAGTCAGTAAAACATACTATATAAAAAACAAAAATTCAAGAAGCTAGTAAACATACAATTATAACACATCACATGAAAACAAAAAAATCAATCTACCATATCAACAGTTAGACAAGAAGCCACCCCCAACTAGAGATGTTGCAATGTCCTCAATGAAACTAAACAAAATAGAGTAAAATGGTGGAAAGTGCTCCCTGAATACTGCATCAAGTGCTCTCCTCGCTGTCGAACTCAGTCGCATCCTCCTCTTCTTCCTCTTCCTCGGACCAATGAACTGGAGCATCATTATCATCTTACGGCTCGGTAGATGGCACTAACTCTTGAGGTTTTAGGACTTTCCATAGCCCCTTCACACCCTTCCACATGTGGGTGAAGAATTTACCTCTCTTCTTCTCCCTCTTCCTCATCCTGGTGTGTGCATTTGCTAGCTTGGCATGAGAAGTACTCAAAGTACCGTGCGTCGTGGCCAAATCAGTGTATGCTTTTTCCAGCTTCTTAAGGTAATCCCCCTGATTCTTCTAATAATCAATATACTTTTGAAATTCTTTCTTTGAAATTCATGCAGAGGGTCCCTCAGATGTTTTCCTAGGTCCCTGTGGAAGGCCAGCTACTAGGTCGTGAATGTGCTGTATCTCCTCGGAAAGTATAGCAAATGGTCCTCCTGTAGAAGATGATGGTTGGCTACCCTGGTAGGTCTGATAAGAAGATCCCAACTTTCTCTTTTTTGCTTTTTACGGCGCCACCCTCTCCTCTTTTATTCTATGGAGCAATAAGATTTCTCAGATCTATCCAGTTGTCTTTCGGAGCTTCCTCAACCCCTATAAGCTGGCACAACTTAGTGATGAGAGATGGGAACATCACTGATTGACCATCCAGCCTTCGATGGTCCCTCATCTCATTGATGAAAATTGCACCAACATTGAGCTGGATATCATCAAGAATGGAAGCGATCATTTGAGCTCTCATTGGTTGTACATTCCATATATTCCCCGCTGGGGATATGCGACTACATATGATGGCCAGCCATATCTTTGCTTTGGCAGTAAATTCTTTGGATGTGATCCCTTTCTTTTCAGCTGCCCATGAACATCCACACCCGGGCACAATTTGGAGACCAACTACTCGTCAGAGGCACAATCTTTCTCACATAATGGTGTCATGTCATGGTCCTACAGGTGATAGATTCGATTCACAGCTTCAACTCCGCAATTTACCATTTTTCCTAGAATCTTCATGATTGGCTTTCTTAACTTGATGGCCGGAAGATTAGCATAGAATTCCCTCACCCACTGCTCATTCGCTCAGCAAGGTTGAGGGGAAAACAGGTCAATCCCATGTCTACAAGCCTCTAATAGAATTTGGGAAGATGTTCTGGGACTTTTTCCAGCAATATACCATTTTTCAGGAGCAACTTCTTCGTAATCAACACGGCATAGTACCGCTCCTGGCATTCCAATGACAAGAACCGGTGTTGGTCATAGTTCTCCTCAACTTCCAGAGGGTTGTCATGTGCGGATTTGTCGGAGTTAGAGCTCATTTTAAGCTTGTGGTACCTGTAAACAAAGTATTGGAGTGAAAACGTGGTATGCCTATGAAATATATTGAAAATTGAGTCAAATATGCCAAAGAAATGATTGGACAGACAAAACCGAGCCTTAGAAAAATAATCTCAGATTTTCAGTTCAGGAGAGGTCTACTCTCTGATGTCGCAATTGCGATATTTTCCTCGCAATTTGCAAAGGCAACAGACAATTCCAGTATTTGCAATTGCGATCCACTCTTTGCAATTGTGAAGGTTGCCAAAGCTGAGTGTTTTCGCAATTGCGATCACCTCTTCGCAAATGTAAAGCTTGCAAATGCGAAGAGGCCATCGCAATTGCGATCTCATCGTCCCCAGTCACCTTCTCTCACTGAACAGTCCCAAGCCCCAAAATCTTTGAACAAAGGCACACTTTTAAAATGCCCAATCAGTTTTTAAGCACAAAATCATGCAATAAACTTCACATACAACCACGAATTGAAAATAATTTCAATGATTCGGCCAAGAATCTCATTCGGGCCTTTCATCAAACACATAGTAAGCACACAAAATCACTTATATTTTAACAAATCTATGGGTACTCAGACTTCCCCATTTTTCTTTTCTTAAGCAAAGAAAGAAGCTCATACTCTCAACCAACCTCACCCAAAATTACAACATGACTTAAAATATTGTTCAATAATTTTCCACAGAATAGAAGAACTCATTTGAACCCTAACTGTTGAGTGTTGAGAGATAAAAGAGAGAAGAGGAAAAAGATGCTACATATCATTAAGAGAATAAAGAGTAAGATTATATACCTGGATGCTTGCACTTAGGAGTTAGAATTATGGAATTTCAAAGTGGTGAGAGTGAGGAAGATGAAAATCGTTTAATTTTAGGGCCTCAAAAGATTTTTGGGATTTTTGCCAAGTGTTCAAAAAAACCCAGTAAAACTGCCTCAGAGGTCACAATTGCGACTGGGAGTTCGCAATTATGAATAATAACAAATTAGCAGTGTTCGCAATTGCGACTGCTTCTTCAATTTTGCGGTGGACTCCCAGTTCGCAAATGCGAACCTCCGTTTGCAATTGCGAAATCAGAGGCCTGGGCCTGATTTTTGTCACTGCCCAATCTCCCTACTTTGTGTCCCAAACACGTCTAAACTTCCTAAAACTTGGTAGATTGATCAAAAATAATAATATAAACTATTCTGAAGAGAAAATTTGAAAAACAAAAATAATATTTTTTAAATTTATAATAAAAAATATATAGTGGAGAACTCATGATGAATTGTCTCTTCCTCGATTCCTGCCAAGATTCTCTCCTCTAGTGCGGTTGCAACGGCTCTTGTCTGTGAGCTCGATACTGGCTCGAGCTTGGTATTAGATCGAGCCCTCGCCCTTGGTTCGAGTTCGACATTCGGGGTGAGTGTCAATCGGTCTGTGCATCTCGGACAACCTTCACATTGCCTTGCGATTCGATTTGGTCATGAACTTGATGATGATACCGAGTTGATTCCTCGATCGGTCTTGGAGCTCGAGGATTGTGTGTACTATTCTCGAAACTCGTATCGAGCTCTCACTTCGATCGCTTACCATTCGAACTCGATCAAACGTACGGAGGCTAAAATTCTTGCATTTCTTTTTACTTAGTCGATTATTTCTACTTTATGTGAAGAGAGTACTGATAATTCTTGCATTTCTTTTTACTTAGGTAGGTGTATATACATGTTATTTCTTTACAGTTTAGTTTCATGTAAGATTGGCAATTTCGGTACTTCAATTTCGATCGCAAGAAAGATGGATCTTTTGTAGCCAACTTAAAGAGAATTGAAGGGGAAAATAGGATTCTACATGCTTCCATCAAGATAGAAAATCTTGATTAAGAAATACTCTCTACTTGTTATTTATTTCTATGAAATAGTGCCTCTTTTGTTTTATCTTTTCCAGTAGTCAATAGACTTTTATACCAGTAATGGAATCCTTAAGCACTAAAGTGTTACCCCTCATGAATGGAAAATTAAAAATCAATCATAATGGCGATGAAATTACAAAAAGCATTGTATCCCTCACTTCTTATTTTACTGCGATTCAACAACAACAACAACCTAGTAAAATCCCGCAAGTAAGAGATATGGGGAGGGTAATGTGTAACTGTGTATGCAAACCTTACCCCTACCATGATGGAATAGAGAGATTATTTCTGATAGACCCTCGGTTCAAGAAAATAAAAAAGACGAAAAAGACAATATATGAGTACCATCAACAGAAACTATAGAAATAATAACATTATAAGAACCAGAAAATAGTTGAAACGCAATAATAATAACCAGTAAAGAAAAATGGGAGAATAGCGTGAACACGACATTAACCACTAGAAATCTAAGACAAATCCTATCAGTCTATCCTCACACCCGGAACGAAGTAAAATAATGTTCAACTACCTCCTAACTTACAACCCTAATGTTCGATCTCCACACCTTCCTGTCAAGGGCCATGTCCTCGAAAATCTGAAGCCACGCCATGTCATGTATATATATAATTGTGATTTTTTTCATGTTAAAGATATTGTTTATTTTATTAGAACTATATGCTTGCGATTCAAGCTTGTCTTTCTACACTACAAAGAAGTGAAGGTCATGAAAGGGCGAAAACACTGTGACCAATGTGGATACAAGTCAACATACACATCGTGCTGCTCTGTTCGAGCTTCTAAACAAAATGCATAACCCATATATCTGATAAAAAATTTAATGAGGCAGTTTATTTCTTTAGTTTAATAATTTTTATTTCATAACACAATTATATGTCTAAATAATATTTTTGTAATTTATAAACTCTACTCATTAATAGATAGGAGTTCTAGCCGATCGAGTAGCAGTCAGTAGGTGAAGAATAAGTTAAACGCGATTCAACCAAAAGATTGCCTCTTCCTTTTGATAAAATATCTGGAAATTAGCTCGGTTTGACAAGAATCTTTTTGTTAATGGAGGTCAGCTATGGAGTCAAGCAATTGAGAGACGGGAAATAAGAAACAGAGAAGGAAGAATTCATTCTGTCTAGTTTTAGTATTGTGCTTCAAAGCTGAAATGAAATACAACTTACTATTTATACATGTGAACTAACTAACTAACTAACTTGACTTAATTAATGAAATACAACCTACTATTTATACACGTGAACTAATTAACTAACTAACTTAACTTAATTTAATCCTAACTAATTCCAGCTCATTGACAACTGCCTATTGCTACTTAACAGCTTCTAACTAACCGTCTCAATGCTTCCCCTCAAGCTGAGGGATGACATATTTTCCTCATTCCCAGCTCGTTCTCCAGATAATCATGTTGTGGTCTGCACAAGCTTTTTATAAGTAAGTCAGCCAATTGATCCTTAGTCCCAATATGTTGAGTTTGTATCTGGTCTGGAATATCTCTTACAAAGTGATAGTCAATATCAAAATATTTTGTCCTTTCATGATATTTACTCGAAAAATCGGATGACGTTAAATTTATATATGGTTCTAATGATACGTAATATCCTTTGATACAAACATAACAATACAAGTATTTTGATTATGAGAATGAGAATGATGAACAGAAAGAATGAATAAGATGAAGTAAGACAAGCACAAGGAGATATCTTTTTTTCCCAATCTAACCGTCCCTATAGCTTACAAGGATCCCGCCTTTTATAACAAAGGGTCATTACATTATTTATGACAAAATAATAAAATAAAGCATATAGTGGAGAACCCACGATGATTTGTCTCTTTCTCGATTCCCGCCAAGATGCTCTCTCTTGGTGCGGTTGTAATGGCTCTTGTCTGTGAGATCGATACTGGCTCGAACTCGATACTAGCTCGAACCGTTCACTGGATCGGCACTTCGGTCTTAGCTTGAGTTCGACCTTCGGGGTGGGCATGGTGCATTTCCGACCTCGAAACAATGCCTCGGGCTCGATAAGATTATCGAGTCGACTCCTCGAGCAGCCTTCAGACTCGAGGCTTGTTTGTACCGTCGTTGGAGCTTACTCTCAAAATCCTACTCCAATTTCTTGCCACTCGATCTCGATCAAACGTAGGAAAGCCGAAATTTATTTTGACCGTGTGAGGCCGAGCTTCAGAAGGTCTCGGGTGAGAGAGACGCCCTGTGGCTTCTTTGCAGCCAAAAGGACAAGGCTATAAAGGACCTCCAAGCGGATTTGGCTAAGGTTCGTGAGGAAGAGGCCGAACTCGATAAGCAAGTGAGCCTCGTTCTGTTAAAGTATGGGTCTGACTCAACTGTGAAAGTTAACCCTTCGTTGTCTTAGCTGCAGCACAAGGTTGAAAAGATTGGGTTACTTCGGGAAGAAGTTGATCAAATCAAAGTTGAATGTAATTGGCAAAAGGAGACTATCGACTACCTGGCAACGGAAAAAGAAACCATTTTGACCAAATTACTATAGGCTGATTTTCAGCTTCGAAGCATCAAGCAAAAGGGGTCGGCTCAAGAGAAGAGCATCGAGGAGCTTGAAACACAGCTTGTTGACGCCAAGGTGGAGGTTGAGTCGTTGAAAGTCATGGTGGATAAGTCCATTGCTGTGTATCGGGCCGATGTCGAGGCTGCTCAGATGGAGGCGGCGGATACTGCCGACGCTCGAGCTCATTGGGTTGACGAACTTGCTAAATGTAGGTCTCGGAGGGAGACCCTCGAGGAGATACATGCTCGAGGTTTCGACCTTACTAAAGAGATAAAAATGGCTAAAGAGCTCGAAGCTGAAGCTGAAGCCTTGACTTCTGATGATGATGATGATGGCGGTAGCAAGAGCGGATCTGAGGACGGGGAAGAGCCCGACAGAGAAGCGAACACCCCTGAGGATGATCAAAAAGCTTAGTTCTTAATTTATTACGTTTGTAATCAATCATGTAGACAATTTTGTATATATACAACTTGGTCGACTTGTTTTTGTGAAGTCTTTAATCATATTTTTACTTCGTAGTCTCTATGATCGATCGATTGTTTTTTCAGACTTGAAGTGATGTATCCCTTAGGCTTGCTAGTTGAGTCAATGATTCGAACTTGAAGAAATATAGCCCGTAGGCGTAATGGTCGAGTGAGTGCTCGCTCAAACTTAAAATAAAAGCAGCTTATAGTCTTATTAGCCGTTGAGTGAATGATTCAAACTAGAAGTAATGTAGCCCATAGGTGTAATGGTCGAGTGAGTGCTTGCTCGAACTCAAAATAAAAGTAGCCAGTGGGCTTATTAGTCGAGTGAGTGTTTGCTCGAACTTGAAATAAAAAGTAGCCCGTAGGCTTATTAGTCGAGTGAATGTTTCGAACTCAAAGTAATGTAGCCCATAGGCGTAATGGTCGACTGAGTGTTTGCTCTAACTCCAAATAAAAGTAGCATGTAGGCTTATTAGTCGAGTGAATGTTTCGAACTCGAAGTAATGTAGCCCGTAGGCGTAATGGTCGAGTGAGTGCTTACTCGAACTCGAAATAAAAGTAGCCCGTAGGCTTATTAGTCGAGTGAGTGTTTCGAACTCGAAGTAATGTAGTCCGTATGCATAATGGTCGAGTGAGTGATTGCTCGAACTCGAAATAAAAGTAGCCCGTAGGCTTATTAGTAGAGTGAATATTTGAAACTCGAAGTAATGTTACCCGTAGGCGTAATGGTCGAGTGAGTGCTTGCTCGAACTAGAAATAAAAGTAGCCCGTAGGCTTATTAGTCGTCGAATTTATCTTGATTCTGATTGTACAATAAATCTCAAAAATAGAGGAATTTTCTTGGACGTCGGTAAAGAGAAGGACTTTCTTTGCAAGTAATTATACATGTGTTCATGTTTTGCACTTGGGTTCGGTCCAATCTACATGATCATGGTTCGTTTCGACCATTTGGCTCTTACAATTTTTCCTATGGGAACCCTGTTGTGAAATAACCTTCTTGCATCTGAACTCGATGTATTTGAGGGCCTAATGTCCCCCCAATATTCGAGGTCAATTGTAAATAGGCCTGGGATATTGTTGTAAGTACAACACGATCAATGGTTGCCTCATTAAAAACCTTGCCGAAAAACCCATTTGGGATAAAACCGATCTAAGGGAAAAATAGTGCAACGCGTGCTTTCAAACGAAAGATCCATCTTAGCTCTTGTTCGGCCTTCTGCAGGGGCCAGTTTCGAAATGTAAATGATTATAGAAGAGTCGTACCTTAGCAGTAGTACCATTTTAGATGTGATACATTCCAGGTGCTTGATAACTGTTTGCCGTTTATAATGCTGAGCCTGTACGATCCCTTTATGACGTTCTCGAGCACCTGATATGGTCCTTCCCACTTTGGTCCTAGTTTTCCTTCATTCGGATTTCGGGTATTGATGGTGACTTTTCTTAACACTAAGTCCCCGGGCTTGAAATGGTGGAGCTTGGTTCTTTGATTATAATATCTTTCGATTCGTTGCTTTTGGGCGGCCAATTGGACGAGAGCAACTTCTCATTTTTCGTCTGATAATTTGAGGCTAGTGTTCATAGCCTCGCTATTTGATTCTTATGTCGTGTATCGAAATCTGGTACTGGGTTCGCCGACTTCGACTGGTATAAATGCTTCGGACCCATATACTAAGGAGAGCGGGGTTTCCCCTGTACTGATTTTGACGTCGTTCGATATGCCCAAAGGACTTCGGGTAGGATTTCTCTCCACTTTCCTCTAGTGTCGTTCAGCCTCTTCTTTAGGTTTTGAATGATAGTTTTGTTCGTTGATTCAGCCTGTCCGTTCCCACTAGGGTGGTATGGCGTTGATAGTATCCTTTTTATTTTGTGATCTTCGAAGAATTGTGTTACCTTGCTGCCAACGAATTGTTTCCCATTATCACATACTATTTCGGCGGGTATCCCTAATTAGCATACGATATGATCCCGAATAAAGTCTATAACTTCTTTCTCTCTTATTTTCTCGAACGCCTGCGCTTCAACCCATTTAGAAAAATAGTCAATAATAAATAAAATGAATTTGGCTTTACCTGGGGTTGATGGCTGAGGGCCGACGATATCCATTCCCCATTTCAGCCATGGGGATAGGACTGAATGAAGTTGCTCTCCGGGTTGATGGATCATTGGCGCAAATCTTTGACATTTGTCACATTTATGAACTAATTCCTTCGCATCTTTGGCCATATCGATCCAATAATACCCTTCTCTGATTATTTTTCGAACTAATGCATCGACACCAGAGTGATTCCCACAAGTGCCCTCGTGCACTTCCCGTAGGATATAATCGGTATCTCCCGGACCCAAGCATACTACCAACGGTCCATCATATGTCCTTTGATATAGCGTTCCGTCCTAAGCCAACATGAATCGAGCAGCTTTAGTCCGTAGGGGCCTAGAATCTTTAGGGTCTGATAGGAGCTTTCCGCTATTTAAGTATTCAATATACTTATTTCTCCAATCCCGGGTTAAGCTTGTAGAATTTATCTCGGCGTGACCTTCTTCGATTACCAATCTCGAAAGTTGAACGACAGTCCCCGAGCTCAAGTCATCTACCTCGACCAAAGATCACAAATTTGCAAGTGCATCGGCTTTATTGTATTGTTCTCGTGGAACATGCCGTAAAATCCATTGTTTGAAACAGTGCAAAGTGACAAGCAGTTTGTCTAAATATCTTTGCATTCTACCTTCTCAAACTTCAAAGGTTTTGTTTACTTGACTCACCACCAGCAAAGAGTCACAATTGGCTTCAATGAATTCTTCTCCCAAGTTTTTAGCTAGCTTGCGACCTACAATCATGGCTTCATACTCAACCTCGTTATTAGTCAACCTGGTAGTTTTAATAGATTGCCTAATAGTGTTACCCGTGGGTGATTTCAAGACTATGCCTAGCCTGGACCCCTTCACGTTCGAAGCTCCGTCCGTAAAAAGGGTCCATACCCTCTATGATGTACCCGATTTCAACAGGAGTTCTTTTTTGACTTTAGGTACGAGGGTTGGCGTGAAATCGGCCACGAAATCTGCTAAAATTTGAGACTTGATGGCCGTACAGGGCTGATATTCGATATCGTACCCACTGAATTCAACGGCCTATTTGGCCAATCGGCCTGATAGTTTGGGCTTGTGCAAAATATTACGAAGCGGGTAAGTGGTAAATACGCATATGGGATGACATTGAAAGTTAACTTTCTAGAGGCGCTTATTAGTGCGAGTGCCAATTTTTCTAGGTGTGGATACCTAGTTTTCGCTTCTCCTAGGGTCCGACTTATATAATAAACGGGAAATTGCGTACCTTGCTCTTCTCGAACTAGGACACTACTTACGGCGACTTCCGATACTGCCTAGTACAAGCAAAGTTTTTCGTCTGTTTTTGGAGAGTGAAGTAGTGGAGGGCTCGATAGATATCGTTTTAGTTCCTCTAATGCTTGTTGGCAGTCCGGTGTCCAAGCGAAATCGTTCTTCTTTTTGTGTAGAGAGAAAAATTTGTGACTTCGATCTGATGATCTCGAAATGAATCGGCCTAAGGCTGCAATCCGTCCTGTTAGCTTTTGTACAGCTTTCACGCTGTCCACGACGGCGATGTCTTCGATGGCCTTGATTATGTCGGGGTTAATCTCGATTCTCCGATTCGACACCATGAATCCAAGGAACTTGCCCGAACCAACCCTGAAAGCACATTTTTCGGGGTTGCGTTTCATGTTGTATTTCCTCAAAATCTCGAACGTTTCCTGCAAATAGGTCAAATGGTCCTCTGCGCGTAGGGACTTAACTAGCATGCCATTAATATAAACTTCCATTGATTTACCTATTTGTTCTTCGAATATTTTATTTACTAGGCATTGGTAAGTAGCTTCTACGTTCTTTAGTCCGAAGGGCATCACATTATAACAATATGTTCCGTATTTGGTGACAAACGAAGTCGTTTCCTGGTCCTCCGGGTTCATCTAGATTTGATTATACCCGAAATAGGCATCGAGAAAAGTGAGGATCTCGTGGCCGGCCGTAGCATCGATCATGCGATCAATGTTGGGCAGCGAAAAGGAATCTTTGGAGCATATTTTGTTCAAATCCTTATAGTCCACACACATTCTAAGTTTGTTCCCTTTTTTAGGCACTACAACTATATTGCCTAACCATTCGGGATATTTCACCTCCCGAATGGACCCTATCTTGAGAAGTTTGGTTACCTCGTCCTTTATGAATGCGTGCTTTTCCTCGGACTGGGGTCTTCTTTTTTGCTTCATCGGTCTAAACCTAGGGTCCAAGCTTAGCCGATGCATCGTTATATCCGGTGGGATCCCTGTTATATGTAAATGGGACCAGGCAAAACAATCAATGTAATCGATAAGAAATCGAACAAGTTTCTTCCTGAGTTCGGGGCTCAACCCCTTTCCCGGGTATACTTTTTGTTTGGGCCAATGCTCGATTAGTATGACTTGCTCCAGTTCCTCAATTGTTGATTTGGTGGCGTCGAAATCATCGGGGATCATGAGGGATCGAGGGATCCTCTGATCATCATCTTCTTTGATCTTCTGGTTATCTGGCTGGGTCGAAACTGACATCTTTGATTGCTATTTGGTGTTCCGTTCTCCTTCTATGCCCGATCCCTTTATCGGCGAAGGCGAGGATATTGATTTCGCTTCCTCGACTGCGAACATTTCTTTTGCGGCCGGTTGTTCTCCGTATACTATTTTGACACCTCTCGATGTTGGGAATTTGAGGAGCTGGTGTAGGGTTGAAGGTACAACTCTCATGTTGTGGATCCATGGCCTTCCAAAAAGGGCGTTGTATCTCATATCGCCTTCGATCACGTGAAACTTTGTTTCCTGGATGGTTCTGGCCACGTTAATTGGTAGGATTATCTAGCCTTTGGTGGTTTCACATGCCATATTGAATCCGTTTAGAACCAGAGTTGTGGGTACAATCTAGTCCTGTAGGCCGAGCTGTTCTACGACCTTCAATCTGATGATGTTGGCTGAGCTACCTAGATCGATTAACACACGCTTAATTTTAGTTTTATTCATGAGTACGGATATTTCCATTGCATCGTTATGAGGTTGCATGACTCCTTCTGCATCTTCATCATCGAAGTACAAAGTCCCTATCGGTGCGCAATCTTGAGTCCAAGATCGCTTTTCCCTCACAATCGATGTTTTAGTGCGTTTAAGCACCCGTCCCTATCGGTGATCGTTTTGCTTACCGAAATCCCTGTTTTTAAAATGTTTCTTTGCCCTATCACTCAGAAATTCCCAAAGGTTCCCTTTGTTAAATAAGCGGGCTACTTCCTCTCTTAGTTGTCTGCAATCTTCCGTTATGTGGCCATGGGTTCCATGATATTCACACATTTGGTTGGGATTCCTTCGGGCAGGATCGGTGTGCATGGGTCGAGGCCATTTAGTGTCTTTGATGCGTCCGATAGCCGATACGATGGCGGACACACCAACGCTGAAGTTATGTTCTAATAATCGAGGTGCGTCCATAGGATCGACATATTTATCAAAGCCGCTCTTGCTCATAAGTCCCCAAGAATTTTGCCTTCGATCAATCCTTCGATTGTTCCGAACTGTATTGCGTGCTGAGTTGTTGTTCATCCGATCTGTTACTTATAGTTCATATCTGTCTCTGTTCGACCTTTTTTCTCTGTCGACCTTCCTTTGGTTTTTAGTTGTTGTCCTGTTCTGATGCACGGGTCCATACGAAGCTCCCAACTGATCATCCTCGACCCTAAGTTTTGATTGGTATTGGTTGTGTATATCTGCCCAAGTTATTGCGGGATACTCGATAAAATTTTGTTTCAGCCGACGTGATGTTGTTGAACTTAGCTCGTTCAAACCTTGGGTGAAAGCTTGTACGACCCAATCGTTTGTGACCGGTGGCAATTTCATGCGTTCCATTTGAAATCGGGATACGAATTCCCTCAGCATTTCATTACCTCTTTGCGTTACTTTGAAGAGGTCTGATTACCTTGTTGCAACCTTTATAGCACCAGTATGTGCCTTTACGAACGAATATGCTAACATGTAAAAGAATCGATGGAATTTGGTGGTAAATTGTGATACTAGATCATTGCTCCATTCGAGAGGGTCTCCCCAAACTTTTTCAACAACATGGATTCGATATCATCGTCCTCCAAATCGTTACCTTTGATGGCACATGTGTAAGAGGTGACATGTTAGTTAGGATCGGTCGTACCGTTATATTTGAGAATTTCGGGCATACGGAATTTTTTGGGGATTGGTTTTGGGGCCGCACTCAAAGGAAAAGACTTTTGTATGAATGTTTTCGAATCAAGCCGTTTTATCATTGGTAGAGCCCCCGGGATCTGATCGACCTTGGCATTGTATATTTCCACTCTCTCAGTCGTTGGCTTCGACTCGTTTTGTGAGTTCCTTGAGCAATTTAGTAATTTCGGGAGTGGTCCCCGATTCTTGTTCTTTTGATTTCACTATGGCAGGCTCCGTTCTGGGGGTGATTTCTCGAAGCGCATTGGAATCCGGCCTGCTTTGTATACGATTTTGGCTCTATAATTGAGCTATCGCTACTTGTTGGGCTTGTAGTATCTCGAAGATCATACGTAAGCTGGCCCCAATTTCCCCTGCGTTATGGGTGTCTCGGGCTACGGATCGAGTACCGCCCTGAATGTTTCTTTTCGGTTCGGAACGCTGATTCGCCTCCAGAGCTATTTATGAATTGACATCAAATGGTACTTCGGCTCGGATTTTGGGTACTTCGATTCGAGCCTCAGCGCCATCGTCAAGTGGCCTTCCGACCCCCGGGTGCCAAGTTGTTGGTTTCATCTTGAAGGCCGGCTTCATGGTCAATAGGTAAAGCCGTTGCTGATTTGAAGTTGTAAGCTGGTGTGTACTGTAGATTTATATCAAATAATCACCGTTATTCTTAGCCCCACTGTGGGAACCAAACTGTTTACCTAAAAAATCGGATAACGTTAAATTTATATATGGTTCTAAGGATACGTAATATGTTTTGATACAAAGATAACAATACAAGTATTTTGATTATGGGAATGACAATGATGAACAGAAAGAATGAATAAGATGAACTAAGACAAGCATAAGGAGATATCTTTTTTTCCCAATCTAACCATCCCTATAGCTTACAAGGATCCGCCTTTTATAACAGAGGGTCATTACATTATTTATGACAAAATAATAAAATAAAGCATATAATGGAGAACCCATGATGCTTTGTCTCTTCCTCGATTCCCGCCAAGATGCTCTCTCTTGGTACGGTTGTAGCGGCTCTTGTCTGTGAGCTCGATACCGGCTCGAACTCGATACTGACTCAAACCCGTAACTGGGTCGGCACTTCGTTCTTGGCTTGAGTTCGACCTTCGGGGTGGGCGTGGTGCATTTCCGACCTCAAAACAATGCCTCGGGCTCGATAAGATTATCGAGCCGACTCCTCGAGCAGCCTTCGGACTCGAGGCTTGTTTGTACCATCTTCGGAGCTTACTCTCAAAATCCTACTCCGGTTTCCCGCCACTCGATCTCGATCGAACGTAGGAAAGTAGAAATCTATTTTGACTGTATACATGTGAAATATTGGATGTGCTGCAATCTGAATTACAGCTTTACAGTCACAAAATAGTTGCACAAACAAGTTTACTTTCACTCCAAGTTCTTTAAACAGCCCAATTAACCAAATGATCTCAACCACAATTGATGCCATGCTCCTGAACTCTGCTTCAGCAGAGCTCCTAGAGACAGCACTTTGTTTTTTTTTCAAGATAACAAATCCTTTCCCAACATCACCATATAGACCGTAACTGATTTCCTAGTTTTTACACATACTCCCCAATCTGAGTCACGATATGCTATCAATTCTGTGCTTTTTCACCTGTTGGCATAAACAGTCCAAGACATGTTGTGCCTTTGATGTATCTAACTAACTTCATGGCTGCATCCAGTGAGACTGCTTAGGGGCATGTAAGTACTAACTAAGTACCTGGACTACAAAGGCAATATCAGGACTAGTTAGTCAAAGTGGAAGAACACTAGCAATAGAAACAGAAGCACCAAATATTTGATATGACAGTTAAAACTAATATAACAACCAATTTTTGGCTGTGGAACTTTTCATTGTTCATATGTAAAAATTTTCTTATCATCATTTTCTTTTCCCTTTTCCTATTTCAATTTTTGCTCTTCGTTATTGTTCTCTCTTTCTTCCCTCCTTATCCCTTTTAAGTTTGTGCATAAATTCTCAAACCTTGATTTCCTTTTGATACCTTAGAGCTTTTTCATCAATATAGTACTTTTTAAAAATCCACTTCTAAAAATTGTATTTCAATATTTTTGTTTCTTAAATCGTATAATAATATAGAGGTTTATTTAGATGATAATAGAGGTGTTGTATCTAAATTTTTGCTTTTACTTTCGAGTTATTAAAAAAACTTAATGCATAAAAACTTTAAAACTTTTTTACTTCACCAATTGTGATCATTGTAATAGTTTACTGGTAAAAACATGAAAAGATGTTAAATTAGTAGAGATTGATCAAATTCTTTTATGTCCTTAATTATTTAATCATTTTCTGTTTTACTTTAGGATCGCGCGAAGTGCGTGCAAATTTACTGATTGTATAAATATATATATAAGCTCAAAAGACGTTATGGAATACAAATACTCAAAACTAGGAATTCAAGAGTTACTACAAGTAAGGCTGTTCAACGGGACGGGCCGTCCCGGTCCCGTCCCATGTCCCGTCCCGTCCCGTCCCGTCCCACTTAATTCTAAACGGGATGGGCCTATATTAAACGGGAAATGGGATGGGACGGGATGGCCATTTAATCCCGTTTGTCCCATCTCACATCCTATTTGTTGTTGTTTTTTTGAATTCTAGTCGTTGGGCAACGACTCAAATTGCAAAAATAGTCGTTCCCAACGGCCAAAAACGGCTATAATTGACCCTCCCATGCCCCTGCCCCCAAACAAATACCCCCCAAACTTTTAATATAACCCCTAAATTTATTAAATTATACTTTGACCCTATTTTCTCACCCTGTTTTTGTGCATTATATTCAAGAAACTTATAATCCTGCTTTTCAAGGTTTTTCTAAGACCACAGTTAGAAATAATGTTTTTAAATTTCAAACCGAATATCTTGAGTATATTCATTGTGTATTTTTTCATTTAGATTGTAAAGTATCTATTACATCTGATATAGGTCGTAGTCCTAATGGTTGTGATTATTTAACTGTTACATATCATTGGGTTGATCATCACTGGAACATGCAAAAACGTATTATTGGTTATAAATTTGAATTGTCTTACACTCTTATTTAGTTAGTTAATAGCTTGAAATTATATTAAATAAATTATAACTCTATTATAAATTTATAATTACTAGAATATTTCATTACAAGTCTTTTATTTTAATATTTTATAATTCTTTACTTAGTTTCCTAATTTTCGTTTAATTTTTAAGTTTATTAAATAAGTAAAAAAACTAGTTGTTGCAAACTTTAAAAATATAGGCATTGTAAAAAGAATAGTCGTTGCCAAACTCAATGCTTAAATATATTTTTTTTAAAACGGCACTTAAGGCCCGCGAACCGTCCCGTCTCGTCCCGTCCTGTTTGTTAGTGGGACGGGATGGGCCTACCGTTTTGTCCCGTTTATCCCGTCCTGTTTCATCCCGCCCCGCCACCGTCCCGGTTAAATATCGTCTCATGCCGTCCCGTCCCGTCCCGTTAATTTTGTCCCATCCCATCCTGTCTCTTCCTGTTGGACAGCCATAGCTACAAGTAAGATTTTTTTTTTTTGTTTTGAAATTAAAGAAAATGACTTTCCTAGGCCCAGGAGGAAAACGTCATTCTTTTGCACGGGCCACCAGCCTGGAATCACTTTCTTCTTCTTCTTCTTCTTCTTCTTCTTCTTCTTCTTCTTCCCTTAGACTCAGGACCGACTCCATAGTCAAAGGGATTGTATTCGCCTTGGGTTTACGAGCCGCTCTCTTCTTTGGTTTTTGACCCTCGAAGTCCGATGCCCTCTTTCTCTTAATCACCTTCTTCGATTTTGAGATAAGCGGTAAAAATTCTTCGTCACCTGAAAAGAAAGAAAAGTAAGTAAAACTTATTCCTTAATAAATACTTGAACAATAAGCAAATCAGTGAGCCAGGAGAAAGGTTTACCATGAGTATGAGCCTCCCACCGGCCCTTTAACAAATCGCGCCATACGCGCTCGACAAATGTTGACGTCGAAACCAGGCTCCTGACCCATTCCTCGAGAAAGGGAATCGCACCTGGAATCCAAGCAACGAGTATGTCAAGAGGAACACTGATAAGAAAAGATGGAGAAGTAAAAACAACAAAACCTAAAATCGGAATCATACTTACGATTCATATTTCATTTATCGGGAAATGGCATACCCTCAGTCGGGATTAGGTCTGAGGTCTTCACTCGAACGAACCAGCTCATCCAACCCCGATCTTTGTCTTCATCTCTGCTCGAGGTGAATGCCTTGGTGGCCCGGCATTGAAGCTTTATCATCCCACCTCGGTAAAGACGAGGGCTATATAATATTATGAGGTAGTCGAGGGTGAAGGGAAGCCCATCGATTTTGCTCACAAAGAAACAGAGCAATATTACAATCCTCCAGAAAGAAGGGTGTATTTGGTCGAGGGTCACTTGGTACTTCTTTCAAAAGTCTATGATGACCGGATCGAGGGGACCCAACGTGAAAGGATAAGTATAAACACTCAAGTACCCTTCCACGTGGGTAGTGATCGCTTCCTCTGATGCCGGTATCAGTTGATCTTTATTTCCCCAACCACAATCTTTCTTCATCAAATCAACAAGGCTTTGGGGTATCGAGCATATATATCTCGATACCAACTCATATTGACCAGCAACTAATGAGGGTTTCTCGACCTTAATGTCATAATCGATAACACATCCCCCGGAAATGAGTTCTTTGAGGTATGGCTCCACCACCGGTTTCTCACCGGTTGTCCGAGAGGAGGAAGAAACCTCTTTCTAAGGAATGGTATTAGATATCTTGGCCATCTAAATTTTCAAGAACAAAGAAGATGGGAAATTAAAATATTTTGGTGTTTGGTGAAGAACAAGCAAATAAAATTTTAAACCTGGAAATAGAGAACTTTGGAGTAGGTGGAGAACTGTGAAGGTTGGAATGAAAATATTTGAAGGTAAAGGTTTGAAATGATGAAGAATGGGGCTATTTATAGATTTCATAGTGATGATTCAAAATTGACAGTGGCCAACCATCGTCTAACGCGCATTTAGTGCCTTGTTAACTGGACCGGCAGGACATTTGTCACATACATTATAATCAGGCTCGATGAAGACGCCAGTGTGTATCTAGTCAAAGGTTGAAAAATCATATCGTTTCTCGCCACATTCTTTCCAAGAAACGAGGGGACTATCTGTATACTGTCAAAACCGAGTTTTCCCTTCGTGTGTTTAATCAAGATTGAAACATGATGGACTGAGGGTCATTATTATAATATCCAGCTCTGATGTGAAGTTATGTTAATAGACCGACCCGAGCTCAAGTCAGTATAAAGTTCGAGATCCAGAGACTTACCGATATCGAGATCGAGGCAATATCAAGCTCGAGACCCAAAGACCGACCGATACCGAGCTAAAGTTAATATCAAGGGTCGAGGGTAAATAAACCGACCAATACCGAGATCAGCCAAGACTGAAATCGATCCAAGAGACAAAAAGTCGTTATAGCCGCACTAGGGAAGAGAATCTCGGCAGAAATCAAGGAAAAGCTAGTTAATTAATTTAGAATGGGATCCCCACTGTGTATTTTTAATTATACCCAAAGTAAGATTCCTCTCCTATATTAATAATGACTATCATTTGTAAATACGAGATTGATTGATTGACAGATTGATATACATTCATACACTCTCACCTTCAGAGATTATTGAGATTTACATAACATCTAGCAAATATTATCATTTTTTGGCTTTTGATTCATCCTGTTCATTTATCAATCATTCTCTACTCAATTTGGGTTTGTATTCATTCTTTTTTACAGTCAATATTCAATATATCTCTACTTTTTTTTTTATTTGTACAAAGTTATACCACGTATTCTTAGAACCATGTATAAATTCAACTCTATCCGTTTTTCGGGTAAACAATGATCAAGGAGCACTATCGCTAAGGTGAATTTCTCCTTTTCCTTTTTGCGTTTTCCTCTTCTCTTATTTTATTCTTCTTGTGTGTGGGGAATGTATGCATACAGTCAAGCGAGGTTTTACTTTAGTCCGGGATTCCTAGACTTTTAGGGCGGAGATCCTTTTAAGTTCGTTGCAAAGATCTTTAAAAATGCATGGCGAAAACCTTTAAAATTTAGCGGTAAAGACCCTTAAAAGTTGTGGTGAAGACATTTAAAAGTGTGCGACATATACCTTTAAAAGTTCGAGATGAACGCATTTAATAGTTTGAGTTAAACATATTTAAAAATTCGAGTCGAACGCCTTAAAAGTTTGAGTCAAACACCTTTAAAAGTTTGAGACAAACGCCGTTAAAAGTTCTCAACCAAAAACCTTTAAAATTTCGTGACGAATACTTTTAAAATTTCGAGACGAACTGTAACACCCCGGAATATTTTGAAGTACTTAGGCTCTATAAAGAAAATTGATGTGCGCTAATTATATTATTTTTGTGAAGACAAGTGATATTATAAGAATTATATCAATTGATCATGATAATATATGTATGAGGTGCATTAAGAATGGTTTATGGTCTAAGAAGAGCCCCAAGGCTAAGTCAAGTTGAAAACTTTATGATAGGATAAAGTTTGAAGTGAGTTCGCATAAGATACTACTTCAAACGAATGCTGCGACCAAACTATAACAACTTAGGAGGTGATCTACCTATCACATTAAATCACTTTGAGTCTAGTTTCCAACTCTTCAAACTGTTCATCATTTGGACACTCCTACAAGAAAGTATGGCCAAATTACCAAAGGCTGGAAACACATGTGATTCTGCGATCAGATGTGCGACCGCAAAATCATCATGTGATCGCAAAACAACTCCTGCGACCGCAAAACTGGTCGAAGAATGGACCTGTGCAGCCCATGATTTTGCATCGATTTTGCGGTGCATTATGCAACCCGCATAGCCATTTTGCGGTCCATTATGCGACTGCAGACCTAATTTCGGAGGGTTAATTTATCTATTTTCATAAATAAGCTTTGGGGACTATTTTGGGCAATTATCTGAGAGTTTTAAGAGAGAAGTGAGAGTGTTCTAGAAAGAGGAAGTAGATGAATTGTTTTGTTCATCAATATTTTTTCCAAGCTTTGAAATCCAACAAGGAAATTTCATAAGTTCTTCATCTAAGAGGTAAGGTTCCATACCCTAGTTTTCAATTTCGAATTTGGGTAGAAGATGGTTGATTAGGAATATGATTCTTCGGTATGAGTGTATTATTAATACATGTATGTAGCAATAAGATTTGTGAAAAGATTGTTGAGGTCAAATAAGTAAAGATTGGGTTGTACAATGAAGGAAATATTATAGAAGAACCTTGTAGCCAAATTTGCACACATAGTGTTTGATAAAATGCTCAAATAAGCTGAGACCATGAATACCTTCCTAATTTGTGTTCAATTTTGTTAGGTCTCAAAATAGATTGGGATTGCTAGAATTTCCGGAACGTTGTAGTAATTTAAGGAAAGCTCAAAGCAAGGTATGTTAGCTAAACTTCTTTCATAGAATTGAATTCTATGATGCTCTTGTAAGTCCCGAGTTATTCTTTATAAATCAATTAGTCCGAATAAGCTTTGTGTTGAAAGGTATATGTTCAAAATATATTTCAGATGCTCTTATAATATGATGTTATCCTTCTAGAATGTGTTCAAAGCATGATTTGGATATAAAAATGTTATGACTTCAAGTAGTGTTTCAAGTGAAGGCTATTATGCCAAATTGTGTAAGAAGTCTCAATGTGCATAAGTCTCTTAATTGCTCATAGGTATACTAAAAGTCATTATTAGGGATTCCTTATTGTCAATAATCTATATAGATGCTTGAAAGTGAAAGTAGTGAGTTGGGGATATAAAATGTGATATAGTGAGTTGGGGATATAAAGTGTGAACATCGTACCAAGAGTGAAAGTTATATTTGTGGCCAATAGCGCCAACGAAATGAAATGATGTGTGTAATATTATGAAATGAGCCTTGATTCAACTATTCTGAATTGACTCCAAAAATAGAATTATCGAAAAGCTTATGTACTAAGTCATATCCAAATGTGATTGTTCTAATTAATGCTATGGTTGGTAGGTATTTCCAATATGTTTTGAGTTCTTACATATTCTTGAGTTGAAATTTTATATTGCCCTTTCTAGGGAAAGATATTTCAAAAGTATTCTATATGATGATGTAGATGATAATAATCATTGAAAGTAAAGAAATAATAGTGTGAAATATGATATACGGCCACAGTGCCATAAAAGAAGAATCATATGTATGGTCAAGAGAGCCAAGGAAATAATAGTGTTGTAAGTGGTTGAAAGTACGAATTAAGTGTTATAGGGTATGAAAGGATATGAGATGTACGTATTTGTACTTTTGTTTCCAATGTGTTATATGATAAACCCTACGTTCTTGTTAGTAAAGCCTATGATGTTCCTAAATGTTCTAAATGCTCTTAATGTTCTACGATCACCCATGGCAAGTACACGTAAGTGATAGTGTGAACATGAAATATGGTCGTTTCCTAAATGAGAATTATTAAGTGTTGTATGTCCCAATGGTTTCAACTATAGTTGTATGCTTCTGAAATAATGCATGTAAATAACTTCGATTGTTAAGTCCCCAAGAGTCATGAACCTAGATAATGACCTCAAGAGGTCAGGGGAGTGAATAATCAGATGGAAGGGAGATGTCCTTTGTTAAATGATGATGAACCTTAAGAAACGGAATTGGGCCCATGTGCCATTGAAATCGACCTATTGATTTACAATGCACATACTAATGTAATGAGTTGTGTTTCTCCACGATGAGCATGAACGTGAAGTATTCCAATGATATGAGTAATTACAACCTTAAATGTAATGACAAACTATGTCGCTTTGAGTTTATATATGGTATTGTGATTGGGATTACACCTCCACCCGCATGCATTGGGGTGAGGCAGCAAGACCGCTTTTTATAGGGATTGTGATACTGTGATACACCTCCACCCGCATATATTGGGGTGAGGCAGTAAGGCCCATTTGTGTGGAGCTTTGGTATTGTGGAATACACCTCCACCCCCATATATTGGGGTAAGGCGGTAGATCCGCTTTATGTAGGGATTGAGGTATTGTGATACACCTCCACCTGCGTATATTTGGGTGAGGAGGTAGGACCGCTTTGTGTAGGGATTGTGATATTATGGAGCACACCTTCACCCACATATATTTGGGTGAGGCGGCATGACCTCTTTATGTAGGGATTGTGGTATTGTGATATACCTCCATCTCCATATATTAGGGTGATGCAGCAGGGCCGCTTTGTGTAGGGATTGTGGTATGGTGATGCACCTCTACCTGCATATATTGGGGTAAGGTGGAAGGGCCGCTTTGTGTAGAGATTGTGGTATCGTGATACACCTCCACCCGCATATGTTGGGGTGAGGCGGCATGGCCGATTTGTGTGTGGGGGGGAGGGGGGGATGCATCTTTTAATGGATGCAGGTATACTTCTACATGATGATATGGACCTTTGATAGAGATCTTCTTCACTACTCAGCTTATGGTGAGCCCGCTACAGTTCTAGTCGGTGTTTTGGTCTAATTAATTTTATGTATATAGTTATCTATTGTCATAGAAGCTCCATGTATATTGTGGGTCATGTAATTAAAGATTTGAGTTTTGTCATGTATTCATGTTCACAGTATATACAGCTATTTATAGAGCTGTGTAACCACCACGAGATAGAAAATATGAGCCAAATGTATTTAATATGAAAGTCAAGATCTTATTATGTTATGGTAAATCATGCATGAGTAATGATGAGAGGTTAATGCAAATTAGGCTTGCTCGACTGAGTTTACTCGGTTGAGCGCTGGTCGCGCTCCTCGAGTTCGGGGTGTGACACGAACACTTTTAAATGTTCACAACAAAAATCTTTAAAATTCCGACGTGAATATCTTTAAAAGTTAATGATGAACACCTTTATAATTGTGTCAGATACCATTTTAAAATAAACTATCGATTTCAACATGTTGACAGTTTCTGATGTGCGCAGCTTCATCAAAAATCTTATATGTTTGTGTAGGAACGCCAAAATCATGAACCGTTTAATTTCACATACACTACACTTCCAAAATCTAAGACATATCCAAAATAAACTCCTTCAGAATCGTCACAAAAAAAATGTCGAAGTCAATTTTAGATCCCGACACGTTAATAGTTTCAAATTTGTGTAACTTCACCTAAAGAAATCATATCTTGCTGTAGGAACGTCGAAATCATGAACCGTTTAATTTATCAAAAACAAGATTTCAAAATCTAAGAAATTTTCCTAATTTGGAATAGAACACCTTCAGGATCGTCCCATGTAATATTTGATTTTTCCTTTGCATTCAACCACGTGGAATTTTCAGCATTGAGTGCCTTTGCACCAAAACGTTATACCTTGATATAGAAGCGCCTTGAAATCAACCATTTTAATCGAAGACTTGGAGGATTTACAACTTCGGCTTTGGCTTCAGTACTTGACGAACTTTTGAAGGCATGAACTTGAAGACCAGTGGACTTAAACACTTTAATTGAGGATTTTCCCTCCTTCTAAATAACTATAGTCATCCCCTTGGGTATACCAATTTTCCATTCAACCTTGCCCCATTGAACTATCACTATTTGATAATGCACAAAGTTCGCCGAAAGAATACATGTAAGATCGATTTTGAAGTGCCAATCACGTGGACTTTATTCCATTGTAGTCCATTTGAGAAACACTCAGGATGGCATACATTTTTAACTCATGCGACTGAACTTAGGATGAAATTCTAAACTTCCTACGTACCTTGGTAAAGAGGATCACGTCAAACCGTAGTTCAAAGCGGATGAGTTTTTTTTATCCCAACTTTTGTCTAGGCCACCTCTTTCGAGATTTTCAACCTAGCAAATGTTTTCTTTCCGTACACAGTTTATACTCTTGCGGGCGAGGAGTAACATGCAATTTATGATATCACATTAAGGAGCGTAGCAAATTGCGGTTTAAGCTCAAATTTGAATAGCCTCATGACATGCAGTTTAGACTCGTGCGTCCCAGAGTGTAGCAACTTGCGGTTTAAGCTTAAATTTGAAGATCCTCATGACATGCAGTTTGGGCTTGTGCATCCGGGAGCGTAATGATCATGCCCAACTATGCCTTATAAAAAGAACTAAGCGGTCGTTATAAAATTAATTCGGTTCAAGAGTCAGGACTCAAATCCCACAGAGAACCAACCCACTTGCTACAACTTTTCAGTATCACTAATGATAAGCTCAAACAACATCCAAAGTTCAAGATTGATTTATGAATTAACAAAAATTACTTAACTAAGAAAAATGACAATAAAAACTATCAACTAGCAAGAATGAGGTTGAATCAAGGATAAAAAGGTCTAGGGTTTATAATTTCCCCAATTACCGGATTAATTCCTAACACGTTAGCTATAATCTCGCCGCACCACTCTCTAAAGATGATGAGTACTTGTTTATCGCAATTATCTCTCAATCAATTACTATAATTTACTAGAAGTATTCTCTCGAATTACTCTAGCTGATAATTCGTACAACTCATAAAGATCACGCCAAAGCTTTGTTATTTCTAATCCCGTTTTTAAATCCAAGAAATTAATCACTTAACTCATTCAGAAGTGACGTTGTTCAACAACAATCTAATCAAGTATTTTCTTTCAAGCAACACACGATAACTAGACACGATTAATCAAGGGCCCGTCAATTAAAAAAACTAAGCACATAGTTGAACAATTAGAGAGTAAAAACGGCTCAATTATATCAATACGCAATCAAGAATTCATCCAAAATATTGGTTCCATCAACCCAAGATGATGGGTTTAACTAGTCATAATACTACTCAAAAATACATAAACCATTGTCAAATTAAAATTCATAGAAATAAAGAAAGAAAAGTAGAGAGAAACTCTTCGATTCATCTTCTTGAATGAACTTGAGGATCTTTCGGGCTCAACTTTGCTTCCACGATTGTATTCCTTGTCATCTTAGGTCAAGCGTGTGGCTCAAAATGCCAAAATAAGTTTCAACAATGGTATTCCTTGCAAAAGACATAATGCAGGAAAATTTGCCCTTGTGCTATAGTTGTGCTTCGCACATGGCCTAGTTGAGTTTTTCAGATTTTTCTGTGCTTTTCGAAGTTACTTCACTCCCTAGTCCGATTTTCCTTTTCTTCAAAAATTGCCTTTTTACTTCATTATGGCTCAAATTACCTCTATTCTTCACTCTTGGCTTCCTACATAACAAACTTCAACAATTAAGCTAAATTGGTCATCTTTTAACATTCAAAACACCTAAAAACACACCAAAGTAGGAGTAAAACATATCCGATTACATGTAATTCTAGCATAGTATCACCACCCCACACTTTAACCTTTACTTTTTCTCAAGCAAATACACGATATCACAGACAAATCACAAAGAAGCAATCAAGCTCATTCAAACTCCATGCCAAACGTTTATTCATAGACATCAACCACAAGAGTGAACACCTTTCTTTTGCTCTGATTCAAATATTGAAACTTGAAACTTTGCTCCTCACAAATCCCATTGTACCTCACAAATAAAGAAATGACCCCAAAACACACATCTATATTAACAAATTACAAGCACTTGGTAATATAAAACAAAATACTTACACTCATCAAGGAATTTCACATGCAACACATACAGTACCATAAGATTGCCCATTCTGTCCCTATCAACTAATGTAGGAGTCTCAATCCACAATCAAGTAGGACTTTTCAAAGCTTGTAATGTTGGCTTTGGGTAAGGTATGGATAATTTTGGTTATATAGTGACTAAATCTTTTCCTAAACACTTTAAGCATCACTAACTTCTACGTTTCCCACTCTTTTCTTTGTAAACACATTCCACATTTGTTTTTCACAGCTTAAGTAGAAAAGTCCCCAACTTATTATTTTCTTTTGTCTCCCTCTTAGATTTCCCAACTACATCTTTTTTTTAATAATGGAGCTTCAAAAAGGAATTATAAAGGGACTTAACTTTTATTACTTTTGTTCTTTGGTGCAACTTGAGTTTCCAAGTACATAGTATTTTCTCATAACCACAACCTTTGTCCAATCACACAACCTAAAGTAGTTAAGAGGGAGATGGGTCAACAAGAGAGATTAGTGCAAAATGGACATGGCTTGTAACATGGGTTGCCAAAGAAAAGTTTAATAGGTGCAAATTTGGATTCTAGGGATATTCATTCATTTGGTAGGCTAATTTAGGCACAAGTGGTTTATATCAAAGAAGGCCTACTTTCACTTTAAGGATCAAACATTCCTAGGATTTCGCCTCAAACAACAAGCAGGGCAAGTTCTATACTGACATGCATACACTGAAATGCATAACAAAAACTCCACACACAATATACATGGGATTTACAAGTCACTATGTTTCACCGTCAATGTACAAACATGAGCTCAGAAAGTAGGTTCAAGAACAACTTAGGTGATTCTCACAAAACACATCTATTCAAAAATTGAATTCTCTTTGCTTCAGGTTCTCTCTATCTTTTTTTAAATTAAAAACAGAAAGAACAAAAAAAAAAGAAAAAAATGCTTGGTTCAAAAGAAAAAACTCAATGGGAAAGTACCAAGTCCAAGAAAACCCAATGATATTACTATGCTAGAAAAATAAATAAACTACACTACAGATAAGATATTCTCCCACCCCACACCTAAGAATCTGCAATCTCCCCAATGAAGTAAAATAAAGAACAGAAGTGAGGAAATACTCCCTCTAAGTATCGTAGTCGGAGTCGCCAGCATCAGAGTCACCAACGTCCTCGACATCTGCTTTTCCTGCAGTATCATCAACAACAGTGGTTTGAGCACTCTAGGAAGGTCCAACAACAGGGTCTGGGGCTGGCAAAGCAAAAGTAAAAGTACAAGAATGAGGTGCCTCTTCCTCGTCAGACTCATCATTGCTTTCATCATCCTCTTCTGCTGACATGGGTGGTGTGACTTCGTCCTCAGATGGATGGACATCACTATCTCCATCAATGTTTAGTGCGAACTTCGATTCAGCACTAAATGGTATAGACTCTACGAAATCTCTATCAATTTCCTCTGGCTTCTTAACTTTAGAGGCAATAATAGACCACGGTTGTTTGAAGTTATCAATGATCACATCGATTTTTTGGTCAGCCCAACTTCATAGATTTTTCGGGGCCCCTGATCGTAGAGTTGTCCAATTTAGTCTCAGTTGGCTGCTTCACATCGCCCCCTTGGTTGGACACTTTAAACTTATCCTTCATGTATTTTGTCAGGGTATTTCCATAAAACAAATGACACCTTAACCAACTCAATGTCCGTTATATCTTGACGAGTCCAAAACACCACTTTAATTATTCTCGCTAGTCAAAGATAGTATAGTAGAATATCGTATACACAAGGATTGAAGTTAACAGTATTTTCGTAGTTTCTAGCTTGATTGCTAATCAGGAGAATCAACAATCGAGATTTATATGATTAATAACTAAAATTAACTAAAAATCTAAAGTTATTGACTAATGACCATCGAAACAAGGAACAAACACAGAAGGTTATCAATAAAAGAAGATAGGGTTTTGATAGGATAGGTGCAAGATAATTATTGGGATATAACTCTAGATAATTCACTTCTAATGTTCAAGTGAGTCTCTCGAATTCACTCAATTATTAGTTCAAACGTTCAGCAAAAACTCCTCTCTCGATTAAGTTTTAATCTCACAAGATGAACCAATTTAAGCACGTGAAGATATGCAAGAATGCGTAATCATCCAAAACGATTCAATACATAAAACTAGAATTATATCCACAAACAATTATCAATACACCAAATTCATCAAACACTAAAGAGAACTACTCCATAGATATGGAGTGATTCATCACAAATATGTTTAAAGTAAAGGAAAACATAAAATAATCCAAACTCGGGTCTTGAGTGAGGATTGAATGATGAACTCCTTATGCTTTTACTTCTCCAACTCCTCCTTAGCCTCCTTAGGTCTCCAATTTGTCAAAAGTCCCCAAAAATAACGTGTTTCCATGTATTTATACCAAGTAGGGTCGGACCCAGACGAAATAACCTTCTCCTAGCTGAAATAGGAAAATAACTATGTAAAAATTGCACAGGCATGCCGCGTGGGGCGACGCTCTATGCGGGGAGGTTGTGGGGAAATCCAAAGAGTTTAAATTTGTTAGGCAGCAGAAAAATGCACATGCACGGCACCCCACACGCCGCGACGATGGGGATTTCTCAGACTTCAAAGCTTCAAATCACTCGAATTATCTTCATAACATCAACATCACTCGGAATCACTCCTACAAAACATAAAAGATACAATAAGTGTAAAACACTATCAGTTAAAGCTCAAAAGGAATAAATTGGAGTGCAATAAGAGATTAAAACACAAGATTATAGCCTACCATTAACACCCCACACTTAAACCATTGTTCGTCCTTGAGCAATCAAACTACACTTCATATTGACACGACCTTTTTAAACAACTCTCATAACGCATCATATCAAGAATATTTAAAATAGATTAAGCACAACACCATAACATCCTAGCCTCAAGATTTGACTCAAAAGCACCACACATTAATATAACCCGCTCACTTACTCTAGCACAGAGGTCAATCATTACCTTTCCTTCATGAATCAAGTTCCCTCACACAACAATAGATAGTAGGTCCACACACAATGAAAATTAAGAACAATTAGGAACTCAAGATAGAAAAAATTCGCTCACTCTCAGAAACAACATTCATGTTCCACAAAAGACGTACCATAATCTTTCCCGTAGTGTACTACTCTACTAATTGAGCTAATTCAGTCAAGGATCAAGTAGGACTTTAATTGGTTGTAATGTAGGCTGCGGGACAGGTAGGATACATTTAGATATAAGAGTGACTACACCTCCTTAAGCACTTTAATACATACAATTAACCATTCAAAACCCCACACTTATATCAATCCGAAACTCCACCTTCACATCAATATACATTAACTCTCTACTTCTTTAAGCACAAATACATCAAGTTACCACTATCAAAGAACACTTTTCACACTCATACATTTATATTTTTCTTTCTTTTTTCAATTCAAGCGGCTCTTACTTTTTCAAAACAGTGCACCTTCTTCTTTATTTCTTTAGTTCTACTCAAAAGCCAAACCAACCACCCCACACTTCAACTTTTACAAAGTTCATGACAAATTCAAGTGCTCATGAGAGGTACAAGGTTCAAATAGATGGTTAATTCAAGCAGACGGGTAAGGCTTGTACTGTGGTTTCCAAAGAAACATGATTACATGCTCAAAGGGGTTAACTAAGATACATAACAATTAGGTGGGTAAAAGCATATAATTGGCTCAACCAAGAAACGCATATATCACTTCCAAGACTGAATAAAACTACTATTTTACTTTGCAAACACACAGGGCAAGTTCTAGATATCAAATGCAATGCACATAATAACACAAAATCTCACACACACATGGCACATAACTCACTCAGGATTGGACTCATCAAGACACTCTAGTCAAAGTAGTTAAGGAAAGTTAAGAGTATACAATTTAAGGTACTTATACAAGAGTCAAAGACTGAGCCTAAGCGTCACAACTAAAACACTTATTATTCTCAAGGCATAAGAAATTTAAGAGATATTACTTTCATTTCAAATCATACCACAAGGTTTCCTAATCCTAAAAAAATAAAAATCAAATACACCCGGTTCAAATAAAACCCTTGGAAAAGAACCGCGGCACAAAGAAAAACCAAGGGGAAATTATTATACTACCTAACAAAAGAAAATATTTTTTTATTTTTCTTTCGACTTTAATCCCTCAAGAAACCCGTCGAATGATATCCATCGTTGGGAAAAATTGAAATTCTTTCAATTTTTATGGTTTTTTTAATTTTATTTAAATCTCTAACTACTAAAACTAATACATATACATACAACATAAGAAAATATCCCCCACCCCACACTTTAAGTTGTGGCATGTACCCATGACACACAATTAAAAAATATAAGGTAAAGGACACTTCCCTGAACATCAAGTCGGGGTCTGAGTCAAAGTCGGGATCCATTCCTTGCCTTTGAACTAACGCGCACATCCATGCAGACAACTTTTTCTCAGCTTTCTTGGGGTGCACCCCACACTTATCTTTCTCACTCGCCGCAGCCTTCTCGTTTGAGCCCTTCACTTTCCACTCAACACTTGCAGTTAGCTTTGGATTCTCCTTTTTCACCATTGTTTATACATTCATCTCGAAAGTTACAGTCTCTTCACTCACTCTAAGCATGAGCTTTCTCTAGTGTATACATAATACTACTCTACATGTTTCTAAGAATGGTCTTCCTAAGATGAGGGAGGCCTCCTTGTTCTCCTCCATATTCGCTACTATAAAATCTACAGGAAATACGAACGTATCTACCCGAACTAAGACATCTTCCACTATCCCCTCAGGTATCAGAGTCGTTTGGTCTGCCAGCTGCAAAGATATTGGCATTGGCCTTATCTCTCCAATCTTCTTCTCCAGTTTCCTGTAAATAAATAGAGGCATTAAGTTAATTGAGGCACCAGAATCACATAAAGATTTATCAAAATTAATAGAGCCTAAAGAACAATGTATAGTAAAACTCCTTAGATATCCACACTTTTGTGGGAGTTTGTTTTGCAATATCGCACGGCAATGCTCTGTGAGCTTGACCACTGAGGTCTCTTCTATCTTCCTCTTCTTTGTCATGATCTCCTTCAAGAATTTGGCATAAGCTGGAATTTGGGAGAGCATTTATGTGAATGGAAAATTTACATTAACCTGTTTCAGCATATCCAGAAATCTCTGAAATTGCTTGTCCATCTTTTCTCTATATATTTTTTGAGGAAAAGGTATAGCGGGCATATGATCGCTCTCATTAGATTCCTCCCTTCTTGAAGTTTCCTCCTTTTTGTCAGCTCCCTTCTTGCCTTTCTTTTTCTTATCAATATCATTTTTCAGCTGCTCCTATTGCCACCCTTATCGCTCCTATAGCCACCCTTATCGCTCCTCCCAGATAATATTCCAATAAACACAACAATAGTGAAATGTCACCCTTATACCCACATAATATCAACGGTGAAATGTCGCCCTTATCTCCCCAAAATAATAACTCACACAACACAATAATTTCTCAAAATAATAACTCACACAATACAACAATTTACATGGAAAATGATCACGACAACATGACAAAAATCAATTTATATCACAATTTGCCCAATGGCCACAACCAAATTCCAAAGATATAACAAAATCAATTAATTTCACAACAAATAGCCCAAGGCTCCACACAATATATATAACACCCAAAAATAATTAAAAGAGATATAAATTACTCAACATAAAGCAAAGCCTTCATTAACTCCAAATTTTTCAATAATTATATAATCACCTCTTCTTAAGCTCATTTAATTAATTAATTACAGAGGGAAGAATCCAAAATTAAATTAAATTCTAATAATTATCAAACCAGCAAATTCATAGAATTTTATAAATAATCAAATAACAATCACATCAAATTGTCATATAACAACAGATTCAACAACAATGATTTAGGTACGATAAATAGATGATTAAATATATGCCAACAATTATCCAATTTACTACACAATATGTTCAAGACTTTAACTCAATAAAATTTGCACATATAAACCAAGTACGTACTCGTCACCTCGCGTACATGGTTTTCAATTACACAAATTACACATAAGACTCAATGCCTAAGGGGAAATTCCCCCACTCGAGGTTAAGCAAGACACTTACCTTTTTGAAGTGAGGCCGATATTTCAAAATAGCCTTCTTGCTTGAATTGGCCTCCGGACAGCTCAAATCCCAACCAAGCTTGTGAAAAATCCCTCCAGAATCGCCCAAATCCGAGCTCCAAAAATCCAAAAACGAAAATGGCAAAATGACCAATTTTTGGTCCTTAACATTCTTCCCAGATTCGCACCTGCTTTTACTGTTCACGCACCTGCGAATCACTGTTTACGCACCTGCGAATCATTGTTCATGTTGCTGCCCAGAAAATTCCAGCAGCTTATCTTCATGTCCGAATTGATCCGTTAACCTTCTAAAATCAACCCGAGGCCCTCGGAACCTCAACCAAATATACCAACATATCCCAAAATATAATACGAACTTAGTCGAGGCTTCAAACCATGTCAAACAATGCCGAAATTACGAATCGCGTATCGAATCGAATTATAAGTTTTCAAATCTTCCAACTTCTATATTTTGCGCCGAAACGTATCAAATCAATCCGGAATGACTTCACATTTTACACATAAGTCATAATTGACTTAATGGAGCTATTCCCATTTCCGGATTCAAAATCCGACCTCATTATCAAAAATTCACCCTTCAGTCGGACTTTTCCAAAATCTTATATTTTCCAACTTTCGCCAAAATGTGTCGAATTGTCCTACGGACTTTCAAATCCAAATACGAATATACGCCTAAGTCCGAAATCATCATACGAAGCTATTTCCATCCTCGAAATTCTATTCCGGGGTCGTTTGCTCAAAAGTCAACTTTCCGGTCAACTCTTTCCATTTAAGCTTCTAAATAAGAATTGCTCTTTTAATTAAATTCCGAATCTTCAGTAAATCAAACTCGACCACACCCGCAAGCCATAATACATATTACGAAGCTTCTTGAGACCTTAAGCCACTGAACGGGGCATTAATTCTTAAAACGACAAGTCGGGTCGTTACACATTTAGCATATTAAATATTAAACTGCATATTTTCTCTCTGATTTCCATAATAATTTGCTATTTGCCTTGTTTGTTTCATAATTAAATCATAATTATTGTATGATTGTTGTCTTATAATTTTATATTAATTGTTGTATTTATTGGAGAAATTTCTTCTATAAGAATTGGTAAATGAATATGTTGGAGGATCGGGTTGCACGCCGCAACAGAATTAATTATAATGAACATATTGGAGGATCAGGTTGCACGCCGCAACAGACTTATTAAAAAGTCTATATTGGAGGATCAGGTTGCACGCCGCAACAAACTTATTAAAAGTCCATATTGGAGGATTGGGTTGCACGCCGCAATAAACTTATTTAAAAGTCGACATACATATATATATATATATATATATATATATATATATATATATATATATATATATATATATATATGGGGGATCGGGTTGCACGCCCCAACAGACTTGATTAAAATGAATATATTGGAGGAGCGGGTTGCACGCCGCAACAGAACTAAATGTGACAATATTGTGAGAGCGGGTTGCACGCTGCAACAGAATTAAATGTGTATATTGTGAGAGCGGATTGCACGCTGCAACAAAATTGATGGAAATGATAATTGGTTATGACTGCTGAGTCGACTTCAATTATAATAAACGAGTTACCTGATTTATTTCTATTATTGTTGTTGTTACTAATATTGCGTACAGGTAATGTAAGTGACCCGCCTTAGCCTCGTCACTACTTCGTCAAGGTTAGGCTTAGCACTTACCAGTACATGGGGTCGGTTGTACTGATACTACACTCTACACTTCTTGTGCAAATTTTGGAGTTGGTCCCAGTGGCGTACCATAGACTTCCTCGGATTTCAGCTACTCAGAGGAGACTTGAGGTATAACTGCACGGCGTTCGCAGTTCTGAAGTCCCCGTCTACTTTACTTTAGTTGTGTGTTTGTTTCCAGACAACTTAATTTTGTTCAGACCTTTATTTTTATTTATTCTAGAAGCTCGTGTACTTGTGACACTAATTCTGGGATGGTATTTAGACCCCGTCATTTTATGGGTTATTCACTACATTTCAGACTTTACTTCCGCAATTGCTCTTTGATTATTAATAAATTTAAAAATTGTTTTAAAAAAAAGATAATATTATTCTAACGTTTGCTTGTCTAGCAAGTGAAATGTTAGGCGCCATCACGGTCTGAAGGTGGGAATTTCGGGTCGTGATAGTTGGTATCAGAGCACTAGGTTACATAGGTCTCACGAGTCACGAGCAAGCTTAGTAGAGTCTTAAAGATCGGTACGGAGACATCTATACTTATCTCTCAGAGGCTATGAAGTTTAGGAACAATATCACTTCTTTCTTATTCTGTCATGCAAATTAATTCTATCATCAATGATTGAACCATTCTACTCTTATTCTCTCCTAGATGGTGAGAACATGTAATTCCTCTACTGATGGACAGGGACCAGAACCCCCGGTGGCAACTATGGCTAGGGGTAGAGGTCGAGTTCGTGCTAGAGGCCGAGGTAGAGCTCAGTCCGGAGCTCGAGCAGCTGCACCTGTTGTAGAACCTCAGGTAGACCTTCAGGAGGAGGTTCCAATTCAGAATGTACCAGCTGGACCATTTCAGGTCCCAGAAGGATTCATAGCCACTCCAGTACTTCAGGACGCTCTAGTCTATTTGGTAAGTCTTATGGAGGGCGTAGCCCAGCCGTCTCACAGGCTGGGGGAGGAGCACAAACTCCCACTACTCCCGCTCCGGAGCAGATGGCTCCCCAGAATCAAGCTCCAGTAGCCCCGCCAGTTGGGGTAGCTCAACCAGTTATTGCGGCATTGATCGGGGATAGTCCTGCCATGTCTTTTGAGGCCTTATTGAGACTGGATAAGTTTACCAAGCTCTTTCAAGTTCACTTCAGTGGTACACCTTCTAAGGACCCACAGGATTATCTTGAACGCTGCCATGAGGTGCTGCGGAACATGGGTATAGTTGAGACCAATGGGGTTGATTTTGCTATATTTCAGATGGCGGGTTCCGCCAAGAGGTGGTGGAGAGATTATACATTGACCCGGCCAGTCAGATCGCCTGCACTTACATGGGAGAAGTTCTCTCAGCTATTTCTGGAAAAGTTCCTCCCTATCACACTGAGAGGGGAATTCCGCAAGCAATTTGAGCGTCTACAGTAGGGAAGTATAACTGTTAGTCAGTATGAATCCCGTTTTGTGGATTTGGCCCGTCATGCTCTCCTTTTACCACCTACGAAGGGAGAGAGAGTGAGAAGTTTTATAGAGAGACTAACTCACCCTATCAGACTTCATATGGACAAGGAGACCAAAATTTAGATTTCGTTTCAGGCGGATGCTAATGTCTAAAGGAAGATCGAGATGGTTCTTGCACAGGAGAGAGGGCAGAGGTCCGATAAGAGGCCTTATTAGTTTGGTGGTTTCAGTGGTGCCTCGTCTGGAGGCAGGGGTAATTTTGGTAGGGGTCATTCTCCCAGACCGTTTCACTCAGCACTTCATGTATCTCCCGGTGCTTCAGGGAGTCACGGTCCTATTATGCCTTACTCTGGGCAGCCAGTATTCAGTTCACATTCAGCTCCTATCAGTACATCACCACTCCAGAGTTACTACAGCGGTTATCCGGCCGATTTGGGTCAGCTTCAGCTTTAGTAGCCATGACATCAGGATGTGTGTTATGAGTGTGGAAATATTGGTCACATCAGGAGGTATTGCCCTAGATTGGCGAGTAACAGATCTCGGCAAGATTCTCGTGCCATCAAACCGGCACTAGTTGCTTCACCGCCTGCTTAGCCAGCTGCGGGTAGGGGTCAGTCAGCTTGAGGGAGAGGTCAGGCCATTAGAGGCGGAGGTCAGGCTATTAGAGGTGGAGGTCAGACCGTTATAGGTGAAGGCTAGCCAGTTAGAGGCCGCCCCAGAGACGCAATTCAGAGTGGTGGGGCCTAACCCCGATTTTATGCTTTTCCAGCTAGGCCTGAGGCTGAGTCATCTGATGTTGTGATCACAGATATTATTCCAATTTTCCATAGAGATGCTTCAGTTCTAATTGATCCAGGATCTACTTATTCCTATGTGTCCTCCTATTTTGCTTCATATTTGGTTGTGCCTTGTGATTCTCTTAGTTCTTCTATTTTTGTATCTACACCGGTAGGAGACTCTGTTGTAGTAGATCATGTCTATCATTCATGTGTGGTTACTATTGGTAATCTTGAGATTAGTGTGGATCTTTTACTTCTTGATATGGTAAATTTTGATGTCATCTTGGGTATGGATTGGCTGTCACCTTATCATGCTATATTGGATTATCATGCCAAGATAGTGACCCTAGCTATATCGAGGTTACCTCGGTTAGAGTGGAAAGGAACTCCTGGTCATTCTACCAGCATGGTTATTTCTTATATAAAATCTCGGCGTATGGTAGAGAAAGGGTATCTAGCCTATTTGGCTTATATTCACGATCGCAGTGCGGATGCTCCTTCTATGGACTCAATACCAGTTGTTCATGAATTTCCAGAAGTATTTCCTGCAAATTTGCCGGGGATGCCACCCGACAGAGATATTGACTTCTGTATTGACTTGACTCCTAGCACTCAGCCTATTTCTATTCCACCATACCGTATGGCCCCGCCGGAGTTGAAAGAATTGAAAGAGCAGTTACAAGACTTGCTTGATCAGGGATTTATTAGACCTAGTGTCTCACCCTGGGGTGCACCAGTATTATTTGTAAAGAAGAAAGATAGCTCTATGCAGATGTGTATAGATTATCGACAGTTTAACAAAGCCACTATCAAAAACCAATATCCACTGCCCGGAATTGATGATTTATTTGATCAGATTCAGGATGCCAAGGTATTTTCGAAGATAGATTTGAGGTCTGGTTACCATCAGTTGAAGATTAGGGCATCTGCTGTCCCTAAAATAGCTTTTCGAACTCGGTATGGGCATTATGAATTCCTAGTGATGTCATTTGGGTTGACAAAAGCCCCAACAACATTTATGGATTTGATGAATCGGGTGCTCAAGCCTTATTTGGATTCTTTTGTGGTTGTATTCATTGATGTTATCTTGATTTACTGCAGCAGTCGAGAGGAACATGAGCAGTATCTTCGAAGTGTGCTTCACACCTTGAAGAATAATTAGTTATATGCCAAGTTTTCAAAATGTGAGTTTTGGTTAGACTCTGTTGCCTTTTTAGGGAATGTTGTATCGGCAGAAGGCATAAAGGTGGATCCTAAGAAGATTGAGGCTGTTCAGAATTGGCCTAAACCTACTTCAGTTACAGAGATCTGGAGTTTCCTGGGTTTAGCAGGTTATTATCGTCGGTTCGTGGAAGGGTTTTCATCTATAGCAAGCCCATTGACCAGATTGACCTAGAAAGGTGTCCCATTCAGATGGTCAGACGAGTGTGAGTTGAACTTTCAGAAGCTCAAGACCGATTTGACTACAGCGTCGGTGTTGGTATTACCTACAGGTTCAGGATCATATACAGTATATTGTGACTCATCTCACATTGGGCTTGGTGCAGTATTAATGCAAGATGGAAAGGTAATTGCATATGCCTCACGGCAGTTGAAAGTTCACGAGAAGAATTATCATGTTCATGACTTAGAATTGGCAGTCATTGTTCATGCGTTGAAGACTTGGAGGCATTACCTTTACGGTGTCTCGTGTGAGGTATTTACTGATCATCGTAGCCTTCAGTATCTTTTCAAACAAAAAGATCTTAATTTGAGACAGAGAATATGGTTGGAGTTGTTGAAAGACTATGATATCACCATTTTGTATCACCCCGGAAAGGCCAATGTGGTGGCCGATGCTTTGAGTAGAAAGGTTGTGAGTATGGGCAGTCTTGCGTATATTCCGGTTGGTGAGAGGCCATTAGCTGGAGATGTTCAGACTTTGTCTAATCAATTCGTGAGGTTAGATGTTTCAGAACCCAGTCGGGTTCTAGCTTGCATAGTCGCTCGGTCTTCTTTATATGAGCACATCAGAGAGACGCAGTATGATGATCCTCATTTACTTGTCCTTAAGGACACTGTGCGGCATGGTGATGCAAAACAGGTTGTTGTGGGGAAAGATGGGGTTCTGCGAATACAGGGTCATATTTGTGTGCCTAATGTGGATGGGCTTAGTGAATTAATTCTTGAAGAAGCACACAGTTCCAGGTATTCTATTCATCCAGGTACCGCCAAAATGTATCAAGAATTATGGAAACATTATTGGTGGAGGAGAATGAAAAAGGATATAGTTGCATATGTAGCTCGGTGTCTGAATTGTCAGCAAGTAAAGTACGAGCATCAGAGACCTGGTGGTTTGCTTCAGAAGTTAGAAATTCCTGAGTATAAGTGGGAGCGTATCACTATGGATTTGGTTGTTGGGCTCCCACAGACTCAGAGAAAATTTGATGTAGTTTGGGTCATTGTGGACAGGTTGACCAAGTCAGCACATTTCATTCCAGTGGCAGTTACCTATTCTTCAGAGAGGTTAGCTGAAATTTACATTCGTGAGATTGTCCGTCTTCACGGTGTGCCCGTGTCTATTATTTCAGATCGAGGTACACAGTTTACCTCACATTTCTGGAGGGCAGTACAGCATGAGTTAGGCACGCGGGTGAAGTAGAGTACATCATTTCTTCCACAGACAGACGGATAGTCAGAGCGCACCATTCAGATATTGGAAGATATATTTCGCGCTTGTGTTATAGACTTTGGAGTTTTTTGGGATCATTTCTTGCCACATGCGGAGTTTGCTTATAATAATAGCTACCAGTCGAGCATTCATATGGCTCCATATGAGGCATTATACGGAAGGTGATACCGATCGCCAGTTGGTTCGTTTGAACCAGGAGAGGCTCGGTTGTTGGGTACCGATTTGGTACATGATGCCTTGGATAAGGTCAAGATTATTCAGGATCGACTTCGCACGGCTCAGTCTAGGAAAAAGAGTTATGCCGACCGTAAAGTTCGTGAATTTGCATTCATGGTTGGAGAAAGAATATTGCTTCGGGTTTCACCTATGAAAGGTGTAATGAGGTTCGGAAAGAAGGGCAAGTTGAGCCCTAGGTATATCGGACCCTTTGAAATTCTTGAAAGGGTGGGTGAAGTAGCTTACAGGCTTGCATTACCACCTAATTTATCAGCGGTTCATCCAGTGTTCCATGTGTCTATACTCCGAAAATATCATGGTGACCCATCCCACATGTTATATTTCAGCTCTGTCCAATTAGACAAAGATTTGACTTATGAGGAGGAGCCGGTAGCCATTCTAGACCGACACGTTCGTCAGTTGAGGTCAAAGAGTTACCCTTCAGTTCGAGTGCAGTGGAGAGGTCAGCTTGTTGAGGCAGCTACTTGGGAGTCCGAGTCGGACATGCGGAGTAGATATCCCCACTTTTTTGCCAATTCAGGTACTTTTCTATGTCCGTTCGAGGACGAATGTTTATTTTAGAGGTGGAGATTTTGATGACCCAAAAGAGTTTTTGATGACCCAAAAGAGTCATCTTGTGAATTAAGACTCTATTCCGGGCCCGTTAGCCTTAAAACTTTATTTTTTACTCACCTCGATTTGCATGCATAGTCCGGGCGTAAATCTAGAAAGCTTTTATGTGGAAATTTATGAAGTAATAATTTTTGGGATTTAAAATTGATTTTTAGTTGACTTTGGTCAACGTTTTGAGTAAACGGACTCGGATCCGTGTTCCGACATTCTCGGAAGGTCCATAGTAAAATATAGGACTTGGGTGTATGCCCGAAATCGAATTCCGAGGTCCCTAGCTCGAGAAATATATTTTTGCTGAAAATTGTAAGACTAAAATTCTATGGATTTAAAGAAATTGATTAATGTTTGATCTCGTTGGTATCGGGCCCGTATTTTTTTTCGGAGCCCGGTATAGGTTTATTATAATATATAATATATAATATTGGAGTTGATTTGACGTGATTCGGACATCTGGTTGAGAAGATAGTAGTTTTGAAATGTTCTTGAGGAATTCATGAGTTTTGGTACTAAATTTATAGTTTTAGGTGTTATTTTTTGTGCTTTGTTCATACGAGCAAGTTCGTATGATATTTTTAGACTTGCGTGCATGTTTGGTTTGCAGCCCCGAGGGCTCGGGTGAATTTCGGATACACTACGGAGTGATTTTAAAACTTAGAAAATTGCTTGTGTAACTGGTGTCTATAGCAGGCCTCTTATCTCGTAATTGCAAGATCAGGCTTCGCAAATACGAACCAAGCAGGTATGGCAATTGCGATATTTTTATCGCAATTGTGAAGAAAGCCTAGGCCAGCAATTCTCGCAATTGCGAAGGATCAATTGTCGCAAATGCGACATACTCTTCGCATTTGCGAAGGCGGCGAAAATGTGAAGGTTCTCGCATTTGCGATGACCCCTTCGTATTTGCAAGGTTCGCAATTGCGAAGCTTAGGTCGCAAATGCGACATCCGCAGCTGATAACTTTGGACTTAGACGGGATTTTTCATTCATTCTTCAATTTTTCGAACCCTAAACCTCAAGAGGCGATTTTCACGGGAAAATATTGGGGTAAGTGTTCCTTATCCTATATTGATTATATTTCATGATTTCATACTCATTTATATCATGAATCCGAGAATTTATGAAAGAAAAATTAGATTTTTATAAATTCTTCCAAAAACGAAAATTTAAGATTTGAAGGTCCATTTGATATCGAAATTGGATAATTTCTGTATGGTTGGACTCGTCTCGGAATGGGTGTTCGAATTTCGTAAGTTTTTCTGAGATTTGAGACATGGGTCCTACTGTCGAATATTTTAATGAATTTCAGATTTTATCTAGAAAATTAGTAAATTCATATGGAATTAATTCCTATGATTCGTATTGAGTATATTGAATTGTTTGTGAATAGATTTGAAGCTTTCGGAGACAAATTTAAAAGGAAAAGTTGTGGTTGAGTAATTGATTGGAATTTGCAAAATGAGGTAAGTATCGTGGTTAACCTTGACTTGAGGGAATAAACTCTTAAATTAATTGTTATGTGAATTGCATGTGAACGACGTATAGGCGAGGTGACGAGTGTCTATACGTCGTCAAATTAATTGTTTGCATGCTTACTTGAAAAATCATAAATTGTTTTAAATCATGAATTAATTATTATAATAATTATTTCTCTCTTATTCTTTGTCAAATATTAATTCTTGAATTCTTGCATTAATTGTTACATGCTATTTGAATTATGTGCCTTAATTGTTATTTGACATTTAGCATATTAAATATTAAACTGCATATTTTCTCTCTGATTTCCATAATAATTTGTTATTTGCCTTGTTTGTTTCATAATTAAATCATAATTATTGTATGCTTGTTGTCTTATAATTTTATATTAATTATTGCATTTATTGGGGAAATTTCTTCTATAAGAATTGGTAAATGAATATGTTGGAGGATCGGGTTGCACACCGCAATATAATTAATTATAATGAACATATTGGAGGATCGGGTTGCATGCCGCAAACAAACTTATTAAAAAGTCCATATTGAAGAATCGGGTTGCACGCCGAAACAGATTTATTAAAAGTCCATGCTGGATGATCGGGTTGCACACCGCAACAAACTTATTTAAAAGTCAACATACATATATTTATATATTGGTGGATCGGGTTGCACGACGCAACAGACTTGATTAAAATGAATATATTGGAGGAACGGGTTGCACGCCGCAACAGAACTGAATGTGAATATATTGTGAGAGCGGGTTGCACGCTGCAACAGAATTGATGGAAATGATAATTGGTTATGAAGTTGGCTTCAATTATTATAAACGAGTTACCTGATTTATTTCTATTATTGTTGTTGTTACTAATATTGCGTACAGGTAATGTAAGTGACATGCCTTAGCCTCGTCACTACTTCGTCGAGGTTAGGCTCAGCACTTACCAGTACATGGGGTCGGTTGTACTGATACTACACTCTACACTTCTTGTGCATATTTTGGAGTTGGTCCCAGCGGCGTACCATAGACTTGCTCGGATTTCAGCTACTCAGAGGAGACTTGAGGTATAACTGCACGGCGTTCGCAGTTCTGAAGTCCCCGTCTACTTTACTTTAGTTGTGTGTTTGTTTTCAGATAGTTTTATTTTATTCAGACCTTTATTTGTATTTATTCTAGAAGCTCGTGCACTTGTGACACCAATTCTGGGATGGTATTTAGATACCGTTGTTTTATGGGTTATTCACTACATTTCAAACTTTACTTCTGCAATTGTGCTTTGATTATTAATAAATTTAAAAATTATTTTAAAAAAAAGATAATATTATTCTAACGTTGGCTTGCCTAGCAAGTGAAATGTTAGATGTCATCACAGTCCGAAGGTGAAAATTTCGGATCGTGACACTTACTTTTTTGTAGTGACGCAAGATTTAAATTTGTCTTTTACTATGAAAATGTTACCTGAGATAGATTGGTTCCACTGTTTTGCATTATTAGACAATACGTACGTGATCGATGAATATAGTAATTAGGATTGCTGGGTTAGACCAAGATAATTCAAATGTCACTAAATGAAAGGTGACTCATTCACATGATCTCAAACCTTGATATGTTTTGTGTAGGAGAGGGAATTATTTAACCATAACTGAAAAGGACGATGATTGGAATGAATTCTAGACGGCCGTAAAGATTTCAAGAGGATGGGTGCATTGTTGTAAAGATGTGCATCTAGAATTTATATTTGACAGTTTAAACTTTTGTCTCTTACCATGAATTTATTGTAGTTTTGAAATTATAGGTTCAAAATTATATTCTTTTTGAAATTTTAATAATTTTTATATATATTTATACTCCATGCTGAAAACAAGACCGTTCGCAGTGAGGTTTAAATTGTCAATATCACTTGTAAAGGTGCACCCAATAATAATTACACCATAAGAGTCTTTGAGCATGGATGCACACACATATTTCAATAATTTTGAAAAAATATAACATTATTATATATGGTTTAGAAAAAAAAAGTATGGGTTCACGTGAACCCATACCCTCAAGTTGGATACCCCTCTAATTCTAGGTAGGTACTTCTGTATAAGCTTCAATGTTAATCCAACTAGGATTTGCTAATAATAAAGAATAAGGTTACTTTTGGATATCCATTTATTAGATCATGTGTGTTTATTAAGAATACTAGTCTAATTTAAAGTTTGATGTGATGCTTTGGCCTAGCTATTTCGTTGATTTGTTTGGTATAAGAGATTAAGAGTAATAAAAGAAAACATTTATTTTTAGGTTACCAAACAAAAAGGACAAATAATTGCCCAAAAGCATTAATTAAAGGAATTAAATCCTCCTTAAAATCACCTGATTTGAGCTGGATATGTTCTGTTAAATACATGGACTGAAATGTCACACAAGAAGAATAGACTATGAAACCATATTTCCAACAACAGTCAATATCAATTTCACTACGTGGTCCTTAATTGGCCCCCATCAAAATTGGAACTCCAAATTAATTATTTCTGTTTTGTTTCTTTTATTTGTAAAAACATATTGTGCTCCTATGCATTTACCTTTTAATTATTGTGAATATTTTCACTATGATACAAAATTTTATATAGTTTTGTGACTGATATCTCGACATAAGACTTCTAATAATGTGAAAAACTTGCGATATGTAAGACTGATTTTTAAATTCCATGGTTCTTCCCCTTAATATACTGATTTTTAATTATAGTTTAAACGCTGACTAAATGTTAATAAGCGATCCAAAACTGACCATCCAAACTAAATTTTACGTATTTATATAGTACCATGTATTTACATCAAATGGTACTATATAAATACGTAAAGTGGGTGATTTTGAATTTTTTTTCTCCTTTTGCCTTATGTGCAGGACTTCAAGATTAGTAAGTGTTGCCCTTTACTTATCCTATAGACAATAATTTTAAGTTTTGACCTTAAAGTTATGTCCATAAAGCAAGAAGGGTCAAAAGTTAAAGACTTCCAAAAAAAGTATCATATTTCTGAAATGTTTTGCTTCACCCTCCTAGTTTTCTTATATTCACTCCGTAGTATTCATTTCTCTGTCTGAATTCCCCACGCATTCCGCAGAGCATAAGTCGCGGCCAAAAAGAAGGTAAAAAGCAAAACCAATTAAATACACAATTTATTTCACTCTTCTTTCTTAATGTTAAATTAATTTTTTGTTCCCAATTTATTTCACTCTTATTATTTTAATGCTCTGAATATTTGTCATTGCTACATTAACATTATAGTTTATAATATTTTACAAATTTAAAAATATGAATCTATTACGCTTCAATCCTAATTTATTTGAGTCAATTATAAGTATTTCATTATCAATCTTGTTTTATGCGCCAATTATACCTTATGTTGAATGTAATCATTTACACTCATGTATAAACTTGCATAATCACGTATATATCTTCAAAATCTTTGAATTATCCCCGATATTTGTTTGTCCATAAAACGGTACAGTTAAATTTATACGTAGTTTCTAGACAAGTGAATTAATTTGATCCTGAATAATACAATAATTGAAGAAATGTACAATACATACCCTTGAAATATAGACGAAACAGTAGAGATGACGGTTCCGGGAACAAGGTTTCCGGGCACAGCAATAATGAGATCAAAAGGCAAGAAAAAAAGATTGTATTAAGTTTTGTATATAATATAGTATACGTTTTGCCAGAAAATTCGTGTCCCTTACAATGATAACTGAGCTCACTATTTATAGCTATCTCTAGGGAAGGAGGTTCTAGGATCATGTTCTCCTTAAATGTCAATTATGAGGGTCATTGATGAATGCGTAACGGTGAACATAAATGCCAAATTCTCTGTAACAGACCATCATTCTTAATGCTGCAGAATATTCCCTATTAAATGTTACCGGGCGCAGAGCATTTAATACACCTTTATGAACGTTATCCTTTCTGGTGACAAGCGGAATGGCTGCGTTCGGTCTTCGGCCATCCTTGTCTTGGATTCCACGTGTCCTCCCTTTATGCGACCACGTGTCATATCATATTTCACCCTATGTAGATAGTTCCCTTGCTTTCCGGTGACATAACTTTATGTTACAGAAAAGTTGGTAGAAATACCTTTTTGGCTGAAATTACTGTAACTCCCTCTGAAGGTCCCTTACAGTTGATTAGACGCACATCTCTCCCCATTAAATGCTCCGAACACGCGTCATCCCTTGATTCAGCACGACTTTTGCCGATTATTGAGGTAATCATGGCCATGAATTTAGCCGCCAAAATTTTACTTATACGCCACATTCTTTTCCTTTTCGTTTCATAATTTCTCGAACTCCTGATTTGCATCTTTGCTTTCTATTCTTCCTCTAGTTTTCTTCAAACACAAAACCTTTTCCATCTTCTTTTTCAATGGCTTCTTCCTATAAGCGAGCTGGTTCTACAAAGAACAAAAACAAAATCGAGGACTCTGTTCCTCCAACGGCGAGTTTCATCATCCCAAGAAGACTTAGTACTTCGAAGGATTTTGATGAGAAATTCCCTACTGCTAACCCTAGTACATGGGCTATTAGTAGGTACCCTTCTTCCATTCGTCCTTCCAGTATTCCTGTTGTGAAGTAGGATTGTCGCTGCCATGAGTTAGATATTATTGCTCCTGATCTATCGGAGCGAGTGACCCTTCCCAAGGAAGGTTTTACATACTTTTTTTACGTATCCCTTTACTTTGGGTGCATTTTCTTTGAGTGGAGAGCTTGATTCCGTGATTGCGGAGTTTTGTCTTTGTTACTAGGTGTGTTTGGCACAGGTAAATCCTTTAGTGTGGAGGACGATCGCCTGCCTTTGACGTTTGTGCCAAGAAACTAGAGCGGAGCTAACCTTAACTCATATGATGAATCTCTATTCTCCCAAAATCTTCCGCGGGGGAATGATAAACCTTTGCAAGCGTGTCCACCATGCTTTGTTGTCTAGCATGGATTATGATAACGACTGTGGGTGGATGAAACAGTTAGTTGTAGCTGCCACCAACGACATCATTCCGACAATGGCTTCATCCTTTCCGGTCGATTGGAACCACACTCGTAAGTTCTTCGTATAGTATTCCTTTTTGCTAGATATTCTTTTATGATCGTATCATATCTTCACCCTTCACATGTTTCGGCAACTTGATGGATCCCACCGGCAGTAGCAAGTTTGGATCGGTTGGTTCAAAATATTTTGGACGTCACAACGCCCGAAACTCGTTTATGGAAAGAACTGGCCCTAAAATACGGGTAGAAGGCTAAAAATCATGATACTTTTAATTTACCTTGTTACCATTATGAAGAACTTGGTTGAACCATTCTGACTTGTTCATGAAATTTGTGATGACCCAAAATGTCATCTTTAAATTTAATAAGTAATTTTGTGTTCTAAGACCTCGAAAAGCACTATTTTTCATTCCTCGACTTGCGTGTGCAGTCCGAAATATTTTTCCGGAAAGTTTTCATGTGAAAAATGAATTAAAATGTGAAATAGAGCTTTAAAACTCAAGTGAGTTGACTTTGGTCAACATTTTTAGCAAGCGGGCCCCGATCAGTATTTTGATAGTTCTGGTAGCTCCATATCATGATTTGGGACTTGGGTGTATGCCCGGAATTTCATTTGGAGGTCCCTATCTCAATTTATGATCAATTAACGGAACTAGCAATTTAAAGGCTAAAGATTTCCAAGTTTGACCACAGGGTTGACTTTTAAAAATTCGAGCCGGAATCTGATTCTGGAAATTTGAACAGCTCCGTTATGTCCTTTATGACTTGTGTGCCAAATTTGAAATCATTCCGGATTCATTTAATATGTTTTGGCACGAGATTTGCAAATTGAAAAGTTTAAAACTCAAAGTTTGAATCGGGGTGTGAATTGTAATTTCAGCGTTGTTTCACGTGATATGAGACCCCGAGTAAGTCCGTATTATGTTATTGGACTTGTTGGTATATTCGTACGGGGTTCCGGGTTCCCCGAGAGTGATACGAATTGAAATCGGATCAACAATTGGACTTAAGCAAAATCTGAATTTTTGCCTTCTGTTATAATCGCACCTGCGGATTTTTGACCGCAAGTGCGAGCTCGCAGAAGAAAGCCTTCAATCGCATATGCGCCCGGGCGTGGCTGGGCAAAATTTCACAAGTGCGGAAATCTGCACGCACCTGCACGTTCGCAGAAGCGGACAGCTTCTCGCAAAAATGTGTCCGCGGATGCGCACCAAATCACGCAGATGCGGACATATGCTGGCAGCCCCTTTTCTGCAGATGCAAGAGTTTCTAGCAAATGCGAACTCGCATGTGCGAGCCCAGGCACCGCAGGTGCGAAAATGCCTGGGCAGTGCATATATCGAAGATTCCGAATTTATTTTCACATTTTGGTCGTTTTGAGCTCGGTTAAGGCAAATATTTGGGGTATTTTTACGGGAAACATTGGGGTAAGTATTCCTTTTCCTATATTGATTATATTTCATGATTTCATACTCGTTTATATCATGAATCCGTGAATTTATGGAAGAAAAATCAGATTTTTTTAAAATCTTCCAAAAACGAGAGATTTAGATTTGAAGATCCATTTGATATCGGAATTGGATAATGTTTGTATGGTTGAACTCGTAGCGGAACAGGTATTCGGATTTCGCAAGTTTTTCCAGGATTTGAGACGTGGGTCCCACTGTCGAATATTTAAATGAATTTCAGATTTTTATCCGAAAAATTAGTAAATTCATATGGAATTAATTCTTATGATTAGTATTGAATATATCGAATTGTTTGTGAATAGATTTGAAGCTTTCAGAGGCAAATTAAAAATGAAAAGTTGTGGTTGAATAATTGATTGAAATTTTTAAAGCGAGGTAAGTATCGTGGTTAACCTTGACTTGAGGGAATAGAACCCTTAAATTATTTGTTATATGAAAAGAATGTGAACGGCGTATAGGCGAGGTGACGAGTGTCTATACGTCGTAAAATTAATTGTTTGTGTGCTTACTTGAAAAATCATAAATTATTTTAAATCATAAATTAATTATTATAATAATTGTTTCTCTCCTATTCTTTATCAACTATTAATTCTTGAATTCATGTATTAATTGTTACATGCTATTTGAATTATATATTTTAATTGTTATTTGACATTTAGCATATTAAATATTAAACTACCTATTTTCTCTATGATTTTCATAATAATTTGTTATTTGTCATTGTTTGGATCATAAATAAATTATAATACTTGATTGAAATAAATATATGACAAACCTGATTAAAAGCAATATATTGGGAGAGCGGGTTGCACGCTGCAACAGAATTGAATGTGAATATATTGTGAGAGCGGGTTGCACGCTGCAACAGAATTGGGGGAGATAATAATGGATTATGACTGCTGAATTGGCTTCAATTATTATAAATGAGTTACCTGATTTATTTATATTATTTGTTGTTGTTATTAATATTGTGTATAGGTTAATATAAGTGAACCGCCTTAGCCTCGTCACTACTTCGTCGAGGTTAGGCTCAACACTTACCAGTACATGGGGTCGGTTGTACGGATACTATACTTGCACTTGTTGTGCAAATTTTGGAGTTGGTCACATCGGCCTGCCATAGACTTGCTCGGGTTTCAGCTACTCGGAAGAGACTTGAGGTATAACTACATGGCGTCCGCAATTCTGAAGTCCCCGTCTATTTTACTTTAGTTGTGTGTTTATTTTCAGACAGCTTTATTTTATTCAAACCTTTATTTGTATTTATTCTAGAAGCTCGTGCACTTGTGACACCAATTCTGGGGTGGTATTTAGACACCGTTATTTTTATGAATTATTTCACTATGTTTCAAACTTTGCTTCCGCTTTTGTTTCCTTGATTATTAATAATTTAAAAATGGTTTAAAAATTGGTTAATATTATTCTAACGTTGGCTTGCCTAGCAAGTGAAATATTAGGCGCCATCACGGTCCGAAAGAGAGAATTTCGGGTCGTGACAGTTGGTATCAGAGCACTAGGTTACATAGGTCTCATGAGTCATGAGCAAGCTTTGTAGAGTCTGAAGGATCAGTACAGAGACGTCTGTACTTATCTCTCGGAGGCTATGAAGTTTAGGAACAATATCACTTCTTTATTATTCTGTCGTGCGATTTTATTCTATCATCGATGATTGAACCATTCTACTATTATTCTCTCGCAGATGGTGAGAACACGTAATACCTCTACCGATGGACAGGGACCAGAACCCCCGGTGGAAACTATGGCCAGGGGTAGAGGTAGAGGTCGAGGTCATGCTAGAGGCCGAGGTAGAGCTCAGTCCAGAGCTCGACAAGCTGCACCTGTTGAAGAACCTCGGGTGGACCTTCAGGGGGAGGTTCCAGTTCAGAATGTACCAGTTGGACCAGTTCAGGTCTCGGAAGGATTCATAGCCACTCCAGAACTTCAGGATGCTCTAGTCCATTTGGTAAGTCTTATGGAAGGCGTGGCCCAGAATGGTACATTTCCAGTGGCACCAGCCATCTCACAGGCTGGGAGAGGAGCACAAACTCACACTACTCCCGCTCCGGAGCAGATGGCTCCCCAGAATCAGGCTCCAGTAGCCCCGCTAGTTGGGATAATTCAGCCAGTTGTTGAGGCACAGATCGGTGATAGGCCCGCCATGTCTTTTGAGGCCTTATTTAGACTGGATAAGTTTACCAAGCTCTTTCTAGTTCACTTCAGTGATACACCTTCTGAGGACCCACAAGATTATCTTGAACGCTGCCATGAGGTGCTGCGGAACATGGGTATAGTTGAGACCAATGGGGTCGACTTTGCTGTATTTCAGATGACGGGTTCCGCCAATGGGCAGTGTATATATCGAAGAGTCCAAAATTATTTTCATATTTTGGTCGTTTTGAGCTCGGTTAAGGCGAATATTTGGGCGATTTTCACGGAAAATATTAGGGTAAGTGTTCCTTATCCTATATTGATTATATTTCATGATTCTATGCTCGTTTATATCATGAATCCGTGAATTTATGGAAGAAAAATCAGATTTTTCTAAAATCTTCCAAAAACGAGAAATTTAGATTTGAAGGTCCATTTGATATTGGAATTGGATAATTTTTGTATGGTTCAACTCGTAGCGGAAAGGGTGTTCGCATTTCGCGAGATTTTCCGGGATTTGAGATGTGGGTTCCACTGTCAAATATTTAAATGAATTTCGAATTTTTATCTGGAAAATTAGTAAATTCATATGGAATTAATTCTTATGATTAGTATTGAATATATAGAATTGTTTGTGAATAGATTTGAAGCTTTCAGAGAAAAATTTTAAAGGAAAAACTGTGGTTGAATAATTGATTGAAATTTGCAAAGCGAGGTAAGTGTCGTGGTTAACCTTGACTTGAGGGAATAGAACCCTTAAATTATTTGTTATGTAAAAAGCATGTGAACGACGTATAGGCGAGGCGACGAGTGTCTATACGTCGTGAAATTAATTGTTTGCCTGCTTACTTGAAAAATCATAAATTGTTTTAAATAATAAATTAATTATTATAATACTTGTTTCTCTCCTATTCTTTGTCAAATATTAATTCTTGAATTCCTGCATTAATTGTTACAGCTATTTGAATTATGTGTTTTAATTGTTATTTGACATTTAGTATATTAAATATTAAACTACCTATTTTCTCTAAGATTTTCATAATAAATTTTTATTTGTCATTGTTTGGTTCATAAATAAATTATAATTACTGTGTGCCTTGATGCTTAATAATTTCTCATTGCACGTGATATTTATTGGAGTAGGTTTTATTACATTTATGAGTTGTTTAAAATTATATTAGGGGAACGGGTTGCACGTCGCAATGGAAATAAAAGTATATGTATACATTGGGGGATCGGATTGCACGCCGCAATAGACTTATTAAAAGTCAATATTGGGCGATCAGATTGTACGCCGCAATAGACTTATGTGAAAGTCAATATTGGGGATCGGATTGCACGCCGCAACAGACTAATTTAAAAGTCTATATATATACTTGATTGAAATAAATATATGACAAACCTGATTAAAAGGAATATATTGGGAGAGCGGATTGCACGTTGCAACAGAATTGAATGTGAATATATTGTGAGAGCGGGTTGCATGTTGCAACAGAATTGGGTGAAATAATAATGGATTATGACTGCTGAGTTGGCTTCAATTATTATAAATGAGTTACCTGATTTATTTCTATTATTTGTTGTTGTTATTAATATTGCGTACAGGTTAATGTAAGTAAACTGACTTAGCCTCGTCACTACTTCGTTGAGGTTAGGCTCAGCACTTATCAGTACATGGGGTGATTGTACTGATACTACACTCTACACTTCTTGTGCAGATTTTGGAGTTGGTCCCAGCGGCGTGCCATAGACTTGCTCGGATTTCAGCTACTTGGAGGAGACTTGAGGTATAACTGCATGGCGTCGGCAGTTCTGAAGTCCCCGTCTATTTTACTTTAGCTGTGTGTTTATTTCCAGACAACTTTATTTTATTCAGACCTTTATTTGTATTTATTCTAGAAGCTCGTGCACTTGTGACACCAATTCTGGGATGGTATTTAGACACCGTTGGTTTTATGGATTATTTCACTATGTTTCAAACTTTGCTTTCGCTTTTGTTTCCTTGATTATTAATAATTTAAAAATGGTTTAAAAATTGGTTAATATTATTCTAACATTGGCTTGACAACAAGTGAAATGTTAGGCGCCATCACGGTCCGAAGGAGGAAATTTCGGGTCGTGACAAAATTAGGTCTACCTGCGGGCTCTATAGCTGTCCCCGAGGAGGACGTTTTGGATGATACTGCTGAAGCAGCGAGGCGACTTTAGGAAGAACTTACTCGAGCAGGTATCTCCGGGCCAGCTTCAGGCGTAAATTCTTCTTTACAGAGTCCTCATCCGGAGGATAAGAAACCAAAGAGAAGACGTTCCTCCGAGACCAGGGATAAGAATAAGAAGGCAAAGACTGATGCCCCTGAGTCATCTCCGGTGGCAATGACGGCTGGTCCTCCTTCCGGGCCAGTCATAGACACCGTGATGATTGATGATGATGAAGAAGTTGTTGATGAGAGAGATTTTGTACATAGAAGGCGACGATCCTCATCATCTTAACAGGATGCTTGTGTTACGACCTAAAATCTCACCTATCGTGAAGAGACCTATCTCAATACTAGGAAAGCCGACAATTTCAATAAACCACCATATCTTTTATGTTTGAAAACATAATATTTAAATTCAGCGGAAGAAATCTCACAATTACATATATAAACACTCCCAAAACCCGGTGTCACTTAGTACATGGGCATCTAATATGAATACAAAGTCTGATTGAATAAACACTTTCCGAAAGTATAGAACAGTACAATAGCTGAAAGAAAGGGAGTCAAGGTCAGCGGACTCCAGACAGCTACCTTGATAGTCTCCAACTGATAGCACTCTGAGATCTAACAGTCGCCGTGTCCGAAAGCATCTGGATCTGCACACGAGGTGTAGAGTGTAGTATGAGTACAACCAAATCAATAAGTAATAAGACTAACCTTTGGGCTGAAAATAGTGACGAGCTATGCAGGTACAGTCCAGTATAAATAATAACAATACAGAAATGTAGGCATGCTTTCAAGTTCAACAGTTGGTTTCAGTACAAATAAAACAGATCAATTCTGAACAATACGAGGAATATGACACCTCTGTATCTACATGCCAATGTACATACTGTATGTGATGCACCTTAGTGAAAACTCTATGTACTCATAATCTAAAATACTCAATCACTCAGTACTGTATATGGCCAATCCAACCCGGGGAAGATCCATCACAAATATATATATATATATATATGTATATCCATCAACTGACAGTCAGTCACTCAGTACTGTATAAGGCCAATCCAGCCGAGGAAAGATCCATTCCAAATATATATGTATATCCATCAACTGACAGTCAGTCAGTCAGTACTATATAAGGCCAATCCAGCCTAAGGGAGATCCATCCCAAATATATATATATCCATCAATTCACAGTCAGTCACTCAGTACTGTATAAGGCTAATCCAGCCTAGGGGAAGATCCATCCCCAAATATCAATGATTCGGACAAGATCCATGTCCAGGGAAAATCCATCCCTCAATATAAATGCTTCGGGCAAGATCCATCCCTCAATATAAATGCTTCGGGCAAGATCCATGCCCAGGGAAGATCCATCCCTCAATATAAATCAACTGCGCTCACTGGGTGTGTGTGCAGACTCCGGAGGGGCTCCTTCATCCTAAGCGCTATATAAAGCCGATATGGACTACTACAGCGTGTAGCCCGATCCCATAATAATAATAAATCCTATAAAGCCTGCTGCTGGCGGGCAACCCCGGTCCATATACTAATAATATATATATAAATCCAATATGGCATGCTGCAGCGCGCAACTCAATCCCATAAATATCCTCACAATTAGGCCCTCAACCCCACTTACTCATCAATCTATCCAGTCTCTTGGGCTCAAAATGTCATGAAAATTAGCCCAAAATGATAATATGATGAATCAATAAAAAGCAACATAGACTGAGATATGATATGAAATGAATGAACATGACTGAATATGGAATTACAATTTAAAACAATCAATTCAACAGCAACGCGAACCCATGGGTCCCAAAATATAGGCACGTAGCCTAAACATGATCTTTAATAGGAGTCTCAGCTAAATTTCTTTAACACGTGGGGGATACACGGATAATAACATGATTATTTAATATTTCAACTCCATAGAATTTATACAAGTCACAATTTATATGGTGGACGCCCACACACTCGTTAACTATCGTGTGCGTCACCTCCAAGCAATTTATATAACACCAAATTCGGGGATTCATACCCTCAGAACCAAGTTTAGAAGTGTTACTTGCCTCAACCTTCAAGTTCCGAAAATACTACAATTCTCCAATTGATTAAAATGTCCAAATATCACCCACAATTCAATACCTACTATTAGATATCCTAACAACATCAAAATAAATACGAAACGATTCATAAATATCCATTTAGGTTTCAAAAATCTACAACAAGCCTTCAACCATTACAAATTATCCAATGGGCTCACCCATTAGCCTATTCAATTCCATTCTTATCATTTAATACTCATTTGGAGTCATTAATAATACTATGTTAATTACTCGTAATCATTATGTCACTATTCATTGTCTTCTCCAACAAAACCCTATGTTCAAGAACACCTATTTCAAGAACTAGTGTTGTATCTTGTCCAAATGGAGATTCCCTATTCAATTCGTTCATAAATTAAGTTATCAAGTCTATTGGAATAATTAAAAATTCAAAACAATCCCTTTTATATCAATTCATCACTATTCAACTTTTTTTTCTTTGCCCAAAATATCATTTTCAAGACCCTCCCTTAAGGTTCATACAATATCCCATTACAACTTCAAATAAAACTCATAAACATGCTACCCATATTCCAATATGACATATATATGAAGCTCAAGTGAATGGATTACCTCTTGGTGGAAGAATCTAACTTTTCCTCTTTTTGGTGTTCTTGAATATTCAACCCATTTCCTATGGATTTGATCCATAATAATGTTAGTGTTATCACTAAATGATGTTATATAATCTTCCTTGTACCAAAGGAGGAGGAACGTTACTCTTTCGGTCTCTAGTGAATGCAACCTGCTATCCCGGCCGGTGGAGCTTGCTAACTATCTAAAGCCTTTGGCTTCAGAAAAAGACTGGGAGAAGATTCAGGCACTCTCGACAGAGTGCTTATTGAACAATGCCATGCATAACGCCGCAACGGTACGTTCTTTTCTCCCTTTATTACTTCTTCTACTTTGGTATGGATGTATTCTAAGTTTTACTTCTTCTTGTCTTGTAGTCCAATTTTTTTGCTTCTGAGGGCCTTCAAAGGTTGATTCGCGAAAAGGAAGAACTTACTTCTGAACAGAATCTCCTTTTGGCGGAACGAGACCAAACTACTCTCCGCCTCTTGAAGCTGGAAACCAAAGCCATTGGGGCCGTTGTTTTAGAGGCTCATTTACAACAGAGCAAGCAAGAAGTGGTAACCTTTAGCCAAGATATTGGCCCGCTGAGGGTTAGATTTGATGAATACAAGGCCAAATGGGCTGAAGTCCAGGACGTCGTTCTTCCTGCAACCGATCGTGAGCCTGCCTCCGCTGAAAGAGTGGTTAACATGGAGGCAGCCTTAAACTCCAAAATCGAAGAGGTTGCTATTGTGGGGGTGAAACACGCCCAACAAGAAGAGAAGTATAGGAAATCTATCGAGCATAAAAGTTTCTTTAGTTCAACTGTTCGCGACCTTGACGTCAGCCTCAAGTCTACTAGGTACGCCCAGGAAAGCCTTTCTGCCGAGGTTTCCCAACTCAAATAAGAACTTAAGCGCGGAGCGGCTTCCCTCATTGTTGAAAAAACGTATGCCATGTACAGTATGAGGAGAAAAACCTAAGAATAGGCCAAAGTTGATATCATTGATGTTAATGTCAAAATTGCTAAGGCCCCAGAGCTTGAGTTAGCTGCAAAAAATGGACTCTCGGCGCAGTCTGATACTCCAGGTTCTTCTGATTCCGGTTTCGAGTTTTCGAAAACTGAAGAGGGATCTGAAGGCGATGATACTGAAGACCAAACTGGGGAAAACATTGAGCCATCAGTTGAAACACCTACTTTTCACGGGGATGCAGATACTTCTCTTCCTCCTGGTTCCGGAGGCGCTGCAGTTTAGCTTCTTCTTTCTTTTCCCATTTTGTACTTTTATCGTTTTGGCCCGTTCATGTAAATAAAAACATATTTTTTCTCAAGTATCGTTTGAGTCTTACTTTAATGTGAATATCCATGCAAGTCTTTAACTTTTGCACTTTCTCAAGCATTCTACGCATGTTGTTCTATTCTACTATGTGTAGTCTCGGATGCCTTTTCTTTGAAGCATTCTGGTTACGAGTATTATCCCTTTTACGTGAGGGTTTCTACAAATATTTATGCAAGTTTACCTTTTACGTGAGGGTTTCTATGAATATTTGCGCAAATTTCCCTTTTACGTGAGGGTTTCTGCGAATATTTGGGCAAGTTTGCTTTTTGCGTCCTTTCCATATGTGGCTTCGGGCGTATTTATCCCCGATGGCATTTAAAATTCCGGGCATTGATTCTTCCGGAACTAACCCTTTAACGTGAGGATTTTTATAAGAAATGGGCCTCTTATATTTACGGTGCTCTTGAAGAGGATGTTTCCTGTTCATTATGGCACTAATATTTGAAGTACTTGTTTAACTTTCAAATGACAAAGTTAGCTCATCGTTCAGACAAGAAACAAGATAAAATCAAAAGGATTTTATTTTATTCCTTCTATTTCAAAAAATACATAAGCATCTTGCTATGCATAAAAGAAATTGCCATTACTTGTGGCTATCTTGTACAACTTATTTCTACGGGGCTGGCTGCGCAGTCCCCGATCCTGATGATGTATTTTGTTTTCAGATTTTTGTTTCCCAGTTGACGTGGTAGTCATTGTTGTCGTATCTTCATATCATTCCCCTACCCCCCAGTGTTCGAATGCGGAGAGTACGAATTGGAACACTGGAAGTTGTATCTTAAAAGGTTCCACCAATGAATTGCTAGGTAATCCTTCACTCGGCAATATACCTTACTTCCCCTTAGGAATCCATGCTATCGAGCGAAAGAATACCTAACAGTCCTCTAGTGGTTTGTTCTCGTGAACGGTGAGGTAACCCTTGTTCGGTAGTAAACTTAACTTCCCGGTGGGAATTTATTATCGAACAAAAGATTATCTAATCGTCCCTAAGTGGAAGCTTGTTTGTTTTCCTTGTTATCAAAGGTCTTATTGTTGTTGTCTTCATATTATTCTTTCTGTGATTGCCTCATTAAAAACCTTGCCAGAAAAACCCAATTGGGACAAAAACTAAACAAAGGGAAAAAGAGTCCAGCGCATACTTTTCGCTTGAATAATGTTCATCAGCAATAATATCTTTTGAGGTGTGCGACGTTCCAGTTGTTGGGCAACTTGTCTCCATTCTGGTTCTCCAACTCGTATGAACCTTTCCTAGCGATAGCTGAAATCCAGTAGGAACCTTCCCACGTTGGACCTAGCTTCCCTGCGTTGCGCTCCCGAGTACTCTGGTTATTGTGATGACCCAAATGGTCATCTTGTAAATTTAGACTCTATTCCGGGCTCGTTAGCCTTAAAAGCCATATTTTCATTCACCTCGATTTACGTGTACAGTCAGGGCAAAAATCCAAAAACCTTTATGTGGAAATTTGTGAAATAATATTTTTTTAGATTTAAAAATAATTTTTAGTTGACTTTGGTATACGTTTTGAGTAAATGGACCCGGACCCGTATTCTGACGGTCACGGAAGGTCCGTAGTAAAATATAGGACTTGGGTGTATGCCCAGAATCGAATTCCGAGGTCCCTAGCTCGAGAAATAAATTTTTGATGAAAATTGTAAGACTGATTTAAAGGATTTAAAGAAATTGGTTAATGTTTGGTCTCGTTGGTATCAGGCTTGTACTTTGGTTTTGGAGCCCGGTACAGGTTTATTATAATGTTTAAGTCATGTCTATGAAATTTGGTAATAATCGGAGTTGATTTGACGTGATTCGGACGTCCGGTTGAGAAGATAGTAATTTTGAAATGTTCTTGAGGAACTCATGAGTTTTGGTGCTAAATTCATAGTTTTAGGTGTTACTTTGGTGATTTGATCGCACTAGCAAGTTCGTATGATATTTTTAGACTTGCGTGCATGTTTGGTTTGTAGCCCCGAGGGCTCGGGTGAGTTTCGGATAGGCTAAGGAGTGATTTTAGAACTTAGAGAATTGCTGGTGTAACTGGTGTCTGTAGCAGGCCTCTGATCTCGCAATTGCGAGATCAGGCTTTGCAAATGTGAACAAAGTAGGCCTGAAATTACAAGGTATCTATCGCAAATGCGAAGAAGGCCTGGGCCAGCATGTTCTCGCAATTGCGAGATTTTCTTTGTAATTGCGATGGGGGTCTGGGGAAGGGTATGTTCGCAAATGCAAATTTCTCCTCGCACATGCGATGGCCCAATTGTCGAAAATGCAAAATATTCTTCGCAAATGCGAAGGTACCAGAAATGTGAAGGATCTAGCATTTGCGATGACCCATTCGCAATTGCGAAGCTCACGTCGCAAATGCGACATCCGCAGCTGATAACTTTGGACTTAGACGGGAATTTTTATTCATTCTTAAATGTTTCGAACCCTAAACCTCAAGAGGCGGTTTTCCAAAGACCAAATCATTGGTAAGTTATTCCTAACTATTTTCTTTCAATCTTTTACATCTTTTAACAAACTTTCAACCTTGAATCTAGGATTTTCATGGTGGAATTAAGGATTTTTGGGTAGAACTTAGGAATTTCGAAATTTGGGGATTTAGACCTCGAATTGAGGTCGGATTCCAAAACCAATTGTATATCCGGGCTCGGGGAAAAATGGGTAAACGGATTTTGGTCTGAACCTCAAGTTTGGACCAAGCGGGCCCGGGGTCGATTTTTGACTTTTGTTGGGAAAACATAGGAAAACTATAATTATGCATTAAAGTTAATTCCTTTAGCGATGATTGATGATATTAAACTAATTATGATTAGATATGAGTGGGTTGGAGGTGAATTCTAAAGGGAAAGTTGTACTTGAGCAGTGAGTGGCCTGCGAAATCGAGGTAAGTGTTGTGTCTAACCCTGACTTGAGGAAATTAGGAATCTTAGATTATTTGCAAAGTAAAATTCATGTGAGCGGTGTATATATGAGGTGACGAGTACTTATGTGCCGCCAATTTACCTGTTTTTCCATGTTTCTTCTGTTTTCTTATATTGTCTCTTCCTATGCCTAATTGCTACATGTTTATATTAGTGTTGTTAAATTGATCGTCATTATCATGTTTATGGATTTTCTGTTGGTAATCGAGTATTTATTTAAAAGTTGAGATTTATATTGTGGAACCAAATGTTGAAGTAAGGTTTGTACTTGTTATCCTATCTCCCTATTGTTATTTATGCAATGCATTATGGTAAGGGAGAGTGTTAATCCACGAAGGGTGATGTCGTGCCATGATATGAGAGTTAATGCACGAAGGGTGATGCCGTGCCATATTGTGAGTGTTAATGCACGAAGGGTGATATTGTGCCATATTGTGAGTGTAAAAGAACGAAGGGTGATGACGTGCCATGATGTGAGAGTTAATGCACGAAGGGTGATGTTGTGCCGTTTCTATTGATTTTCTGGTGAGATTGAGAGTAAAAGCACAAAGGGTGATGCCGTGCATTTTTCCTTATTGTATTCTCTATTCATATTGATTCATGGTATATTGACTGCTCCGGTGATCATTCTGTTGTAGTTCTTTATCTTGTATTCCCCTTAGTATGTTCCCTTCCCATCATTTCCTGTTTAGTCCTTCATTTCTGTTATTTGTATATACACTGTTAAATTGTACAGGTTGATTTGTAGGTGCCTTGCCTTAGCCTCGTCACTACTTCGTCGAGGTTAGGCTCGACACTTACCAGTACATGGGGCCAGTTGTACTGATACTGCACTCTGCACTTTCTGTGTAGATTTTGATATCGGCTCGGGTTGATCAAGATTTTTGCTATTGGTCTGCTGTCCGGAGACTCAAGGTAGATCTGTCAGCGTTCACAGACCTTAAAGTCCCCGTCTATATTTTCTACTCTACTGTTTCTTTCATTTAGACAGTTGTATTTCTTCAGACTATTACTTGTAGTAAATTCTAGAATGCTCGTGAATTGTGACTCCAGATCCGGGTGGTAGTGATTAATACAGTTTCATAATATTCCACACTTATTATATTTCATCTTAGTTAATTATTGTTATTTACTGAGTGGAAATAAGGAATTGGTTTAATGATTCTCTAACAATGGCTTACCTAGAAAGTGAAATGTTAGACGCAATCACGGTCCCGTTGGTGGGAATTTTCGGGTCGTGACAGTTACTTTCTTTGGAACAGAGTCTCTTTCTTTGAAATAACGGAAGTTGGCTCTTCGATTATAATATCGCTCCATTCTCTGATTTTGAGCTGCCATCCTTACATGTGTTGATTCCCCGTGTTCCTCGAGTAGTTCCAAGTTGATTAGCATTGTTTTGTCGTTCGATTCTCCATATGTCTGAGAACATCTCAAAGTGGGTTCGCCCACTTCTATCTGGATTAGGGCTTCAGCACCGTAAACAAGAGAAAAAAGAGTTTCTCTTGTGCTCGATTTGTCCGTGGTTCGGTAGGCCCATAGAACTTCGGGCAATTCTTCGGACCATTTGCCTTTTGCTACTTCCAACCTTTTCTTGAGATTTTGAGTAATCACTTTGTTCGTTGACTCCGCTTGACCATTTGTGCTCAGATGATAAGGAGAAGATGTGATCCTCTTTATTTTCAAGTCTTCTAGGTATTTTGTAACTTTTGCACTGATAAACTATGGCCCATTGTCGCATGTTATCTCTCTTGGTATCCCGAACCTACAAATTATATTTTCCCATATTAAATAGACCACTTCGCATTCTCCGATCTTCTGATAAGAACCTACTTCCATCCATTTAGAAAAATAATCAGTCAAAAATAAAAGAAACCTTACCTTTTCAGGATCCACTGGCGGCAGTCCAACGAAGTCCATCCCCATTTCATAAACGGCCATAGGGACAGAACCGAATGTAAGGGTTCTTCTAGTTATTGTACTAGTGATTCTAGCATTGGCACTTATCACATTTTCGTACAAAATCTTTGGCGTCTCGTTCCATGCGAGGCCAATAATATCCTGTCCGTACCAAATTCAACACCAAAGATCCTACGCCTGAGTGATTGCCGCATATCCCTTCATGGATTTCACTCATGACATAGTAAGCTTCTGACGGTCCTAAACACCGGGCCAACGGGCCTTGGAAAGATTTTTTATACAATTTGCCTTTCTTGAAGCTATAACGTGAATCTTTGGCGCGTAACGCCAGTGGTGCCTTGGGGTCATCGGGTAACTTTCCGTGCTCGACATAGTTGATTATTTCATTTCTCCAGTCGTAGGCCAGACTAGCCGAATTCACCTTATAGTAACCATCTGTATCCAGGACTGAGCTCATCATTTGCACCACTGTTTTGGACTCCGATCCCTTTATTTCCGTTGATGATCCTAAATTTGCTAATGCATCTGCTTCTGCGTTATCCTCCCTTGGGATATGAGTAATTGACCACTCCCGAAATCATGCCAAAAGATCCTAGACCTTTACCACGTATTGTTGCACATGTTCTTCTTTGGTATCAAAGATCCCGTAAACCTAATTTAACACTAGCTGTAAGTCACATTTGATTTCGATAACCTCGGAATCAAGTCCCCAGGCCAATTCGAGCCCTGCAATCAAAGCTTCATACTCTGCTTCATTATTAGTTAAAGGGATTATTCTGATGACCTGCATTAAGGTTTCCCTCGAAGGCATAATTAAGACTATTCAGAGCCCGGACATTTTTACGTTCGAAGCTCCGTCTGTAAATAAGGTCCAAACCCCTGATGTTGATTTCGCCGACATTACTGCCTCCTTGGTTTCTAGAGATAGTAATCCCGGACTAAAATCGGCCACGAAGTCAGCTAAGACTTGTGACTTTATTGCAGTCCTTTGTTTATATTCTATGTTGAATTCACTCATTTTGACGGCCCATTTGGACAATCTACCCGAGAGCTCGGGTTTGTGGAGGATATTCCGCAAAGGTAAAGTAGTCACCACAGCTACCGGGTGGCACTAGAAGTAGGGCCTCAACTTTCGAGTGGCGATTACGAGAGCTAAGGCCAGTTTATCCAAATGTGGGTAGCGAATTTTTCCTCCCGTTAGAATTTTGCCAACGTAATAATTGAGAAATTGCATACGTTCGTCCTCCCGGACTAAAACCGTACTTACCGCAACTTCTGACACTGCAAGGTAGACTAGCAATATTTCACCTTCTTTTGGTTTCAAGAGCAATGCAGGGATTGATAAGTACTTCTTCAGGTCCCTCAAAGACTGCTGGCACTCCGGTGTCCATTCAAAATTATTCTTCTTTTTGAACAATGTGAAGAAGCGATGATATTTTTCCGACGATCGGGAAATGAACCTGCTCCAAGCTTCTAACCTTCCTGTGAGCCTTTGGACTTCCTTTACGTTTGACAATTGATCCGGGATATTGTCTATGGCCTTGATTTTGTCGGGGTTTACCTCAATTCGCCTTTGTGAGACCAGAAACCTCAGGAACGTACCAAAACTAACCCCGAAAGCACACTTCTCGGGGTTAAGTTTCACGTTATGCTTCCTCAGGATGTCGAATGTTTCTTGTAAATGCTTAAGGTGGTCACCTATGTTCAAAGACTTAAAGAACATATCGTGTATGTAAACGTCCATGGTCTTTCCTATTTTCTTTTCAAACATCTTATTTATGAGCTGTTGATAAGTGGCTCCGATGTTTTTGTAACCCGAAGGGCATTACATTATAACAATATGTACCGAAACTTGTTATAAACCAAGTTTTTTCCTGATCTTCCAGGTTCATCTTAATTTGGTTGTGCCCGGAATAAGCATCAAGGAAACTCATCAACTCGTGCCCGGCCGTGGCATCAATCATTTGATCAATATTGGGTAGTGAGAATGAGTCTTTAGGGTATGCCTTATTAAGATCTTTATCGTCTACACACATGCAAAATTTATTGTTCTTCTTAGGAACTACTACTACATAGGCTAACCAGTCTGGATATCTTGCCTCCCTGACCGAACTGATTTTAAGCAAGCGGGTTACCTATTCAAAGTCATGAACAGTGTAATTTTTCTCATGAACTTTCAACTGTCGTGATGCGTATGCAATCACTCTGCCATCTTGTATTAATATTGCACCAAGCCCAACACGAGATGCATCACAATACACCGTATAAGATCCTGAACTTGTGGGCAATACCAACACTGGCGTTGTAGTCAAAGCAGTTTTGAGTTTCTGAAAGCTCAACTCACACTCGTCTAACCATCTGAATAGGGCACCCTTCTGGGTCAATTTGGTCAGTGGGGATGCTATGGATGAAAACCCCTCCACGAACCGGCGATAATAACCTGCTAACCCCAGAAAACTCCGGATCTCTGTAGCAGAAGTAGGTCTAGGCCAATTCTGAATTGCCTCAATCTTCTTAGGATCCACTTTTATGCCTTCTCCCGATACAACATGCCCCCAAAAAGGCAACTGAGTCTAACCAAAATTCACATTTTGAAAATTGGCATATAACTGAATATTCTTCAAAGTCTAAAGCACAATCAGAAGATGTTGCTCATGCTCCTCTCGACTGCTGGAGTAAATCAAGATATCATGAATGAATATAACCACAAAAGAATCCAAATAGGGCTTGAATACCCGATTCATCAAATCCATAAATGTTGCTGGGGAATTTGCCAGCCCAAATGACATCACTAGGAATTCGTAATCCCCATAACGAGTCTGAAAAGTTGTCTTAGGGACATAGGATGCCCTAATATTCAACTGATGGTATCCAGACCTCAAATCGATCTTTGAAAATACATTGGAACCCTGAAGCTGATGGAATAAATTATCAATTCTTGGTAACGAATACATGTTCTTGATAGTAGCCTTGTTCAACTGCCGATCATCTATACACATTCGCATTGAACAATCTTTCTTCTTTAAAAATAATACTAGTGCACCCTAGGGCGAGATGTTAGGTCTAATGAATCCCTGGTCAAGCAAGTCTTGTCATTGTTCCTTCAATTCCTTTAGCTCCGACTTGGCCATACAGTATGGTTGAATAGAAATGGGTTGGGTGCCCGAAGCTAAATCAATATAGAAGTCAATATCTATGTCGGGTATCCCCGACAAGTCTGCAGGAAATACATCTGAAAACTCACAGACAACTGGTACTGAATCCATAGAAGAACATCCGCACTGGGATCGCAAATATAAGCCAAAAAAGCTAGACACCCCTTCTCGACCATATGCCGAGCTTTCACATAAGAGAAAACCTTGCTGATAGAATGGCTGAGAGTCCCTTTCCATTCTATTCAAGGTAACCCCGGCATGGCTAAGGTCACCGTATTAGTGTGACAATCCAATATAGCATGATAGGGTGACAACCAATCCATACCCAAGATGACATCAAAATCTACCATATCGAGAAGTAGAAGATCCATGCTAGTCTCAAGACTCCTGATAGTAACCACACACGAATGATAGACATGATTTACGATAATAGAATCTCCCACCGGTGTGGACACACACACAGAAGTACTCAGAGAATCACGAGGCACAACCAAATATGAAGAAAAGTAAGAGGACATATAGGAATAAGTAGATCCTGGATCAAATAGAACTGAGGCATCTCTATGGCAAACTGGAACAATACCTATGATCATGACATCGGATGACTCGGCCTCAGGCCTAGTTGGAAAAGCATAAAATCGGGGATGGGCCCTACCACTCGGAGTTGTATCTTTGGGACGGCCCCTAACTGGCTCGCCTCCACATCTAACAACCTGACCTCCACCTCTAGCTGTCTGACCCTTGCCCCTAGCTGGCTGGGCGGGTGGTGGAGCAACAGGTGTTGGTATGATGGCACGAGAATCCTGTTGAGATCTGTTGCTGGTCAACCTAGGGAAATACCTCATGATGTGACCAATGTTCCCACACTCATAACACATATCCTGATATTGTGGTAGTTGAAGTTGAAGCTGACCTGAATAGGCCGGATAATAGTTGTAGAGACTCTGGAGCGGTGGTGCACTAATAGGAGTTGGATGTAAACTAAATGTCGGCTACCCAAAGTAAGGCATAATAGGAGCATGACTCCCTGAAGCACCGTGAGATGCCTGAAGTGCTGAATAAAATGGCATGTGAGGATGACCCCTACAATAAGTACACCTTCCTCCAGATGAGACACCTCTGAAATTACCGGAATGACGGGTCATCTTATCTGACACTGGCCCTCTCTCTTGAGCACGAACTAACTCGATTCGCATAGCAATATTCACAACTGTTTAGAAGGAAATATCACTCCCTATCTCCTTGGCCATCTGAAGCCTAGTAGTATAAGTGAGTCCATCAATAAATCTCCTCTCTCTCTCTCTCTCTCTCTCTCTCTCTCTCTCTCTCTCTCTATTTTAGTAGGAAGCAAGATGATAACATGACGTGCTAAGTCCACAAATCGAGTCTCATACTGGGTAACAGTCATACTACCCTGCAGGAGATGCTCAATCTGCATGTGATATTCCTCTCTCAGTGTAATAGGAACAAACTTCTCCAGTAACAGTTATGAGAACTGCTCCCAAGTAAGTACAGGCCAATCAGCTGGTCTAGTAAATACATAATCTCTCTCACACCTCTTGGCGGAACTAGTCATCTGAAACACAGCAAAATTGACCTTGTTGCTTTCAACTATTCCCATGCTCCGCAACACCTCATGGTAGCGGTCAAGATAATCATATGGGTCCTCAGTAGGTGTACCACTGAAGTGAACTGGAAAGAGCTTAGTAAACTTGTCCAATCTCAATAAGGCCTCAGAAGACATGGTTGGCCTATCACCGGCCAGTACCGTAATAACTGGCTTAACTATCCCAACTGGCGGGGCTGCTAGAGCCTCATATTGGGGAGTTATCTACTCCGGAGCGGGAGTAGTGGGAGTTTGTGCTCCTCCCCCAGTCTATGAGATGGCTGGTGCCACTGGAAATATACCATTATGGGGCACACCCTCCATTAGGCTCACCAAACGGACTAGAGCATCCTGAAGTACTAGAGTAGCTATGAATCCTTCCGGGACCTGAACTGGTCCAACAGGTACAGTCTGAGCTGGAACCTCTGCTTCGAAATCCACCTGAGGCTCCACAATAGGTGTTGCTACTCGAGTTCGAGGCTGGGCTCTGCCTCGGCCTCTACCCTTGGTCATAGTTACCACCGAAGGCTCTAGCAACTATCCGGCGGTAGATGTAGTACGTGTTCTCGCCATCTGCGAGAGAATAAGAATAGAATGGTTCGATCATCGATGATAGAATAAAAGCGCATGACATAATAAGAAAGAAGTGATATTGTTCCTAAACTTCATAGCCTCCGGAAGATAAATGCAGACGTCTCTGTACCGATCCTTCAAACTATACTAAGCTTGCTCGTGACTCGTGAGGCCTAAGTAACCTAGTGCTCTGATACCAACTTGTCGCGACCCGAAATTCCTACCTCCGGGACCGTGATGGCGCCTAACATTTCACTTGCTAGGCAAGCCAACATTAGAATAATTCTAACCATTTTTAACAATTCATTTAAGTTAAATAGTAAAGAAACCAAACAACTGGAAAAATGTCTGAATTAAAGTAAACAAACCAAGATGATAACGATGTCTAAATACCATTCTAGAACTAGAGTCACAAGTGCACGAGCTCCTAGAATAATACAAACAAGGGTCTGAATAAAATAAAGTTGTTTGAAAGAAAGCACACATCTAAGATAAAGTAGAAGGGGACTTCAAAGCTGCGAACATCGTGCAGTTATACCTCAAGTCTCCTCTGATAGCTGAATCCGAGCAAATCCACAGTACGCCGTTGGGACCAACTCTGGTATCTGCACAAAAAGTAAAGAGTGTAGTATGAATACAACCGACCCCGTGTACTCTATAAGTGTCGAGCCTAACCTCGACGAAGTAGTGACGAGGCTAAGGCATGCCGCTTATAATAATAATAATAATAATAATAATAATAATAATAATAATAATAATAATAATAATAATAATAATGATAATAATAATAATAATAATGATAATAATAATAATAATAAGAATAAGAATAAGAATAAGAAGAAGAAGAAGAAGAAGAAGAAGAAGAATAAGAATAAGAATAAGAATAATATTACTAATAATAATAATAATAATAATAATAACAGGAATAGAGGTAAGACGGGCAAATCATATCAATAATTGAAGTCAATTCAATAGTCGTATCCTTCAATAAATTTCCGTTGCGGCGTGCAACCCGCTCCAACAATATAAACATAGAATAAAATCGGTTGCGGCGTGAAGCCCGATCCAACAATATAATCTTTCAATTAATTTATGTTGCGGCGTGCAACCCACTCCAACAATATAAACTTAAAATAAAATCTGTTGCGGCGTGCAACCTGATCCAACAATATAATTTAACAACTCTTAAATGTAAATATACTCCAATAAATACTACATTCAATAAGAAATTTATTAGGCAACAAAGCATATAATAATTATTATTTAGGAAACGAGTAATGACAAGTAGCAATTAATTATAGAAATCAGGGAGAAAATAGACAATTTATTATTTAATATGCTAAATGTCAAGTAGTAATTAAGAAACATAAGTCAAATAAGCATGTAGTAATTATAGCATGAATTCAAGACATAATATTGGAAAAGGAATATGAGAGAAAATGATTAAGATAATAATAATTCATGATTTAAAATAATTTATGATTTTCAGATAAATAGGCAAACAATCAATTTGACGACGTATAGGCACTCGTCACCTCGCCTATACGTCGTTACACATGAATTCACGTAACAAATAATTCAAGGGTTCTATTCCCTCAAGTCAAGATTAACCACGACACTTACCTTATTTTGCAATTTCAAGTGATCACTCGACCACAGCTTTTCCTTTCGAATTAGTCTCCAAACCAATCAAATCTATCAAATTATTGGCCAACAATTCATTTGGAGTTTTAGAAATTATTCATAACTCGAAAGAGACTTAATTTAAGTCATTTTCGGACAAGTAACCAAAAGTCAATGTGGGGCCCACTTTTCGAAACCCCAAGAAACATCACGGAATCCTTAAACCCGTTCTGATACGAGTTCAACCATACAAAAATTATCAAATTCCGACATCGGATTGCCTTTCAAATTTTCATTTTGCACTTATGGAAAATTTTATAAAATCTGATTTTCTTCAATTAAATTCATGGATTCATGATGTAAATGAGTATGGAATCATGAAATATAATCAATATATGATAAGGAACACTTGCCCAGTTCGAATTTATGAAAATCCCTCTGACAATTGCCCAAATCGAGCTCTAAATCGCGAATAATGAAAAATGGGACGAAATTCCATTTCCAGAACCTAAGTTCTGGTGTCCAGGGATTTACTCATCGCGATCGCGGAACTCCATTCGCAATCGTGTAGAACAATTTATGTCTAGTTCTATTTTACTATTCGCGATAGCAAAAATGTCTTCGTGATCGCGAAGCACAATTTGCGCAGGCTGCCAATTTAATTTACGTGAACGCGATGATCGATCCATACGTGAACGCGAAGCATGACATTTCAGACTTACGTGACCGTGGACAGTTTTACGCGACCGCGAAGCACAAATTTGAGTGCCCAGCGTCTGCCTCGTTTCCTCTTCGCGAACGCGAACATACCTACGTGTTGGCAATGCACTGTGAGCCAACCCTCCGCGATTGCGTGCCTCTCTTCGCGAACGCGAAGAGTAAAATTCACAGCTCACAAATATCCCTTCGCGATCGCGAAGCCCAATGCACCAGATGACCGTTGCAGTAGAAAAACCAGATTTTTTCCAAAGTTCAAAAGGTCTGTAGGCTATCAAAAACTCATCCGAGCCCTCGGGGCTCCAAAACGTACATGCACACAAATCCAAAAATATCATACGAACTTGCTCGTGCAATCAAAAAATCAAAATAACACCTAAAACTACGAATCAGATACCAAACCAAATGAAATTTTCAATGAACTAAAGAATTTCTATTTTAACAATCGAACGTCTAAAACACGTCAAATCACTTTCGTTTGGCACCAAATTTGGCATACAAGTCATAAATATAGTAATGGACCTATAACGAGTTCCGGAACTAAAATACGGACCCGGTATCAACAAAGTCAAACATCAGTCAAACGTGGAAACTCTTTAAGCTTTCAAACTTCTAGTTTTCAATAATTAGCCATAACTCGAGTTAGGGACCTCCAAATTAAATTCTGAGCATACGCCCAAGTCCCAAATTACGATACGGACTTCCAAAACTGTCAAAATATTGATTCGGGTCCGTTTGCTCAAAATATTGACCGAAGTCAACTCAAATGAGTTTTGAAGCTCCATTTTACATTTTAATTAATCTTTCATATAAAATATTTTCGAAAAAAATTACGGACTACGCACGCAAGTCGAAGAATGCTGAAAGGTGTTATTCAAGGTCTCAGAACACATAAATAAATGTTTAAAATTAAAGATGATATATTGGGTCATCACACAAATCTCTCAAGTCTCTTATGCTCATCATCACTCATAATGGGACCCACCTGGGCCTGAGCAACTGCAACCGGTTGGGTTGGTAGTACCCCCGGTGTCTGAAGTCCCTGCATCACCTACTCTGGAGTACGGGCAGTGGGAGTCTGAGTACCTCCCTCGTTCTGAGAAGTGGCTGGCACGGTCTGAACAGAAACTACCTGAGCGAGGCTAGTGTACACAATCAATATCTAAGACAAAGCCTCCTGAAGGCCCGGAATCACAATGGGCACAACTGGTGCCTGAGCTGGCCCCACTGGCTCAACCACATCTGAAACATGCTCCTGAGCGGGAGCAACTGGTGGATTTGCAAGTGCTGCTCTAGCTGTTGTACGGGCTACACCTTAACCCATACCGCGGCCTCGGCATCTCATGGCCCTAGCTGGTGATATTGTTGGTTGTCCGTCCGGTCCGATAGCAAGTGTCCTCACCATTTGTGAGAAAATAGAATAATAGAAGTTTAGTTCGGGGAATCAACAAATTCGCACGACGAGAATACAAGAATGTGAAGTTTTCCTAAGGGTTCGGCAGCCTCTCGAAGATAAGTATAGACGTCTCCATACCGATCCGAAAGACTCTACTAAACCTGCTCATGACTCGTGAGATCTATGTAACCTAGGCTCTGATACTAACTTGTCACGACCCAAAACTCAACATGTCGTGATGGTGCCTATCATGGTACTAGGCAAGCCGACTACTCAGACAATTCCAATACTTTCAAATTTAAGATATGCTAAAACGGGTTTAAATAAATAAAAATCTCATAAAACTAATAAAACAGTCGTAACTCAATACAAAAGTTCTCAAAACTAGGGTGTCACTCAATATATGATCATTTATACAATACAAGTCTGAAATAATGTCTAAGAAAACTGAAACTAAATAAATAAGACTCAAGGATAGGGATGGAAAGTCAAAGTCTGCGAATACCATGGCAGCTACCTCGAATATCTCCGAACGACAGTAAACTCTGAGAATCATCAACCACAGTGTTCAGATACACCTCGATCTGCACACGAAGTGTAAAGTATAGCGTGAGTACAGCCAACTCAGTAAATAAAAAGTCTAACTATTGGGTTGAAAGTAGTGACGAACTTCACAGGTGCAGTTCAATTACAGGATTTCAGTACAGAAATGTAGGCATGCTTTCAAGTTTAACAGTTAAAGCCCAAATAGGTAAATCATGTCAAGTTCAATTGAAACAAGATATGGTATATCTCAGTATCTACATGACAGTCATATATTCCAACTGAAGTATAAAAACAGTAATGAAATCATATGCATACTCTCGAAGTATCAGTCACTCAGTCCTCTCATAAACTCAATCCTCATAATCAAGGTCAAAAAGTCAACTTAAAAGTCGACCCATAGGACCACGTCTTGGAATCCAATAAAAGTCACAAAATTCGGAAGCTCATTCAACCACGAGTCTAACCATACCAAATTTATCAAATTACTACTCAAATCCCCAATTAAACTCTCCAAATCCTTAGCATTAAACTCCTAATTTCCACCTCAAAAATACACAAACTAGGTGGAAAATTCAATGAGGAAACAATAATTATTGAATATAAATGATCACAAGTGACTTACCTCAAGAAACCCCTCGAAAATCCTCTCAAAAATCGCCTTAGACCGAGTTTGCAAAGTCTAAAATGAGAAAAATCACGAAACCCTCGAATTTAACATTCTGCCCGGTGCTTTCGCTTCTGCGGATCATTTAACCGCACATGCGGCTCCGCTTTTGCGGTAATTCTTCCGTATATGAGGACCTACCGCACCAGGGGCCCTTTCGCTTCTACGATGCTTCCTCTGCATCTGCGAACTCGCAGGTGCAGAATTTCCCTTCGCAGTTACGCAACTCCCCCAGCTGGCCAATCTACGCTTCTGCTCCCAGTGTGCCGCATCTGCGACCATGCAGGTACGAAAAATAACCCCGCACATACGACCACTACCCACTTCCTTCCAGGCCGCTTCTGCGATCCCCTGCTCGCTTCTGCAAGCTCGCACCTGTGATCAAAACTCCGCAGGTGCGATCGCACCAGACCTAATTCACTCCAGTAGTCTTTAATTTCCAATTTTGATTTGTTAACCATCTGAACTCCACCCGAGGCCCCCGTGACCTCAACCAAACACACCAACAAGTCCTAAAATACAATACGAACTTAGTCGAGCCCTCAAATCAGATCAAACAAAATTAAAAATACGAATTGCACCTCAATGCAACCTAATAAAAACTAAGAAAATTTCAACTTCTACAACCGATGTGGAAAGCTATAAAATTAAGTCTGATTGACCTCAATTATGCACACAAGTCATAAATAACACAACGGACCTACTCTAACTCCCGAAACCACAATCCGATCTCGGTAACCACAAAATCAACTCTCGGTCAAACTTCTAATTTTCAAAGCTTCTAATTTTCCAACTTTCGTCATTCAAGCCTAAATCAACTACGGACCTCTGAATCACTATCCAGACACACTTCTAACTCCAAAATCACCCAACGGAGCTATCGGAACAATTAAAATTCCATTCTAGAGCCATTTACATATAAGTCAACATTCGATCAACCTTTTCAACTTAAGCTTCTGACATTGAGACTAAATGTCTCAACTAATTCCGAAACATCCTCGGAACCGAACCAACTACCCCAGCAAGTCACATAGTAACTAATACATATATCGAGCAGTAAATGGGAGAACGAGGCTGCAACACTCAAAACGACAGGCGGGGTCGTTACATGGGAACAGGTGAAAGACTTTTCTAAATAACTATAGGGTTTAACACGGGTATGAATTTTACTTCAAATAATAATAGGGGCTTATAAGTCACCGCAAAATTTGACTATGTAAATGAATTTTCGGAATAACTATAGCGTTTAGCTGTACTTTTAAAATTTTATATTAATCATGTTTAAAAATGCACTGGATTTGCACGTGCCTCAATGTGAAAATAATGGTAATAGTAATATTATTTGAATTGCTAGTGAACCCTAGAGAAGATCGCTAAAACGGTTTTATGTGATCGTGCATATATAGAGTGTGAGGTTATGGAGACGAGATTGTGGTGTTTTTTCAGAAATTTGCAGTTACTGAAGATCTCTTATGTAGCGCTAAAACAAAAAATTTCTATTGAAAAACTTCTCAGTAGTTTTCTTTTATTTCATTTATCATTATTATCCCAAAACGTATACCAAAACGTTTGTTTGGATGGATGTTATGTGTCGTTTAATAATATATCGTACTGTAATGTTTCAATATATACAATGTCTGAATAAATTGTATTATTTGTCATCGCTTCATGATGTCATGCACCAATAATATGAAGAATAAACTTGCAATATTATAAAATAAAATAAAAAAAGCAAGGTACGAGGTAGATTTATTATATAAAAATGTATGGTAAATGATAAAATATAATTATTTAATAATAAGGGCAAGATGAGAAAAAAATAAGGTAATGACGTGACCAAACCAATTCGTTCGTTCCATAAAGTAATATTTTTTTATCGTTTCGTAACTATGAATTTAACGATATGAAACAATAAAATTTAAATAACAATCAAAACAAACATTATATTTAAAGTAACAATACGATATAGTACAATATCTAACAATCATCCAAACAAAATGTTAATTTGTACGATCGGCTACCATTCTTTTGCATTTTAATTGATTTTGTCATTTTTTTTCAAGAAACTCTTAATTGTATTCACTTTCAGCCTACTCTCTATTATCTCAGTCACGCCAGACAGGGATTTTGAAAAATATTTGACCTTCAAAATTAGAAGTTTGTATGCTTATTTTAAGTAAAGATCACCTCTTTGGATCTCATTTTTGCATATTTGTAGACAGAGGCGGATCCAGAATTTAAACTCTCTGGGTTCAACTTTTAAAAATTTTAACATTGAACCCATTATATTTTTAAAGTTATGGGTTCATATCGATTATTTTTATAATTTTAATAAATTTTACACATAAATTTCTACTCCGCGTCGAAAATATTGAACCTGCGTCAAACCCTCAAACGCTAAAATGCTCTTCCTCCCAAGAACCCTCAAACTCTTCTTCCATTCTTCTACCTCTTGGCAAAGTTTTCTCCAGCAAATTATCAGATAATGCTCTCAATTTCTCTTTCTCTCAACTTCTTACTCTCGACTTTTTCATTGCTGACAAGATTCCCGAAATTCTTTGCCAAAACCTTTCTTTTTTTGTCAATTGTTTAAATCTCTTTGACAAATGCAAAGTAGTATTTCTGGAAGTTTCCATTTTTGCTAGAGTGCAGATTAGTTGTACAGTAGTAGTTCCCACCCACCTCCCACCACCCCAACCTACCCTCAGCCCACCCTAAATAGAAAATTTATTTATAGTACTTTCTTTTAATATTGTAGATAGAGTTTTTTTTTTTATTTCAATAAAATAAATATTTTATTTTTATGATGTAGAAAAAGTATTTTCTTTTATTTCAATTAAATAAGTACTTCGTTTTCATATTCTAAAAAAAGTATTTTCTTTTGTTTAAAAAAAAAATACTTGCATTTCATTATGTAAAAAAAGTATCTTTTTTCACAAAATGAATACTTTCTTTTCCTTTTGTAGAAAAAGTATTTTCTTTTAATATTGTAGATAGAGTATTCTGTCTAATAATTTCAACAAAATAATTTTTTTTTTAATTATACAGAAAAAGTATTTTCTTTCATTTCAATAAAATAAATATTTTCTTTTCATGATGTATAAAAAGTATTTTTATTTTTTACAAAATGAATACTTTCTTTTAATGTTTGTAGAAAAAATATCTTTTTTTCAACAAAAAGAGTTTTTTTTTTTCATAATGTAGAAAAAGTATTTTCTTTTTCACAAAATGAGTACTTTCTTTTCTTGTTGTAAAAAAAAAGTATTTTCTTTTATTTCAACAAAAAGAATATTTTCTTTTCATGTTGTAGAAAAAAATATTTTCTTTCATTTCAATAAAATGAGTACTTTATTTTATTTTATTGTGATACCTAAAAAATAACTCAGTACTTGTCTTTTGAATTATTGATATAAATTTTATTTGTTATATTTTCTATTGTGATAATGTGTTTCTTCTTTATTTTAAGAGTTTTTTCATGTTTGATTATTTTTGTCAACAAGGTTGAAAAAGAGTTTTGGAAAATATTCTCTTCTCTTGATAGGAAAAATATTTTTCGAAAAATATTTTTCTTCAATTGGAGAAAAACAAAGAAAATAATTTTTAAATATTTAAACCAACCAAACATGAAAAAATAAAAAAATATTTTCCACAGAACTCTAAGATTGAGCATTTTCATGGGTCAAGGTTGGGCATCATCATGAGTGCATTTGGGCCGATGAATTTTAAGAAAATTTACCCGAAATACAACATTTTGAAGAGTTATTTATAAGAGTTACAACTATCTTAAAATAATTACAGTATATACATTTTTTTAACTTCTTAATTAGATTATATACCACTTTTCTATTCCTTAAATATCTCACTTTAAAACGTAAAAATAGGGATTATGATTACAATTATGAGAATCTTAAATGCATAAATATCTAAGATTCTCCTAAAAGTACCTCCACTTAACATAAAATTAGGGATTTCTTTTACTTCAAATTTAACAAATTTTCTATCTCATTCAATATCTACTTCATACTTGAATCCAATTTACACCGACGTGGTACTGCTGCCAACAATCCCTTCAGTTGGGATTTCAAGGTTTTTTTTAGAGCTTGCCGATGGGGGCTTCATTCTTGTGAGTTTTATCGAACCCAGTCCATGTTGGGATTTTAAGCTTGTGTACCTTAAAGAGGGTGAATGAGAAATGGAGGGAAAATGAAATATTTGAGTTTTCCTTGAGAAAGGGACATTGTCTCATATCGGAGGAAGAAAAGGCTTTAGATGGGTATATATATAATTGTTCTTCTTCTAGCTCTTAAAGAGTTAAGAAAAAGGCAAGCCTCGCATCGTCGTCGTCGTCGCTCGCTCGGCTCGGCTTCGGCTTCGGTCAATGATTGATTAATCTTTTTGGACAAAATTCCTTTCAATTATTTAATTAATTAATTAAATAATTAACGAAAAATTCAATCCGGAATAACCCATGACCCGCGACCCGGTTCGGTCAGGCCCGTTTTCTTTCCTGGATTATTTTAAATATATTTTTTCCGCAATATTTCAAACACCCCTTTTCAACAGTCATGACTGTTTCTGAAAGGTTGCAAACCTTTTAAAAAACATTGCCATCAACTCTATAAATAGAGTTTGAATCACAAAATCTTTCCTTACGAAATTTTCTGAGCTTCTTCTTCTTCTTCTGCACAATATTTTCCAGTGTGTTTTACGACCATTGAGTGGTTCGCAGTTCATCAGAGTTTTGGTACCTATACACTGGTGAGTTAAATCGTTCTATCTTGGGAGAATATATTCCAACACCTCGGGTACTTGAGGGGAATAATTTCCTTAAGGACATACTGTGTATTCAGTGGGCTCGATTTATTCCTATACTGTTTTCTTATTTTCCAGAATCTATTTCGTTAAACAAGTATTACTAACTTTCTGTTTTATTTTTTTTTCAGAAAGTTTAATTGTTTATTATAGCAATACAGAATAATAACAATCTTAAGGAAATTAAAAAAAAATTATATTCTGTATTTTATTTGTGGAGATTAAAACCTGTGTGGTTTTCTACTCCTTCTGAATTTTACTATTCTGATTTGAAGATATAAAAACTTCATCAGAGTATTGAAATTCGTAAGACAATTTGAAGAACATAAAAACTTCATCATTTTTCTGTAAAACAGTATATAAAAACTTCGGTTTTTATACATACTATTTTTTTTTTGTTAATAACAGTATTGTGTACTGTTCTGATTTTGCCATTAATTGAACTCTTCTGTTGTTTACAGTGAGAAATGGCAATTGATAACGGAAATTCTTCTGCGACTATTGCGGCAACGACGATAGCCTCGTCAAGCCGGACTGCTGTTCCACCGGCAGAGAAACCGGAGAAATTTTCCAGAGCCAACTTCAAAGGATGGCAGCAAAGGGTGTTCTTCTGGCTTACCACACTTGGTATGTGCCTGCTGCGGACATGCCGGACAACGAAAAATTCATGATTGTTGAGGCGTGGAAGCAGGCAGATTTTCTTTGCAAAGGCTATATCTTAAGCGCTTTAGAGGATGACTTGTACAATGTGTACAGTGCAATGAATACTTCGAAAGAATTATGGGAGGCACTTGATAAGAAGTACAAGACTGAAAATACATGCTTGAAGAAGTTCGTGGTTGCCAAGTTTCTAGACTATAAAATGATAGACAGTAAAACTATTGGAACCCAAGTTCAGGAGCTTCAACTTATTTTTCATGACCTTATTGCTGAAGGTATGGTCGTGAATGAAGCATTTCAAGTGGGTACAATGATTGAAAAATTACCTCCTTCGTGGAGAGATTTCAAGAACTATCTTAAACACAAGCGCAAAGAAATGAAGTTGGAAGATCTTGTGATTCGTCTCAAGATTGAGGAAGACAACAAAACAGCCGAGAAGAAGTCTCGTGGAAATTCAATGATCATGGGAGCTAATATCGTTGAGGAGACTGCTCCAAAAAGTAAGAAGAGAAAGAGGTCTTCTGGACAGACTAAGGAGCAGAACAAAAACAATTCAAGGGCAGCTGCTACAATTGTGGAAAAATCGGTCACAAAGCCCTTGATTATCGTCTCCCGAAAAAGTATAAGAAGAAGGGACATGCCAACATATTGGAGAAGAATTATGACATTAATGATCTGTGTGCAATGCTTTCGGAATGACATTAATGACTCTGGAGCCACTCAACATGTTTGTGCTGTCAAGGAAGCATTTGCGACTTACTCTACTGCTGATCCCGAAGAAGAGCTTTCCATAGGAAATACTGCAACAGCCAAGATTGAAGGTTATGGGAAAATATTCCTGGGAAAATATTCCTGAAGATGACTTCCGGCAAGGTGTTAACGCTCAACAACGTTCTTCATGTTCCTACTATTAGGAAGAATTTAGTTCCTACTTCTTTGCTTGTTAAGAACGGATTCAAATGTATATTTGTTTCTGATAAAGTTGTTGTAAGCAAGAATGAAATGTATGTCGGAAAGGGCTACCTCACAGAGGGCCTCTTCAAACTAAATGTAATGGTTGTTGACAGTATGAATAAAATTGCAGCTTCTTCTTATTTATTGGAGTCAAATGATTTATGGCATATTCGTTTAGGACATGTCAATTACAAAACCTTGCGGAAGTTAATTAATTTAGAAGTGTTGCCTAAATTCGAGTGTAATAAATTAAAATGTCAAATATGTGTTGAGTCTAAGTTTGTAAAACATCCTTATAAGTCTATTGAAAGGAATTCAAATCCTTTAGACTTAATTCATACTGACATTTGTGATATGAAGTCGACACCATCTCGAGGTGGGAAAAAGTATTTTATTACTTTTATTGACGACTGCACTCGATATTGTTATGTTTATTTGCTTAATAGTAAGGATGAAGCAATTGAAGCATTTAAGCAATACAAGAATGAAGTGGAGAATCAATTGAATAAAAAGATCAAAATGATTAGAAGTGATAGGGGTGGATAATATGAATTTCCATTTGCATAAATATGTTCGGAATATGGAATTATCCATCAAACTACTGCACCTTACACACCTCAATCCAATGAAATTGCGGAAAGGAAAAATCGGACATTAAAGGAAATGATGAATTCTTTATTAATAAGTTCTGAATTACCGCAGAGTTTGTGAGGTGAAGCTATCCTTACAGCTAACCGAATACTCAATAGAGTACCCCACAACAAAACGTAATCTATTCCATATGAAAAATAGAAAGGAAGAAAACCCAACTTGAAATATTTCAAAGTGTGGGGGTGTCTAACAAAGGTACAAGTTCCTTTACCTAAAAGGGTTAAAATCGGACCAAAAACTGTTGATTGCATTTTCATTGGATATGCTACAAACAGTAAAGCATGTCGGTTTTTGGTTCATAAATCTGATAATCCCGAAATTCACATTAATATGGTAATGGAATCAGATAATGCTGAATTCTTTGACAGCATCTATCCGTATAAAACTGAATGTGAGTCGTTAAGTGAAAGACCTAAACGACCTCGGGAAGAACCAAAGAAAAATACTCCAAGTATAGAAGATCCAGGGCATAGCAAACATCAAAGAACATCTACTTCCTTTGGACCAGATTTTGTAACATTCTTGCTTGAAAATGAGCCTCAAACTTTTAAAGCAACTATGTCATCTTCTGATTCAGCGTTTTGGAAAGAGGCAGTCAATAGTGAGATTCGATTAATTTTGGATAACCATACATGAGAATTGGTAGATCTTCCTCCAGGAAATAAGCCTTTAGGTTCGAAATGGGTCTTTAAACGGAAAGTGAAAGCTGATGGTACTATTGACAAATATAAGGCAAGACTTGTTGTGAAAGCTGATGGGAATTATAGACAAAATGAAGGCCTTGATTACTTTGACACTTACTCGCCAGTAATGAGGATAACATCTATTAGGGTGTTAGTAGCAATAGCGGCCGTGTATAGTCTTGAAATCCATCAAATGGATGTTAAAACGGCTTTCTTAAATGGAGAATTAGAGGAAGAGATTTACATGGAACAACCTGAGGGTTTTGTGGTAACTGGTAAAGAAAAGAAAGTGTGCAAACTTGTTAAGTCACTTTATGGACTTAAACAAGCACCCAAACAATGGCATGCCAAATTTGACCAAACAATGTTGGCAGGTGGGTTTAAAATCAACGAGTGCGACAAATGTGTTTACATTAAAAACACTCCAGGTCATGAAGTCATTGTTTGTTTATATGTTGATGACATGTTGATAATGAGCAAAAACATGGCAGATATAAATTCTACTAAGCGCATGTTGGCTAGCAAATTCGATATGAAAGACTTAGGAGTTGCTGATGTAATCTTAGGAATCAGAATTCACAAGACTCCACAAGGTCTAGCATTATCACAGTCTCACTACATTGAAAAGGTACTTGACAAGTTCAAGTATTTGGATTTTAAAATTGCCAAGACTCCAATTGACGTGAGTTATGCACTTCAAAAGAATGAAGGTGAAAGTGACTCACAATTGGATTATGCAAGAGTATTGGAAAGTTTGATGTATATCATGAATTGTACACGACCAGATATAGCATGTGCTATTAGTAAACTGAGTCGGTTTACAAGTAATCCCAATCACATACATTGGATGGCAATGAAACGAGTTTTGGGGTATCTCAAACATACCCAAAATTACGCTTTGCATTATAACAAATATCCCTCCGTGATCGAGGGATATAGTGATGCAAATTGGATCACTGGATCATCTGAAGTTAAATCCACGAGTGGATATATTTTCACAATTGGGGGTGGAGTAGTGTCTTGGAAATCATCCAAACAAACGTGCATCGCCCGTTCTACAATGGAATCTGAATTCATAGCTTTAGATAAGGCCAGTGAAGAAGCTGAATGGCTCCGGAATTTTTTGGAAGATATTCCATTTTGGCCCAAACCTTTGGCACCTATTTGTATACATTGTGATAGTTAAGCGGCAATAGGCAGGGCAGGGAGCGCTATGTATAACGAAAAATCTCGTCATATACGACGGAGACACAATACCGTTAGACAACTACTCTCTAGTGGTGTTATCGCAATTGACTACATAAAGTCAAGAGATAACGTGTCGGATCCACTTACAAAAGGCCTATCTAGAGAGGCAGTTGAAAGATCATCAAAGGGAATGGGGTTAAGGTCTAGGACAAGTCATCATGACGGTAACTCTACCTAGCAGACTGGAGATCCCACGAGCTAGGTTCAAAGAGATCAAACAAAGTTATGAATGACGGTTCAACATTGTCAAATAACTCAACCCATTCTCGTGGTGAAGACAATGTTCAGAAATCAAGGTAAAGCGTTGAGGTTTTTTGATGAGTCAACAAAGCTTAAAGGTTTTTTAATGATTTGCTAAATCTGGCAGGATATGACCAGATAGTGTGTCTATAGGATTACACATTTAGAAATCACCTATGTAAGTGTGAAGTGCACGTCGTTTCAAGGGGAATGAAAGTAAAGGCCCATTCTCTAAGCACTCATGAAACCAGGCGGTGTTCATGGATGAAACGAACACAACCGTGAGAACCATAGATGGTTAAGGATTGATTGTGTGACTTATGTTGTCTAGGTATACAACAAATCTCGACGGTTCAAAGATATCAAATCTACCGATTGACCGAGTATATCCGATATAAGTTCACTACGAAAAGTTCAAAGGGAAACCTACTTATCCAGATGCAATTAATTCTTGTATGTAAAACACACACGCGTCTCTGCATTCCTTTATTTTATAGCCATTCCCCATTCATGTGGGGGATTGTTGGGATTTTAAGCTTGTGTAGCTTAAAGAGGGTGAATGAGAAATGGAGGAAAAATGAAATATTTGAGTTTCCCTTGGGAAAGGGACATTGTCCCATATCGGAGGAAGAAAAGGCTTTTGATGGGTATATATATAATTGCTCTTCTTCTAGCTCTTAAAGAGTTAAGAAAAAGGCAAGCCTCGCGCCGTCGTCGTCGTCGCTCGGCTTGGCTTCGGCTTCGGTTTCGGTTTCGGATTCGGATTTGGTCAAAGATCGATTTATTGATTAATCTTTTTGGACAAAATTTCTTTCAATTAATTAATTAAATAATTAACAAAAAATTCAATCCGGAATAACCCATGACCCGCGACCCGGTTCGGTCAGGCCCATTTTCTTTCCCGAATTATTTTAAATATATTTTTCCCGCAATATTTCAAACACCCTTTTTCAACAGCCATGGCTGTTTGAATCACAGAATCTTTCCTTACGAAATTTTTTAAGCTTCTTCTTCTTCTTCTTCTGCACAATATTTTCCAGTGTGTTTTACGACCATTGAGTGGTTCGCAGTTCATTAGAGTTTTGGTACCTATACACTGGTGAGTTAAATCGTTCTATCCTGGGAAGATATATTCCAGCACCTCGGGTACTTGAGGAGAATAATTTCCTTAACGACACACTGTGTATTCAGTAGGCTCGATTTATTCCTATACTGTTTTCTTGTTTTCCAAAATCTATTTCGTTAAACAAGTATTACTAACTTTCTGTTTTATTTTTATTTTTTAGAAAGTTTAATTGTTTATTATAGCAATACAGAATAATAACAGTCCAAACTTGTAGATTTAAACTCGATTTTTGATTTACTTCAAATAATGATAGTTTCAACTATTTTCATGATCTTTCCCAGCCATGGAATAAAAAAATTTAAGACTTAACTTCCCTAGGCTTCGTTTAAGTTCACTAGCGGAAGAATAAATATAAATTTGTTATTCAACTCTCCATCTCCTTTATTCTAGAATATTGAATTGTCTTTCAATGAATGATATTACTTCTATCACCTTATTTATATATACTGTAATTATAGTATAATATATATATATATATATATATATATATATATATATATATATATATATATATTATACCAATAATAAATATTTGGTATACGAATATAATGAATAAATGTTATATATTGGTGCTAATATAAATGATATATATTATGTATACTACACGTATGTAAATAGATTATGTGATAGATTACTTCAAATGTAAAACATATGTTGATGACACATATGTATATACTATAAATATACCTATCATTTGAAGGAGAAGGAGATATCATTACTATTATTTAAGAGAGGATAAGCAGGCATGTGGTGGTCAACATGTATGTTTCATCAAGGGGCATTTTTGAACAATTTTTACATTTTCTATGTAAGGTTAGTTGGCTAAATTTTTGCTTACGCAAGCTTTTCTGGTCCCTATTCTATAATGTATTTTTTACAATTAAACCAACCCTTCCTAGCTACATGTATCAAAGAGGTTAAACTAAATAAATAGGAAATGAACTACTAAGGATTTTTCTGAGCCATAATTTTTTTTGTTCCTCTCTGAGCCAGAGTAGCACAGAATTTTTAGAATAGCCATAGGCAAAATCGGGATATCTTATTTGAGAATTAGTAGTAAAGAGATGGACATTGAGAGATGCTGAATGGAAAAGGCCGAAATCCGTTAAACAACATCGACATGCGCTAAATTTTGTGCAGGATTAAAAAGAATCAAAGAGAAATTACTGAGGAAATAGATAAATTGCACATTAAAAGAGTGAAGAAGAAATAGAACCACAAAAAAGTTGAGTAGTTGACCAGAGAGATATTGGAGTTGAAATGGAGATATGTAGAACTATCTTGAAAAGGCAGCAAAGGAGAAGGAGATTGTTTTGGAAATAATTGACTGCATTTCATATTGATTTCCTTTATGTTACCCTAAATAATGATACTCCCTTATTTTTAGGTGTTTGTTTTAATTTCATACTTTTAGAATCAGTTTCCTAATTAATAGGAAATCTACCGTGAGGGTTAACTTCTATACATTTACTATGGTTATGTTATAGAATATGTTATTTAATTAATAGTTGTAGATTGTGGAATATTTTTTTATTTCACCAGTAATTATGAAAAAAATTCGATTCTTTGTGGGTTAACTTGAGCTAGCCCAAAACATTCAATTTCAAAAGTATTCTAGCCCAAACCCATTAAAACTTAGACGGATTTGGTGGGTCAAAGGAGTTTGGATTAGTTGTCACCCCTAGGATCAAGGAACAAAGGTAACACACGTTCGACACTAAGGTTGTTGGTTCAACGTAGATCAGAGTACTAAAGTCTAAACTAGCGTTTGGCGATAGATTCCCAAATTTATTCTAAAAAATCTTATTTGGATGAAATTTGATTTGAAAATGAAAATGTGTTTGGACATTTGTTTTGGGTGAAGTTTGGTTTGGAAAAACATGAAACATGACTTATACCCACAAGTTCTAAAAACTATCACAAATACCCAACACAGGAGCGGCTCAAGGATATGCGGGGCCTAAGGCCAAAGTTTAATATGGGGCCTAAATTTTTAAAAGATAGTTATAACATACGTTTTATGTGAATTATATTCTTCTAACTTTTTGAAATACAAAGTTGTTAATAATCTTTTTTATAATCGATTTTCTCTAATTATCTTTATTCAATTGATAATATAGCCAACTCATTTAATTTTTCTTGAGATATTGTTGATATTAGATAATATTTTATAGAGCAATAGAAGTATAGAATTATTGAAATCTTAAAAGCATTGTTGAACAGTGGAGCTAGTCAAATCTTGTAGAAAGAAAGTGAGTAATGAAATATTGGAGAAAGAAGATGAGTAAGAATATTAAAGAAAAAGACATAAAATATATAGGGGTTTCTGAAATATAAAGAGATTGGAGAAAAGAAAGATTAACTTAGACATATTAAGAAAGGGAGAGTGAATTTTTGTATACATTATCTAATGAAGGAGTAAAACTGAAACGTTGCGAAAATTATTCATCTATCCATTTTTAAATATGTCAAATTATTACTTTATTTACATATCTAAAGAGCTCTATTTCCTTTTATATTAAAAACTCTAATTTTGTATTAAAAAGTACTAAATATTATTTTTTAAATACCTATAAACCTATTCTTTTTTTTAAAATGGGGCCCCCAAAATTTGGGAGCCTAAGGCACATGCCTTACCCCTCATCATGTTAAAGTCAGCCCTGACCCAACATTACCATTATCAATAACATTCATTATATTATCGCAAACCATAGTCTTGAACATAAATAAATTTGATACAAAATTATCATTTTTATAATGAGCTACATGATACACTATTAGATGGCCGAGAAGATGAAGCAACATCGTTACAAAATAATAAATGGTGGGCTCTTTTATAAAATATAAAAGTTTGGGGCAATTTTTAAAAAAACTAATAGTGATATTGAGCTGGTTTTGGGATTTGGGATTTGGGACTTGGGATTTGGCCAAAATGTAGGCAAAATCTATGGTCAAGCATGTGTTTGCCAAATAAAACCCAAGTTTATTTTGGTAAAATCTATGGCCAAACGGGTCCTTAGGACCTCGAACTTCAAGGCTGTTTTTCAAAGGCTTTTGCTGACTTTATGTTGGCAATATAGTTTTTCTGTCATGCTGAATATCTCTCTTTTTTTCCCGGTCATTGTTCCAACTTCTGAGAAGCCTTTTTGAGGAATTTACTTTTATACTGTATTCAGTCAAATCTAAACTGAAGGTTGTGGCCTTTCTTTTCACAAAGTTATACCGTACAGTATAATAAGATACTAAACGATACATTATGAAACAATGGCTAAACAACAATCCGAACAAGCTGTTATTGTCCTCGCAAACAAGTGTTCCATTTTATAAACAGGTTTCATGTTTGATGCATTTCTCCTCTCGTATTTTTCTAATATAGCCAATGTTAACAAAAATATGCATCATGTTCGATGACAGACTTCATGTCTTCTGGCTGCAAGCAGAATGACTTGAATGCAGCAAGGATGCAGTATAGCAAATCCAAGAAGCGAATTCATTCAGCTACGGGGCACATATTCATTCAGCTCAGAGTGAATTGAGATAAACCGATGGGAAAGAATCACCCTAATTAATAAAAGAGCACACATCAATAAAATCTTCACAATTACTCAGTCGGAAAAAATGGAAGAGCTACTGCTAGACCTGCATATCCACATCTTCCATTCCTCGACATCTTTAGCAGAATAGATTGGCCATTTTCAGCCCGGAAAAAGGCGGAGCTTTAAGCTGTCAATACGGCATTCGAACTTTCGAAGCAACATGTTTGAGAAGGCGCATTCAAAATTCACCAGAAGATGCATTTATACATGAGCCTATGAACCTTACTTCACAAGCCACTGTAGCATTCCCAAATAGGAAATCACAAAAGAGTTGAAAGAATGGTAACAGAAGAAGAATCATTACTTATTACAGCTAACTCTTGCACACCAATTTTGACGGTCAACAGTAAAAGAATGGTAACAGGGGGAAACGTTACTTATTAAGCTAACTCTTGCACACCAATTTTGACGGTCAACAATAAAGATAGCACAATAAAGATAGCGATTCATCAATCCTGTTTAGGTACACTGAAAAGTGTTTCGAGAACCAACCCCCCACATATAGCAGAAAACTCAAATCTCCACTTCTGATACCAAACAGTTAAACCAAGCTTTGCCTCTTTATGCTTGGCATCCGCAATCTTCCTCCACTGAACTGCTGAAACTGACAAAAAGACAGATTGTGAGAATGTTAGCTAATCACATTATGTAATTCTTCTAAAGGGTATCGCCACGGTACACTTTTACAACTTTTCTCTGAAGCATAGCGTTTGGAAAGAGCATGTTTCAGAGGACAAATTTTTAATTTCCATATGTATTGTGTCAAACTGAAGGGAATTGGAGTCCAACGGTGTACAGCAGTATGAGAGGGGGATACATCGAGCAACTGTTATGTCAATGTAGGGAATCTGGACCCAAAAAAACAAGAGCCTCTTTACCCTTTTTTATGTTAAATAACAACAAAGGAGTCCATTGATCAAATTTATGTATATGCCAGCTTTAAAACCAGGTTCTCTACATCTCAATGCCTTGTGAATATTCCCTTGACCAGCAGTTATATTCCACTATAGAGAGCTAACTCTCGATAAGGAACACCCCTAAATAGCAGCAAAACACTCATCAAATTAAGAGGAACCTTCCTTCTCAATCAATCATGCACATTTTAAGCAGCTTTCTTACCTGGGTTCACATTGTAATTTTGAAACAGAAGAATGGTACAGTCAAATGCCAATGGCAGCTTAGTGCGATCAAAGCTCCACTTTCCATGAAAAGCATGGACACCTAATTAAAATTTATTGGAGGAAAAACCAAAGAGGGATGTAAACCATAAGATATAATAAACCCAGAACCCAGATGTAAACAGAAAGCGATTTATCCCATTATACTGAACCCGTTTGTGGAATTAAATCTGTAAAGTTCTACTGTTAACATCTCCACCTTTTTTATTAACACTTATGTCTTCACTTTCAACATTATATTATCCATATCCAAATAGTACAAAGTTTAATGGGGTATATATTTGTCAATAGAAAGACTTGAAAGGAAATTAAGCAGTACCTTATTCATAAAAGAAACCATACTCTAACTATGAGTTTCTCTATTAAATTCATTTTTAAAAAGGGATATCTCCCTGTGATTGGCATATAATAGTAAAGAAAAAGGCAAGTGTATCTCAAGTTTGAACTCACCTCTTGATATTCTAGCATGAAACAATCTAAAGCAGCTTTCACCGTCTAGTCCGCTTGTCTGCATACTTGTCATCATCACATCTTCTCTTTCCACCAGAATGTAAATCATCATGTCTAGCCCTCTTGTGAGAATCATGACCTCTATAACTATCACGTGTTCTGCTTCTATGTTCCTCCTCTTCTTGTTCATGCCTTCCACGCTGAGAATCCCGTTCTTTCTCATGCTTCCTGTACCGATCTTCCTCTTCATCTCTTTTTTGCTTCACTTCCCAGCGATCATCATCCCTACTTTCTCTTCTCTCCCGTCCAGGCACTTCATAATCTCGATTTTCACGTCGACTTTCACGGTGCAGTTCATTCCGACTCTGAATTTTAGTGCCACGCTCTCCACCATCACCTTCATATTCTCCCCCAGTTCTTCTTGCTTGTTGATCTTTACTTCTGTCCTTAATACTCCTGTATGACCTACTTTGATTGTCAGTTTCACTATTAGGCCTTCCATGCTCTTCATCTTTTCTAGAATCTATCTTCCTTGACTTCCCGCCGGGTTCATCCAAGTTTTCGTTATCTAGTTTTCTCTTACCCCTCAACAACTCTTGACTAGCACTTGATCCACCAATCACATCTTCCCTCGATTGATATAACTTCTCCAATTTCTTGAACGTGTCCAATCCTTTATCAGAAGCTTGTGCACCTTCCTTCTTTTTCAAATCATCCTCCTGAAATTCCCTATCTTTCATAACCGAACTCTCCCACCTACCACCAGAATCATCTCCACGACCACTTCTATTGAACTTCTCAGACTTGGTCCTATCTACACTCTTATGTCCACGATAACTCCTCTCGCTATCTGAACCACTGGTGATGCGAGAATAGTCACTACTGCTGATTTCACCTTCGTCCTTGTCAGAATTGCATCGTTTACTTTTTTGAGTCTTATTTGTTTTTGCAACATAGCCTTCATCATACTCGCTGTCATCAGACTCGTACCTTCCCCCTTTCTGAATCTTCTTGCTTTTTACATCACGATCGTTACTATCATCATCAGAATCATGTCTTCTACCTCTTTGAGACTTCTTGTTTTTAGCATCACGACCATCATCATGCTCACCCTCAGTAACATGTCTCCTTCCTTCCTTAATCTTCTTGCTTTTTACATCACGATCATTACTATCATCATCACCAGAATCGTATCTTCTACCTCTTCGAGACTTCTTGTTTTTAGAATCATGACCACCATCATACTCACCTGCAGTAACATGTCTCCTCCCTTCCTGAATCTTCTTGCTTTTTACATCAAGATCACTACCATCATCGTCATCATCAGAATCTTGTCTTCTGCCTCTTTGTGACTTCTTGATTTTAGCATCACGGCCATCATCATACTTACTCTCAGTAACCTGCCTTCTCTCTTTCTGAATCATCTTGTTATCGACATCGCGATCATTTTTGTAGTCATCCTCATCAGAATCGTGTCTTCTACCTTGTTGAAACTTACTGGCTTTTGCATCACGGCCAGCATTATACTCACCCTCAGAATGTCTCCTACGGGATTTTGCATGTTTCTTCTCCTGATCAGACTCTGGATAAGAATCAGAATCTGAGGAAGAATCAGAGAGTGAATCACTGTGATGCCGCCTTCTACCCTCTTTTTCCCTGGCAGACAACTTTTTTGACTTATTATCAACAGCAGTAGCAAAATCAGAACTAGAATAGTGGGCTTTTTCATGGTTCTTCTTCTTAGGCTTTTTGGCATGGCTATCACCGCTGTCAGTGTCAGAAGAATCCACACGTTTTTTCTTCTCTGTTTTCTTATTACGCTTACCCTCATCCTTCTCTTTTCTCAAGTCCTTCCCCTGCCACTTCCTATCAACAAGCTCATTATTATCACCATCTTCATTCTCTTCAGAATCTAAATCTAAAGCCTCATGCCGCTTCTTCTGGGTCTCGTGTTCAGCCCCTATCTTGAGAGCAGCTTTTAAGGTTTCCATCTGCCTTTCCTTCAAAGCAGCAATCTGGTGTGTCTGTGTTTCCGAAACCCTGAAAATGAACAAACTAGCTGTTGCATATCAGCCATGCAGTGTGTGTGTGTGTGTGTATTATTTATTTTTTTGAAAAAGAATCTTGCAAACTATATATTGGCCCGTTAGCAAAACATTTATACGAAGCAGGAAAGGAGAAGTCAACAAAACTTGGACCCCTAACAGCCCAAATCCCAGTAGCTTTTGGGATACTGAAACCTGCTTTGTAACCTCCAAAACCTTGCTTTGTTCTATCTAACAAGCCAAATTTCCTATCAATTTTTGGAGGTCAAAAAATATTGGTAAAGACATTATGATATAAACACATCACTAGAGGGCTAAATAACATTTATATCCAACAAAACCAATTCTTGAACTTCTGAACTGCTGAAACGGCAAATTGCTGACCAGGTTATAACAATCGGACTGACAACAGTCATACAAGTTAAAAACTGTAGTAACTATAGTTGTGATAAAACGGCCCATCAGAACAACTTATACATGATTGCACTTTTCTACCTTTTCAACCAGAAAGATAGAAGTGTAGAACCACAAAACAAATTCACCAATGAACCTTAAGCTAAATTTACTTTAAGATTTTTGAAGCTGCTCAAGAAATGAGAATGTCAAAGGACGCAAGAATCAAACCACAACCTAATCATATATATATATGTATCTAAAACCTCCTCATCTAGACCTCTCATACAGACAAAAGGAAAACAAAAATCATTTTCAATTTATATCTCCTTAAAAAGTCTACTAATTCATATAGATCATTAACTTGTCATAATTGTACCATATTCCATAACATATTCTTAAAGGTCAAAAACAAAACAAAACAATGTAAACTCAACACCCCAGGGTAGGCCCATTGGTCTATGAGGTGAGACCATGAGGTTTCAAGTTCAAATCTCAGGAGTCAAAAAATCCTAGGTGATTTTTTCCCATATGCCTAACTGTTGGTGGGTTGAGGTAGCAAGTACCTGTGGAATAGTCAAGATGCACATATGATGACCTGGACACCACCACCGTCATTTTAAAAATAAACAACAATATGAACTCAGAAAGAAGCATTACACAAAGTTGTAATAACCACATTTCTTTCCCCTTTCCAATTTCTTTCGTTTCTTTCACTTCTAATGGAAAGAACAATAAAATTTCTCATATTTCCATTCCCAACAATTCTGCTAGTTCCAAAGATAATGCATGGAAAGTTCTCTAAGAAACGACTAGTAACAACATCAACTCAGTCAAAACTATAAATCTGTAACTAATTCTTCAACAATAATTGATCCAATGCGTATATTATGCAAAAAGCATAACTATAAATCAAAAAATAAGTTACCTTTCATAGCCAATAGCAGTGGATCCACCAGAATCTTCAGATGTTGCCTCCAGATTACGTCGAGCTTCATCGAGCTTTTCCGCAATCTCAGCATCGGTGTATCCCTGATCGGTAAGCTTATCCTCAAGGACTAGAAGTTTGAGCTGAATCTGCCGTTTCCGGTCGTGTTCGAGAATGTCCTTGTTCGCTTTCCTCGTCACTCCGGCAGTTCCTTGGCCGGACTCAAAACCTTTGCCGCCGTCTACGAGGACTTTGTTCGTCTTTGGCTTGACGAAGAACTTGTTGGTCTGGATGTAGCCGTTGGTGCCGGAGCCTCGCGGCGTTTGTAGCCCGATTCCGTTGTACATCTTCGCTGGAAAGCAAAAAGAGAATATCTGAAATCTCTTGCCCTAACAATTAGGGATCATTTGCGTCATATATTATAAGAGCGATGGGTCAACCCGCTCTAAATCGGGTCGGGTTTTTAGGCCATTTGTTTCGTTCTATTTTTGCAAAAGATTTTTTACCTTATCTAGGGTGTGTTAGCTATATAAAGCAAAAAAAAAAACAATTCCAATTTTCTATGGTTGGTTAGTTTAAATGTTTTAAAAAATATGAACTCATTTTTTTTTAATTGGAGTGAAATATTTTTTCAAAAGGGGAAATATATATTTTTTAAAATTCTTTTTCAACATTCTCCACCCACCTCATTGATCCCACCCTCAAATCATGCCCAATCACCCTAACCCTTACACCCACCATACCCAACTTCGCTCACCATCCACCCTAAATCGAAATATTATTAAAAATACTTTTTTTCATGTTGTAAATAGAGTACTTTTTTATTTTAACAAAATGAGTATATTCTTTTCATGATATAGAAAAAGTATTTTTTTTTATTTCAACAAAAGGAATACTTTTTTTTCGTGATGACGAAAAATTATTTTCTTTCATTTCAACAAAACGGGTATTTTTTTTTTCATGATATAGAAAAAGTATTTTCTTTCATTTCAACAAACTAAGTATTTTCTTTTCTTGATGTAGAAAAAATATTTTCTTTCATTTCAACAAACTAAGTATTTTCTTTTCTTGGTGTAAAAAAAAATTTCTTTCATTTCAACAAAATGAGTACTTTCTTTTCATAATATAGAAAAAGTATTTTCTTTACTTTCAACAAACTAAGTATTTCCTTTTCCTGATGCAAAAAAATATTTTCTTTCATTTTATCAAACTGGTATTTTCTTTTCATGATGTAGAAAAAGTATTTTCTTTCATTTTAACAAAATGATTACTTTCTTTTCATGATGTAGAAAAAGTATTTTCTTTCATTTCATCAAACTGAGTATTTTCTTTTCATGATATAAAAAAAGTATTGTCTTTTATTTCAACAAAACGAATACTTTTTTTTCATGATGTAGAAAAATATTTCCTTCCATTTCATCAAACTAAGTATTTTCTTTTCATGATGTAAAAAATTATCTTCTTTCATTCAACATGATGAGTAATTTCTTTTCATGTTGTAGAAAAGATACTTTCTTTTTCAACAACAGCAAAATATTTTTTTTTTAGTTATCGAGCTCAAATTTCAACGTTGTTCGTGCGTGAAAAAGTAAAGTAACACATTAGTTCCTTTGGTTTTGTGTGAATTTTGAAAAGAATAATTAAATTCTTGAAAAAAATTGGGGGGGAGGGGAGGGGGGGTTTCACGAAACATGAGGATTTTGGGGGAGGTGTGTAACGACCCGACCGGTCGTTTTGAGCTCCAGCACGTCGTTCGGCGGTTTGAGGCCTTGAGTAGCTTCACTTCAAGTATTATGACTTGTACGCGTGGTTGGAATTTAATTTCGGGAAGTTCGGAATTGATTTGGAAAGTAAATTCTCATTTTGAAAGCCTTAAGTTGAAAGAATTGACTAAGACTAGATTTTAAGTAAGCGGCCTCAGAATCGGGATTTGAAGGTTCCAGCAGGTTCGTATAATAATTTCGGACTTGAGAGTATATTCGGATCGGATTTTGGATACCCCGGAAGCGTTTCGGCACCTATTGTGGAAGTTAGCATTTTGGAAGAATTCCAAATTTTTGGGTTGAAGTGCATTTAAATGTTATCGATGTCCGTTTGGAATTCCGAGTTCATGTGATCGCACTTGCGCAAAAAGGGTCGCGGGTGCGAAGTCGCAGGTGCGAAAAATCCATCGCGGGCACGGACACCGCAGGCGCGAAGAATTTTTCCGCATGTGCGAAGCCGCAAGTGCGAGAAATCAATCGCAGGCGTGGACACCACATGCACGAAAGATTTGTCGCGGGCGCAATTATTGCTGGGCATTGAGTATTTAAAGCGGGGATTTGAGCATTTTTGCTTATTTCTTCATTCTTAGACGATCTTTGGAACTTCTTGAGAGGAACATTCACCTAACAACTTGGAGGTAAGTTAATTTCTACCTATTGCAAGTTAAATACATGGTTTTATATATGGATTTAGACATGAAAATTAGTAGAAATTGTGGAGTTTTGGTAGAAAATCTAGAATTTGGTATTTTTTTATTTTCACCGCGAATTTGAGCATGTGATTGGACATAAGTCATATATTTGAGTTTATAAGGTTATGGGTAAAGTTTATCTTCGAAAAATTTTGGAATCCGGGCACGTGGGCTCGAGGGTGATTTTTATCAACTTTTCGAGCGGAGTTAGGAATTGTTATAAATAGGATTATAATGAGTATTAGAGTATATATTTATGGAATTACTTGTTTGTTGATTAGTTTTGGAGCGTTGGGCATCGATTTGAGTTGATTGAATGGCTTGGGAGCCGGTTATGAAACTTCAGAGCAAGGTAAGTCTCTATTCTAACTTTGTAAGAGGGAATTAACTCCATAGGTGAACTAAATTATTATGTGCTTCTATTTGTGGGGGCTACGTACGCACAAGGTGACGAGAGTCCGTACGTAGCTACTAGTTATGCCTATGTCCGAGTAGTTTTAGGCTCACATCATGCCTTGTTGATATTGTTATTGATTTGTGTTTATTGTTTGTCACGAGAGGGAGCGAGATTGAGTTTGCTTATTAAATATTTTGAAAGGAGTTGAAATTGAAGAACTTGAGATTTAAAAGGTTTCATTTGAACTTCATAATTTCGAAAAGGATTGAGGAATGCTATAATAACTTAAGAAATCTATGTGTGACCGCGTCGCATGTATGTTTCGCAAGCGAGGTAATTTCCTTAAAAGGCTACAAGCTGAATTTCCCTTATTTTGAAAATAATCAAGAAAGAGATAGGATTTTAATGTTAAAATTATATTTGATCGCGTGGCAAGTATGATCCGCGAGCGGGGAGATTTTCTTAAATTTATATTTGACCGCGTCGCACGTATGATTCGCGAGCAGGGTATTTCCTTCTACCACTCTTATGGGATCGGGTCGTTCTCCTTGGTAGGATTTATGTACCACACTCTCATGAGAGCGGCTCGTTCGCCTCAGCAGGTTAATAGATGCATCTATCGTTCGCATCGTTCGACCCTCGGTAGTGCACAATTTACTTTTATGTTGGATCGGGTCGTACGCCTCGGCATTTCCTTTATATATTATCCTCATGGAATCATGCGTAATATTGGTAAGAAGCCGGTGTATCTGAGGTTTTTCCCTGATTTAAATTATGACCACCTCTGATGAAATCCACCATCTCTATATATGCTCCGGTTATAGATGGAACTTGTTAGTTGAGAGCTCGAGTAAAATTGTAAAGAGGGGAATTATGCCACGTATTTTATACATGTTTATTTCATATATTTACTCGGTTTCATATCTATTCACTTCTTTACTGTACCTGATATTATTTGACCACTAGTAAGTGTCGAAGTCGACCCCTCGTTACTACTTCTTCGAGGTTAGACTGGATACTTACTAGGTACACGTTGATTTACGTACTCATACTACACTTGCTGCATATTTTTGTGCAAGTGCATATATGTCTAGTAGCCTTGCGGGCGCAGAGATGTGGTTAATGCGGAGACTTAAGTGAACTGCATTTCCATCTACGATCCGCAGCCAGCATAGTCCCCTTCAGAGTTACTTATGTATTTTCCTGTCTAATTTGTATTGTGGATAGGTGTTGTATTTTATTTTATCTTCCTAGTTGACGCTCATACACTTGTGACATCGGGGTTTGGGATGATTACATGTTATTCAGTATTGAAATCGTTAGAAACATTATTATTTATTCTGTTAAATCCATCTTTTACTATTAAATGGAAGAAAAATCATGATTTCAAAATACTAAAATGAGAACCAAATTAAGTATTTATTTTTGGCTTGCCTGACAGCGGTGTTCGGCGCCATCACGACCTTTAATGGATTTTGGGTCGTGACAACATGGTATCATAGAACCAGGTTCACTTAGGTCTCACGAGTCATGAGTGAGTCTAGTAGAGTCTTGCGGATCAGTACGGAGACATCTGTACTTATCTTCGAGAGGCTATAGGGTTGTTAGGAGCACTTCCCTTCTTGATTCCCCATCGTGCGATTTGATTCCTTTGAGGCTTATGCCTTCATTTCTTTCCCATTCAATTTTATGCGACGTGAAACGCTGGTTATAAATCGGGAATTGAGGAATTGTTATGGTACTACAGATATGGTGCAGATGTTTCTCCATGCATAATTGTTTGGACTATTATCGTCGCCTTGTGGAAGTATATTCTATCATTTCATCTCAGTAGTTGTAGTTATGAGAGCTTTGAGGCTATGCACAGGTTACTATGATGCTCATGAGTTGTTATCGCACAGTATTGATGTGATGGTAGGATGCTTGCCTATGTGTCGGGGAAGTGAATGACTTGAAAGGAGGTTTGCTCAGTGCATGATACAGAGATTCAGTATTTTACTTTCGATGGAGGAAAGGCAATCGAACTAAAAATGTTCAGACTTGGGTTGATGGAGTAGCGGGACTCGATATTTTCGAGCGTGGTGGAATCTTCACCTGTGATGTGGCGTCATCGTCCTTGATTGGTTAAAATGTGTTAAGTCCTTCGGTGTTATGTTTTCCTTCAATTCGCCTTAGGGCAGAGTATTATAAATGGTGCCGAGAAAGCGACTGTCAGAGGTCGCAACGTGCAGAGGTTCAGGATCAAATCTGCATTCCTGGTATTGATGGCTCGAGAAAGATGATTTTCAGAAAGGTTTAAAGTTAGGAGCGACCTATTGGTTCAAGTGCTACAGAGATAGAATTTTGTTTAAGGCAACAACTGGGTAGTGAAGAATGAGGAAGGACATGTGGGAAGTGTCTTGCAATGGATAAACTTATAGAAGGCCAAGTGTGAGAAACATGAGTCGGGTAATTACTTAAAGGAGTGAGTTTGACCAAAGTGGGAGAGTGGCAAGGTAGCATATGGGTTCGGTGGTAGGATGACTACACTCCTTGAGAAAAGTTTAGAGTGATTTGGGATTCATGGTCGATAGTGACTAGGTCTACGGGCTTAATTTGGAATATTGGCTGCTATATCGGGGGAGATTGAATACAACAGAAAAGAGTTGCTTGATATGAAGAATGGTACAACATGACTCTAGATTGTTTATTAGTTTCGTAGTAATTGCGCTCGGTGCAGCATCATTGAAAGATTTCGAGGAATTTGGCGGGTCGATAACGCGAGGTCAGGTCAGAGAGGAAGGATGAAACTTAGTGGGTTTCAGAGTTATGCGGTGGTGTCTTTGAGCTAAGTGGGAGAGACCCGCCGCTTACGATTGGATGACATGGTTATCTATTTATGATGTTCCTGGTTATCGGTATTGGTGGGTTATTACGATTAAGCAAAGAGAACATCAATGGTGATTCGAGCAAAGGATTTGAAGAATATGTGTTATAATTGGCCTTATTGACTCATGTTCAGGCTCTAGGAAGGTTCGTGATTTATGCTTAGTACAAAGGCGATTTGCAAGGAAGGTGATTCAGTTGGGTGCTTCAGTGATAGGGTGTTCATGTGCTAGTGGAGCCTCGGAGTTTGATTATATTAGGGACCAAGTCAGAGTGGGTGACTCTCAATAACGGTCCTAGTGGATTCAAAAGTTAAGGTGTGGTGCCTAAGGATTTCGAGTCCATAGTATGGTTGAATATCAAGCTTTTGCAACGGATTATAAAAGTGGCTTGGAGTGTTCTATATTATCTTCGGTATGCGGTGTAGCAATGGAATAATGGGAGAAAATAACTTCGGAATCGTAAAGGAAATATCAGAATGGGTGTACCAGTTGAAGATGCGGATATACGCACAAGGAGGGTGTGAGATGGTTTGTGGGTTTTGGGGACAATGTGATCTCGTGAGATGGGGTCACTTAGGATGAGTGTGGATTTAGGTTCGTGATGTAATGAATGGAGCTATTATTATTTCTAAGGCAAGTTAAGAATAAATTGGGAAAAGACGGGTCGGCTAACAATGGTTGAATTGGCATGATGGTGGCAATGATCAGTTCCTTCAGCGCATTGAGTTATGCATGTGATTTGGGGTGGCTTGCGCGAGGCTTGACGGTCGCCGTAATTGATTGTATTCGGATGCATTCAGGTATTATGACCTGTTATGTGTGGGCAGGTCCTGAAAGAGTTATGGTGGCTAGACCACTATTTGAGGATGTGTGTGTTGTACGGTTATGAGAATTCAGTCATGTGTTGAAATGATTTTCCTGAAAAGAGTAAAGTGAAAGATTCTACAAAGTGTATCCTATTAGCGGTTTAGGAGTTATGATGAAATTTTTGGGTTCTCGTGTATTGGTAAGATAGGTGCGGTGAGCGGAATGAAATTTGAAACTTAAGGATTAAGGTTGCAGTTGGTGTCGACAAGAATGTCAAGGAGCTCGGATGAGCGGGAAAAGATTCAGATGGTTAGAGTAAGCTGGTATTGTCTTTAGCGTCACCTAAGGTTGATGTCATGTGTTAGAGGCCTTGTGTGTTGATTTGTGGATTCTTGATTTGCTTTACAGCTTTAGTGCAGTCGGTGGTATGGATGTGCAGACTTGTTGCCTGGTGCGGAAGGTCATGTGAGTGTATTCCACGGGAAGATTGTATAAGTGTGACGTGTAGTCACTTGATTGATTGAAGAATTGAAACCAAGTATGAAGATTGTGGTAATATCGCTAATTTGAAAATTTATGCCTGGAGGGCGCTCGGTTCATTTGGTTATGGACTGTGGAAGTTTGTTCCAGTTATGATTGTTGTTCGCGTGTGTTATGGGGAAAAGGGCTATTATGGATCCTTGAAAGGTTATTAGCCTAGTACGGTGCGATCAGAATCGGCTTGAGGTCTGTGGATAGATTTAAATGTGAATATGGGCTCTATGTCAGGCCGGATGTGTTCATTTCAGCATAGCGCTCCTTATGGAGGAGTATTCGGACGTTGGATGTTATTTCATCGTCGGCTATTTCATGTAATACTATATAGTACAGTGTGAGTTGTGAAACGGCTTGATGATTTCATATGTGTTGAGGTTCTACGTAGCGATAGTGTTATGTGAGCAGGATGGCTCTCGAGAGTTAGATCATATATCTCACCTTAGTTGTGCTTGAGTTTTGTAGCATATGGCGCTGTCTGTCTCACTAGGGACGGTATTATGCACTTAGCGTGCTTGTGGCCGATATTCGGGTATTTTGTAATAATGAGCATTCTAGCTTAGTAAGTATCTCCTTATATAGATTTTATGTGTGGATCAGGTGGCATGCCGCCACATGCATGTTGTTTGGATCGAGTTGCGCACCGCAACAGTGTGATGTTGAGTGCAATCCCCTTTGTCTATTTTCGTGTGTTTTGTTTTCCATTTTCTGAGGAAGGTTCGTAACACCTTTTCGGTTGTCTAGTTAGTTACGTGGGTTGAATAGTTCTTTCCAGAGTTCATTTTCCTCATGTATCACATCGAGTTTGTAGCTTATTGTCACATTGTGGCATCACATGAGACTTTTTGGCAGCGTCTGAGGTGGCTTATTGCCTGAACAACTTATGCTGGGTGAGACGCGATTATTGGATCCGGGATCAGTGCGATCGGATTATATGAAGTATAGTAAAGAGCAAATACCATTATTTGGTTATAATGGGGTAATGATTCTAGTCAAGAGGAGAGACTCAATGATTTGTTGACTCGGCAGTTGGTTATGAATTTCTACACATTTCTTCCGTCGTGGCGGGATTGCAAGAATTGGAACCAGACTTATATATGTCATGAGGTGCATGGTGAGCATCAGATTCGGGGAATGTCGGGTATTATGATCAGAGAATATTATTATGGTCATGTGAATATTGCGGTGCATGGTGTGAATTCAGCAAAGGTACGCAGTCATGTTCTGGTACATCATGTGGTGATTGATACGGTCATCGTATGTTGGAAACAAGCCTAGCAGAAGATTCCGGATGTTGGAATTTAGCTCTAAGGCTAGTTTCACTAAACAAAAGGGGAATCTTCAGATTTACTCGAGCCAGTGTGCTCAACTGAGTTGTGGTAGCACAAGTAGGTGCATGAGGTGCTAATCATTAATTTCGGACAACTCCAACGCAGTTCTTAGAATGTTCGAGGACGAACGTATGTTTAAGTGGGAGAGAATGTAACGACCCGACCAGTGATTTTGAGCTCCAGCACGTCGTTCGGCGGTTTGAGGCCTTGAGTAGTTTCACTTCAGGTATTATGACGTGTACGTGTGGTCGGAATTTAATTTAGGGAAGTTCGAAGTTGATTTGGAAAGAAAATTCTCATTTCGAAAGCCTTAAGTTGAAAGAATTGACTAAGATTGGATTTTAGAGTAAACAGCCTCAGAATCGGGATTTGAAGGTTCCAACAGGTTCGTATGATGATTTCGGACTTGGGCGTATATTCGAATCGGGTTTTGGATACCCCGGGAGCGTTTCGGCACCTATTGTGGAAGTTAGCATTTTGGAAGAATTCCATAAATTTGGAAATTTTCAGTAGCTTGAAGTAATTCTTTGTTGAGAGTGAGTGAATTTAATTTTTTATCTATGCCCTTCTTTGATCCTATATCTATATATTGTGTGATATATGTGCATCTCTCTTCATTCTGCGAGGCACACTTGGAATTAAAAAATATTATGATTTTAGTTCTCAATAAGTGAACATGAGTACAGTTGAAAGTTGTTTGAACTCATAGATTGGTCTTAGTCAATTCTTCTCTGTAAAAACTTCTCATGATTTCACTTAAAGTGTTTAGTTACTATGTTCATTTGTTTTCTTTGCTTGAGGACGAGTAAAAGTTTAAGTATGGGAGAATTTGATAAGTGCATTTTACCAGATGTTAACCACATAATTTATCTCATAAAAACATATAAATTATCATGTTTCCTCCATATTCTTACCTTTATTTTACAGGAATAATTATAGAAGAATTGTTGTGCGCAACATGAAAAAAGAAAAACAAATATTCAAGAAAAATACAATAAATAAGCGTAAGATCGAGCTATGATTCGTTACTATTGTGACAATGCACCAAGTCTCGATTTTCCATGATGAAATCGGCGAAATCTATATTTAGAATGACAGATTTCTCATCTCTGCAAATTCAAAATCTAGATTTGCCATGGAAATTTAGCAACAAATCGAGAAGTCGAGTTCTCATCTCTGCAAATTCAAAATCTAGATTTGCCATGAAAATCTAGCACCAAATCAAGAAGTCATCATGTAATTTTCTTATATAAGAAGATGTTGCCCGATCAGAAGAGGGTATCGGAGTAGAGAGAAAGCTTAGAGCTAGAAGACCAAATCCAAAATTTTAATTATCACGACCCAAAATCTACTGTAGGTCGTGATGGCGCCTAACGCCGCCGACAGGCAAGCCTACGGTGATTAATCAACTTAGTTACTCATTTTATTATTTTCGAAATCATGAATCCCATTAAATAAGTAGAGTAAAATCTTGTACTCGTAGAAAACCCGTGATTTTATTTTTCAATTTTTGTATAAAATATAAATTACAAGGTGAAATGATAATAATTACGTGAACTACATTAATGAACACCCAGTAGGAACCCCCAAAATCCGGTGTCACAAGTGCATGAACATATACTAAGGAGTATAATAATAATAATACAACATATATCCGGAATACAAGTTATAAATAAGAATATAAATAGCTCTGATGGAGACTCTTTATGCCACATAACATAGAATGCAACTCACCAGAAAAGTCCCCGCAACAGTCGCGCCCTTGCGCCCAAAAAACCACTAGACAAAAATAAATAAATAAATAAATAAATATATATATATATATATATATATATATATATATATATATATATATATATATATATATATACACACCTGCACAATAAGTGCAACAAGTGTAGCATGAGTACGTAAATCAACGCATACCCAGTAAGTATCTAGCCTAACCCTAGATAAGTAATGACGAGGGGTCGAGTAACAATAAAGCAATATGCTAAATCCTAAACAGATATGAAGCACAATAGTAATAGTAGGATGAAACAGTAACCAGGATAACCTCTCAAAATTTCTTTTAACGATATAAACTTCTCAATCTCGTATCCTATCTCAACAGCTCGGATAATATCCAGTGCCAATTTCAAATGAATAAGAAATACCATATAAAATGCAAGGCATTAGTGGAAGGAAAAATCTCATGAATATTCGGACTACTAGCGATATAACACACGATTATGTCGTGGTCGTACGGCCCAATCCCAAAAGGAATATGATACTGCTGAGGTGAGGGGCCCGATCCCATCATAACGTGTACACTGTCAAGGGTCGAGCAACATGAACTATAGATGCATCTATTATAGTGCTGAGGCAAACAACACGCTCCCTTAAGAGTGTGGTACATGATCCTGCCGAGTCGTTCGACCCGCTCCACAGGAAAGGAAAGGAATTTTTGAATTACGAGTCACGTGCTTACGATACGGTATATGAACACAAAGTGAGTATAACCTTTACCGATTCTCAAATAATTTGCCAACTACTCAAGGTGATAAGGCTCGACGTAATATATATGTAATTTCTAAATCAAGTTCAATTATAATTTTAATTAATTAAGCTATCAGAATGAGTTCAAATAATTCAAATATTATATGGTAAAGTCCTAAGTCTACCCGAACATAAACATGATTTTGCCACGTGCAGACTCTCGTCACCTTATGCGTACGTAGTACCCACAACTAGTAGCACATAACAATTACATCACCTAGAGGGTAGTTTCCCCCTCTCAAGGTTAAACATAAGACTTACCTCGCTCTGAAGTTCCATAACCGGTTCCAACGCCACTCTAACACCTCAAACCGATGTTTGTCGCTCCAAAACTAGTCAAACAATGTGCAAACCAATAAAAATATACTCTAATACTCATAATAGATCAATTTATAATAATTTCCAACTCCGCTCGAAAAGTCAATAAAGTCAACCCTCGGCCCACGTGTACGGATTTTGAAAATTATTGAAAATAAATATTACCCATAACTCGTGTGGTCTATATCTAGAAAATCATCCAATTTCGTCCATGAATCGACCCTCAAATTAATTATTTACCATTTCTCAACTTTGGGGCTCAAATCCCAATTTCTACAATCCAAACACGGATAAAAATAATGACCAACAAAAATGATCGTGGATAAACATCAACATAAAGGTCAGATATTTACTCCCGTATTGAGACGAGAACAACGCCGCAAAAATCACCTAAAACGGAGCTCTAGATCTCAAGATATGCCCAAAATACTAATATTCTCGGTATAAAATACTGTCTAGATGATTTTTCTTCATCGCCTTCGCGGGAGACCTTCGTGTTCGCGAAGAGCAACTTTTTGCGTGGACCGGTCAACCCAATAATCATTCCTCGCATTCACGAAGAACAAAGCTTCGCACCAGAAACCAGTAATTTTATCCGACACGGAAATAGGCATAACACTCTCATACGCCATCGGAATTCGACGATTCTTGTTGCTATGGATCCGTAATTATGATACGTATCTAATGGATCAATCCAATCATAAATAAAAAGTCCTTTTCTCAATATAGTTCCCTTTATTCCCAAAAAATGACGCTGAAACATCAAATAAGAGCGTGACACAACCCAAACACCTCTGAAACACACCCGAGGCTATCGGGACCCCGCCCAATTACACAAACCAGTCCCAAAACATAAAACGAACCTGCTAGAGGCCTCAAATCACACCAAACAACATCAAAACTAAGAATCGATGATCGAAACCTTTCTTTAAACTTTTAAATATTCAAACTTCGACGAACGCGTCTAATTCATACTTAAATATTCCGGAATGACGCCAAACTTTACGCACAAGTCACAAATCACGATACCAACCTATTCCAAGGCTCGGAACCTCAAACGTACATCAATAACACCAAAGTCGATTTCAAATCAAACTTAAGAAATTCTAAAACCTTCAAAATGCCAACTTTCCATATTAAGCGCTGAAATGCCCCTGGATCACCCGATACTCAACCCGAACATACGCCCTAGTCCGAAATCATCATACGTACTTATTGGAACCTTCAAATCCCAATTCTGAGGTCCTTTACTCAAAAGTCAAACCCAGGTAAACTCTTCCAACTTAAGCGTTCGAATTAAGAATTTTCTTTCCAAATCAGTTCCAAATTTTCGAAAATTAAATTCCGACCACACATACAAGTAATAATACATGAAGTGAAAAAACCCAAGGCCTCAAACCTGCCGAATGACGCGCTAGAGCTCAAAACGACCAATTGGGTCATTACATTCTCCCCCACTTAAACATATGTTCATCCTCAAACGTGCCAAGAACTATTCTGGAGCTGTCCAAAATCACTGTTCAACACCTTATGCACCTAACATGCCACCACAACCCAGTTGAGCACATTAGCCAAAGCCAGACTGAAGATTTACCCTTTCATTTTAGCCAACAAGCCTTAGAATCAAATTCCAAACCTTCAAATTTCTATACAAGACCTGATTCTAACATACGAACACCGTATCAATTTCCACACGCAGAACCCATACATGATAATGCACCCATGCTGACATCACACAATGCACCGCATAATTCATTTACCTATACTAACCTCCTCCAAGCACTACAACTACAAATTCATCGACCCGATGCTCGTAGTATACCTCATAACACATATAATCCCGGTCTCAATCCTCACAATACTGCAACGATGAAAGGGATGCACATGAACTCATAATCACCTCAAATCAATAACTCACAAGGTCCTCCGCTCAACAAAACTCTGGCCTCATTCCGAACTAAATAGTGCCATTTTCCCTCTAATATACCTTATATAAATATGATTGCACTTATCTCAGGTCCAATAACCTCGTCTCACCCAGTATAAGACTCTCGGGAAATAAGCCATCTCAAACACCTCCAAAAATCTCATATGACGCCATCAATGCGCCAACAAGCTACAAAATCGAATGTGATCCATAAGGAAAAATGAACTCTGGCAAAGAACTACCCAGCACGCATAACAAATAAAATGGCCAAATAGATGCTATTAACCTATCTTAGAGATAAGAAACGAGGCACACAAAATAAGTATAAGGGATCGTCCCAACATCTCACTGTTGTGGCATGCAACCCGATTCACACATGATAACGTTGCAGCGTGCAACCCGACCCATACATCATACCTGTGGCGGCGTGCCACCCGATCCACACAAAATAATATATAAGGTAATACCTACCAAGCCAAAATTCTCATACCCGTGAAATGCCCCAATATCGACCACAAGCACGCCAAGTGTATAAACACAACCCTGAGGAGACAGATAGCGATATGCGCTATAAAATGCCAAGCACGACTAAGGTACCATAACGACCTGCATCTTGAGAGCCATATTGCTCATATAACTCCATAAACTACATGGGATCACAAGACATGTGTGAATAATCAAGTCGTTTCACATAGAATAGTTGGCGACAAGAATAACATCCAACACGCGAAGAATCCTCCATAAGCAACGCTATGCTGAATGAACACATCCGACCTGATGTAGAGCACACATTAACATTAGACCCATTAACAGACCTCAAGCTGATTCTGATCGTACCATACTGGGTGAACAACCTTCTAAGGATCCACGATGGCCCTATTCCTGACACACACGAACAACCGTCCAATCTGACCCAACTCCCTTAGTCCACAACCAAATGACTAGAGCGCCTTTCACGCATAAACTCTCACATTAGCGATAGCACCAAAATCTTCATACTTGGTTTCAATCCTTAACAATCAAGTGACTTACATGTCACACTTATACAAATTTCCACGTGAGGTACGCTCCCATGACCTTCCGCACCAGGTAGCAAAGTCTGCACCTCCACACCACCAACCACACTAATTCTGTAAAGCCAACCAAGAGTTCGCAAATTAATACACGATGTCTCTCACCCAGGACACCGTTCTCAGGCGACACTAAGATAATTCCAGCTTCTTCTAAACATCTGAAATTTTCCCTACCCGTCCGAGCTTGTGACATTCTTATCAACACCAAGCCGCAACCTTGATCCTTAACTTCCAATTCCCATGCCTCTCACTGCACCTATCATGTCGCTACGCGAGAGTACAAAATTTCATCATAACTCCCGAACCACCAATAGAATAAAAACTTCATCATCTGGAACCCCTTTCACTCAACACATTTCAGAGGAACGATGGCAACACGTAACCGAATTCCCACAACTGCAGAAAATACAAACCTCAAGTTGTAGTTTAAACCACCATAACTCTTCCGGGATCTATCCACACATATTAGGCCATTATAATCAAATACCTCAAATTCAATCAAATTACGGTGGCTGTCAAGCCTGTACATACAGCCACGAATCACATGTATAGCTTACATACCAAAGAAACTGATCATTACCATAATCATGCTGATCCAAACCATTACTAACCGACCCAACTTCTTCCAATTTACTCTTGACTTGCCTTAGAAATAATAATAGCTCCATTCAAAAACATAACAAACCCGATCAGTACTCATCCCGACTGACCCGAATCATGAGACCACATTGTCTCAATACCCATGAACTATCTCATACCCTCCTTATGCGCACAATAGCGTCTCCAACTGGTACACCCGTTCTGAAAGATCTTTTACGAATCTGAAGTAGTTTATCCCATTTCTGCCCCACATATCCGATGATAACATAGGAATTTTCCCAAGTATTCCTCACACTCTGCTACAAAATCTCGGTCTTCAGTCACATAATGAACCACAAATCCTTAGATATTGCACCTTAAATTTTTGAACCCATTAGGACCGTTGTTGAGAGTCACCCACTCTGACTGGTCCCGAGTACAACCAAACTCCAACGCTCTGCTAGAACATCAACACCCTCTCAAAGAAGCAACTGACTGAACTCTTTTCCTTGTACATCACATCCACAAGAAGCATAAACTCGAAGTCTTCCCAAAACCCGCACACGAATCGATAAGGCAAAATATAACATACATCCATTAAGTTCTTTGCTTGAATTACCCTTGATGTTTTCGTTTTTAGTCATAAATGATCCACCAATGCACCAATAACCAGAAACCGTACAAGCAGACAACCACACGATCTAATCATAGACGGTTAGCTCCCCCACTTAACTTTAAGCTACCATCACATAATGTAGAACCCACAAGGATTCCTCATTCTGAATTACGATGATCTCGCACCGTCAACCCGTCAAAATTCTTGTAGTCTCTTGTTAAACTTTTCATGAACATTCCGAATTATCAACCACAATCGCATATTCGACCTTCTGTTGGGTAGTAAGTAGAACTCTTCGTAGAAACTTCATCAACATCATCCAACCGCTAACCTGTTCACAAGAGATAACCCACATGTGGAATCCCATTTTGACATCTTTCCACGATGTTGCACTGGGTACAACTACCACGAAATCAGTAAATCCTCATGAGCCCATGCTCGTCCACCAGTTGTACAAGTCTATTCATTCCCCATTGACATCAACTGAAAGTCTGACAATGCATTCCAAACTCGAAGTCACGTTGCATCCCAAAAATGATAATCAAGTTTTCACACCCCTCTTCATTTCAAGGAAACTCCTCTCCACTATATTCAATCTTCCTCAGTACAGTATCAACCATCCCAAATAAAATCCGTAGACCCAGTCACTGCCCACCATGATTCCCAAATCACTCTAAACTTTTCTCAAGGCATGTGACTATCCTACCACAGAATCCATATGCTACTATGTCACTCCCACTTCGATTAAACCATCTCCTTTAAGCAACTTCTCAACCACTGCTTTTCATACTTGGCCTGCTAGCAATTCAACCACCGAGAGACACCTCCCACTATGTCCTTCCTCATCCTTCTACTCAAATGCCGCCTCAAATCAAAATCCATCTCTGTAGAACCTTAACTAATAAATTGCTACCAACTCAAAGCCTCTTCGAAGATCATCTTTCTCAAGCCATCAGCATTAGAAACATCGATTCGATTCTGAAATCGCTACACACCGCCATTTCTGACAACCGCTTCTTAGGAACTATTTCACAACACCCTGCCTTGAAGGCAAATCAAAGAAGACCATAACACCGGCGAACCTTAATACATTTAAAAAAGGACGACGACACCACATCACAAATGAGAATTCCACCACGCTTGAAAATATCCAGTCTTATTACTCCATCAACCAAAGCTGGAACATCCATAATCCGATTTCCTTTGCTCCGCTGGAATTAAATGTCGAACCTCTGAACCATGCACCGAAAAATCCTCCTTTCGAGTCATTCACTGCCTCGACACATAAACAAGCACCCTACAATTACACCAACATTGTGTGATAACAACACATGAAGATTATAATAATCTATGCATAGCCTCGAAACCATAGGAAATATAGATACTGGCTAAAACGACAAAACACCCTTCCACAAGGCGATGATAATAGCATGTCTGAATACGTTGAGAGAAACATCCTGCACCATGTCTGTAGTACCACTACAACTCCTTGATGCCCAATTGATAACAAGCGCTCCACGTCGTATAAGATTGAGTAGGAAGTAAATAAAGGCATAAACTTTAATGGAATCAAATCGCACGATAAGGAATCAAGAAGGGAAGTGCTCCTAACAGCCCTATAGCCTCTCGAAGATAAGTACAAATATCTCTGTACCGATCTGCAAGACTCTACTAGACTTGCTCATGACTCGTGAGACCCAAGTGAACCTAGAGCTCTGATACCAAGCTGGCACGACCCAAAATCCATTGTAGGTCGTGATAGCACCTAACGCCGCTGTCAGACAAGCCAACGGTGATTAATCAACTTAGTTACTCGTTTTATCATTTTCAAAATCATGAATCCCATTAAATAAGTAAAGTAAAATCTGGTACTCGTTGCAAACCCATGATTTTATTTTCCAATTTCCGTATAAAATATAAATTACAAGGTGAAATGATAATAATTACGTGAACTACAATAATGAACACCCAGTAGGAACCCCCAAAACCTGGTGTCATAAGTGTATGAGCATCTACTAAGGAGTACAATAATAAAATAACATCTGTCTGGAATACAAGTTAGATAGAAGAATATAAATAACTCTGATGGAGACTTTGTATGTTGCGGATCGTAACATGGAATACAGCTCACCGTAAAGTCTCCGCAACAGTCGCACCCTTGCGCCCAAAAAACCACCATACATATATATATATATATATATATATATATATATATATATGCATCAAGTGTAGCATGAGTACGTAAATCAACTCGTACCCAGTAAGTATCTAGTCTAACCCTAGAGAAGTAGTGACGAGGGGTCGACGCCGACACTTACTAGAGGTCCAATAAAGCAGTATGCTAAATCCTAAACAGATATGAAGCACAACAGTAATAGTAGGATGAAACAGTAACCAACATAACCTCTCAAAATTTCTTTTAACGATATAAACTTCTCAATCTCATATCCTATCTCAACAGCTCGGATAATATCCAGTGCCAATATCAAATAAATAAGAAATACCATATAAAATGCAAGGCATCAGTGGAAGGAAAAATCTCGTGAATATTCAGACTGGTAGCGATATAACGCACGATTATGGCAAGGTTGTACGACCCGATCCCAGAAGGAATATGATACTGCCAAGGCGAACGGTCTGATCCGATCATAACATGTACACTGCCGAGGCTCGAGCGGCACGAATCATAGATGCATCTATTATACTGCCGAGACTAACAACCTGCTCCCATAAGAGTGTGGTACATGATACTGCCAAGGCATTCGGCCCACTCCACAAGAAAGGAAAGGAATTTTCTGTCATGACCTCAAATTCCCTCCGTAGGATATCATGACGACACCTAGTCTCTAAGACTAGGTAAGCCTAATCAAGTATGCAAAATAACTGAAATATTAAGCAAAATCTCAAAATATCAACATCTGTAATAAACAAAAACTACAATTCCAGTATAAAAACTCCCAAAACCCGGTAGATATGAGTCACAAGCTTTAAAGATAAACACCAAATATCCCTATACATCAGAGTCTAATGAAGATAAGGAAACAACATAATAAAGATAGAGAGGACTTCGAGGTTTGCGGACGTTGACAGATGTACCTTGAATTCTCCATGTACGGACTAACTCATCGGTACGTGGTCTAGTAGGTAATACCCAGATCTGCGCAAAACGATGTGCAGAAGCGTAGTATGAGTACACCACAACGGTACCCTGTAAGTGCCACGCCTAACCTCGGTAGAGTAGTGACGAGGACATGGCAGACCCTACTGGAAATTATAAGAAACAAGGCAGAAGATATAATAATATAATGAAATGACAGAGAAGTGAAATAATGAGAATTTACAAAGTAAAAACACAGAAATAAGGAAGACAAGTACAACACGAAAGGAAAGGCAAATCTTACAAGTTAAGGAACAACAATAACAATAACAACAATACAACAAATAGAGGAAATCAATAGGGGCACTCCCGAGGTACCGCCTCGTAGTCCCAAAAGTAAATATCTTACAATCTTTCCTTATATCACCGCGGGAGCCTTTATAGTTTGTTTTGAAAATCATTTTCCTAAAATAGCATCCCGCGTTTTACCAACCTTATAACACCACATGACTTCTAGTAGTTCCCCTACTAGCCACGCGTATAAATCCCACCTTATCTCACTGCATGCATTTCAACACTCAGACCTTATACCACCGTATGCGTATCAATAATTACAACGGCACGGCAGAAACCTCGTGGAAACAATAACAACTGCACGGCAGAAATCTCATGCAACAACCAAACAATCATCTCAACAATAAATCACGAAAACCAAGCATAACATCTGAAACAACGATATTTCAAGAATAGCAATTTCAAGTAAAGAATCCCACAATTACATAAGGTACATGGAATCAAGAAAGCATGTAATTCAACTAAACGTATAGTACAAGTTGCAAATAAGAGATAAGACAAGTAGGCATGTGAAATTAGGCTAAACATGATGATTATACATGCTAAAGTAACTCAGTTAAAGCATAGAATGGAAACTACTTAAATAAAACCAGAATTTTAACATTTAGCCAATGTACGCACTTGTCACCTCGCGTACACGGACCACACATATCACAAATTTTCATAACAATACCAAATCCTAAGGGGAATTTCCCCCCACAAGGTTAGATGAGTGACTTACCTCAAACCTCGCCCAATCAATCGATAAGAAGGCTTTTCCCTCGATTTTCCAACTCCGATCGGCTCGCATCTAGCCAAAACAAGTTCATACTATAAATGTAACTATATGAAACTATTTTATATAATGAAATTATGACTTTAGCAAAGAATTTAAAAATTGTTCCAAAAAGTCCTCAGGGCCCACACCTCGGAACCTGACCAAAATTACAAAAACCGAACACCCATTCGATATAGAGTCTAACCATACAAGAATTACTCAAATCCGACCTCAAATCGCCTTTCAAATCTCAAATTTTAAGCCTAAGAAGTTTTCTCAATTTTCCCCAAAATTCCAACTAAAAACATCAATTAAATGATGAAAACAACAATAGATTAGTGGGAATTTATCTAAAACGAGTCAAAAATTCTTACCCAACTGTTTCCTCTTAAAATCCCTCCAAATTTCGCCTCAATCCGAGCTCTCTAGGTCCAAAAATGGATAATGAAATCAAACCCTTGAACTTAGCCCTTTTCTGCTCAGCGATTTTGCATCTGCGGGCTCTCAGTCGCACCTGCGACGCTGCACTTGCGGAAAAACCATCGCAGGTGCGGATTCCTCTTATGGCCAGGATTTTGTTCTTCTGCGGACCAGGGCTCGCATGAACCTTCCGCTTCTGCGATCATAGCCCAGGCCAGCCTCATCCGCTTCTGCAATCGCACCTCTGCATCTGCGGACGCGCAGATGCGGTTCTATCCTCGCACCTGCAATCCCAACTGAGCCAAGCCAGCTTCGCTCCTGCGGTCAAATGCTCGCTTTTGTGAGTATGCACATGCGGCCAACCCACCGCAGGTGCGATGACACCAGAAGTTGGGAGCTTCAGCACTTGTACAAATCCAAAATTTGTTTCGGATTCAATCTGAATCACACCCGGGGTCCCAAGAATCCCGTTTGAATATACCAACAAGTCCTAAAACATCATACGAACTTAGTCGAGCCTTCAAATCACATCAAACAATGCTAAAAATATGAATTGTGCATCGATTCAAGCCTAATGAACTTTAGAACTTCAAACTTCTACATCCGATGCCGAAACCTATCAAATCAAGTCCGATAGACCTCAAATTTTGTACACAAGTCACAATTGACATTACGGACCTACTCCAACTTCTAGAATCAGAATCCGACCCCGATATTAAAAAGTTCACTCCCAGTCAAACCTTTCAAAAATCATCCAACTTTCCATAATTAACGTCAAAGTGACCTACAGACCTCCAAATTAACATCCGAACACTCTCCTAAGACAAAAATCATCATATGAAGCTATTGGAACCGTCAAAACTCTATTCCGGAGACGTCTTCATACAAATCAAACTACGGTCAATTCCTACGACTTAAACTTCCAATTTAGGGACTATATATCCCATTTCCACTCCGAAGCTCTTCCGAACCCGACACCAAGCACCCCGGCAAGTCAAGTAGCCATAAAATAATATAGAGGGAGAAATAAATAGGGGATCAGGGCTAATACTCTTAAAACGACCGATCGGGTCGTTACATTGAATTACAAGTCACGTGCTTACAATACAGTATATGAACACAAAGTGAGTATAACCGTTACCGATTCTCAAATAACTTGACAACAACTTAAGGTGATAAGGCTCAGCCTAATACATATGTAATTTGTAAATCAAGTTCAACTATAATTTCAATTAATTAAGCCAGAAGAATGAGTTTAAATAATTCAAATATTATATGGTAAAGTCCTAAGTCTACCCGAACATAAACATGCTTTAGAAACGTATGGACTCCCGTCACCTCGTGCGTACGTAGCACCCAAAACTAGTAGCACATAACAATTACATCACCTAGGGGGTAGTTTCCCACTCACAAGGTTAGACAAGAGACTTACCTCGCTCCGAAGTTCCATAACCGGCTCCAATGCCACTATAGCACTTCAAACCAATGCCCATCGCTCCAAGACTAGTCAAACAATGTGCAAACCAATAAAAATATACTCTAATACTCATAATAGATCAATTTATAACAATTCCCAACGCCGCTTGAAAAGTCAATAAAGTCAACCCTCAAGTCCACGTGTCCGGATTCTAAAAATTATTGAAAAACATATTACCCATAACTTATATGGTATATATCCAGAAAATCATCCAATTTCATCCATCAATCGACCCTCAAATCAAGTATTTACCATTTCTCAACTTTGAGGCTCAAAATCCCAATTTCTACAATCTAAATATGGATAAAAATAATAACCAATAGAAATAATCATGGAGAAATATCAAAATAAAGGTCATATATATACCCCCGTGTTGAGACAAGAACAACGCCGTGAAAATCACCTCAAACGGAGTTCCAGAACACAAGATATGCCCAAAATACTAAAATTCTCGGTTTTGAGTATTTCAGCCCCATTCTCCCATTTACTGCTCAATTTATACTTTAAAATTGTTATGTGACTTTCCGGGGAGATTGGTTTGGGTCCGGTGACGTTTTGGAATAAATTGTAGCACTTAGTTTCAAGATTTAAATCTTAAGTTAAAATAGTGACCGGATATCGACTTATGTGTAAATGATCCCGGAATAAAGGTTTGATGATTCCAATAGCTATGTATGGTAATTTTGGACTTAGGAGCATGTTAGAAAAAATATTTGGAAGCTCGTAGCTAAATGAGGCTTGAAATTGCTAAAATAGAAATTTAAGTTTGGAAGTTTGATCGGGGAGTTGACTTTTTGATATCGGAGTCAAAATCCAGTTCTGAAAATTTTCATAGCTCTGTTATATAATTTATGAATTGTGTGTAAAATTTGAGGTCAATCGAAATTGATTTGTTTGATTTCGACAACGAATGTAGAAGTTGAAAATTCTTAAGTTTCATTAAGCTTGAATTGGGGAATGATTCGTGGTTTTAGTGTTGTTTGATGTGATTTGAGGTTTTGACTAAGTTCGTATTATGTTTTAGGACTTTTTGGTGCTTTGGTTGTGGTCCCGAGGGCCTCGGGTGAGTTTCGGATGGTTAACAGATCGAAATTTGGACTTAAATAGCTGCTTGAATTTTTCTGATGCCTGTATCTGGTTTCCTTCATCCGTTTGCGACTAGGGGCAGCGACCGGGGGAAACGACCGGGGGCACGCGTTTGAGATCGGGGGCACACGCTCGCGACTGGGGGCAGGCGTTCGCAGCTGGGGGCAGCGACCGGGGGCACGTGTTCGCGAACGGGGGCACTCGTTCGCGACCAGGGGCATGTCTAGGGAGAAATTTTAAGTTATAAAAAGGAGACTTCGTCCCATTTTCTATTTTTGACAAATTGGAGCTTGGAGAGGTGATTTTTGAGAGATTTTCAAGGAAAAACATCGAGGTAAGTGATTCTAATTCGGATTTGGTCAATATACACGAATATATCATTGTTTTCAACATTTAATTAGTGTTTTGAGATGGAAATTTGGGAAAAATTGTAGAAATTTCATAAAATGAATTTTTGAGATTTTGATGTCGATTCAGAGTCGGGTTTGAGTAAAACTAGTATGGTTGGACTCGTAATTGAATGGGTTGTCATATTTTGTGAATTTCATCCCTTACGGGCGATTTTTGAGTTAAATTTCGGATTTTGTTGGAAAATTTATATTTTCATTTGGAATAAATTCCAATAAGTTGTATTGATTGAATCGAATTATTTGTGACTAGATTTGAGGCGTTTGGAGGCCCATTCGCGAGGTAAGGGCATATTGGAATAAAGAATTACACGGTTTAAGGTAAGTAACATTTTCAAACTTGGTTCTAAGGGTATGAATCCCTGAATTTTATGTTATATCAATTGTTGGAGGTGACGAGCGTGTGGACGTGCACCATAGAAATCGTGACTTGAATAAATTATGTGAAGTTGTAAAATAAAAGAATCATGTTATTATTCACATATTCTCCATGTGTTAGGAAATTGAGCTGGGACTCATATTAAAGATCATGATTTGGCTACGTGCCGATATTTTGGGACTCATAGGGTCGTGTTGCTGTTGAATTTAATTGTTTAAAAATGTACATTTCATACTCGGTCATGTTCATCTATTGTGAGGATACTTATGGGATCGGGGTTGCCCGCCTGCAGCAGACCATATCGGCTTTATATATATTATTATATGAAATGGGGTTGCCCGCCTGAAGCAGGCCATATCGGCTTTATCATTATATAGATTGGGGATGCCCGCTTGCAGCAGGCCATATCGTCTTTATCATTATATGGATTGGGGTTGCCCGCCTATAGTAGGACATATCGGCTTTATTATTATATGGATCGGGGCTGCCCGTCTGCAGCAGGTCATATCGGCTTTATATCACGCTTGGGCTGAAGGAGCCCCTCCGGAGTTTGTACACACCCCAGTGAGCGAAGATGATTATATATTCGGGATGAACTTCCCAAGGCATGGACTTGCCTTACTTGTTTATATTGTGATCAATTTTCCTGGACATAGATCTTGTCTGTATCATTTACATTGGGGATGAATTTCCCAGGGTTGGATTGGCATTATACGGTACTGAGTGACTGACTGCGATTCGATGTGTGTATATATATACGGGATGGAATATCCCTTGACTGGATTGGCCATAAACAGTACCGAGTGACCGAATAATTTGTGACCAGTAGTACATGAGGTCTTACCACTGAGATGTCATATTCCTCATATCATGCAATATTGATCTATTTTTTTTTGCTTGTATAGAGTTTAATTGTTGAACTTGAAAGCATGCCTTCATTTTTGTATCATTATTTATGTACTGAACTGTACCTGCAGAGCTCGTCACTACTTCAGCCCAAGAGGATAGTTTTGTTACTTATTGAGTTGGTTGTACTCATACTACACTCAGCACCTCGTGTGCAAATCGAGGTGATTTCGGACACGACAACTGTTAGATCTCAGAGTGCTATCCGTTGGAGACTATCAAGGTAGCTCCCTAGAGTCCGCTGACCTTGACTCTCATTCTTTCAGTTATTGTATTGTTCTATACTTTCAGACAGTGTTTTATCAGTCAGACTTTGTATTCATATTAGATGTTCATGTACTCAGTGACACCAAGTTTTGGGAATTTTTATATCTGTATTTGTGAGATTTATTCTGTTGAATTCACTTATTATGTTTTCAAATTTAAAGATATGGTATTTTATTGAGAATTTTTGGCTTGCCTAGTATTGAGATAGGCGTCATCACGACATGTGAGATTTTGGATCATTAAACAACCCAGAAATCCTTCTTCGCGTTCGCGGAACCTCTCTCACGTTCACGAAGAACAAAGCTTCGCACCAGAAACTAACAATTTTGTCCGATACGGAAATGGGCATAACTCTCTCATACGACATTGGAATTCGACGATTCTTTTTTATATGGCTACGTAATTACAATATGGATCTAATGGGTCAATCCAATCACAAACCAAAGATTGTTTGCTCAATATAGTGCCCATTATGCCCAAAAAACTGACGCTGAAACATCAAATAAGAGCGTGATACAACCCAAACACCTCTGAAACACACCCGAGGCCCCCGAGACCCCGTCCAATTACACAAACCAGTCCCAAAATATTAAAAAAATCTGCTTGAGGCCTCAAATCACACCAAACAAAATCAAAACTACGAATCGACGATCGAAACCTTTCTTTAAACTTCAAAACATTCAAACTTCGATGAACGCGTCCGATTCATACTTAAAAATTCCGGAATGACACCAAACTTTACGTACAAGTAACAAATCACGATACGAACCTATTCCAAAGCTCAGAACCTCTAACGGATATCGATAACACCAAAGTCCACTTCAAATCAAACTTAAGAAATTCTAAAACCTTCAAAATGCCAACTTTCCATATTAAGCACTAAAATGCCCCCGGATCACCCGATACTTAATCAGAACATACGCCCAAGTCCGAAATTATCATACGAACCTATTGGAACCTTCAAATCTCGATTCTGAGGTCTTTTACTTAAAAGGCAAACCCTGGTCAACTATTCCAACTTAAAGCTTTCGAATTTAGAATTTTCTTTCCAAATCAACTCTAAATTTTCCGAAATTAAATTTAGACCACACGTACAAATCATAATACATAAAGTGAAGCAACCCAAGGTTTCAAACTGTCGAACGATGCACTAGAGCTCAAAACGACCGGTCGGGTCGTTACATTAATAAGTTTCTTTGTTTTATTTCTTTCACTAGTATCAAGTTATCTCTTCTTTTTAATCATAATAGAGGTTTAGTTGTTGTTTCTAAATAAATTCTAGTATAGAAAATTACTCTAGTTCCTACTTTTAATTAAATAGGGGGAATTATTCTTCTTGAATATTTCTTTCTATTTTTTAATTTAATGGACAAGAATATTTCCATTGTTAGTACTAATTCCACTATGGATTAACTTTTCTTGTGTTGGGAGAAAGACGAATCTTAATATTTCTATATAATAGTAGATATTATTCTTCAAATTCACATGCTTGAGCTAAAACTTTTTATTTAACTTTTATCCGCTTTTACAATTAGATGTTATTTGATTTAATAACATCTATCTATCTTGTACTACATATTAACTGTTTATTAATTCTGTAATCGAGAGAGGCGAAAAAAATAATATAGTTAATTGTAGTATTGATATAGATGTTAATATTTATTCAGTAACATCTATCTCTTCTATGTTATAATTAATTTTACACTAATTTATAATCGAGATGGGTGAATAGTGTAATAATCAGTTATAACAAGTAGGGTAACCGAAAGGGACTTACTAACAAGAGAATGTTTTAGATCAATCATATATTTATGGTTCTTTAGTATTACTATCCTAGCGTAAGGTGTATGATCCGCCGAATCCATTGCTGACTTCACCACGATCGATTAGGTGAAAGGGTTCTGCAAAGTTTGTTTTTTCATACAGGCAGCGTGGTTATAGTACTCATATTGTGCCAGCCATGCAATTCGTACTGCATTGGCAGAATTGCTATACACTCTATAAAAAGAGGCTCGATAAGCCTTCGTGCTCTACAAAAAAAAACAAAAAACAGAAATTTTCTACCAGTGTATATCGAGAAGCCATGGCCCTCCCTGCTCAAATTCTCGACATTCCCCAGCGACTTGCTGAAATTAACGTTGAAATACAAAATGTATAAAATTTTCTTCGAAAGACTCGAATAATGTTAAATGGTTTCTTGAGGCATCTTCACTCCGTGAACCCGGCTGCTATTGAAGCCCGAATGGAAGCAAGCCGTCAACATCTTTTTATTATATTTGTGAAAAACAAAATATTTTTTATTGCTCTATTCATGCATTTTTAGTTAGTTAATTCACAACTCAACTCTTTCTGATTTTCTCAAATAGTAATTAAAACAAAAAATATCTATAGAATAGATAAACCAATCTCTGTGGGTTCGACATCTTTCTATACTATTATTTGACAGAGTACGAGTTAGAATTTTATATATATTAGTCACTCGTCAATGATGGGTGCACTATTATGAAGAGGTGGATCTAGAATTTTACGTCTGACGGTTTAACTTTAGTCTCTAACCATGAATTTGTTACACTTTTTATTATATTTGTGAAATTATTATTTGTTTAGATTGGATGTTGTTACAAATGATTAGGAATATCCTTTGGAGTTTATATTTCAATTTTGAGAGAATTTGATAAAGATTCTGAGGTAGTTTTGGTTGAAATTTTAGATTGAAATTCGAATAAGAGGACATAAACACATTGTATATATTTTGTATGTCGGGTGTAGAAACGACATACAAAATATATATACAACTAACATAATTATATACGAATTGTATGTAAAATATAGTTTTTGACCGGATTCTGTAACAAAAATTTGTGTTTAAGTTGTATAAAATTGTGAATTTTGATCGGATTTATATATATTTTGTAAAACAAAAATTTAAATACTTTATGTAAATAGAAAACTTACATAAACTGGGTAAATAAGTTTAAAATCTCGTATGTATATATATATATATATATATATATATATATATATATATATATATATATATATATATATGAAAATGCAAATTTTTAGGTACGACTAATATCATTTTTCAGGAAAATATTTAAAATGAGAAAGTTATTTTTAATCTTTTCCCCTTACATATGAATGGAAGTCATTTTCGTGCAACTACTTTAACTTTTGGTTTCATATTATTTTGCTCAATTAACAGTTGGATAATATTATCAACCTTTACTATGCGAAAATTTCATCAAAACGCTATTCAATTAACTAATATTTTTAATATATTTTTTTAATAATATTTTTCACTCACCGACTAAACATTGGAAAATATCTTGTTAAATAATATTCTTGAAAAACAAAAGAGACTATACCAGACATAATATTATGATAATTCACATTCGCTTAGGATAAGGTATAATTGGAAAAGCAAATGTATAGAGATCTATGTTGGCAGTATAACTGGCCACGAACTGTTAGATATAATTGAAATTAGTAGTAATAACAATGATATATGAATATCAAAATAATTATTAGTAATTTATCCAGATTGCGTCACTAGTGATTTAAAAGATCTTGTAAGTTTTCATTTTTAGGGTCCATAAGAAATTCCGTAGATAATTAATGACAAATTTCGTGGGAAAGATTTACCTATGAGATTGTTTCCCTCGGTGTTGTTCCAATGTGAATATCGTGAAAAAAGCACTGATTCTTCCGCGATATTTGACTGAGAATGTTCATGAAATCTAAAAAAATTTAATAATGACCGTATCAATCCTTAGTGATCATAATTTTTCATTGACACTGGTAGGACTATAAATAAAATTAACCAATAAGATAGTTTCTTAAAGATTTATCAAAAGCCAGATAGTTCATTGGAAAATGATCAAGAAGATTGGACAAGTTCGATCAGTTAAAAAGATAGTACTCCCTCCGTTCCAATTGTTGTGAACCTGTTTGACTGAGCACGGAGTTTAAGAAAAAAATAATTTTTTTTTGAAATTTGTGGCCCTAAGCAATTCAAAAAGGGTTCCAAAGTATTTGTGTGATTATAAAAGCTTCTCGTTAAAGGTAAAATTGTAAGTTTAAGCAAAATTATTTTCAAATTTAGAAAGGAGTTATTCTTTTTGGAACGGAGCAAAAAAAAATAGATTCACATAAACTAAAACGGAGGTAGTATATTTTATAAAAATGTACAAGAAAATGAAGGAGATAAAGCTCTCATTAGGAGTTGATAAAATAAACATAAACAGTTGAATTTGATTGTGCTAACTGTAACATCTTAGTTTCTTTTCCTGATTAAAGCTTAAGAATCATTAATTAAGATGATGATGTAGGTGAGCTTACAGACCTATTCATACAGATTTAAGCATCGTACCTTTTCATGACGTTACCAAAATCTTCGCTCTTATATATGCAATAATATGCAATGCCAGTTCACATATAATAACAAAGGTAACAACACTATACAGCTCAAACAAACATTACTTGAAACAAGCTTATTTTTTTAGATTAAGTATTTCATTGATGCAAAATACACTCCCGTACACATTCATTGACTTCTTAAATAAGGCTCATGGTCATGGAGCTAATACTATGTTGTATACTATTGCAACAAAAGGTTCTAGGTTTAATTTCCAAATGGTTCTAGGTTTAATTTCCAAATGGTTCTAGGATTTGGAACTCCATCAAAGCATCGGTGGTTCCTTTATGTCTATAATAATATACACCAAAATATACAGGATGGAATGATTAACCAGATTTCCTTCAAGATAGACATAGAACATAGAACATAGAACATAGACATAGACATAGACATAGACATAGACATAGACATCTATGTTGTAGGGCATCAATATCCAGTGAACTCAGGCAAAAATGCCCTATTTCTCACAGTGGAGTAGAAGCTGGCAATATTTGCTGCAATCCTCTTCTATTTAGTTTGTCATGTGTCAAGCATCTTCCAAGAATCAACCCGTCGTTATCAACTTGCATGGACAAACATCTATTTTTTGTAAGCTTTGATAGAGCCAGCATTGACAGAGGATTGTCCATGTGTTAGATTAACTAATCTTTTGCATTGATAGAGCCACCTTGATACTCCATAACCAAAAAGAAAACTTATTTTTTGGTGTTTAAACAGAATCGTGCTAATGTCAGGCTCAACTTTTTTCACTTGATCTCTCAAGTTGTTTACTAGAATAGAGCTTTCTCTTACACTACAACAGCAAGTGTATGAGAATCCTATAAATCTTTAATCTTATCCCTAATCCTCTCTCTTTGCTATCAGGAATCAACTCAATCAATCTCTATTTTTACAACCGTTGCTAATTATATAAGATCAAAAGTATAACTAGGAAAGATAATTAACCTTGGCTTGTTACAAAACCACATACATAAAATATCCACATCCTAAACTCCAACGTCAATTTATTCTCTTAGAAAAATGTGTGAAAATATTGAAATGTCCCATGAATACTGAGGAGGGAAATATCAAAATCCATGCCAATACTCCGAATCTAATGCCTTGTGCCTTTTTTGTTCTTTTAGACTCATCAATCAAGGAAAATCTGTATCTGATGCCTTACCTCATTTTCATCTTTTAAACTCATCATGAAGTTCTTCGTTTCAACCTCTTCACCATCTATATGTAAAACATTATTCATCCTCAATACTTGAGGTTCAGGAAATCCATTTCCAGTCTTTATACCCAATTTTCATAACCTGAAAACTACACTCAAAAACTAAGAAATAAAAAGCTAGTCATTCATTATTCGCCTATTTAGTCCAGTCACATTGTTCCCTAATGTCAATTTCTTTAAGGAATGTGCAATGATATTAAAAATCTGAACCCCAACTATTCTTAAAGAAGGAGAATAATTAACTCTCCGTTTATATATATCACAGTAAGTCACAACAATGTAATGTCAACAGCCCATCAGTAAAAGCGGAATTAGATGCAATTCACCAGAATTAAGGCTATTAAACACCATTAATATTACTGTTGGTGACATACTGACCATTCACACATAGCAAAATCGGCCCTTATTAGGGGCCAATGTATGTGACTGGCTAATTGGTCACCTTTTTTGTTTTTTTAATCACATCTACATAAATCTATCTAATACAAGCTCACCAAATATATCAAGGGATAGTTTTGTGCATAAATAGCAACAAGTTTTGAGGTACAACCGGCATTTTCAGCAAACTCCGCTGACTTTTGGAGCTGGAGAGTAGCAAAGCGAGAGAGACAGTGAGGTTTACAAAAGGCGGTGTTCAGCTAGGGTTTTTATGGGATGTATATATAATGTTAAGATGAAAAACAAAAATGGTGGCTAGGGTTTTGGAATTTTCCGGGTCGGACTGCTTGGATAGACTAAAACCCGATTCGACTGGCCGAGTGATGGGACAAGAACAGTAACAAAACAGAACGGCATTGTTTGGGTTTTTTCGAGATAAATGAGTGTGACATTTTGAAGGTTAATTTGGAATTTTTTTGCTAAATATTCTACCCGGAAAAAGAGAAAAAAACAATATTAAGCGCCCCATATCCTCCAATTTAAGTGAAACAGGAGAAAACAATATTTTCAAATAATGGCGTCTCTCATGTCACAAGCTAAGTTAGAGTGTAAAAATTGCGCCAAATTTTAGAGGCTATCTAGATCTTTTACTTTTTGTTTATGGAGATAAATAAAAGTGCGAAGAAAATATATTTTGAAGAGTTAACCGAAAATCTACCGGAAAGGGCACGAGAAATATTATTTATTGTAACATCGTTCATTCTCCTCTCTTTTTTCATTTCAATTTTTATCTCCCATTTAAAATTTAAACTAACCAAATATGGCAAAGGAAAACACTTGCATCTTAATTTTTGTTGCTATGCCTACTTTATATTAACACCAAAAACAAGTCCGACTGTATAAAAAAGGAGAAACTTTAATTGTGCACAGAAACTAGTTAGAAAAGAAAAGGAAATTATAAGAGGAGACGAATTCTAAGGAGTAAATGAAAGAGAAAACGAAGTCTGTTATGCTCTAACCAAATAAATGGTTACAAAAATTGTACTTATGAACTCAAATCTGATTAATTCAAGTTCAAACCCCAATAAGTGGAAACAAACGTTACTTTGTGCACAAACTGCTATCCATATTCATTCAAGAAAAATTGAACTTTCCGCCCGCCATGAAGATCGTAGCAGCTTTTGATCCTCCAAAGTGCAAAACCCAAGACAAAAGCGTCCAGCAGGTAAAAGTAAATGGCTGCAATTTTCTCCTCTCTTTTTTCTTTTTAACTAGGAAAAAATGGATAATATAATCCTCTCAACCACTACTCTTTCAATGAAAATTAAAATAGCTTCTTCTTTTGGTTGGGTGGGTGGTTGGATGAGGGGAAAGAAGAGGAGATTTCATTCCTGTAATAACTATAAACTCAGCAAATCTGTTTTGCAAAAATATCACCTACAAGTTAAAAAATCCTTCAGAATAAAGAAATTCTCGAGCAGTAAAAAAGACCCTCAGATTGTCACAAGAATAATTCAGAAGAAAGCAACTAGAGATTTGGTGCGTGAACCGAAGAGGATAGTCATTATACCTAAAAACTGGCGATTTGCAGAGAACCAAAGCTTAAGCTTCAAGTGCCCAGAGAAAGCATTCCCGATGAAAATAGCACCCCGCAATTAATATTGTTGCGGATATATGGACATTGACAGCAATCAGTCATCTTCATCACTTTCATATTGTTGACATAACGATAGTAGACCATTGCTTGTCACACCAGTCTTTTCTGCCTCTTGCTGGTTTCCTTCTACTGTCTTCTTGCTGTTGGAGTCTGAGGGCGGCTTCTTAAATACGGATATTTTGACTGACGAGGACTTGACAATGATTTTACCATCACTCGATGATGCTTTATCTGCAACATAAGTCATGAAAACAGGGTCAGACCTAAACGGCTATTTTTCACCAAATGACCTAAAAAAAGTATCTATGACCGTTATTAGTTTATTTTCAAAGTAAAACCAGCAAAATCTATGATTATTGAAGAGTTAATGACATCTCATCCATCAAATTTCCAGGCTGAAAACTCTAACTCACAGCCCCCCGCCCCCCACCCAAACCCTCCCCAAGGAAATAAAAGAGAGAACAAGCCATGCAAAAATAAGTGGAAGACAACAGATTGTTTCGTCGACAACTATGCATTCACTATCATCACCAGCCTCCGATTTCAAGAAGCAAATATTAAGCGCAACGGATGGAAATCATTTCAAAGACTATTCTTCAAATGGAAATCCACTCACATGATTGTCACAACTGAAGGGTATTCTGACCCAAAAAAATAAATCGAGGCATTAAAGGTTATAGGAACAGTGGGAAGCAATGATACACTCAGAACAGAATCAGATGGGTCGATTAAGCCAACCTTTGTTGATAGAGCTGTCAGTAACGCTGGCTTTTGTCAAAAAATTGGTGGGTTTTTCATTAGGTTCCTCAGAAGCCTTTCTCCTCTGCATTAAAAGAATAACAAGCTTAATGTTAATAAGAAACAACAAAAAGAAGATTTAGACTTCAGGCATGATGAAATTTCAGATTTCAATCTAACAGTAAATGCTCCCAACAAAACTGTCAAATTTTGCGGATGGACATTGTAATTTTCTACTTCTATTTAGTTGCATGTAAAACATACGACAGGTCTAATGCAAAAGAGATTGATCATTTTGCAGATGCTGCCACTTATTGGGCCTCTCTAGTAAAGGAAGATAATTAACAGAACTTTATATTTCCTTCGCACATTTTTTGTTCTATTTAAACGAAAAAATAATATTCCATACAGATATCTGTTGTGTTTATTTACTTTTTCATTTAATGATAATATCAATCTTATGCTATTCATATATCATAATATTCATAACTGTAAAAGATTCCAAGACAAGCTTCGTGCTACAGCCAAGGCGTTGAAAGAAAACTTTACTTCCAAGATTATCATTTGCAGGTAATTTGAGCTAATTCAACAGCATTATGGTACTTTCCTGTGTACTCAATTTGCCGAGCAAAGTGAACTAAGCTTACTATTCTACTGTAGAAAAGGTTCTGATATCATATGTGTACCTAAAACACGGTGTGTGGCCAAGGAGCCTAAAAGCGAGTTCCCGCACATAATCCCAAGTTTATTTACTCAACCATTGATGGACGACAAACTAGGACCACTACCAGTTTTATAAATAATATAACAGATTGCTCAAGTGACAATAACAGCTCTACAAGGTGCTTCACCTTAGAGCATAACAACTATCTCTAGTGTAATCCCCCCGAAATTTTTCGCTAAGCATTACCTCCATGCTCAGGAGACACACGGGTGTTTGAAAAGTTTTGAAGGTATATGATGCCTACATTTTATGTTTAGAAGGTAGCATGGATGTTTAGGAGAGGGGAGAGGAGGTATGAAACAAATTAGAAATATTTCAAAGAAGAATAGTCGCACGTGTCCCGACTTCAAACTATCATATCTACCGGTTTATAATGAATTGAGATATGAGCCATATATAAAATGATGAAAGGTCTCTGAATCTAGCTTCCAGAACTTCAAACCGTTCATCATTCCGACATTCCTACGAAAAGTTATGACCCTTTAACCAAAGAGTAGCATAACAGCCAAGGCTAAGTGTGTTACCTAAGTTGCTCTGACACGGCAGTTTAGGTGCTGCACCCATGTCGACACGACACTAGTATGGGTGTGGGTATGGGATCCGTACCGGATCTGGTCAAACAATTTTGGGTACTTTGACCACGACGGACGAAAAAATTCGAGACGAAATACAATTTGATTCAGGAGATCAAAACCAAAGCTAGAGTAAATTTGAAAAAAATAACATACCTTATCTAGTAAATCAATCATTTACTTATCTACAACTTGAAAATAAAAAGAAATCCACACTTTACATAAATATTCCACAAAATTTCTCACAATTTAGAGGTATTTTTTTATTTATTATTTTGAATTATTTTTAGCCGGATCCCCGCACCCGTATCTGTACTAGGGTCCATATCCCCGAATCTTAGAATTTACGTCTCGAAGGATCCGACCTCTAGATCTGCACCCGTATCGGACACCCGCACCCGTGTCCGAGCAACTTAGTGTGTTACGCGTGGCCACACATAGTAAGTGTGGCCATTTTAAGAGAACAAGCTAAAGGGGAGAAAAGGAAGGGGCCTCGCTACGTGTTGGCACGCATAGCTACAAGTGGCCACGCATAAGCCCTGCTCCAAGTATGAAAAGGGGCGACGGGAGAAAGAAAAGTTACTCTTTCTCATCACTTTTTAAGAGCTTTTGAGGAGATATCAAACTAGGGTTCCATACTAAGAATCAAGCAATTCTTCAAGACCCAAAACCTAGGGTTTGTGGAGGCACTGTTCAAGGTAATTTTCGTTACTTCCTAGTATTAAAATCAGTAACTATATAACAGATTATGACTAGAAATTATGAAATATGTAAGAATTATGGGTGAAAAGTTATGAAAAGCGATTAATGGCCAATAATGCCTCCAATGAACTATGGGGTTGAGTTAGTAACATAGAATAGTGATTGCAACTACTTAATTGTAGATTTTGCAGAGCCAAATTCACGAGTTCCTCGAATGAAAAACTAAAGAACTCCATTAGAGGTAAATTGAGTTAACAGTTTCCTAAGTCAAAGGCTTGATAAAAAATTTCCTAATAAGAAACAGTTTGATGAGAAAGTGCATGCTTGATCCGTAGGTCTAAATGCTTTGACTATCGATTTGGAAATCCTTCATTGCCTAAATGCTATGAATGTATTACTAGTTCATGATACAGATTATCTTACATAAATTGAATTGCCTTGCATGGTAACTCAGCTAAGCTCAAAATATCAGAAGAATTGATCTCTTGTTTGATCTGATTATTGTTTTGCCATTGCTTGCATTATTTAGATTCAACTCTGATATATGTGATCACATATGGAAAAGGAAAATGGTCTAGTGGACACTCCATCCATGAGGGCCCAGCGTGTGTGAGTTGGTCTAGCGGACACCCTATCCACGAGAACCTAGTGTGTGTGAGTTGGTCTAGTGGACACTCTGTCAACGAGGGCTTAGTGTGCGTGAATTTGTCGAGCCATCCTATCGGCGAGGGCCTAGTGGGTGTGTGTGTCGTGGTTGCCCGGGGCTAGCTACCCTACACTCGTACTTGAGGCGGTGAGGATCGATGTAAGAGTTTTGTTCTAAAAAAGAATATTTTAAGGATAAAATAGTAAAAAGTTTGATCAAACTTAAAGTGCTTATAAGCTAAAAATTTATAAGTTGTGGGTGACCAGCTTATGGCTTATTTTTGACTTATAAGCACTTGTAACTTTACCAAACGCGTAGATAAGACGAAAAGTGTTTATAAGCTAGTTTGACCAGCTTATAAGCTTAGCCAAACACCCTCTATGTTGATTTCTTTCCAGCGATAGTTGGCTATTTCCAGACCTTCAGTCATTTAGATATTTTTGTTATTCTAAGGGAATGGCCCGAAGACATTGTTCTCAGTTTTAGTCCTTAGAAGCTCATGACTTGTCATTGGTGGGTTCAGATTTTCTGATAAAGTTTTGCTAAACTCTTGTTAGTTTTTTTTTAGATGGATATCATTAAAAGTTATTCATAATTGGTTTGCTTTAATAACCTTATCAGCAATTACAGTTAGATAAAACATGCTTGCTCAATTAGGTTGAGTGCCATTATGTCCCACCCCGGTTTCGGGGCGTGACATCTAGACTCTTAAGAGCTAGCCCTGAATAATTTCTAATTATTACTCCGTCAATCCTCCTTATTATTCTCTTAGTTTTATGGACAATAACATCAACAATTATGCCTCGGTCCTAAACAAAGTTGGGGTCGGCTATATGAATCCTACTTCTTTCTTTAAGCTCAACTCATATCATAATCATGTCAAAATAAAATAATAGTAGTGAAAACATGTTAGATATATATAAAAATAATACTCCCTCCGTTTCAATTTGTTTGAACCAATTTGACTGGGCACGGAGTTTAAGGGAAAAGAGGACTTTTGAGACTTGTAGTCCAAAACAATCCATAAATATTTGTATGACTATAAATCATCTCATTAAGGATAAAACGGGGAGTTTAAAGTTACATTCTTTCCAAATTTAGAAATGGGTCATTCTTTTTGAAACTGACTACAAAGGAAATAGGTTCATTCTTTTTTAAACGGAGGGAGTAGTGATAAATAATAATAATAAATAAATTAAAAATAAAACATAGTACCAACATTAAAAGTTTTCTAACAAATTTAAAGCCTATTCCTAACTATTAAGTAACCTATATGGATCTTTTTCTTCCTTTGTGTCCTATCTTTAGCTAAGTCCGCACCGATTTCAAAAGATTTGTAGGTCTTTTGAGACAACTTCCAGAGATTTGTAGGTTTCCATTGTGCCCTATTTTTAGCTAAGTCTACATGGACCACCTGATTTTTTTCTTATTTGTGGACCATGTGATTATTGTTTGTATGCTATTTGTATCTGCAAGATGCTAAAAAGAGAAAATAAGACACCAACTTCAAAGTCACGACTAACTCAAGAGGATGTAGCAATTTGTTCATGTCTGATCTACTGAACAAAATAGGAACTTGTTTACAAATGATATGAAAGCAGGCGGAAAATTTGTACATGTCATCAGGATAATCACATAGATAAACTGTAGATCTCACTTGCTTGATGCCTATCGCCAAAGGCAACTGCGACATTAATGTATGGTACTTTCTTGGTATTCAAACCCATGAACAAAGCATAATTCATACACGATATTTATTAAAGTCTATTTTGTATAGAAGCAGGTTGAAGCAACATAAAAGATGGAAAACTGAATTAACTGACCAAGCACTTGTACCTTAAGAGAGTTGTTTTCTGACCCTGAACTTTCAAGGGCAAAAATAGCTAGATCATCATCGTCCTCCTCAAGCTCTTCATCAGGGATTCTTTTGATTATCTCTCTTGAACCCTGATTTGAAATCACAAGACCAACAGAACTTCTTAAGAAATTAAAGCTCTTAGAAATACCTATGAACAAATAACAGGTATTCAGACTATCATATACCAACCTGGAAAACTGATCTTATGAGAGCTTCATCTTTTTCCTCCAGCTTCCTCGCCTGTTAGGGCAAACATTAATATGGCAAATAAGGCAGTTCATCAAATGTTTCACCTACTCATCAACTAATTATAAAAATGTTCTTCAACAGATCTTCATAAACCATCACGATCCGGTGAAGAGTGGCACTACCGGGGCTCCCCTATTAGTTAGAAGATCTTAATCACATAATTGTTTTCATCATCCTGAATAACCAATCATTTAAGTGAATACTTTCCTTTAAACTCCTTCAACTCTTCATACTTCTTACTGGACTCAACCTTCTACAGATACTTTCAGTGCTAAACACCTCTGTGATTCTTCACTACCGGTTAAACATCTCCAATGATCTCATGGAGTTTGAAATGTGTGGTTTCACCCATTCCTTTTAATTTTGGTTATCCCCTCCCTCCCAGAGTTTGAACAGGTGTCTTGAGCTTGAGGTAGGCAATCACTCAACATCTAATACGAGATAGTGTTCAAGAAGTAAATAGAAGAATTTAGTCTGTGATTTGATTCTTAATTATAAGAGCTATATCATCAATTGAGCATATAGAATCCCCAAAAAAGGTCCAGAATCCCAATAGTAGAGCATGTTGATTTGATCTGATAAACTACTAATGTCCTTTGAAAGCTTTGGTCACAACTCACAACTGATCTCAAGCAAAAGCCACAGTATGTGTCAACAGCAACTTAACGTAGGAATGAACTTGAAGTTCTCTATATTTATCAATCAACAGTATTGTGATAATGCTGAACACTAGTCATCAAGGACAACATTTTCACTCCTATTCAAGTGGGAGAACAATATAAAACACAATCATACCTTTGCCTCATCTGCCCGCTGCAAAGCTTCAAGCATTGCATCTACACTCACAGTTGCATGTCTTGACTGGAAAAATGGAAGATCAAAGGTATGAAACTAACAGAAAAAATATAAATAAACGCAGCAATATAGTGCAAAAAAAACATACATAAGTGTAAATTTTGGTCACAAAATAATTTATCACGAAAAACGTGAAAAAATAACTTCAAGACTCACCTTCATGGATTTCATCTCGTCTAATGCAGCCATAATATCCATTTCTCTCTTCGAATCCAATGTTCTATTTTCTAATGACTTCATTGCATCACCCATTTCTTCAGCATCTCTTTTTTGTTTCTCCTTCTCCATTTCCTAAACAAAAAGAAACATAAACATGAATGCACAAGATACGGAACCTACTACCCTAAAAATTGGAAATTTATATAAACATAGGGTTCGCACTCCTTCCACCGGGGAAGAAAGTGGTGAATAGCACTTTAAATTGATAAAATTCTTACCTCATCTTGGCCACGCCAAGGCTCAAAATTCCTAGTCGCACCTGATTCAACAGTATAATCGGAATTTTTTGGATCTGTCTTATATGTAATCTCTGCGGAGCACTTTGTGCACTTGAAGTAGAATCTGAAGATTTGTATTCCTAAGTAGGTCTGCATAATTAGAGACGTGATTATAATTAGTCGCACCTGATTCAACAGTATAATCGGAATTTTTTGGATCTGTCTTATATGTAATCTCTGCGGAGCACTTTGTGCACTTGAAGTAGAATCTGAAGATTTGTATTCCTAAGTAGGTCTGCATAATTAGAGACGTGATTATAATTCAGATATCACACACACACACACACACACACACACACACACACACACAGACACATACATACATACATACATACATACATACATACATACATATGGATATATATATATATATATATATATATATATATACATACATATGGATTTGTATTCCTAAGTAGGTCTGCATAATTAGAGACGTGATTATAATTCAGATATCACACACACACACACACACACATACATACATACATACATACATACATACATACATACATACATACATATGGATATATATATATATATATACACACAAACATATGAATATATTTGACTGATTTCTACTACAGTGTAACTTTTGAAAGAATTATCACTGACTGACCATTCCAAAAAAAGAATTATCACAGCCTAACTTACTGCTCAAATTTCTAAAAACAAAGGGGCATATTGAGTAAGGACTTCAGGCTGGCTAGTTAGTATGTTTAATGTCAAGCTAGTCTCTCTTAAACTAAAAATAAATTTCTTAACAAGATGCCTCTTATAGACTTATACACAACACAACATGTTTTCATTGCAAGAAGACAGACACTAGATGCTTTAGTTTTATTGTTGCTTTTTTGTAAACAAATTTTAGATGCTTCTCTAATTGTTAATGAGCCACTATCAATATCTTTGATTTTTATCAAAATAAAGGGATAAAATAGCCACTTTCAAGAGCGAAGGATGGAATTCTAAATTTCTCGGCAATCTTGACTTGTAAAAAGCACGTGCCAAGCACTTTTCTCCTTTCTTAATATTCAGCTGGGGAAAATGGGTTTAAGGTGGGATCTGGTTGTTTATTTCCATTCTCATGTTCCGGGTCCTGATTATAGTGTTGCATCCAAACGTATTCAAATTACAATGCAGATTTAAATCAGCAAATAATCTGCTCCTATCCTATACATTTTCTCTATGGAGGTTCTCAGCCAAATGATGGATAAGTGCAGGGAAAGAGCTATATAAATGGCTACCAAGCTACTGGAAGATAACAACACAGTGCAGGGTAGGTCAATTTCCTCCCCGATGGTGTATTAATTAGAGTGACGCTGAGTATGAACACTAAGGTAATCTTAAGGGGATATTATTATGGTTTTAAGTCATAAGTTCATCCAACATATCAAAATGTATGGTAGGAAACGTATAGCTTGCGATCTAGGATGGGAAGTCAGAGAATTTCTAGGCCAAAACATAGATGTCATCACATCAAAGCTTTCTATCTTATCTGGTGATACAAATTTAAGAGCATTAGCAGCACGAAGAAGCAATGCCTTGGTGTTTAACTAAACAGACAAAACTAGTACTAATTAACAGCAATTTGCCAAACCTCAATACATATTTGATTTACTTCAGCTATCCGTTTCCAAGCCAAGTCCGAATCTTTCACCAACAGTCACCCAATATATGTATTATTCAATTGAGTTTTGCAATATGAGTATTATCCAATTTTTATCCAACAGTCAGCCATTCTAAAACCTAACAAGAAATCCAATTGCCACCACATACATAGGTTTATCTGATACTCATGACATGCATAGGTTTATCTGATACTCATGACACTTCAAAAATCAGCTTAATGAAACAAAAGCATCACCAAAATAACACCAGAACAAAAAATTAAAGCTCATTAGACTCGCTCACCACCAATATCAAAAAATTCTCAATTGGGCAATACATATAACAGAAACCTAGATTCCCTAATTGCAAGGGTTAGCAATAACAGCTGTAAGATCAAAAGGGTAAAAATCGTAAATACCTCGCCAACGACGTCCTCTTTGCGGGAATTAAATTTGGTGCCCTTATAGATGTAATTGCCGCAAGTAGCACAACGAATGCTCATAGGAAGCATCATGCGCACTTTCATCTGCTGATTTGGGAGCTGTCTCCGCCGTGGAATCTTCGCCGGATCGAAATCCGGCGGATAATACTTGTTCAATACTTTCCTTTCTCCCATGGCTCCTCCTTCTTCTCAGTCCCAAATTCTCAAAATTCGATTTTCTGGGTGTGTGAGAGACGATGGTTTGCCGGGTTTTCTTTTGGGAAAATATGCGCGGCTTCTATAGTTGTAAAACTTCGGGTTTGGTTATTAGCAAAACAACCGACTCCTTTTTATCTTGAAACTTTTTTTCAATTTCTTTTTTTGTCCTTTCCGGCTGTACAAAGAAGTAGATTGGTCCATAACGAGTAGTTATTTTTTTAGTTTTTCGCATTCTCCGACGAAATTTTTTGTTTTAGGGTAAAGTGCCCCTCACAAAAGTGGATGACTTCTTAAGGATAGAGTAATAAATGACTCATTACTATAATACTAGAAATGGTCTACAAATTTTCAAGATTTTTGATATCTAGGAATCCAGCAGTGAATTCAAGAATTGAGTAGTTGAGCTAGGAGTTTTGCGGAGAAACTCGTAGATCATATCTTATGGAGCAAGAAATTATAATTGAGAGAAAGAGAGAATTAAGAGAAAAATTGTAGTTGTATTTTCATTAATGATTGTAAAATAATTGTAATCCTTTTAGAATGAATACATGGCTCCTTCTCGAAGATTCTTATTCCCAACTAACTAACTAACTTTAACTAACTTCCTAGCTAACTGTCAGCTCACTTGGACTAACTAACTACTAACTGAATTTGCTGAGCTGGAGCTTCCAACTTGAGTTGGCTGCGATCATGCTGTAATTTATATATCAAGACTCCCTCATGCAGAAGATTATTGACCACAAGAATCAAAGCGAGGGAACCTGATCTTTAAGGCATTAAGAAATTCCCATGTAGCATAATGTGCAGGTAAACTTGTTCACTTAACTAGGACTTAAGCTACATCTTTATTTCCTTTTTTTCACCATTCTCCTCTCTAAAATAGACTCTGGATTGGGATAATGGGGGTTGTCAATATTAGTACTGGGAGGATAAGTGATTTTTTTGGGCAATTCATAGTATTTCTTTAGTAGAGACACATGTACAATGGGGCGTATCTTTACTGATGGAGGAAATAGTAGAGTCTAAGCCACAACTCTGACCTTATTGATAATCTGAAATGGTCCATAGTATTTAGGTGCCAATTTATGGAATGGTTGAGCAATAACGCTCACTTGCCTGTAAGTTGAGTCTTGAAGTAAACTCAATCACCTACTTCAAAGTTTCTATCACTCATATGAGAATTAGCATGTTGTTTCATCCTTAACTGAGCTCTCAGCAAATGGTATTGCAACAATTGTAGTTTCAATTCTCTGTTGATCAAAGTGTTGTCTACATCAAGTGAAGCTGATTCACCTGGCAGATAGGGTAAGTGCAGAGCATGTGGTTTTTATACAAAGCTCATAGGGGTGGTTCCTATGGCTGAATGGAAGGAAGTATTATACTAATACTCAGCCATATATAGATAAGAATGTCAATCAGTAGCATCCTCATAACATAAGCATCTTAAATATGTCTCCAGGCATCTATTCAGAACCTCAGTTTGCCTATCAGTTTGTGGATGATAAGCTAATGTGTAGCTCCTTGTATTGGACTCATTGTATTGTGAGTGGTTCATGCCAAAAAGAACTTAAGAACATTGTATCCCTATCACTCACAATGGAATCTGGTAGGCCATGAAGTCTGTAGATGACCTCCATAAACACCTTAGTTATAGATTGAGCAGCATAAGGGATTTTAAGAGGAATAAAGTGGCCATACTTACTTAGCTTGTCTATTATGACTAGTCTCACCTCATACCCTTTTGACTTAGGAAGTCCATCAATTAAATCCATGATGATTTGGGACCATACCACCTCCTAAATTGGGAAAGGTTGTAAGAGACCAAGATAAGCAGCTGAGTCATGCTTGTTTCGGTGACTAATGTCACACTTCTGAACAAAGAGTTTTACATCCTCTCTTATGCTTTTCCAGTAAAATAATGTTAAGATCATCTTCAATGTTGCCTCCATACTTGAGTGACCACCTTGGGGAGTAGAGTGCCATAAAGTAATGATGTCTAGTCGAAGTTGGGGCACTTTACCTACCGCTAGTTTTCCCTTTCTCCTCAACTGATCTTGGTGCTAAGTAAATTGAATGTGAGTTGCAGGATCCACCACCATTTGTTCAATGAGTGCTTTTAGCTCAGGATATGTGTCCTAAATGTGAGCTATATCTTGTAATAACTCTGAGCTGGTACTAGAGATGACCAATGAAAATAGTTCAGCTCCAGATACTCTAGAAAGAGCATCTGCCACCTTGTTTTCAATCCCCTTCTTGTACTCAATGACATAGTCAAAATGCATCAACTTTGTCAACCACATTAACTGAGAATTGGTGTGAAGCTTATGTTCCATTAGAAATTTTAGGTCCCTTTGATCAGACCTCATAATGAACTTCTGGCCAAGCAAGTATTGGGACCACTTTGTTACAGCATGAACAATAGCTAACAATTCCCTGTCATAAACTGAGAGAGCAACATATCAGGGGAAAAGGCTCTGCTGATAAAAGCAATAGGGTGGTCTTGCTGCACGAGGACAATATCTATTCCTTGTTCACTTGCATCAGTTTCTACCACAAAAGTCTTGTTAATATCAGGTAATGCTAGCATTGGTGCTTGAGTTAGAGCAGACTTCAACTGCTCAAAAGTTGTAGAGGCGACATGTGACCATTTGAAGTTGTCTTTTTTAATAAGATCAGTTAATGGCTTACTGATAACCCCAAATCCTTTGATGAACCTCTTATAATACCATGTTAGACCTAGGAACCCTCTTAGTTGTTTAATAGTATTTGGAAGAGTCCAGTTCTTCACAGATTCTATTTTTTGAGGATCTATTGAGACTCCTCGACAGTAATGAAGTGCCCCAAATATTCAATCATGTCAACTCCAAAGAAACACGTGCTATGCTTAACAAACAGTTAGTGTTTTCTCATCTCATTGAACACAAACTTCTAGTACAACAGATAGTCTTCCATATCGCTACTATAGATCAGTATGTTATCAAAGAAAACTAGCGCAAACTTTCTAAGAAAGACCTGAAAAACTGAGTTCATCATACCTTGGAAGGTTGCCGGATCATTTGATAAATCAAAGGGCATTACCAGATATTCACAGTGACCAGCATGAGTCCTTAAGGTTGTTTTTGGCATATCTTCAGTGGCCATTTTCAAATGGTGGTAACTAGACCTTAAATCTATTTTTGAAAATATTTTAGACCCTCCCAACTCATACAACAAGTCCTCTACAATTGGAATGAGAAATTTATTCTTCACAATCTGCTTATTTAAGTCTCTATAATCAACACATAGCCTCCATGTACTATCCTTTTTAACAACTAAAACTACAGGCGCAATAAATGGACTGCTACTAGGTTGAATGATACATTGATCCAACATTTGCTGAACTAACGACTCAATAATGTCCTTCTTGACTTCTGAATATCTATAAGGTATTTTGTTTATAGGTTTAGTGCCAACTTGCAATATTATTCTATGATCTAATAGTCTTCTAGACGGGGTTAATTCTGTAGGTTCCTTAAATAGATCATTAAACTCATGTAGCAATTGTAAGGGTCTGGGATCTTATGTAACCTCTACTTTAGATTCTAGAGAATACCATTGTAATGTATTGCACATAGCAAGTACCACTTGGATCATACAAATCTAGGATTGGTTACCTAAGATTCTGGTTAGTTTTCCAGCTCCAGGAGTCAAAGATTGCTTTCATGCACCCCTAAGAACATGCTTCCTTCCCTTGTAATAGAATTCCATGGTAAGTGTTCTGAAATTCATCTTGATATCTCCTAATGTCAGCAACCGCTGGACCCCCAAAACCACTCTGCAAGAGCCTAGTGGTAACAGTAAAAACTCAGCAAAGAACTTAGCGCCTTGCAACAACCAAGAGATTTTTCATACCTTATCAACTCTCATTATGTTTCCATTTGCTGCAACTACCAATTGAGGAGTAGTGGATTTAATAGGACACCTTAATTTTTCTACTAACTCTGAATCAATAAAATTATGAGAGCTTCCGGTGTCCACTAGTATATGCAGTGACTTCTTAGAATGGTAACCAATTACTCTTAAAGTTCTATACCCAAAAGATCCATTTAAGGCATGGATGGAGATCTCCACCCGCTTCATTGGTTAACTCAATTACAACCATTGTACCTCTAGTTCACCCACTACTTTTTCTACTGGCAATTGATCTCCCTCATACTCTTCTAATTCAAGTAGGTATAATTGTTTCAGATTCTTGCATTTGTGGCCAACTACATACTTCTCATTACATAAGTAACAAAGACCCTTATCTTTTTTTTCATTCATTCCTCCAAACTCAATGTCCTCTTGTTAAATTCCCTGGAGCTTGTAGAGTTACTATAATTGGGAGTTGGTAACAAGACCCTATTGTTGTTCCTTTGGTCTCCACTTCTTCTGGAGGAGTTTATCAGTGAATTTACCATAAGTGAGGGTTGTTTGATAGCAGCAAGATAAGCTTCTTGCATTCTGGCATTCTTATAGACTTGTGACAAAGTGGTGGGGTATGTGGTTTTTACTGCAATGTTCAATTCGTGTTTCAAACCATCAAGGAAACAACTGATGGCTTTTCTTCAGATAGATTGACCTTGGTGAGATGCCTTTCAAATACAGCTTGATACTCTTTGACATTATCTGCATGTCTAACCTTATTGAGTTATTCCGTAGGATCATAAAGTCCACTCCAAGCCTTTCCACCAAAGCCACCATATATCCGGTCCATGTAACAGGTTGGAGGTATTGTATGTACCTCATATACGCTAAATGCTACTAAATGACTTCTCCTTCCAACTACATTGCAACCACTTCCACTTTTTCTTCAACTGCAACCTTCTCCATATAGAAGAATTGTTCGATTTTGAACAACCAAGACATTAAATTTTCACTTGAGAATCTCAAAAATCCATTCAAGACCATCTATTGAAGTTTGAATTATGGTGATTGCAACTGGCATGGCTCTTTTCCCTCTGAAGTCTTCCATCAAATGGTTTATCCTCCTCTTGTAATGGAGTCTTATCTCTTCGATATTTTTCTAAAGTTACAATTTGTTCCTGTAAATCATGCACTTTTTGATCCAACCTTTTGAGGTTAGACACTTCTCCACCAATAACCCCAATATCAGAGATCAACTTCTCAGTTAATTCACGTAATTCTCCTACTTATGTCGAGGAATTCTTGTTCGATTGTGTTCATTTCGTCATTCTTTAGCCAAGAAAATGACTACTTTGATATCACAGATATCTCAATTGCAAGATTTTAATAGTGAATTCGAGAATTGAGCAGCTGAGTTAGGAGTTTTGCGGAGAAACTCAAAGATTACAGCTTATGGAGTGAATAAATTGTAATTGAGAGAAAGAGAGAATTGGGAGAGAAATTGTAATTGTATTTTCATTGATAATTGTAAAATGATACATTGTAATCCTTTTATGAATGAATACATGACTCCTTCTAGAAGATTCTTATTCCCAACCAACTAACTAACTAACTTCCTAACTAACTGCTAACTGAATTTGCTGAGCTGGAGCTTCCAACTTGAGCTGGCAGCGATCATGTTGTAATTGGTATATCAATTTTTATGCTAAGGTTTGTGTTGCTTGTTATAATTAGTAGCCAAGGATGGCAAGGGAATAAAAGAAAACCAAAGAGAGAGAAACCGCCACTGGAAAGACAATGAGGGAAAAAACAACTAATGAATTGCTACTTATAGAAATTTAAACTATTTTGGATAATGTAGAGTTTGGTCTCGTACTTAATATATTTCCTATATGTGAAAGGAAAAGGAGTTCCTTTACTAACCTCTCATAGATTTTTATTCTCGGTTGTCCCCCCTTTATATTCATTTCAATCTTATTCGTCTTCTCTATTTATCTTGTATTTTTTTACAAACGGTGTTTGCCTCTGTTTTTCAGTCAACTAAGAAGTTGTAGTCCGTATTAATATTTTTGTAATTTGATACAATGGTTGGAGTTTCTTTCATAGGTATCTTCTTATTGATACTGATATTCTCTCTTTTCTACGATGCAACATTATGATTTAATGATTAAAATAATCATGGGATCATTTTAGGCCATCTAATTTTAATGTGTTTAGGGGTCGGGACGTCTGTTCTAAAGACAAGTTGTGCAGGATTTAATATTGCAGAGATCAATAATACATAAATTGTAAGGATTAGTAATGCATGGATTAATTCTAGTTGAATATCTAATTAGATATCTACATTATATGCTTTGTCTAGTTTAAAATATTTGTTACCTTTCAAACAAAACAAAAAATTTGTTATCATTATGAGAGTTAGTTTTGTCATTTTAGCATTTTAACCCATGTATTACCAATACTCACATCATTATTACCCATTTTACCCTGCATCCAAATAATATTGATTCACACATAACTTGTGCATATTTTATTTTGCTATATTGCTAAAGAAATTTTCAAGAAGTTCCAGGACGTGCATCTTATAATTGCAGTAACTTTATGTAAAGGCAGAAAAATGCTCTCCAGAGTTCAAATAAACTAGCCAGAAAAACAAGACACTTCATTAAAAATAGGGAAAAGGGCCACAAATGCCAGACAAAAAGAGATACAAGGGATAAGAAAATAAATCATGTTAAAGTTACCACAAATCCATCTACCAAGCTGGGGTTGTGGTAGAAAATCTAGTACTTAACCAAACTTGAACCATTAGGGTCCTCAAAATGGTGTAAATTTCAACGAGTGTGGAAGAGTAATGCCACCTTCATGACTTTGTTTTTGCAAATATAACTGAAATTTACGAGTTATAAAAATACACGAAAAAAAGAAATTACAATTAAAGAAGAAACACCTCTCAGTAAATCGAGAGAAACAATGACTAGTTGCCTCAAGATAGAACATATCGACGTGACGAAAATTCCTCCATTCAGTTGAACATATTAGGAAGAGGTCTAACGGCCATGAAAGCATCTACCATCTGCAGGAAAGACCATTCAACAAGCAAGTAAATTAGTGGAATTGAAAACATAAAGAAATAGCAAGAAAAACATAGAGCACGTCGAATGAGAGAGAAGCATAAAAAGGAAAAAGGGATACAGTAATTTGGACCAGTAAAAGATGCACTAAAGAGGAACACTTTGAAAAAGAACCTCACAACCCCCTTAAGTTTTTTTATCCCTGAGCGCACATAATAGAAGAGGCAGCAAATTGAGTGTTGAAATAACTGTGAAGGCATGTCATGCTCATAAGAGGAGCAATTCACACCCTTGACATATCTAGTGACTTGTCCGAGGAAGAGTAAACAGTGAACACCACTCAGCAATAATGAGTTAGGTAAAGGATCCTATGTAGTTAAAGAAAATGGAGAACTGGCGCTAATTTCAATCTCTGTGTTCACTTAAGCTAGCAGACCAAGCTGTATTTTTTGGCCACTAAAGAGAAAATTATGTCATTTGAAATTGAGATAGTCAGGACAAATTGACTTGATAATCTAAGGGAATTTGAAATGGAGAATGAGTACTTCAAAATTCGGAAGAGCTAGTTCACTTCAGGTTACACCAGAAGTTACTGTGAGTTACCTCATCATTCACCAACGCCCTAGCCCGTCGATGTCTTTCAACTAGATCTGTTAGAACTTCAGTAAGCCTCTTTTTCACTTCACCCGTTAGCATACGTCCAGACCCATATTCCTGAAAGCGAGCGTACGACCATTATTGGTAACTTCAACTACTGGTTAGTCCTTGTGTGAACTAAATTAAACACCGAATGCTGGAGTTCTACCAATGAAAGTTTTGAATTGTAAAGAAATGAGATGACAAAATATGTACACTAACCTCTCTAATGCGTTCCAGCTCAGCATCATCGTCCAGGAAAAAGCCAAGATACTTAAATGGTATATCAACCTGGACAATATCCAAGATGAGAGGTTTTACTTTGCTTTCTTCCTTTTTCCCGTGGCTAAAGATGATACAAAATTATAGTGATCCAATCGAGAAGAGAACAGGCAGAGACAACCCGCAGTCTTAAGATGCTATATTCAGGCACATACAGTTATATTAATAGAAATGCAAGTCCTAGGAATTAGCTAGCGGGTCCATATGAATTTGGTTACCTCCAAGTTCGCTCCGTACTTTCTGTGCAACTCAATCGAGTCTTGCCCACCAGAGAATGCATATCTGTTTATCTGCACATAGTTACAATTTAAAGGGTCATTTATTCTGCTTTGTCGAGATAAGTTATTTAGCATAGAGTAATCAATCTGGATAATATCCATCTAGGAAACCTGTATAACAATTTCTAAAGGGAAGCAAACTCCAATAGCCTCAGTTTCCTGTTACCTAGCTCAAAATGACTAGTGGGACTGGACACTGGACTCCTATGCTAGGTCATAGCCCCCCCCCCCCCCCCGCCCAAAAAAAGCCCATATATTGATCGGATAATCTCAAACATCATATGAGGCTGCAAACAGAAGATTCAGTCAGTAAAATCCACAACTTCAGACTGTATAAAGGTGAAGGCAGCCCAAATTCAGACAGTGTAATTCAATTACAATTATTGTTAAAGGTCATCTACTATTTAGAAGCATCTTTATCATCAATTGTCTGATAAGGTTCTTCTCAAGAGTGCCCATCATAAATATCATTTTTACTCAATAGGTTGGAAAGCTTATCCCCACTTGTGGGATTACACTGGGCTTTTTGTTGTTGTAGTTGTTATAGGTTGGAAGCAATTCAATTACAATTATCAATGATAACAATAACAGAAAAAGAAAAAAAAACACTCATTCCACACTCTGTCCAACAGCTATAGTGAGTGCCCCAAAATCTCTTCAATTTGCTCACAAGGTATCAGCTAAATGAAACTAAAATTTCAACATAGTGCAGGTTCTTCATCTAAAAGGCATTGAAGGTCAAAATTCACTATCAAGCACAGCATCAACAATTGCTCGCATTTAAAGACAGGGAAACTTCTTAACATCTAGGATTGGAACCATAGAGTAACTTGACTAAATCCAAGTTCTCACCCTAGCTTCTTAACTTCTCCTCTATCTTAGCTTATTTTATTTTATTTATTTGTTTAATTAGTGGTAGCTGAAACCTGATCAGTAGCTAACCAAATGTTGAAATGGGTTAATTTTTTTTTGAGAAGTTAATAGATTTCATTATATTAAAAGATAGTCCTTAGCACAAAGACTGTGCTAAGGAGTAAAATCAGTGTTAAAAGGCCCAAAAAGTTGCAAAAACAATCTTGTAACAGCTACAAGGAACCAATGAGATCTACTAGAGAATCTACATCTTATACAAGGTCCCATGTTGAAATGGGTTATTAATCGGGTGTATGGAGATGGCGAGAGATTAGAGGTGGATTATTAATTGTTAAATCTTATTAACAGAGTTTATTAGGCAGAGAGGAATGTATTTTTCCTCATTGCTCTGTTGGATCCCTAGAGCACAGAGAAATGTGTGTTTCTTGGCATGGTTGGCAGCAAGGGGAGTGATTTTGACAGCGGAATATCTGAGAAAGAGGAGGATCACATATATCAGTTGGTGTTTCACGTGGAAAAGCTTGGGTGAAAATGCAGATCATCTCCTATTGCACTGTCAAGTGGCTACTCGTTTATGGAGGGTGGTCCTTAATTTGTTTGGGCTGGAATGGGTGATGTCAGGTACAGTAAAGGAAGCATTGCATAGTTGGGCTCATAGGAGGGGAAAGAGAAGTCCGAGGGCTTGGATTCTTGCCCCATTAGCAATCATGTGGTTATTTGGAAAGAGAGAAATAGGAGGGCTTTTGAAGGGGTGGAACAAGATTTTGTAAAATTGCAAAGTAGTCTTTTGTTTATAGTTTCTTTTTGGTGTACTTATGAGATCCCAACTTGTATAGAGGATAGGACCTCTTTTATTGAGAATCATATTTCGGTGTAGGTTCTCTTCTTTTTGGTATACAGCTTGTATATGGGGCTTCCCCAATTGTAATGAAATTATTTACCTTTATAAAAAAAATCTGTACAATGTGTTAGATACCAAAAGTAAGAGAGCATCAAAAGAACAAAAGCATATCCTTCCTAAGCATGTAGGGGTTCTAACAAATCTAGAACTGCTAACTCATTATATGGTGATGAATGTGAGATGTGTAAAGTATATTTTTTCGGAAGGAATTATTTTCTGAGAAGGTGTGTAATAATATAGTTCACATCATATAAAAAAAAAAAAACCTTGTTTTTTATCTCTTTTACTGAATCGGTCACATAAATGGCAGAATTTGGATCACTAGCAGACATTTTTCCATTCTCCCCCTGCAAATGTTCAACAAAATGTAGAATATTAACAGAAAGGCAATGCAGGAGAATTTTTACAAGTGACACATTAAAAATCAGAAGCTGAAACATGTGTGCACAAACTATTTTGACAAGTAACAAGGATGGGAAACAGTTGTATTTCTACTTATTTGGAATCAGACAGATTACAGGCATGGAGGTGGGCACATCAGAAAAAGAAAAGAGATGAAATGAAATAACCGTTATATAGTTAGTAATCCATTTCATTTAAGTTGGAACTCAAGAATCATCTACAATTGCACTAATTAAGAACCAAACTCCACTAAGAAGAGCGTGAAAGTGGTAAAAAGAAAGGGAAAAATGAAAAAAAAAAATATAGATTTTATTTTGACATTTTGGAAATGTGAAAGATGATTTATTAGCCAACACACACTTCCACCTGTTAGTAGAAGACAACATTTATATGGAGACTATTTGCAATATGGACAACAATGGTTCTAGCAAACAGTGTTCCAACTAGGACGAATCCTTTGTGAAAAAGTTATTGAAGATGTGGGGCTTTGCTTGACTGAATTGAACATCTAACAAGGAAATTCTTTCTTGAGTTTCCTTGGGGACTGTCTTCCACAGGCTTTATGGAATTTTCATTAAACAGTTTTTTGTAATCCAGAACTAACATTCTGAATAGATTAGCTTAGTCTCTTATTTTGTAACTTGTTAGCTTCCTGCTATAGCACAGACAAATGTAATGAAGCTAACAACACCTCTTTTGTACAATTTGCATCTTCTTGATGCCAGCAATGAATCTACTTACTTCATCAACAAAAAAAAAAGAAAGATTAATATCGATTGAGAAGTTGATGTGTCTTATGGTAAGCTTAAATGTTTTTATCTTCTTTGCATATCAATTCTATGCAGGAGGCAACTAGTTTTCCTAGTCGAGAAATACTTCTCTAGCATGAAGAATCACGATCCAGATGCTAGGCACAAGCAGAATTCCAGGGAGAGAATAAAGCTTTCAGGAATGCTGCATTACTCGGTCTATACAAAAATTAAATAAATAAATTAACAAACTAGAATTATGTTTTACAGGTCTAAGACCAAAATATGATACATTTATTGGTCTATAAGCTATGACGAAGCACATGCAGTGAACTGTATTTTTTTGTCAATCAGAAAGATGAGAAGTTAACAGTTCCAACTTAGATCTTAGATGCTGAAATACTCGTATATAATCAGAATGAAGCACCAAAGCAGAACATAACTTTCATTTGTAAGAAATTAGGGTCTAAAGACTGTCGCAGCTCAAAAGGATCATACCACAGGGCACTGGCAGGTGCTTTAGATTCCAGAATGATGGGTACGTGAGAATGATGGGTATGTGAGAATGATGGGCGATAATGATTCTATCTAACTGTTTGATTATTGATGACGCAATATCTTTTTTTAATTATAGTAGTGTCCGGGCCAGCTTGCAGCCAGAAAAGTTAAAACCTTGTACCAACAAGAAATTGAGGACATATAAATAAATGTCATAGAACAAATAACTAATTAATTGTAAAAGGTGAAGTCACAGAAGCATCATCGTAGTGAAACTTCATTGTAAATTTGTAACAGAATTAATATTGTTCAGTCACTGGTCTATAAGGAAGGAAAAAAACCTGAAGGGCGGGAAAGAAAGATGATTCAATCAAAGCAGGCTTGTGATAACCTATCCGGGGAGCGACATCTCGAGTCATTCGGAAATAAGGATCCTGAAAAATCATTTACCGATGTTAGTTTTAGCTTTTCAGTAGAAAAGGAGGGGGGGGGGATCTATGTATAAAAAAGATCATGGCAGACATTGCAGAGAGAAAAAAAGAAAGAAATGAAGCAGCAAAAACCCAGCATGATTCCATCTTTTTTTTAAGTAACATGATATTGTCTATCTATCATCTAACCAGTTTAATTTCAAGCAAACTAGAAGATTTCCGACTTATGTGACCTACTTAATTAAGCAGATCTACATCAAAGCTTGAACTTGCTAAATGATGTATCAATAAGCACAGCCCATGAACTAGCCAATTTACAATTGTTAAAGAGTATTAGAGCGTAACTGTAAGGTTAAGAAGTATAGTTGAATCAACAGTTTCACACTTAAAAAATTAATCCTTTTCCGAATCAGGGAGACAAGCAACATAGTTTACAATTCTTGAGCAGAGATCAACCAAAGATCGTACTTGTATTAGAAAAAGCATTAAACCATCTCTCTGGTTTTCATTTTGTTTTACCGCCACAGAGACAAAAAAGAAACGTTACTCTGTATTTGATCAATGTTCATCTTATATGATCTCGTATTTACAACAATTCTTTGTCTACCAACTTCTAGAAAAATATAACGAGACAATAACTTGAATCCTAGAAATATTATACCATCATTTGAACAGGAATATGACATGGCCCATCCGGCATTTTCCTTTGACAAGTCAAATATCTTTAGTAGAACATGTTGAAGAGCATCATCTATCCGGTCAATTCAGTTCCAAACTTGGAAGAGCTTGCGGAAGTAATGTGTGGTAAAGTGGGCTCTTTCCCTAAAACATATCTTGGGTCTTCCACTGGGAGCTAGACACAAAGCTCTAGGTATTTGGAATGAAGTAATTGAAAATTTTGAAAACAAATTGGCTTCCTGGAAAATGCAGTATCTCTCTTTGGGTGGTAGAATTACACTCATCAACAGTGTGTTGGATAGCATTCCTACCTACTTCTTGTCCCTGTTTCCAATCCCAGCAAAGGTCCATAGGAGACTTGATCAATTAAGGAGAGATTTTCTATGGGAAGGAAATAGTTAAACTCACAAATTCCATCCGGTTAAATGGCCTCCCCAAAGTGCATGGAGGGCTAGGAATAAAATATCTCACTTTACACAACAAGAGTTTGTTAATGAAATGGCACCGGAGGTACAACATGGACAACACTGGGCTGTGGAAAGTTGTAATACAAGTAAAATATGGGGTGGCAAATAACTGGTGTACTAGACAGAGTAGACTGCCACATGGTTCTAAGCCATGGAAACACATTTCAAAGTTATGGGGTGACTTAGTGTTGTGAAGAGCGTGAAGCGAGGAAAAGCGACAACCCCCATTTCACGAGAAGCGAAGCACTCGCTTTTTTGAAGTGAAGCGGAATTTTAAAAAAATAAATAAATAAATACTGTTTTGAAGGAATGCTTTCAATTCTTCCTTCACATGCGACAAAACTTTAGGACAAGATGCGACATTTGGATCACCGCCGATTAGATGCGCTTTTTGACGATAGATTCCCCCATTTGAAATCCTATCACAAAAAAGACATCTAATGGCCATCTTGTTGGTCTCGCTAACTCCTTCAGAGTAAGCCCAAGCCGGGTCTTTCCTATCTTCTTTTGGCGCCATTAAAAGAACAACTACATAAACCATAAGGCAATCAGAACTAAGAATAAAGGATGTAAAAAATTAGATGAATTCTCTGTTAAAAACTGGAAAAATTGGTCTGAAAAAAATTCGCCAACATTTCGCGGCTTTTTGGAAGTTCAGAAAGAAAAAGAAAAAGAAAAAGGAAAATCAGAAGTTCAGAACATACCTGTTGAAGTCTTGAACTTGAAGTTGAAGAAGAAGAAGAAGAAGAACAATAACAACAACCCTAGTTGATGCTTTGAGATTCTTTCAGAAATCAGAAGAAGATGAAGAAAAAATCGCTGCGGTTGGAAGTTGAAGAACCCTAGTCGCTGCTGTTGAAGATGTCCTGACTAGTGTTTAATCCAAAAAACTCGTTTTTAATAAAATAGGGTTGGGTATTTTAAAACAAAGAAGCGGGCGCTTCTTCGCTTTCCCCGCTTCTCGCTTTTTTCAGAGAAGCGGTCGCTTTTACTGACCTGAGTCGCTTCACCTTGCTGAAGGGTGATACAAGACTGAAATTGCAATGAAGAAAACTAAAGCTACAACTAAGAAAAGAAAGAAAACTAGGGCAAAAAGTACAGGTTAATTTCATTCATAACTTTCCTCTACTGATTTACAAGTTAAATACAGCATAGGTAGTGGAGGGACTAAAACTAATAGAAGGAAACTTACAAGCTAAAATGTAAACAACATAACTAGTTGGACAAATGTGGAATAAAAAAGATCTAATGGTGTAATTAATAATATCAGCAACTCCACATCAGTAGCATCTTCCAACTCATAGCAGTAGCATATCGTATCAGATCCCTCCCCTTAAAATCACCCTTGTCCTCAAGGGTGGTAATTCCACCGGAATCAAATGGGAATTTTGACGAATCATAAAAAACTGGGAGACTTTGAATCCTAGCTGCAAAAGGCCACAATATTCCTTCCAAAGGCAGTAGCTGCAAGCTATGAACAACAGTGGCAAGTTGGCAAAATTGTGTACTATTCCCCTTCAGCAATGTTTTAATACCAAGTGGAATACAAGATTTCTCATAATTTTGACATGGTAACTTCAGCAACAAGAGAAATAACCTCAACTTCTTGGTACTAGCATTATCAACTGTAATTTCAGTGTCCTTGTCATGAAACAACTCAGCAAGATTACCTATAACTTCAGTATTAATCAGAGCAATTGTAGGCTGGTGCTTTTGACAGTGATGAAGTCCAAGAAACTGAAATTTCATGTTCTCACAAGTGATAGCAATGAAATGCACCTCCACTCCTGTAGTTCCTATTTGCTCAAGAGCTTTTGCTGCATCAAAAACAGTTGCAGTCACTCTCATGTCAAAGTTCATTAGCTCAAGCAAACAAGCAGGTCCGATCTCAATGTTGTGGCCACCATTGTCAAAAACCAATCTCTTTCCAACCATTAATACTCTTTCCTCCACAATGGCTTGCACTCCTGTATGTATTAACTGAACATTAAAATTACTCCATTTGATATCTCCAACATAGTATTCATGTATGAAATTCTTGACTGCCTTCACTGCAGCCAACCAAGAGTTCTCATGTTTATAACCCCATACAACACAAAGAAAATTGAATATCAAAGGAAGCTTAGATACATAGAAGTGCCTGCCAAGTGAACCTTCTCTTCTCATCCCAATGTAGAGCAAGCACACAGAGAATATCATCTTCATCTTCTTCACCGAGTGGATATCATCACTTTGTTCTTTCATAGTCATCAATAGTTCATTTAAATAAGAAGATACAAAGGGCCTTTTACTCAACTGAACATCAAGTACTTCATATTCCTTGTGCTGATTTTCACCAACAGTTGCCTCTAAGTAATCCATAATGCCAATTATCTTTGAACGATAAGTAGCTAAGAGGATCACCATGCACACCTCATAACTCACTCTAAGACTTATCCATAAGCCCACATGAGTTATTAATACACCAAGAACCTTCTGTGTTGAATAACTGGAGTATAAACCTTCAGTTGGAATGACAATTAACATAAAGGTGTGCTCACCATTATACAAGAATTGTGACTGAACAGAAGAGTTAAGCACACAGCTTCTGTTAACCACAGTACTTAGACTGTCCACTTGAACAAAAGAATAAAATGCACCAAGAAAAAATTTAGCCGCATAGCAAGAGGCACTGAATAGAAGCCTATCATCATTGATGAGACCCTTTTCCTCCCCTTTTCTTGTGAATTGTTCACGCAGCCCGGCAGAGGTAACCTCGTACACAGAGGTTGCACCAACTCTCCTATCTTCTCCATATCCAATGCCATCTCTTCAGAAATACCCACAGAGCAGGTTCGATGCTCTGATACCACTGATACAAGACTGAAATTGCAGTGAAGAAAACTAAAGCTACAACTAAGAAAAAAAGGAAAACTAGGGCAAAAAGTAAAGGTTAATTTCATTCATAACTTTCCTCTACTGATTTACAAGTTAAATACAGCATAGGTAGTGGAGGGACTAAAACTAATAAAAGGAAACTTACAAGCTAAAATGTAAACAACATAACTAGTTGGACTAATGTGGAATAAAAAAGATCTAATGGTGTAATTAATAATATCAGCAACTCCACATCATTAGCATCTTCCAACTCATAGCAATAGCATATCGTATCAAAGCGCTGCCCTTCACGCATCGCATCGCTTCTCTCTTAAAACGAGGAAGCGGGCGCGTTTTTAAACACTAGGGTGACTTCCAACTCAAGTCATCACTCAAGCTTGAGAATTCTCATATTTCTTTCTGGAAAGACAGATGGTTAGGGACAGAGATCCTGAAAGACGAACACCCAAGTCTATTTTTACTGGCCAGCAACAAGGAATCCACTATTGGCAAGATAACGCATGGGCACTGCAATTCAGAAGAGATATCCAAAACTGAGAACTAAATGACCTGCTGAGATTGCTTTCAAAATTATCAAATGTTAAGGTCAACCCTCAGGTGAAGGACAAGCTGGAATGGGGGGATTCCAAAGATAGAACCTATATTGTCAAAAGAGGATATGACAATCTATGCTCCAATAAAGAGCTGATTGACAAATGGCCATGGAAGCTTATATGGAGAACCAAACTCCCTATAAAAGTAATTGGTTTTATCTGGGCAAGCCTGTATGAAGCCTGCCTCACTCAAGACAACCTCAGTAGAAGAAGCATTCCGACAGTGAAAAGATGTTTTATGTTTTATGTGCCAGGAGGAATTTGAGAGTGTGAGACATCTGTTTCTCATTGCACAGTAGCAACTGACATATGGAACATGTTTTTATCAGTTTTGGACTTGATTGGGTCATGCCTTACAGTATCAAGGATGCTTATGAGAGTTGGTGCTCATGGAGAGTTGGGAAATCCATCAAGAAAACTTAGCAAATGGTGCCTGCTTCTATTTTTTGGTGCATCTGCAATGAGAGAAATCGTAAATGTTTTGATGGGATTTCAACTCCTAATCACTCTCTTAAAGCAACTTGTCTAATTAATTTATTTAGTTGGTTCAAACAGGCCCTAGTTTTGAATTTTTTTTGGATTGTGTCTGCTCCTTAATTATGCAGTAAGTTTTTGTATATGAGCAGCCACAATTTTGTTGTATATTTTTCGCAATGCATCTTCTTGATGTCATTTAATGAAATTATCTTACTACTTCATTAAAATAAGATATCACATAAAGATGTTGCCAACTTAACAGTAGTGCAGAATGTGTACAATCAATAAAAGCCTCTCAATAAAACATATAAATCAAAGAAGAACTCTTTACATGAGCTCAATGCTTTCTATCATAGTGGAGTTTATAATTAGGATATTATGAGGAGATCCTTGTGCCAATCAAGGTTGCTTCTAATGATTGGGAAATAACCATCACTCTCAGACAAAAGACATCCATCCGACTATATAACCAAAACTATTTTGTTGACAACAAAACATATTGCTCCACTTTATAATAATTGCAAAACAAATTGCTTAATCATTCAAACATAATTAAAAATTTGAAGGAAGCACAGGTCAAAAAAATTGAAGAAATCTGACAAAGAAATATAGGAGCAAGAACAAACCTGGTCTATGGCACATGGAATCAGGCAGCGAATGTTATCATTGCCAGAAAACAGATGAGGAAATGAACTTGGGAAGGATGGAACAGCCTGCAAATTTGTAATTCAACTGTCTAAGTTTCACTATCATTCTAAACCAAATTCAAATTCCTCAATTTTGAGCCGAGGACAAGTCCATATAAATTCAAAGGCTACTATTCCAACTTCTTCAGGCTCTCAACTTATCTATTTGACATGAAAATAAGAAAACAAATGCGAAACATAAGGCACATACTTCACTAACTTTGGTATTATAACAAAATCTAAAACAAAGTTAGAGTAAGTTAATAGACATACTATGGCTATCACATGGATAAGGTATACTATTCCAACTTCTTCAGGCTCTCAACTTATCTATTTGACATGAAAATAAGAAAACAAATACGAAACATAAGGCACATATACTTCACTAACTTTGGTATTATAACAAAATCTAAAAAAAAAGTTAGAGTAAATTAATAGACAGACAATGGCTATCACATTGAGGAGTAGGCACCTGAACTGGTGGAAAACTAACTTTCCCAATGTGATCTTCACCTGTGAAACCAAAAATGCCAACCACCTGAAAAACAAACCGCATAGCGTAATAGGTCAAAAGCCTTTTTACATAAGATGCTCCTGTAGATGTAAAGTAAGCAGTAATCACCTTATTGTATGTGACACATTTTGCAACCTTCACCATGTTCTTGTAAAAGGCACTGTGCAAAAAGTTCTTGTTAGAAACGGACCATAAAACTATGTAAATACAACTCTTGGAGCTGTACACACAAAGCAAAAAGAAAACACAAGTTGATTGCATCCTTGTACGACTACGACCACTTAAATTCTACTTATGACAACAACAACAACCCGGTGGAATCCCACAAGTGGGGTCTAGGGAGGGTAATCTGTACGCACACCTTTACCTCTACCTCATAAAGGTGTAGAGGCTGTTTCCGATAGACCCTCGGCTCAAAATTAAATTCTACTTATGACATACCATGTAAAGCTAAAATTATCATTCTAAAAGGCAACTTTCAGTCTAATCACTTTCATAGCAACAAATGTAAACATGAAAACCAAATAACATATTCACCTCCTCTCCCCGCCCCCTAAAGAAAAAATATTGATACATTGAGGACACTTTCCATAAAAAATATCCCAACTCTCATGTCATGCTTTATCAGTTGCTTCAATCATCTGTTAGACATTATTTTCAACTTTTTAACTCAAAATATCACCAAAACAGTATCTTTATACTGTATACAACTCCTTGTATGATTACCATATATATTCTTGCTTACCTACTAAACACTGAGAAATATCAAAAAAGGATTCTCAAGATAAACAACTTCCGTAAGAGTACCAAAACACAATGGGGAAAAAAACAAAGTTACTTACCCACCAACATAATCGAAATCAGAGAAAATGAAAGTCTTGGAAACATCAAATCCACAAGCTATAATATCTTTAGCATTCTCACGAGCAAGTCTTTGGCTTTCTTCCACTGACAAATTCTTCCACATACATTTCTCATCATCTGTCAATTGTATTACTAGCGGCACCTTAAATGCATCCTGCAAATATCTAAACACAACAAAAACAAAATAAATTCACACACAAAAAAGAAAAAAACTTCTTTCTAAAAAAAATTGCAAACACGTCCTCCCGTTTAATTTTATTACTTTGTGAACATGAAGGGGATAAGGTGACCCAAATGCAAGGCTTCAGAAGAAGGTCCTCTGCCTGTGTATAAATAGAACTTTTGCCCTTTTTCATAAGCACCCAATATATCGTTGAAATCACGATGAGCGAAGAAAACTCCGCGGCGGAGAAAAACGTGAGCCGGCCGATTCGTGAGGCGTTGAACACGCTGGATTAAGGAGTCGTCGAGCCTCTGACAACCGAATTTATCGATTAATTTTTCGTAGTCAATCTTGCCGCCGTCTTTTGCTGATACTTCCCACGGGTTCACTACTTGCTCCTCGTCTTCCACCACCTCTTTCGCCTCCTCCCTTTTCTCCATATTTAAGAAGGTTTTTAAGTGTCACGAACTAAACCTGTAGGGGGAATAGGGTGTGTCATAAACTTTGTTATAATATAAATGTCAAAGGGTCAAATATAACTCTACTTTGGAAGCCTTGCATTTGGGTACACGTGAGGTAAATTGCAAACAAGATTTAATCATGGTCATTCTAAATATCTCATAATCTATATTTATATTATATTAAAAACACGAATAAACTTACCGAAATGTCGTTTCTATTTTTTCCCTTGAAAAACTAATTCCAGTTTGGACAATATAGTAATTTAAGTTATTTTTCTAATATATAGGTATAGTTATTTAATTATTTCTCTAATATTTAGGACTTAGAAATTAACTAAATATGCATATTAAATCTTTCCTTATTTGAACTATTATATATGCGAAAATTCTAATATTTAAGGTTTAAATTAATTAAAAATTTACCTGTATAAATTCTGTTCCTATTTGAACAAATAACTAAATTTGGAAGTTACCTTCAGGGATGTGAATAAGGGGATGCTATTGATTTATGAAACAAAATATAGACCATATTTAGATGTAATTATAAAACCTTAAAATTGTAAAACTAGAACTTTAGGAGACAAATTGGTAGAAATTTTTTTGTTTTATAACAATATTGATTTCAGCATATTTTTCTCTATTTCTATCTAGATCTTTAGCAACCAACTTATAAAAAAAAATTCTGCATTTTTCTTTCGTACTTTGACACCGAAGAATTGATATTTTCTTACGAAACGATTACAGATTTCCTTTAAAACCTACATTCTTTAAAGTTACAGAAATTTAAATTTCCAATGGACTACAACATACGTTGGACATTGAAGTCAATTAAAAATTTCTCAGAACTATTGGTGCTAAAAAAAGTAATATATATATATATATTATTTTATTTTATTTAAAAAAAAAAATCCCTTGCGGTCGCTCTGTTATAAGTTTAGTTTTAGTATAGCTTTTACAAAAATAATATCATATATTTTCTGTACTTATAATGTAATATGCACTTATAAATCCATTGTCTTGGCATATACTCTTTTAAAATAATATACGTGAGATGATACGTGCCTTTTTTATCCTTTAAAAATAAATTTTATATATTGCCAAAAAAAAAAATATTGACAAAATTATAATTTAAATTATTTTTTAAATATTTAAGTCTTTAAAATTAACTAAAATTTTGCTTATTCAAGTGTTCCTTATTTGAATTAATATGTAAGAAGACCTAATATTTATGATTATAAAATCAATCAAAGCTCATCTTATATAAACTTGTTGCTAGAATTTTAGTACCATAATTTTATTCTTTCTAGGACAGCCAAAGAACTTACTAAAAATTGGTATTTTTAAGTTTAATAAATTGTTACTTCCATGCTACTTTGTAATTTATTTAGGTTTAGACATTTAGTTTGTTTTGTGTATATTTAGGGCATTGCACGTTATACATGGCAAAATAATATTACGCTTAAAATTGCAAGAGCTACTAAATAATTTAATTTTATTAAAAAAAATACCTTAACATACTCAAAATACATCAAGCAGACATATATTCTCAGAAAAATGTATATTAAGTTTAATTTTGTTCCTAATAGAAAATATTACTTCTTCTATGTTTGAATATTCCTTTTCATAGAATTACAACCAATTCATTTTATTATCTTAATAAAAACAAAAAATATAGTGCAAGACCAATTGAAAATTATAACTAAAATCGATAATGTCTGTTGGCACTCTTTTGATATTCCTTATTCTTAATTATGGATTTACAGACGACCATAGAATTAAAATAAATTAATTCTATATAATTGATTATCTTAGTAAAAATAAAAAATAAAAATAGAAAAATATTTTGTTTGTAGCAACTTGTTTGCCATATTTTTTGTGGAGTTCAACTATTGTTTTCTCGATCAATGCATCTTATATTCTTATTACTTTACTGATTTATTTTTTTATTAATTAAAACTTTAATAATATATATAAATAAAAATAATTATTATTTTCCTTCATAATTACACTTAAATATTTTTAAATTGGGATGAGCTAATATAAGAATCTGAAAAAAGGTGAAGAATTATTCCTTTAGTGTGGAAAACAAATATAGTTACTTTTTTAATTAACTGATTAGTAAAAGAATTCAATTCAATTGAACTACATATTAAGACCTAATATTTAGGAGTTTAAAATTATTCAAGATTTAAAAAGTTCATTATGATATTTCCATAAATGCGATAATAATTTATTTACATATGACTTTCTAGATATATTCCAATACATGAGGTGTTTGATATCAAAGATAATAAGCATGAATAATAATGTTACATTCTTTGAAGCTACATGATATTTGGTTGGTTGCAAGTTGCGATAATACAAAATATATAGAATTAATCTCTCAAAAAGATATATCATCTATTCATATCTCTTTCTCTCTCTCTCTCTCTCTCTCTCTCTCTCTCTATATATATATATATATATATATATATTCTTGCTTTTACCTAACCCGCTTTTCTTTAAAAATAATAAATTATATGATAAATAGTCATGAGTGTGGATAAAATTTCTATCTTTCCTTTCAAACTTAATACAATAAATGGAGGGCATCATGTTAGAAGACGTTTAATTGTATAGGAGTTACATGAAATTGTAAAAGTCGGTGCAATAAAAATTGAAGTTGAAAAGATAGAAAGCAAAAAACATATCAAGTAGACCAAAAGAGAGGAAATAATGAAGACCTAATAACTTATAAAAAATTAAAATTGGAAAGTAAAATTATTATTCTTTAAATAGTATAAGCTCTGACTCTTTTTTTTTTGGCCAAAAATTTACATTTTTTTGGAAATACGAAGCAACTTGTGTTGACATATTATTTAATATTTAGTTCAAATTTTTAATCGAAACTATTTCAATTCGATTAAAACATGACATTAATATTATTTATATGATGAAGAATATAGTTTATCAACAATTTTTTATTATTGGCGCAACAAACACGTGCAACGCACGTACTCTAAGACTAGTATGTGTATAAATATATTTGTTCTTTTGTTCTCTTTCTTCTAGTTATATTAAAAGCACGAAGCCCCTTAACGAAATATCGTTCGCATTTTTTACCTTTTAAAATAGATTTCACATTGGATAAAATAATCATTTAATTAATTCTCTAATATTTAGAACTTTAAAATTGTCTAAAATTTTGATTATTAAATCTTTCCTTATTTGAGGTAGGTAAAAAGTTCTAAATTTTAGGGCTTTAAATCAATTGGTATTTTACCATACATAAATTCTTTCTTTGTTTAAACTCTATAAAATACTTATAAATTTTTCATATTACTTTTAGTGGATGCAGATTCTATGGGGAAAAGAAGCAAACTAATGTGTGTGTTTTAACGATATTAAAGTAATTAATAGATCATACAACTTGTATGCCAAATATTTAAAAGGTCACATATTTAGGACTTTAAATAAGTAATTTAATTTTTCCATGTTTAGTTCTTGTAGACGTTGAAAAATATCAACCACGAAAGATGAGTAAAAGTACTATTTTGCAAATTTTGTTCTTGTAAAAGTTATAAAAATATCAACCACGAGATCTTGAAATATATAACAAGAAAACTTTATCATGGATAAAAGGTGCAAATTTATGTGTAAAAAACTGAAATTAATAAGGAGATATTTAAAGTTGACCAACAAGACAATGACACGTGTCCCTCCATTTAAATGAGGGGTATATTTGAACCCAAAGTATGACTACAAGGGTATAGATAACCCAATAGTATAATGAGAGATATTCTTAGACCATTTTCGAAAGTAGAAGGGTATATTTGGCCATTTGCCGTAATATAAAATTCCAGATACTCCAATTAAAATAGTGTAAAGAAGTAAATTAAAATATCTTGTATTTTTCTTATAAACTTCTTTAAAATATTACTACCCACCTTTAGTTCAGTAATACTTAATATTTAATGTAAAATGCATTTCATAAATATTACACGTACCTATATATCGGAATTTGTTATCAATAATCATTCGCAAGTGAGTAATTAAGCTATTCAACTATATTTTGAGCAACGACAGAGTAGGATCATGTCCTTGGGTGGGTAACGGGGCGGGGGGAAAGGGTGATAAGGGGGTAAGGGATCCACTAAGCTGAGAGTTGGGTCCTGGAATATCAGCACACCGACGGGTAAGTCTATAAAGTTAGGGAAGATTCTCTTGAAGATGGAGATTAATATAGCGTGTTTCCAGGAGACTAGATGGGTGGAAATGAAGGATCGGAATGTTAACGGGTTTAAACTATGGTATTCGAGAGGTGTTGCAGTTAATAATGGGGTAGGTATTCTAGTTGTAGGGATCTCAGGGAGTTAGTGGTGGATGTTAAGAAGGTGAATGATAGGCTGACTATTAAGCTAGTGGTTGGGTTCTCTTTAAACGTGATCGGTGCTCACACGCCTCAAGTGGGCTTGGACGACGAGGTCAAAAGACGTTTCTAGGAAGATTTGGACGAGGTTGTGCGTGGTATCCCGCACACAAAGAAGCTTTTCATAGGGGGTGATTTCTTTCCAAGGTTTAAGCCTTAGTAATCTTAGCTTGTTGCTGCTAATCCTCAGCAAACTTGTAAGCAAGCCGGTTGTTGCTCCAACACTTGGGTATTAGCACATGTTTCTAGTTGTTTTTCCCCTCACAAGAGCGGGTTTAGTTTACCAAGTTGTCCGAGCTTGAGTCAGGATATTGCCTTTGAAAAGCATGGATATCGTTAATGGCCATATTGGGGAGACTGCAAGTGGTTACGGCGAGGTGCATGACAGGTTCGGTTTCGGAGTTAGGAACGAGGGTGGTACCAGTTTATTAGATTTTGCTAAAGATTATGACTTGGTGATAGCTAATACATATTTTTAGAAGAGGGAGGACCACTTAGTCACTTTTCATAGTAAGGTAGCAAAGACTCACCCGGCTCCTCAAGAATCTCCAAGTCAAACAATGAAGGGACTAGACATACTGGTATTGGAATGCCAGCCGACACCCAAAACTTGCCTCTGGGGAGAAACGATGTAATCAAAGCAGTGATAATCAAAGTAAATAAGATACTGTCCATTGAAACTGCTCTCCTAAAACGGTACGTTCGACCAACACGAACAACACATATCGACCCCTTGCCACGACTTAACAAAATAATATGTTCGACCAGCTCGAACAACACCTATCGGCCCCTCACCACGACTAAATAAAATGGTACATTCGACCAGCTCGAATAACACCAATCGGCCCCTGGCCACGACTAAACAAAATGGTACGTTTGACTAGCTCGAACAACGCATATCGTCCCTCGGCCATGACTTAATGAAAGGTAAGTTTGACCAACTCGAACAACTCCTATCAGCACTTGTCCACGACTTAATGAAAGGTAAGTTCTACCAGTTTGAACAACTCATATCGGCCCTCGGCCACGACTTAATGAAAGAAAAGTTCGACCAGCTCGAACTACTCCTATTGGCCCACAGCCATAACTGAATCAAAGGTACGTTCGAACAGCTCGAACGACTCTTATTAACCCTCATCTACGACTTAAACAAAGAAGTATGTTCGGTCTAATGGAACCAACTTATCGGCCCTAGGCCTAGACATAACTCAATGGAATGTTCAACCCATTCGAACAACACTTATCATCCCTCGGCCTAAACTCGAGTAGAAGATAACAATGAAGAAAACACAGAAGCAAAACACAAGTACAAAAACAAGAATGCACAAAGACAAAAGGTAGATATGAAACCAAAATGAACCTTTGTATTCATAGAAAAGGGTTTTTACAAATGCGTTCAAAGATGCCAACAAACGGTACAGTACAAAAGTTGAACAAAAATAAAAAAAAATAAACATTCAATGGTTGTCGCCTCCTTGACCTCCACCATCCCCGCCTTCCTCACCTCAGTCGTAAGCAGTGTCATACCTAGCGTTATCCGCAAGTTGATCCACACCTTCCTTATCGACTTCCTTGGAATCAGGCAGAGGTATGGCGGGATCATAGTTGCAGGTGAGCCGTGCCTCACGAGCTTTGACTCGAGCCTCCTCAATAGCCGTCTCAAATACAAAGCCCGGCTTGTTCAACTCACAAATCACATCCAAGCGGGATTCAGCGAGGATCCAGTCCTCGTACCTCTCTCGAGGAATGTCAAGAAACTCAGAGGCATGATACATATAGGGTCGCTCGAGCAATTCGAATTTCTCGGCTTCAACAACAGCAACTCGCTCAAGCAATCGAGCATTGTCGGCCTCAACAACAGCAACTTGCTCTAGCATCTTGGAGTTCTCCTTATCCAACTCTCTAATTTTCTCCTCGAGCCTGTCTTCCTTAGCTTCCGCCGCTGATAAAATGTTGTCCCGTTCGAACAGAGAGTTATGTTTGCCAACTCCAAAACAACATCCCTCCATCGAGCCTTCGCTCGGGAGGACTCCGCCTCTTCAAGCATCCGATTCCTCTCAACGGCTTCCACCCTAAGAGTATTGATATCAAGCTGGCATCCATTCAACTAACTTTGCAGTTGAACCACATATCTCTAGATATCACTACATTGGGCCTCCACGCTCTTGCTCAATTCGAGACACTCTTCTTTCCTCCTCAATGCTACCTCGAGGACGCTGAACCTCTCCACGGCATTCATCAACTCCTCGTCTTTCTTCTTCAATTCTTCCCTCAAGGTAGGCAAGTATCCCTCCTCGTGAAGCTGCCTCTGAGCATCCCGGTACTTCCCACAGAATTCCTGGTACTTAGCCTTCAGCTTCTAGTAAATCTCTTTCCTCTTCTTCTCCCTTCGCACGCTCTCAATATCCAAAATGATAGTCCGCAAACCAAAGAAAAGTAAAATTAAGACTTATAAGCAAGTCAATGCAAAGAAGAAAGAACGAGAAACAACTACACTTACCCTAAGAGCGAGGCCAACGATGCTCTTCGATAGGGTACCGTCACTCAGCTATTTGAGAGTCACATGCTAGACTTTGGAGTAGAGAGGACCGGGGGCATTGACCATGTCCTCGATATTTTTTAGCAGGCCACGATCCATTGGAATCGTGATAGTTCTTGAGCCCCTCTTTACCCTAACCTTGATCTGAGTAGTCCCTTCGTCGATCATCTTAAGATCTGCATGGTCGATGTTGGAACCAGACTAATCACTCTCTTCGACGAGACCTTTGCCTTTTCCCCCACCAACAGGAGAAGCATCCCTAGCCGGCCTAGAAGAAGAGGCCTCCTCTTGCCCAAGAGGCATATAACTATCACTAAATCCCCCTCCGCGACCGTCTCCTCCTCGGGACACGAAAGCATAACCACATCAATTTTTTCTAGTTAAGGCACCTCAGAGGTCGCCCTAGCATCATCCCCAAGAAATACCGTTGAGGTATCATGCATTACAATCCCATCCTCTAATGAGTCGACTGCCACAGACACACCTCATTCTATATCCATGGCCTTTCTCTTATGGGGCCTCAAGTCCACATCATATGGAGAGACCTCCCCATCCTCGACGACTAGTGAAACTGAAGGGGGAGCAGGCACAGTAGCTGAGACGGGGGCGGAGACGAAAGGTGTAAAAACCCTTCTCCTCCTGAACGAAGGCACATGCGCGTTGTTCCTTCTGGCAGCCCCCCTGACGGGACCTAGAGGAAACACAAAAGGTAAGCACGACGATGTAAGCAAATACAAATACGACGCCGACCAGAAGAATGAAATTACCTATCAATTTGAACTTATGAAAGAATCTCGGCCACTTACGAATTCCCACAATACATGGCAGAACTTGCTTAATCCAGTCGGTGAGATACTTCACCAACTGAAGGGGTCGATCAGTAGCTGCAGAAAAAGGAAGATTATTAAACAAGCTCGGAATGAACAAATATTTGAAAAGGTAGAAGCAAAAGTACGAGTACTTACGAGTGTGGTTCCAGGATTCAGGGAAACATGTAACATCGTCCACGACGACCTCAGTCTTGATGAAGAAATAGTCGAGCCAGAATTTCCGACTAACTTTATCATCTATTTGGCAAACTTTGATAGCATCTTGATCACTTTGTAAACGTAGGGGCAAGCTGAGAAAGGCAAACCTTATAGTAACGACAAAACTCATCCACCAATGAAAGGAGGGGGAACGAGTAGCCGAAGGCAAACGAGTATGCATAAAGAGTACAATACCCAAGACGGTGGACGTGTACTTCATCGTTATCATCAAGAATTAGCTCTACGTGGTCGTGGAGGCCAAATTTGTCTTTGAATTCAGCCAAGCGTTTGGTCATCATCAAAGATTGAAATTTCTCAGTCATCGCCTCCAACGTCCGTTGAAGATCAGGTTTAGCGTCAGGATTACGGGGGATGATCTCATCGACTAAAAGGAGAGCCTCCTCTTTAGCGGCGGAGATGGTATCTTCCCCATGAATGGGAAACACAACAAACAACAAAATGGGATGGTTTTCCTCATTTACATCAGAAGGGATGTTCAACATGGCTATGGAAGTTGAGAAAGGTTAGGAGAAGAAAACTAGAAGTATGAAGAACACATACTCCCTCCGTTTTAATTTATGTGAACCCATTTGACTGGGCACAGAGTTTAAGAAAAGAGAGAAGACTTTTGAATTTGTGGTGTAAAATGAGACACGTATATTTTGTGCGGCTATAAATCATTACATAAAGGTAAATTATTTCCAAATAAGAAAAGAGGTCATTCTTTTTGGCACAAACTAAAAAGAAAATATATTCACATAAATTGAAACGAGGGGAGTATGAGTTTTTAAGAGAAGAGAATTCGAAGGTGATTCTAAAGAAAGTAAAATTCGAGTTCTGGTAAAACAAGCCCTATTTATAGAGAAAAGGCACCGAACCCGAAACGATTCATCATGATTGCCACTAAAATCAAAACGGCAGAGCCAATCAGGAACCGTGCGTGTATCAATGCGACACGTCGGGAACAGACGTCATCATGACGAATGACATCATGGCGTCACATCCTTTCCTTGACAAAATAGTTGTTTTAAATCACACGGGAAGTTTAAGATTTGAAATATGCGGTCCGTAAAATACCACGTCTCTTGTTTCTAACAACAACCACGACCGTTGTTATCCTCTCATTGAACTCACCCGCGAGGATGACCTCAACAAGCGGAGGGACTAACTGTATGGACATAAACTACTATGTTATATGTGGACCAAGTCGACATCAAAAAAGCCTTCGAAGGCTGCCACATGTGTAACGACCCGACCGATCGTTTTAAGAATTTGAGCCCTTACCGTTTATATAATTGCACATAAAGTAGGACTCCTCTACTATATAAAGGGGTATGATAATTCATAGGACATATTGTAACACACACTCAAAAGCAATACATTATTTTTTTTTCTCTTTAATCTCTTATCCATTTGTATCTTAAGACCAATCGAAGTACATCCGGTTCGAGGGTGACTCGTTTTCCAAGACTAAAATTATCTAATTCGTGTGGTTTGAATTTACTTTATCATTATTTATTTTCAATTGCAACTTAATTTATCACTTTGTATCAAGTTAATCCGCATATCCTTAAAACCACTTACAAATTCAATTGTTATCCGATTTTGAGGGTAAACAATTTGACGCGCATCGTGGGGCTAAGGATAATAGTGGTTATTTGATACAAATTTTCATAACACACACTACTTTACACTTGTTCTTTGAAGTGTCTCTAATTTCAAATTAAAGCTCAAAATGTCAAACTCTCAGTCTGCACCCTTACATGTTGACAATGAGTCTGGTCATCATGGTGAAAATAACAACACAGTCAAGGGACTGCGTTCGGGACCCGAACAATAGCTGCACCACAACAAAGCACCGATAAGAAGGAAGGAAAAAAAAACGTAAAATCAAATTTTGAAAGCAAAATTATACTTACGTGATGTATTCCACTTCTCGGGAAACGACATACGCTTAGCTGTGATCAAATCTGAAGTCTTCACTCGGACGAAATGGCCTTGCCAGCCTTGATCCCGGTCTTTATCAATACTCGAGAATGGGGCTTTGCTGGCCCGGCGCACGAGCTTTATCAGCCCCCTGAAGATTTGATGACTGTATAAGCGCATAAGGTGGTGGACGGTAAACGAGCATCCATCGATCTTGTTCACGAAGAACCAGAGAAGGATCACGATCCTCTAGAGTGAAGGGTGAATTTGACCGAGGCATACCTCGTATCTTTTGCAGAAGTCGATGATGACCGGATCCAATGGGCCCAATGTAAAGGGATAAGTGTAAATACTTCAGTATCTCTCGACGTGGGTGGTGATGGCTTCATCGGGGTGGGGAACCACTACGTGCTTGTCAACCCAATAGCAATCCTTTTTGACCGTGGGGATAACATTCTCAATGATCAAGTAGATGTACCTCGAGACCTCCTTGCACCGGCCTTGTACGGAGGAAGGCTTTTCAGCCTTAAAGTCAACATTGACCGGAACCCCCCCCCCAGATGAACATTTTCAGAGGAGGGGCCGATACTGGTTCCTCGACGGTAGTACACGAAACGATCTTCTCGGCCTCGGCAGTCGGCCGCGAGGAGGAAAGAGTTTCTTTTTGGGGAACGATTTTTGAAATGGGACTTGGGGTCGATCTTCAGTCCTTTATTGCTACGTTTCGAGCCTGATCTACCATGTCGCAGGCGAGCTCGATTTTGATCGTATACATCTTCACAGCAAGTACAGAAGCTTTTGCACTTCTCTACCATATGCAAGTGAGATGATGAAGAATGATAGGAACAAAGATTAGACAAAAATAATAAATAAAGAAGATAGCAGAATAATTTATCACTTATAAAATAGTACTCTCATTATTTGGAGATCTTCGATTTCTTTTTAAATGGCCTGCACTATATTCCAATCTTACCAATTGATCTTTGTTTCCCGAACTCATTGGCCTTTTTTTTGCTGCTAGACCAATAAAAATGTATCATATCACTAGCAATATGAGTTTCAAAGTCTTGACATAAAAGGCGCATTTCAATTTACTCTATGAAAAGCATCATACGCTTACCTACAATGACAATGCCATGGCAAAAATATCATTTTTATCCACGTTGCTACCTACAGACAGGGGCAGATGCACAAGTTGAAGGTTCGGCTAAAGTTAGTAGCTTTTATTCAAATAGTATATTTGATGTTTAAAATTCATCAAATATGTACAAAATTTAAATTTAGAACTCAGTCACTAACACTGCATGTTCTAAAATCTAGAACTTACTGGCTCCGCATCTGCCTACAGAAGTGCATGCAAACAAAGTTCAACAGAAAATCCATATGTTTAGAGCACAAGACAAAAGACGCTCTGATGAATAAACTTTTCACATTTCTTACACTAATGTTTCAATTATTATAGGTTTACGGAAAACTTAGTCTATCTTACACTAATGTTTCAATTATTATAGGTTTACGGAAAACTTAGTCTATCTTACACTAATGTTTCAATTACTATAGGTCTACAGAAAATCTTTATATATAGCTTTTAATGAGAAAGTAGAAAACATAAGAAAAAGTTCAAAACATAACTTAATAAAGTGAATAAAGTTCTAATTGGAATACAAGACACCTAATCTTTTTCGAACTTTGCAAACCTTTTAAAGGCGGGATTGAAGAACAGTTCCAACACAAACACGGAAGTCGATTACTCGAAACCAAAATTGGCTGCAGAAACGGAGAATCAGCAGTGCAGAATCCGGAGCAGAGACTGGTTTGGACTATTAAGTATTGCCAGAATTTTTATCAAGATGTGTCAAAATATAAATAATTAGATACATCGAAAAGTTAAGGAGAGTCGACGTATAGTAAATATACATCAAATAAAAAAAATTATCTAGCAATATAGTGTAATTTTTCAGAAAGTCCCTCAGAATAGCAACGGAATAAAGTCCGTCGGTACTACTGCGTCGGTAAACAAATGTTTTTTAGTAGTGAGAAAATCCATATATTTAGAGCACAAGACAAAAGACGCCCTAATTAATAAATTGTTCACATATCTTACACTAATGTTTCAATTACTATACTATAGGTTTACAGACAACTTAGCATAGCTTACACCAATGTTTCAACTACTATAGGTCTACAGAACCTTTATATATAGCTTTTAATAAGAAGGTAGAAAACATACTTGTAAAGAAAAAGTTCAAAACGCAAACATAATCATGTAAACAAAGTTAATTGGAATATAAGACGCCTAATCTTTTTCGAACTTTGCAAACTTTTTGAAGGTGGGATTGAAAGAACAACAAAGGCTTTTGTAATATGTCCAAATTTTCATGATATTTGTCATGACATAATATCCATTATAACAAATTTGCAGTTCATGACATTTGCCATGATATAATATCCATTATAACAAATTTGTGGATCATAACATTTGCCATAACATAATATTCATTATTAGGTCAAAGATTTCTTGCTATAAATAGAAGAGTTTCTCCTCATTTGAAAACACACCAATTCAAGAGTTTTTCACTCTTGTCTTTCTTTCTCCTCCTTTATTTCATTATAGAGTATTTTGTAAGAGAGTGAGTGTTGGAAAATATTTGTGTGAACCATTTCTTTGGAGTGATCTTGTGAGGTTATTCTCTTGGGGTATTTGAGATTAATTAGAGTATTTACTCTAATTTTGTACTCTCTTTTGTACTCTTATTGGTATAGTGAAATTGCTCATCTCCGCTTGTGGACGTATGTCACCTTGACCGAACCACGTTAAATTTGTGTCTTCTTTATATTCTTTAATTATCGTTATTATCAACTTCCATTGTCTTTATTATTGTCATTATACCGTTATTTAGCTAAATTCTGCACTACCCGAGTTCCCAATCCTAACAAATTATTATTAGAGCCAGATTTAACTGGGTTAGTTTAAATAGCCAAAATGACTCTAAAAAGTCTTATGTTGAGAAATTTAACCGAAGTGCAAACTTCAGAATGTGGCAATTAAAGATGGAAGCTATCCTAATTCAGGATGGCTTAGATTTGGCACTGCAAGAAAAAGAGAAGATCCTGGATAAAAGGATGTACGAGGAGTTTGCCGTCATAGACAAAAAGACAAAAGCAAGTATTATTTTAAATCTTTCAAATGAGATTTTGCGTGAAGTTGCAACAAAAAGCTCAGCCAAAGGCATATGGGGAAATCTTAAAACCTTATATATGAAAAGAATAGTAGAAAACAGACTTTACCTAAAGCGAAAACTCTACACTTTTCGTGTGGCTGAAGGTACCTCTATACTTACACATCTTGATACTTTTGATTCTCTTCTTATGGATTTAAGTAACATAGATGCTGAAATCAAAGATGAGGATCAAGCTGTGTTATTGCTTGTTTCCTTACCCAGTCGTTTAAACATATAAGAGATTCTATGCTTTATGCAAAGAATAATATCTCTTATAAAGATATCGAATCTATTTTGAAATCAAAAGAACAAATAGATAGAGATATTACTGGGGAAACTAGTGGGAACCAAGGGGAAGGCTTATTCATAAGAGGTAGATCCAATAAGAAAGATTCTAGTAATGAGAAACCTAAATCAAGGTCAAAATCCAAATACAGAAATGTCATGTGCAAATATTGTCACAAGAAATGTCACATTATTTCTGAATGCTTTAAATTGAAAAACAAAGAAAAGCATACAGAAAAGAAAAATGAGCACAAAAATACTGACACTGCCGAAGCAAGTGTAGCTGCTGATGAGACTGAGGGAACTATTTTTTTAGCAACTAATAATAGTTTCAAATCTAACAATGAGAGGATTTTAGATTCGGGTTGTTCTTATCATATATGTTCCAGTCGGGATTTATTTACCACATATGAATCTATTGGAGGTGGAGTTGTCTTGATGTGAAACAATGCTGCCTGCAAAGTTATTGGAAAAGTTATAATCTGAATCAAAATGCACGATGGTGTGGTAATAACTCTCACCGATGTTAGACATGAACCTGATTTGAAGAAAAATCTCATCTCTTTGGGCAGTCTAGAATCTCTTGGGTGCAAGTACACACGTGAAGGTAGAGTTCTAAAAATTTCTCATGGTGCTCTTGTGACCATGAAAGCACGCAGATCTGGTACGTTGTATACTCTTTTGGGATCTACTGTTACAGGTGCTGCTGCAGTTTCAATATCAGATAAATCAGATTCCAACATCACTAAATTGTGGCATATGCGATTGGGGCATATGAGTGAAAAATGTCTTTCCATTCTCAGCAAAAGAGGTCTCTTATGTGGCCAAAGTATCAAAAATATGGAGTTTTGTGAACATTGTGTGTTCAGGAAGTAGAAAAGAGTCAGCTTCAAATCTCCAACGATTCATAGAACAAAAGGTACTTTGGATTACATTCATTCAGATCTTTGGGGTCCTTCACGTACCCCATCAAAAGGTGGTGCAAGGTATATGTTAACTTTCATTGATGATTATTCAAGGAAAGTTTGGGTTTATTTCCTGAAAAATAAAAGTGATATTTTCTTAAATTTCAAACAATGAAAAGTTTTGATTGAGAAGCAAATAGGAAAACATGTTAAGCGGCTTAGAACAGATAATGGCTTGAAATTTTGTAACGATGAATTCAACGAATTTTGCAAGAATGAAGGAATTGCTCGACATCGTACTGTGAGAATGACACCTCAGCAAAATGGTGTGGCAGAAAGGATGAATAGAACTCTTTTGGAAAGGGCTCGTTGCATGATTTCAAATGCTAGGTTGATAAACGACTTTTAGGCAGAAGTTATCTCTACAGCTTGTTATATTGTCAACCGAGCTCCTTCTGCACCTTTGAACTTTAAGACTCCAGAGAAAATATGGTCAGGTACTCCTGCTAATTATTCTGATTTAAAGATATTCGGTTGCCCTGCATACATGCATGTAAATGATGGAAAATTAGAGCCAAGGGCTAAAAAGTGCATTTTTCTTGGGTATGCATCTGGGGTGAAAGGATACCGACTATGGTATCCTGATCCCATGACACCAAAATTTATAATTAGCAGAGATGTAACCTTTGATGAATCCTCTATGTTACATTCTAGAAAAGAGTCTTCTAGTTCTTGTAATACAGATAAAGGAAAGAGTAGATAGAACCAGGTGGAGATTGAGATTGGCATTCCTTCTGAGCCAAGCTCATCAACTTTGGAGCAAAATACAGTTGAAATTTATGAAGTTGAGACAAAAGCTGAAATTCCTGAAGTTGAGACTCCTGAAGTTGAACTAGAAGAAGAGGAGTATTATATAGCCAAACATAGACCAAGAAGAGAAGGTAAAAAACCATTAAGGTTTGGAGATTATGTTGCATTTTCTTTTTCAGTTGCACAGGAAACTGAATAAATTGGAGAACCATCAAAATATTCAGAAGTAGTTTCTGGTGCTGACTCAGCCAAGTGGCTGATTGCAATGAATGAAAAAATTGAGTCTCTCCACAAGAATGATACTTGGTCTCTTGTGAAGCCGCCATCATGAAAAAGAATTGTTTGTTGCAAATGGGTCTTCAAGAAAAAAAATGGTATTCCAGGGGTTGAAGATGCAAGGTATAAGGCACGATTAGTGGCAAAGGGCTATAGTCAGGTACAAGGAGTTGATTTTAATGATATTTTCTCACCTGTTGTTAAACATAGCTCTATTCGTGTCTTGCTTGCCTTCGTTGCCATGTATGATTTGGAATTAGAACAACTTGATGTTAAGACAACTTTCTTACATGGCGAACTTGAGGAACAAATATACATGCATCAACCCGAAGGATTTGAAATTGAAAGAAAAGAAGATCATGTTTGCTTGTTGAAGAAATTCTTGTACGGATTAAAGCAGTCTCCAAGACAATGGTATAAAAGATTTGATTCCTTTATGTTGGGTCATGGTTATTCGAGGAGCATGTATGATAGTTGTGTTTACTTTCGGAAGTTAAATGATGGTTCATTTGTGTACCTATTATTATATGTTGATGACATGCTCATTCCTGCTAAGGATTTAACAGAAATTCACAATTTGAAAAGTCAGCTGAAAAGTAAATTTGAGATGAAAGATTTGGGGGCAACTAAGAACATCCTTGGCATGGAGATCAAAAGAGATCGAAAAGCCAACATGCTATTTCTGACCCAGAAGAAGTACTTGGAGAAAGTCTTGGAGAGGTTTGGCACGAAAGAGGCTAAACAAGTTAGTACCCCTCTTGCTTCTTATTTAAAGTTATCAGCTGCCCAGTCCCCGCAGTCAGAGGAAGAAGAGAGGTACATGGCACAAGTTCCTTATTCTAGTGCAGTCGGCAGTATTATGTATGCAATAGTTTGTACACGTCCAGACATTTCACAAGCAGTGAGCGTGGTAAGCCGGTATATGGTTTGCCCTGGTAAAGTACATTGGCATGCTGTGAAATGGATTCTCAGATACTTGCGAGGTACTTTAAATACATGTTTGGAATTTGGGAGAAATACTAACACTTTGGTTGGTTTTGTAGACTCAGATTATGCAGGTGATCTTGACAAAAGAAAATCACTGACAGGTTATGTATTCTGCATTGGTGGTTGCGCTATTAGTTGGAAAGCTACATTATAATATGTAGTAGCTTTATCTACTATCGAAGCAGAATATATGACAGTGACCGAAGCGATCAAAGAAGCTTTATGGTTGAAGGGTCCATTTGTGGAACTCAGTTTACACCAAGGTGGTATTACCATTTTCTGTGATAGTTAAAGTGCTATTCACTTGACTAAAGATCAAATGTATCATGAGAGGACAAAGCACATTGATATAAAGTATCATTTCATCCGAGAAACCATTGCTGAAGGAAAAGTCTCTGTTCAGAAGATCAACACTAGAGACAATCCTGTTGACATGTTCACAAAACCTCTTCTAGTGTCCAAGTTCAAGCTTTGCCTGAACTTGATTGGCATTTATGAAGAATGATTTTTCCCATTGGGGTTTTTGCGGAGAAGGTGGAGCAAATTTACTATATATAAGCCGAAATTAGGCCAAGGTGTAGATTTGTAATATGGTCAAATTTTTATGACATTTGCCATGACATAATATCCATTATAACAAATTTGTGGTTCATGACATTTGCCATGACATAATATCTATTATAACAAATTTGTGGATCATGACATTTGCCATGACATAATATTCATTATTAGGCCAATGATTTTTTGCTATAAATAGAGAAATTTCTCCTCATTTGAAAACACACCAATTCAAGAGTTTTTCACTCTTGTCTTTCTTTCTACTCCTTTATTTCATTATAGAGTATTTTGTAAGAGAGTGAGTGTTGGAAAACACTTGTGTGAACCCTTTCTTTGGAGTGATCTTGTGAGGTTATTCTCTTGGGGTATTTAGGATTAATTAGAGTATTTACTCTAATTTTGTATTCTCTTTTGTACTCTTGTTGGTATAGTGAAATTGCTCCTCTCCGCTTGTGGACGTAGGTCACCTTGACCGAACCATGTTAAATTTGTATCTTCTTTATATTCTTTAATTGTCGTTATTATCAACTTCCATTGTCTTTGTTATTGTAATTATACTGTTGTTTGGCTAAATTCTGCACTACCCGAGTTCCCGATCCTAACAACTTCCATCACATCTCAACTCTAACACAAACGCGGAAGTCGACTACTCGAAATTAGGGGTGGAAAATGTGTGGGTCGGGTCGGATATGGGACGGGTCAAAACGGGTAATTAAAAAATGGATAAATTATCCGACTTGACCCATATTTAATACAGATAAAAAAGGGTTAACCTGCGGATAATATGGGTAACCATATTACATGTTTGGCCATAGATTTTGCTTACATTTTTGCCAAATCCCAAAGCCAAAATTTCACTATTATATTTTTTAAAAATTGCCCCAAACTTTTATATTTTATAAAAGAGCCCACCATTTATTATTTTGTAACGATGTTGCTTCGTCTTCTCGGTCATCTGATAGTGTATCATGTAGTTCATTATAAAAATAATAATTTTGTATCAAATTTATTTATGTTCAAGACTATGGGTTGTGATTGTTGTGATACTAATATTGTCTCCTTTTTGTCCTTTTATCTTTTTTTTTTTAGCCGAGGGTCTTTCGGAAACAGTCTCTCTACTCCTTCGGGGTAGGGGTAAGGCCTGCGTACACACTACCCTCCCCAGATCCCATTAGTGGTATTTTATTGAGTTGTTGTTGTTGTTGTTGTTACTATGGGTTGTGATTATATAATGAATGTTATTGATAATTGTACTGTTGGGTATTTGTGATAGTTTTTAGAACTTGTGGGTATAAGTCATGTTTCATGTTTTTCCAAACCAAACTTCACCCAAAACAAATGTCCAAACACATTTTCATCTTTAAACCAAACTTCACCCAAATCAAAATTTTCAGAATAAATTTGGGAATCTATGGCCAAACGCTAGCCTAGTCTCCCAAACTTGAGTAACCCCAAATTTAAGGTTTTAAAATTTAAAACGTTAAACTCACTAGTTATCCATTTTCTAAATGGATAATATGGTTCTTATCCATATTTGGCCCGTTTTTTAAAAGTTTATTATACAACCCATTTCTTAGTAGATAATATGAGTGGTTAACTATTTTCTTTTAATCATTTTGCCATCCCTACTCCAAAGTTGGTTGGAGAAACGGAGATTCAGAAATATAGTATCGTGATTATGGAATTTGGTGGGGAGACTGGTCTGGAGTGGTCACCGAAGTATGTACTTTTTGCGAATATGCAAACAATTGTCAAATCGACTTAATCCGAATGCAACAACAATTCAAATGCTGACCGATAAATAGCGATGTATGAACGCGATTATGAATCGCATTTAATAAATGCGACTTATAAGTTGCAATACAAATTGCAATTGCCAAATGGGCAATCATCAAACGAGTTATACAATCGCATTTGTAAAATGTGACCTTTAAATCGAAATTTTAAGTACTTATAAATCGCAACGGAAAAAATGCCACTTTTCGATCTTTAATTCATATTGCTTTATGATTTTCGAGGTTTATAGTTATCTTATGCATAAAATTCAATATGAAAATAGGATATAGAGAGAGCGCGCTTAATAGATCACGACTTGTGAATTGAAAGAACAAAGACATTAAAGTATTTAAGCAACATTTGCTGAAAACATAATCATACACGTCTGCATTAAGTATTTAAATAAATAAAAATATATTCTCTAAGTCATATTAATTATTATGTCAAAGCAAGGATCAGAAATATGTCTGTCTAGACTATTTCTTAAAGTATGACTATAAAATTTTAAATTAATAGAATTTAAAATTTATTTGTTTAGTTATTTGGTTCGAGTTTTTCTTTTTTAATATCAAACCAAACGCATATAGATATTTTAAGTCGGTTGGTTGATTTTTTTTGGTTTTGCTTCATCACCCCTAAGTGAAAGAAAAGAAGGTAAAAGAGGAGATGTTATTTAATGAAATTGGAAGTCTACAGGATATAAAGTAGAATTCGAATTAGGTTATAGCTTTAATCCCTGATGCAGCCTATTTACCATTGGTTTCGTGGCCTCATTCTTTTTTTTTGGGCCTATTTATTTCATTATTTCAATAAAACGGATACAAAATCTATGTTCTAATTAAAAAATCTGTTTTGCATATTATCTTTCACCCGGTATTCACATATAAGACATGGTTAATTAAAAACTTAATCCTTGCAAATCAAAGACGCTAAAAAAAAAGGTCATCTCTTTCTTTTGAAGGCGTATGTGTATAATTATCCAAATCCAAAAATATTTAATTCCGTCATTGAGAACAGGGGCATATGCAGTATTTTTTAGTAAGCGGTATCAAAATTAAAAAATAAATAAATGAATGAATAAATCACTATAATATCGGTATCAGTTTTTATATTATACTCAATATTTTCATTTTATATACTATCTATATATACATAATTAATAAAAAATTCGACACATGTAATCCTTAATCTATAAGAATTGGCTTAGGTGTAAGCGTTAAGATAAGAATTACATTTATTGGTTTGATGTGTGTACACATAAGTTTTTACCTATTTAAACACAGTAGAATTTTCTTTCAAATCGAGGACACCCTAGTATAGTCAAATATTGAGAATTTTGCACTTATAAGGTAACAACCGCTAGGGTTCTTGCCTCTCCTTTTCCATCAAGACCTCAAAATTCTGAGTCCGCCACTGTCCTGATCTCCTTCGTAGAGATGGCCCGACGTCGCGATGTTGTTCGCAATTCAAACAAGAAACAACAAGTCGGATCTTGGAAGATAATGGGTATTATCATAAGTGGAATTTTTATTGTTTGCTTCATTGGAATATTTATGAACCTTAAGGTACCTAAACCTGAAGAAAAAATTGTTCCACAAGCAACAAAGTCAATTCCAACTAAAAATTGTCACTTTGCCTCAAACAAAGGGAGAAGACCATATCAAGAAGATCGAATAACATGCGATCTTGATCTTAAAATTCCTTTTTTGGGGCGCAAAGAGGTAAGTATTGGTGTTGTGGCAGTATTTGATGGTCATATTGGAGAATATGCTAGTGAAATGGCCTCAAAACTCTTTTTAGAAAAGTTTAAATTTCACCTTAAGAATTACCATAGTCATGAATTTATGGACTTTTTAAAATCCTCTTTAGTAAAAACCATTGAGGAAATTGATGCAGAATTTTCCAAGATTGCTATCGAACGTGAACTTTATTCAGGAACTACTGCAGTTGTTGCTCTTATATATAACAATCATGTTTTAGTTGCTAATGTTGGCGATTCAAAGGCATTTATTTGCTCTCAAAATGATCAACGCGGGGAATTTGCTGGTGATCTCGTTAAGGAATTGACAAGAGATCATAACGCGCTAAGGTTAGACGAGAGGGATAGAATTGAAGCGTCTGGAGGTATATTCAGTCGGACGATTAATGATATTCCTCTGCTCAATGGCCATTTTCCTATGACTCGAGCTATTGGTGATGTTCCTTTGAAAAAATATGGAATTATAGCTACTCCAGAGGTGACTGATTGGATAAATTTAACTTCAAAAGATGAGTTTTTGGTGGTGTCATCTGATGGAATATTTGAAAGTTTAAGTCCACAAAAAGTTTGTGATTTTCTGAATAAAGTAGAGGACTATTCAGATCCATCAATATTGGCCAAAGACCTTATTCTAAAAGCATTTTTAGGAGGCAGCAGAGATAATTTATCAGTTGTTTTGGTTCCCTTGGGATCCCGTGTATGATAAATCAGCTGTTTTTTTGGTTAAAAAAGGCAGCCCAGTGCATAAAGCATTCCGCATTCACACAAAGTAGGGGAAAGGGCCACACCCCAAAGGGTGTGATGTAGACAACATATCCTAATGTAAGCATTTGTGACTACTTTCACAGCTTGAACCGTGACCTATAGGTTAGGCTCCCTTCAAATCAGTTGTTTTTGGTTGGTTTTAGAAAAATATTAGCAGCTCTTTTTTATTTTTTAAATTTTGTTTAATTGATTCTTTCAATAGTTTAATTGATTCTTTCCCTTACCAGTAGTATTAGTAGTTAGTATTGTATTCTATTATAGTTAGATCTTTATTACTACATGTTGATCATTCCACTTGTTATCTTATTATTTTGTTGTGTTTGTTGCTACTGCTTTCTTTATCATATTTCCTTGAGCAGAGGGTCTATCGGAAACAGTCTTTGCCCTCAAGATAAGAAAAAGGTCTGCGTACACACTAACTTTCGCACACCCTACTTGTGAAATTATATTGGGTTTGTCGTTGTTGATGATTCTTTCAATAGTTTGGATACAAGATCTTTTTCTCAAAAATTTGTTTGCATAGTCTTTAATTTTCACAAATTATAACTGCGATATCTTAACAAAAAGCGGGCAACGAAAGAGGAAAAGAAGAGAAAGTAGTAGCCAGAATATCAAACAACCAATTAACATGATGTCAGTTTCAAAAGACAAACCTACGTCTGAATTCAATTACTCATAGTACATTATTAAATGTTTAAAATTATTGTGTTTCACTTGGGATCCCGCAGATGATAAATCAGTTGTTTTTGGTTAAAAAAAACAACTCAACATAAAACATCCCATATTCATGTAGAGTCCGGGAAAGGGTCACACCCAAAATGTGTGACGTAGACAATTTACCCTAATGCAAGCATTTATGGTTGCTTCCACTGCTCAAATCCGTAACTATTAGCAGCTCTTTTTTATTTTTTAAATTTTGTTTAATTGATTCTTTCAATAGTTTAATTGATTCTTTCCCCTTACCAGTAGTATTAGTAGTTAGTATTGTATTCTATTATAGTTAGATCTTTATTACTACATGTTGATCATTCCACTTGTTATCTTATTATTTTGTTGTATTTGTTGCTACTGCTTTCTTTATCATATTTCCTTGAGCAGAGGGTCTATCGGAAACAGTCTTTGCCCTTAAGATAAGGAAAAGGTCTGCGTACACACTAACTTTCGCACACCCTACTTGTGAAATTATATTGGGTTTGTCGTTGTTGATGATTCTTTCAATAGTTTGGATACAAGATCTTTTTCTCAAAAATTTGTTTGCATAGTCTTTAATTTTCACAAATTATAACTGCGATATCTTAACAAAAAGCGGGCAACGAAAGAGGAAAAGAAGAGAAAGTAGTAGCCAGAATATCAAACAACCAATTAACATGATGTCAGTTTCAAAAGACAAACTTACGTCTGAATTCAATTACTCATAGTACATTATTAAATGTTTAAAATTATTGTGTTTCACTTGGGATCCCGCAGATGATAAATCAGTTGTTTTTGGTTAAAAAAAACAACTCAACATAAAACATCCCATATTCATGTAGAGTCCGGGAAAGGGTCACACCCAAAATGTGTGACGTAGACAATTTACCCTAATGCAAGCATTTATGGTTGCTTCCACTGCTCAAATCCGTAACTATTAGCAGCTCTTTTTTATTTTTTAAATTTTGTTTAATTGATTCTTTCAATAGTTTAATTGATTCTTTCCCTTACCAGTAGTATTAGTAGTTAGTATTGTATTCTATTATAGTTAGATCTTTATTACTACATGTTGATCATTCCACTTGTTATCTTATTATTTTGTTGTGTTTGTTGCTACTACTTTCTTTATCATATTTCCTTGAGCAGAGGGTCTATCGGAAACAGTCTTTGCCCTCAAGATAAGGAAAAGGTCTGCGTACACACTAACTTTCGCACACCCTACTTGTGAAATTATATTGGGTTTGTCGTTGTTGATGATTCTTTCAATAGTTTGGATACAAGATCTTTTTCTCAAAAATTTGTTTGCATAGTCTTTAATTTTCACAAATTATAACTGCGATATCTTAACAAAAAGCGGGCAACGAAAGAGGAAAAGAAGAGAAAGTAGTAGCCAGAATATCAAACAACCAATTAACATGATGTCAGTTTCAAAAGACAAACTTACGTCTGAATTCAATTACTCATAGTACATTATTAAATGTTTAAAATTATTGTGTTTCACTTGGGATCCCGCAGATGATAAATCAGTTGTTTTTGGTTAAAAAAAACAACTCAACATAAAACATCCCATATTCATGTAGAGTCCGGGAAAGGGTCACACCCAAAATGTGTGACGTAGACAATTTACCCTAATGCAAGCATTTATGGTTGCTTCCACTGCTCAAATCCGTAACTATTAGCAGCTCTTTTTTATTTTTTAAATTTTGTTTAATTGATTCTTTCAATAGTTTAATTGATTCTTTCCCTTACCAGTAGTATTAGTAGTTAGTATTGTATTCTATTATAGTTAGATCTTTATTACTACATGTTGATCATTCCACTTGTTATCTTATTATTTTGTTGTGTTTGTTGCTACTACTTTCTTTATCATATTTCCTTGAGCAGAGGGTCTATCGGAAACAGTCTTTGCCCTCAAGATAAGGAAAAGGTCTGCGTACACACTAACTTTCGCACACCCTACTTGTGAAATTATATTGGGTTTGTCGTTGTTGATGATTCTTTCAATAGTTTGGATACAAGATCTTTTTCTCAAAAATTTGTTTGCATAGTCTTTAATTTTCACAAATTATAACTGCGATATCTTAACAAAAAGCGGGCAACGAAAGAGGAAAAGAAGAGAAAGTAGTAGCCAGAATATCAAACAACCAATTAACATGATGTCAGTTTCAAAAGACAAACTTACGTCTGAATTCAATTACTCATAGTACATTATTAAATGTTTAAAATTATTGTGTTTCACTTGGGATCCCGCAGATGATAAATCAGTTGTTTTTGGTTAAAAAAAACAACTCAACATAAAACATCCCATATTCATGTAGAGTCCGGGAAAGGGTCACACCCAAAATGTGTGACGTAGACAATTTACCCTAATGCAAGCATTTATGGTTGCTTCCACTGCTCAAATCCGTAACTATTAGCAGCTCTTTTTTATTTTTTAAATTTTGTTTAATTGATTCTTTCAATAGTTTAATTGATTCTTTCCCTTACCAGTAGTATTAGTAGTTAGTATTGTATTCTATTATAGTTAGATCTTTATTACTACATGTTGATCATTCCACTTGTTATCTTATTATTTTGTTGTGTTTGTTGCTACTACTTTCTTTATCATATTTCCTTGAGCAGAGGGTCTATCGGAAACAGTCTTTGCCCTCAAGATAAGAAAAAGGTCTGCGTACACACTAACTTTCGCACACCCTACTTGTGAAATTATATTGGGTTTGTCGTTGTTGATGATTCTTTCAATAGTTTGGATACAAGATCTTTTTCTCAAAAATTTGTTTGCATAGTCTTTAATTTTCACAAATTATAACTGCGATATCTTAACAAAAAGCGGGCAACGAAAGAGGAAAAGAAGAGAAAGTAGTAGCCAGAATATCAAACAACCAATTAACATGATGTCAGTTTCAAAAGACAAACTTACGTCTGAATTCAATTACTCATAGTACATTATTAAATGTTTAAAATTATTGTGTTTCACTTGGGATCCCGCAGATGATAAATCAGTTGTTTTTGGTTAAAAAAAACAACTCAACATAAAACATCCCATATTCATGTAGAGTCCGGGAAAGGGTCACACCCAAAATGTGTGACGTAGACAATTTACCCTAATGCAAGCATTTATGGTTGCTTCCACTGCTCAAATCCGTAACTATTAGCAGCTCTTTTTTATTTTTTAAATTTTGTTTAATTGATTCTTTCAATAGTTTAATTGATTCTTTCCCTTACCAGTAGTATTAGTAGTTAGTATTGTATTCTATTATAGTTAGATCTTTATTACTACATGTTGATCATTCCACTTGTTATCTTATTATTTTGTTGTGTTTGTTGCTACTGCTTTCTTTATCATATTTCCTTGAGCAGAGGGTCTATCGGAAACAGTCTTTGCCCTCAAGATAAGGAAAAGGTCTGCGTACACACTAACTTTCGCACACCCTACTTGTGAAATTATATTGGGTTTGTCGTTGTTGATGATTCTTTCAATAGTTTGGATACAAGATCTTTTTCTCAAAAATTTGTTTGCATAGTCTTTAATTTTCACAAATTATAACTGCGATATCTTAACAAAAAGCGGGCAACGAAAGAGGAAAAGAAGAGAAAGTAGTAGCCAGAATATCAAACAACCAATTAACATGATGTCAGTTTCAAAAGACAAACCTACGTCTGAATTCAATTACTCATAGTACATTATTAAATGTTTAAAATTATTGTGTTTCACTTGGGATCCCGCAGATGATAAATCAGTTGTTTTTGGTTAAAAAAAACAACTCAACATAAAACATCCCATATTCATGTAGAGTCCGGGAAAGGGTCACACCCAAAATGTGTGACGTAGACAATTTACCCTAATGCAAGCATTTATGGTTGCTTCCACTGCTCAAATCCGTAACTATTAGCAGCTCTTTTTTATTTTTTAAATTTTGTTTAATTGATTCTTTCAATAGTTTAATTGATTCTTTCCCCTTACCAGTAGTATTCGTAGTTAGCCTATTATTAATCATTCTGCTTGTTATTTTATTATCTTGTTGTTGTACTGCTTGTTGCTACTTGCTACTGCTTTTCTTTTCATTTTTCGTTGAGTCCGGAGTCTATCGGAAATAGTCTTTTTGCTCTCATGGTAAGGATAAAATTTGCGTACACACTACCTTCCCCAAACTCCGCTTGTGAGATTGTTGTTGTTGATTCTTTCAATAGTTTGGATGCAAGATCTTTTTCTCAGAAAATTGTTTGCATAGTCTTTAATTTTCATAAATTATAACTGCGATATGTGCATAACGAAAGGAGAGCAAGAAAAGAGGAAAAGAGGAGAAAGTAGTAGTCAGAATATCAAACAACTAATTAACATGAAATATTTGTTGAATGCGACACCAAATTAATGTCAGTTTCAAAAGACAAACCTACATCTGAATTCAATTACTCATAGTACATTATTAAATGTTTAAAATTATTGTGTTTCACTTGCATAGTAATGTTCCTAGGACCAATGGCAGAGACACCCTTTTACTTTACAAGGCACGTCATCTCACACTTTCTTGCTCGCGCAAAGACATATAAATTATTTTCGCTTGCAAAATAATAAAAATAAACATCAATCTGAGAAGAAAAGTAAAATCTTAGAACATATACCGCCCTAAACAGGAACATACAAGTTTAGTTTAATAAATTACCACTTACACAAGATCTTGTGTATGCTAATTAAGCCGCTGCTGCACAGCACAGAAAGGCTTATGGAGCTCTATTTCCAAATACATTTCTCTTAAACTTTACTCCAAAAGGTGTGACCTGTGTTTCACACAAGTTCAACCCGTGCCATACTCGACGAGGCAAATATCGTCGAAAATAGAATGTATTTGAGCTAAAATGAGGCCCTTCTAAGACTTGAACTTGAGCAAAACCAGGACGCCAGTCATCACTTCCAGCCAATTTAATGTAAAGATAGCAAATTGGCGATTCGACACATTGAGCAGTGACTTGGAACTGATCTGTAATACAAGCTTGAAATGGTTTTCTGGGAATATCATCAAGAACTTGTGGATCGAATGGATCAAGCCTTCTCAAATGCTTGGAATTCAAATGGTGCACTAAAATGTCATTGGATTTTTCATCACCAAACCTTAGGCTTACATGGTTTGAGGTTTCTGCACCCTTTGTACATGTTGTCTCTATTGTCACAAAATAGGTACATTTCTCCTGCAATTATCAGGACAACAATATATTTTCAGTCAAAACCAACTTAGTAATTTGCAACATTACTATGTTACGGATTCAGTAAAGTGAAAAGTGATGATGTACAGGATCTTTATTTTTTGGGGTTTAAGTTATATACACGGAGAGTATGACGAATTGCTTTTGTATTTTCAGTGTAATTTAACATGTTAATAACATATTATTTAATCTATATATCTTTCATGTTACAAAATCATGCTTGCTACAAATTTGTTACTCCTATGTTCGAAGCAAAGTTGTTGTCTAATTATTAGACCACGAATTACAAATGTCTGAAAAAGTTCAGTTGTTATTTCACATGGCAATCCACACAGTGGCATACGCGGGAATTTTCATAAGCAGTGGCAATATTTGAAAAAGTGAACAAATGAATAAATTACTATAATGACAAAGCAGTGTTATTTTTATATTTATACCCAATATTTTAATTTTATTTATTATTTATACATGCAGATTATAAAAAAAATCGGCGAAGCGGTGTCACATGACACCATTTCAAGCTACGTTCCTACGCTCCTGAATCCACATCGATTTAATGAAAGTGAAGGGCCTAGAACAATGGTAACTTAATTACCAATGGCGTAAAACACTATTACAAATTGTCAAGCGCAAAAGTTAAACTCTAATATTGTAGGTTGTCTATATCACACCATATGAGGTACGGCCTTTCTCCGGATCCTGCGTGAATACGAGATGCTTTGTGCACCGGGTTGCCCTGTGTATAAAAGTTAATCCTTAAACAAATTCATATGAATCTTCAAATTGTGAAAGTACTAATAAATTCTCCTACCTTCTTCTTTGTTGAAAAGCTCTCACTTGTCGCCTCGATGGAAACCTCCTTCCCTAAAGCAAGAAAGATGAAACTCATGACGAAAATTGATGTTCCAAACTTCCTTAACATCATGCATAATCTCTGAGTTTTGGTAGAAAATTAAAATGAAGCACTTAAACACTCACATGTTATTTTATATGATTAGAAGTACTTTGCTTCATATGGGCAAAAAGGAAATATTCTTGGATGTCTTGAATTCTTGATTACTTGAAGATAATAACCATCTTTTTAATAATCTTCTTGTTTTTTTGCTTTCTAAGATAAAGCATAGATTCTGGCGACTAATCAAATCTTGAACCAACCTTTAGAGATCCTTTAACTCAATACTTTCAGTTTCATCACAAAGATAAGCCTTTTGATTAAATCTGATAAATATTTAATAAAGGGATAAAGAAAATTTAGACAGAAGAAACTATAAATAATAAGTTTGGGTGAACAGGCTACTATGCAGATCCAAAATAAAAATATTATAAAAGGATTTTTTTTAAAATTTTGTGCCGAAGAAACTTCGTTTATGTGAGTGTAATTAGTTTCAAACTCGGATAAAGAAAGAAAGTTACAGTATGTTGATAGGCAACATAAAGATGATTCTACTATAATGAAAATGGATATAGAGAATTCATCTAACTAGTTTGAGACCAAGTGCTAGTTGATTGATTTTATCTCTGAAAAATAAATATGGCCTCATGAGAAAAACTAATTTGAAAAGTAAATATTCCATTTTTTGTATTTGTGTCACTCGAAGATAGCATTTATTTGCCTCAAATAAATGAATCCTTCTTCCCGAAATGAAATACAACAAACAAGGTTGCGTACGATAAACCCTTGTGGTCCGGCCCTTCCCCGGATCCCGCGCATAGCGGGAGCTTAGTACACCGGGCTACCCTTTTTTTCTTACTGTCTCAGTTGCCGACACTTGGCGAGAGGAGGCAAAAAAGCTGCAATATTGAGTTAACATTTACTCCAGAGTTGTCTATACGACTGTCCAAATTGGATCAGATTGACGAAAGATACTAGTATTAACTTGTGCCTAAGAACCACTCCTTAATACAGGGGCAGATGTAGTGTATATGTTAATGAGTTCATCTGAACGCAAACCCATTAGTTTTACCTTTCAAAAACCCAGTTTTCTGGCCGAACACCATGGATCCTATAATTTGTTCTGATCCTATGAACACAGATTGTTGGGTACTAAACGACACCAAATAAAGTGTGCGTTTTCTGCAAAATTTGGTACACAGTTTGAAGGAGACAAATGCAAAATGACTCGTTTGCATTCGTGCACTAAAGAGCAAATGCTGCTGACCAAATCCAACACAATTTAAAGGAGAAAAAAGCTCGCCTAGTTTCCATGGTTTACCTTTTAGATTGTCGCAAACGTTAAAAGCTGCTTGATACAAAGATCTAGTATTAATTGAAAAAATCAGGTTTTCTTTAGCATGAAAGAAAGATGTTAACTAAAAATGAACTCTACACGAAAACGGCAGATACACATATGACTCAACTTATACTCCAGACAACTTGGTTAGAATAGTTTAATTTAAACATTTTTAAGACATCTACTAATACCTAACCTTAAGGCACGAAAAGGGAGTTTCACTTACCTAAGAATATTTAATTAAGCCGTCTGCAGAAGATGCCAAGAAGAACAATGCCAAGCTTCCAGCTGAGACATAATCTTTTATATATACTGATGTTCACCAACTACCAAACCAGGTCTGCAAAAGAAATGTTAGTCACAAAAGAACAAACAGAAATTAAGCCTTAAATGATGGTCTGGATAACAATCTAACAAATGACTTGTCAAAGGACAAGTATTTTAATCGGCATTTACTTTGGTTAAATATCAATAAGAAGTACAAGGAATCCTTCAAAGTTCAAACTCCAAGAAAGTATGAAGCCCTTCAAATTCTGCATCTCTATTCTTGTCCTTCAATCTCTCGACTATTTCCGCTACCACTGAAGCAGTTCCAGCAAGCTGCCCTGGAGTTTTCAGAGAATACATTGGAGCTCTATACAAGAATGTCACATTCTCTGATGTCCCGATTAATCCAAATGTTGAATTTCACTTCCTCCTCTCTTTTGCTATAGACTACACAAATCATCAGAACCCACTAACGGTGACTTCCTGGTCTATTGGGACACTGATAACCTAACACCTTCTCGGGTTTCTTCCATCAATGCCCAGTATAAAAACGTTAAGGTAGGACTGAGTCTCGGTGGTGATACAGTGCATGGTAAAAATGCCACCTTTGCTCCTACTTCAATTACTTCTTGGGTGAGAAATGCAATATATTCAGTCAGCAAGATAGTGAAAGAGTATAACCTGGATGCAATAGATATAGATTATGAGCATTTTATGCCTATAAAAAGGGCACAACCATTACTCAATTCCTGCAGTACTTTGAAACCCAGAGCAGTAACTATAAAGGAGGCAAGATTCTTGTGAGTTTTGGAACTAATAATATTGGTGGCTTGTCTCCTAAACACGGATTCTTTGATGCATGCACCATACTAAGGAGTCAAGGAAAACTTCATGGTATCTTTATTTGGTCGGCAGATGACTCTAAAAAGGATCATTTTATATATGAAAAGCTGTCACAGGATCTCTTAGCAAGTTCAATTTGAATATATTGCAACCATTTAAGATAATCCTTTGTAGGCCATGACAAAAGATAAAATTAAAGCAGAAGAATGTTGTGTTTTATCTTGGAGGATTCTCTGGGAAATAAACATGTTTGAGGTAGCACTCTTACTGTGGTCTTACAATCAAGATCTTGATGCAAACAAGTTCAAATTTATAGTTCCCAAAAGTGATAAAACTTACTCTTTGCAGGAAAACATTTTTTTTACTATAGTTTGTAAAAGGATTAAGATCAAGCATTTCACCAAATTGCATAAGCTGTCAATTAGACTGACCATCAGCATTATTCAGGTCTATTCATTTATGACCCATTGTAATTGTAATGCCTCTACTTGTGTACAAATATATTTCAAATGCAGTAGCATGCTTGGATATAAAGGTAAAGACTAATAGGTACCTGGTTTCCCTAATTTGTGCCTTAAATTAGACACCTAGAAAATATGCAATTGAGAAATTTCCATTTTCAAAAGCAAGCAATCCCTTCAGTATCTTGAGTAAAGTAAGTAAAACATACAACTTTATTGACTAGCTTCCAGTTCTACCAGCATATGTCCTATATGTTGCCCAAGCCCTTTGCACTTCTCTTCATCAACCTCATAACTGTCAATACATTTGGAGCCAATATTCATCCAAAGTAAACTCTTCCTTTAGCTCAAACTCAAAGAAGGCAGTCAAACTATGTTAACCCAGAAACTCAGACAAGCAAAACTCCGTGCATATATTAGCTAAAATGTTGCTCTCACCAAATAAAGCAGATTAGAAGAAACATTTTCCAGTTATGAAGAAACTGAATATGAATGTTGTTTTGCTAACCTAGGCAAATGGACCGACTGGGTTTAACTTTAAGAGATATATCATGTGAGAATTAGGAAGAAATTGTGCTACTGTGTTATACAAGTGAAAAACCACCACTTAAGAGTCCATGCATGAGCCTTTGAACCATCCTGTGCAATAATTTCTTCCAGCCTACTCTTTAAAAACAAGAAACAGGAAAAAGACAACTCAATACCCCATAAGTTGTCATGTCAACTGTCTAAATTCGATCAGATTGAGGAATGGTACAATCAACTTGAGTCAACGAACCAATACTCAATATCATCTCTGCTGATTCTTATGAGAGAGCAACGATGGTTTTGAGGTATCCCCTAGCAAAGTAGGTAAGTTACATTTTATATGCATTTCACCTTTCTGAAAACCCAGGTTCCTGGGCAAATGCCATGGTAATCCTATCATTTTTTCATTTTTATTAACATAGAAATATACGGCTATGACACAGCTACAAATGAAGTTCTTTTTCTGAAAAATTTGGAGCACAATTTGAAGGAGACAGACGCAACATGACTCAAGTTTGCCCTTGTCTCTAGAAAGCGAATGCTGCTGATTAAGTCCAACAGAATTTGAAAACGCCAAAATCGTTACAAGTAGTTTTGACTGCTAGAAGTGTAAACTTATTACTACTTTTTAGATTGTTAGAAATGTCAAAGGCCTGCTTGAGACAAAATTAAATACATCAAAAATTAACAGATTCTCTTTTGCCTGAAAGAAAGATGTCATCTGTAAATGCACACTACACCAAAATGGTGGATGCATATATGACTCAGTTTTTTTTATTTTTTACGAAGTAATTGTTTTCATTAACGGCATCAAGAAGATGCATAAATTACAAAAGAGTGTAGCAATTGTTAACTCCTTACAAATGTTTATACTAGTACTAGGGAGCTAACAAAATTCAAAAAACTATCAGGGGAGTCAATAGGGGAAAGATAAGCCCAGTTATACAAGTACATGAAGCATCTGGCCTTGAGTTTGTGAGGAGATGTTGATACTCCCTCGAAATACCTGCTGTTTCTTTCATTCCAAATTCTCCATAAAATAGCTGCTGGTATCATCTTCCATACTTTCCTGATGTTGCTTTCAACTTTCCAGTAACTCCAAGACTCAAAAGCATCCCTGATATTATGTGGCATGACCCATCTAAGCCCAAAGAGTGATATAAACATGCTCCATAAATCAGTTGCAACATGGCATTGAAGGAAAAGATGACTGTGAGTTTCTGCCTCCCTCTGACACATGTAGCATCTATTCACAATCTGAAAATTCCTCTTGGCTAAATTGTCTTGTGTCAGACAAGCCTCATAAAGTGCAGTCCAGTTGAAACAGATGACTTTAAGTGGCAACTTGATTTTCCATATTAACTTCCAAGGCCATTGGTTAGTTATTACATTGTGAGTTCCTGCTAACTTGTAGGCTGCTTTGACCGAATACTTTCCTCCAACTGAACTACCCCATTTGAACTGGTCCGGTACTAGAATGTTGCTTGAAAAATTGTTGAGTGATGAAAGAAGTCTGAGCAGATCCTCATATTCCCAATCTTGTAAATTCCTTCTAAAAGTTATGTTCCATGAGTTGCCCTCTCTGCACTGATGAACTGTTGAGTCTGGATCAATAACCATTTGAAAGATAGCAGGGTAGTCATTCCTTAGGGGTGTGTTGCCTAGCCATTTGTCCTTTCAGAATTTTATTTGTTGTCCATCTCCTACTGCGAAGTGGTGGTTTTGTGAGAACTCCTCCCAGAGTTTGCAGATGCTCTTCCAAACTCCAACTCCATGTGGCGCTCTAGATAGCTTGGTGCACCAGTGGCTTTGGGTTCCATGCTTGGCATTAACAACTTTCTTCCATAGGCTCTGCTCCTCTTGTGTATATCTCCATAGCCATTTCATTAGTAAGCATTTGTTGTGCAAAGCTAAGTCCCTGACCCCTAGTCCACCTTGGTACTTTGGTAAGATAACTTTAGACCATTTTACTAGGTGAAACTTGTGACCATCTTTAGTCCCTTCCCACAGAAATTTTCTTCTGATCTTGTCAAGCTGCTTCAGGACCTTAATAAGCATTGGAAAGAGTGACATCTGGTAGGTTGGGATATTGTCTAGGACACTACTGATTAGAGTTAGTCTTCCACCCATAGATAAATAATGCAGCTGCCAAGAAGCAAGTTTCTTTTCAAATTTCTCAATGACCCCACTCCATATAGCTTCTGACCTGAACTTTGCCCCTAGTGGAAGTCCCAGGTAGGTAGTTGGTAAACATCCAGTATTGCAGCCTAAAATTCCAGCCAATTCTTCTAAATTATGCACCTCAATAACAAGATAAATTACACTTTTGAGCATGTTAATGTGAAGGCCCGAAATAGCTTCAAATATAAGAAGGGTTAAATTTAGATAGAGCACTTGACTTCTGTCTGCCCCACAGAAAATCAAGGTGTCATCTGCATAGAGCAGATGAGAAATACTGACTGAGCTTCCTCTCCCAACATCAAAACCTTTCAACCGTTGCAACTGCTTAGCTTTATCCAACATCTTACTGAGTCCTTCCATTGCTAATATGAATAAGAATGGTGAGAGTGGGTCTCCCTGTCTCAATCCCCTCTATGGAGAAAAAAAACCGACTGGGCTCCTATTGATTAGAATGGAGTACTTCACAGTGGAGATATTGAACTTGATCCATTTTAACCATCTTTCCCCAAATCCCATTTGCCCGAGAATGGAAATGAGGTAGGTCCAATTTAGTTGATCAAAGGCTTTTTCTATGTCCAGCTTACATAGGATCCCTGCATCCCCTTGCTTTAACTGCCAATCAAGGACCTCGTTTGCTATTAGTGAAGCGTCTGTAATCTGCCTTTCTTGTATGAATGCATTCTGTTGATTTGAGACCAATTTTCCCATTACTTTCTTCAACCTTTCTGCTAGGATTTTAGCTATGATCTTGTACACACCGCCAATTAGACTAATTGGTATGTAGTTCCTTAACTCTATTTCCCCTTTCTTTTTAGGAATGAGCGCAATGAAAGATGCATTACAAGACCTAACCATCCAACAATGCTGGTGATAGTAACTCATGGTTGCAAGTATGTCATGTTTAATGAACTCCCATGAGTGCTGGTAGAAAGCCATTGTGTACCCGTCGGGTCCTGGTGCTTTGTCGGGAGCACTAGAGTTGATTGCTGCAAGAACCTCCTCTTCATTGAAAGGTGCCTCCAACCCCTCATTTTCTTCTTCTGTAATGGTTGCAATTTCTTCAAAATTAGCAGATGGCCTCCAACTTTCCTGCTCGGTGTACAAGTTTTCATAAAAATCCAATGTCTCCTGCTTTATCTGCTCCCTATCTTCTATGATCTCATCCCCGATCATGAGTTTATTTATGCAATTGCTTCTTCTATGAGAGTTGGCAATCTTCTGGAAGTATTTGGTGTTTCTGTCTCCTTCCTTGAGCCAAAGACACCTTGATTTTTGCCTCCATGAAATTTCTTCTGCTTTGGCTAATTGCTACAATTCTATCCTTATACTGACCATTTGATTCGCCTCAGATAAAGTCAATTGTCTGTCTTCTGCAACCTGTTCTAGTGCCCTGTTTTTCCTTGTTTTCACCTTCCCAAACTCTTCCCTGTTCCAGGTAGTGATATCCTTCTTTAGGCTTTTTAGCTTTTGTATAAGGATAAAATCAGCTCTACCAGTGAATGTGTAATTCTGCCACCAACTCTTTAGTTTGCCTAGAAATTCTTCTGATTGAAGCCACATGTTTTCAAACTTAAAGAAGGAAGGGGTTGCATCCCAGTCACCACTCTCCAAAATAATTGGTCTATGATCTGATATCACCTTAGGCAAGGCAATCTGTCTCACATCATTAAAAGAGTCATTCCACTCGTTGGAGATAAGGAATCTGTCAATTCTCGAGGCCTGCAAACAGTTATCTCCCTTAGACCAGGTATATTGAGCCCCATGTAAGGGTAAATCAATAACATCTAGGTCCTGAATAATTTCAGAGAATAATTTCATTGCCTTTGATCTACTGGTACAGTTCAGCTTCTCACTCTCAAACCTAACGACGTTGAAATCACCTCCCACTACCCAGTGATCTTCCCAAAGTCCCCTTATTCCTGCAATCTCACTCCACATTACTTCTCTCTCTGGATTGTTGTGTGGTCCATAAATTCCTGTGAATCACCATCTGAATGCTTCGGCGGTGCTTTCTAACATACAAGAGATGGAATAAGACCCCCGGTGTGCATCTAATTTGACCCACTTTCTTTTGTCCCAAATCACCACAATCCCTCCCTTGGTACCACTAGCTTTTAACTCCACCCAATCAACCCATCTATTCCCCCATAATTGTTGAATAATTCTAGTAAAGCAGTCTTCTACCTTAGTCTCCTGCAAACACACAATATCCACTCTCCATTTCTGAATGAGAGATTTAGTGGTGCTTTTTTTCCAATCCTCATTCAACCCCCGCACATTCCAACTCAAGATTTTTAGCTTCATCCAGAACATGAATGGTATTGCCTACCTCTCAACCCCTAAACCTGTTGCCCTCTTATGTCATCCCACATGCTAATCTTTTCCTTTCTCCCTCTCCTTTATTCCTCTTCTCCTTCCCTGCCTTTTGTTTTGATTCCCGTTGATGGATTTGGACTTGTCTTCGCTGTTCCATCCTTAGAATTATGTGCAGAAGATCATGCTCGAACCCTGTCGCATTGACTCCAAAGGCCTTGCACGCCTTGACCATAGTGATTTTGGTCAATTTTGAAGTCTCGATTAGGGATGGAGTATCAATAAGTTGTGCGCTGGGACCTCCCTCATACCATGTCAGTGGGAGGGCTTCGCATACTGCCTGAGAAGAAAAATCTGTGTCTAAGCTAGTTGTTGGGACCATATCTAGTGTCGGCGAATGTATGCAATGTAGACTCTCTCTTCTGGGATCCCTTCATCATCTGCGTCTGAAGTGGTGTTATCTGGATTCTGTTTTACCAAAGCCATGGGGCAAGATTATGTCATGATCTGCTCCTTCGAGGATGAGGGTTCAGCTGCCAGTTCTTTTAATTTTGAAACATTTGGGTCGGGTTTAAGCCCAGTTACCCTCCACACTGTTTTCTCGTTAAAAAGCTTTGACTCCTTTGACTTTCTTGATGTGGTCTTCTTGTTAATTGGGCTTTTTTTTGTAATATTCTTGATCTGCTCCTCGGTCCGTGTATTGTGATTGATTTGAAAGCCCTTTACCCTTTTTATCGGAGACCAATATAGCTGGTGGCCCTTTACCTACTGGTTTACCAGATGAACCAGCATTCAAATTGAAGTTGTCAACCTGTCCTTCTACATGTGATATTGTACCTGATGCAAGGTTCCTGCCAACATGTCCTTCTACACAGTCTCATGACTCAGCTTATATTCTAAAAACCTTGATTAGGATTATTTTAAATTTTAACATTTTTAAGACATCTCTCCATACCTAGCACAATCAGTACAGCAGAATGACCTTGCTGATAGAAAAACGAACATGAGATTCATGCCTTGTCAACCTTGAGCTAATGAGATAGAGTTTCAATTACCTAGAATATTTAATTAAGCCGTCTGTAGAAATGCCAAGAAAGATAATGCTTGGCTTCCAGCTGAAACATAATCTATAAGTGTATAGATGCTTACAAAACCGGGTCTGCAAAAGAGATATTACTCACAAAAATACAAATAGAAACTAAATCTTATATGACAGTTGGAGAGGCATACAACAAATACCTTGTAGAGGGAGAAATATTTTAATCGGCATGTACTTTGGTTAAATAGCAACAAGAAGTACAAGGAATCCTTCAAACTCAAAGAAAGCATGAAGCCCTTCAAATTCTGCATCTCTATTCTTGTCCTTCAAGCTCTCTTCAACATTTCCCCTACAACCAAGGCAGATCCAGCAGACTGCTCTGTTTCAGAGAATACATTGGAGCTGAGGGCAAGAATGTCACATTCTCTGATGTCCCAATTAATCCAGATATTGAGTTTCACTTCCTCCTCTCCTTTGCTATAGACTACACAAACACAACATCACCAGAACCCATTAATGGTGACTTTCTGGTCTATTGGGATACTGATAATCTAACCCCTTCTCAGGTTTCTTCCATCAAGGCCCAGTACAAAAATGTTAAGGTAGGATTGAGTCTCGGTGGTGATACAGTGAATGGTAAAAATGCAACCTTTGCTCCCACTTCAATTACTTATTACTTCTTGGGTGAGAAATGCAATATATTCAATCACTAAGATAGTGAAACAATATAACCTGGATGCAATAGATATAGATTATGAACACTTCAATGCAGATCTAGATACATTCTCTGAGTGCATCGGGCGACTGTTGTACTATCTTAAACAAAATAATGTTGTCTCTTACACGTCAGTAGCCCCATATGCAGATGATTCAGTTCAAGAGCACTATTTAGCTCTCTGGAGAAAGTATGATCATCTAATTGACTATGTCAACTTCCAATTTTATGCCTATGCAAAGGGCACAACCATTCCTTAATTCCTGCAGTACTTTGAAACCCAGAGGTATAAACTATGAAGGAGGCAAGATTCTAGTGAGCTTTGGAACTGACAACAGTGGTGGCTTGTCTCCTAAACATGGATTCTATGATGCATGCAGCATACTGAGGAGTCAGGGAAAACTTCATGGTATCTTTATTTGGTCGGCAGATGACTCTATGAAGGACTGTTTCCTATACAAAAAGCTGTCACAGGACCTCTTAGCAAGTGCAATTTGAATATCTTGCAATTATTCAATATAATCTTTTGTAAGCCATGACAAAAATAGAAAAATTGGAATGCAAAGAATGTTATTGTTTATTTTGAAGGCTTCTATAGAAAATAAAATGTGTTTGAGGTAGTCCTTTTATTGTGGTCTTAACATCACAATCCTGAAGCAAACTATTTCAGATTTACAATTCCCAAATGTGCTAAAGCTTACTCTTCACATGAAAGTATTGAATATTGTTTGTTTAGTGCATTCCATGAAAGAGCAGTTATAGGAGAAGTACATAGAAATATGAGGATCAAAATAGGATGTAAAATGTAAGGAAATATGGAAATAACAGCCGACTTCCCTTCGATAAGTGCTTGTGGTGATTTTTATCAAGTAACACAAACACAGTTGTTTCGTACAAACACACTCTCACTATCCAAAAAAATCAGAAAGCTAACCAGTCAATCAAACAGTGTTAGATCCATATATTTCAAATTGAATCATAACTCATAAAGAATTACTCAAACAGTTATATCAATACAGCTTTAGCAATAATATCCACAAGGGACAATTTTTCGCAGGTATTACATTTCAAAAAAAAACATTAGTCTGATCCTCACAATTAGTAGCAACACAAGAAACAATCTTCATACAGCTGAACTAATTCAATTACTTTTCACCTTTAATTCTCCTCTTTTTACTCTTGTTCTCATTACTCTGCTCTTCTGAACCAGCATTGTCTGATTTATTTTTTTATTTTATTGAGAATGACTTTGCTTATGTACAACTATAAAGTACCAAGTGAACAATTTTTTTTTCAGGATATGAAAATTGGCACATAAATTCTGATTTTTTTTTTCAGGAAATGAAAATTGGCACATAAATTCTGATATGTCAAATAAACTTTGTTAGATCCATAATCATTTGAAATTGAATCATTTTTTTTTGATAAGGTCATTTGAAATTGAATCATATCTCATTAAATATAACTCAAACTGTTATATCAATACAGCTTTAGCAATGATATCCACAAGGGACAATTTTCCTACATAAAAAAAGCATTACTATGATCCTCACCAATAGTAGCAACAACAGCAGCAACACAATTTTCATACAATTCAGCTAACTCATTCACTTTTCACCTTCAGTGCTCCTCTTTTTACTCTTTTTCTTATTACTCTGCTCTGCTGAACCAGCATCTTCACCCTCACTGTGATTCCTCTTCTTCCTTTCCTCCTCCTCCTTAACCCTCAAATCTTCTTCCACTTTCCCCACCACCTCACCCTCATTGTCACCAACAACCTTATTTTTCTTTTTCTTCTTTTTTTTGTCCCTGCTTATCATACCATCTTCCTTAACTTCCTCGAACTCCGATTCCCTCTTCACAGAGCTATCCATTTTAACAAACTCCAGCTCATTTTTCTTGGATTTTGTTGTCTCTCCTTCACTTATATCGAGCCGTTGCTCGGTCTTGATCAATTTCTGATCCTTATCAAGCTTCTTGCTTTTCTTATCAAGACTGTTGCTTTTTTTGCTTTTTTTGCTTTTTTTGTGGGAAAGCGTCATTCTTAACTACATCTTCAGCCTTTATACCAACTTCCCTGATTTTCTTAATTCTTTCGGAAATTTTCTCAACTTTGATAGAAAGCTCATTTTTTGCACTATTTGGTCTGAGTTTCTCATGAAGCTGAACAAGTTGGTCGAACGAATCGGTAGCACGTTTGATATAGACGGAGAGAGAATGTGAAGCTCCGTTTTCTGATGCAGCAAATTTGGAGAGCGATTTTGCTGCTTGAAAAAAAAATAAAAAATTGGGGTTGTGGATGTTAATTTGCCTGATATTGTCTTCATTGGGTTTGAGATTTTGCTTCAATTTTGGTTGCTACGATGGTGTTGTCTGCTGCAAGGGCGGTGGGCCGGTCGAGTCACAGGACCGCGAGCCAAACGGGCCAGAACCGTTCGGTCCGGTTTTAGTGGGTGTGGATCGGTGTCGTGGACTGGTCATATAATTTGGGCACATCAGACTCGGGACCGTTTAGCCCGTCAAGTAAGGGACCGACCCGGTTTTTTACTGGGTCAAACAGTCCCAACCGCTATTTTAAAAAAAAAAATATATATATATATAGCCGTTGGGCTGTCAAAAATAGCCGTTGGCTATTTATAAAATAATCATTTAACCCTCAACTTTGTTTTAATCCCAAACTTTTTATAATTATACTTTTTCCCTATTTTCAACTATAAATACCTCATCATTCTTTCATTTTTTCTTACAAAATCACCAATCTATCACAATCTCTCTCTAATTTTCTTCTATAATTGCTTACTTTATTGTTATAATTTGTGAAACAATTGTGAAGTTGGTGAATTGAAATCTTCAACGATAATCAATTTTCAACAAGTTGTGCATCAATTCGGTAAACTCGTTTCAACTCTTAAGTTTTAATATTATAATTTTGTTTGTTTTATTTATTTTCTATATTATACTATACTATATATAGCATATCGAATATACCTTATATATATATACTATACTATATATACATCTTTTTAACATCCTTTTGTCTCTAATATCTATTTATTTATTTTTAAAAATATATATATATGTTGGGCCTACTTAGCCCGCGGGCCGGGATCATTTAGCCCGGGACCGTTTGGTCCCGGGCCCGGATCGATCCCTATAAAAAATCCGTTTAGCCCGGATCCGTTTGGCCTGTTTAATTTGGGACCGGCCCGGGACCGGACCCATGACCGTTTGGACCGGCCCACTTGACCCGTTTAAGCCCGGGATCGGCCCACTTGCCAGCCCTAGTTGTAGGGCAAGGCAAGTAAAGCCTTTGCCTTAGGCCGCCAAATATTTATGGCCCAAAAAATATAAAGCACTACCTATATTATATAATATATATTCCATATTTTATATTTATATAATTATTAATAAAATATTTCAAATTTTAATAATTGTTAAAATTTGGCAGCCGTAGGATTGAGTAAGTTAATAGGATAAATTTTTCTCAAACTAAATTAAATAATATATTCTTTTTTTATGTGTAGTCTTTTTTATGTTTCTCACGATTTTATTTTCTAATTTCAACTCAAATTCTCTAAATTAATTGTTCCTTTTTGTCACATTTGATTTATCCACACGCCAGAAAACAAGTTTTTTTGTGTCTTATCTTTTTTAATTAAGTAATCCCCGAGACAAATGTCGTAAGGTTCAAAACATAATGTATAATGGGCTCACCCTTTTACTATTTTCATTTAAGGGAAGAATTCAATATCATGTGACGTGCGCCTAACCCATACATCATGAGTTGCGCTCTTAGCACTAGATCAAAGTCATGTAGGTTTTTTTGTGTCTCGATATTTTATGAATTTTATAAAAGAAGTTTAATGTTCTTTTTATATACTAACTTTAGTGTACATGCGTTATACGCATTTTTGCATCTATTATAAAGAGTATATAAAATATAGAATAAATGAATTATGTGTATTAACAATTGACATCGAAAAAATATAATATTTATTTAAATTAAAAAATAAATGTTACATTGATGAATAGTTGAATGCATAGTTATTCGTTATCGTTTAAACTTGCAACGATTAAGAATTTAGGTAGATTATTTATATATATTTTTATGAAGATAAGCATGATATTTTGTATTTTTGTATATGACCTAATCTCTTTTATGGACGATATTATTGGTGTAAGGAATACTACTCCAAGTATTAACTATTATATATACCATATATGGGTGGCAAATGGGCGGGTCAGGTCAAATATGGATGGGTCGAAAATAAATAATGCAATAATGAAAAAATTAATAAATTATCCGACCCCATCCATATTTAATACAGATAGAAAATGGGTTAACTGGCGGATACTATGGATATCCATACTATCCATTGCTTCTTGAATATGATCACTTTTGGGAGAATTCCTAGTCTCCCAAACTCGAGGAGCCCCCAATTTGTGTCTTTACAAATATAAAAGTTAAACACATTATTTATCCATTGGTTATCCATTTTCTAAGTGGATAATATTGTTCTTATTCATATTTGACCCGTTTTAAAAAAATTTAAATAATATAGATGGATAACTGATTTTTTATCCATTTTGTCACCACTACCATATAATATGTATGTTTATCCTTACTAAAATGTTCTAAATTTAAGGGTTTTTTGGATTTGGTTGAGGTTTTTTGAATGAGTAAATAAATTATGATAAAAAAATTTCTCTTATTAATTAGTACTTTTATCTTCCTCTTCAGGTTTGATGTTCCCTCCTCTACTATATTTATTTCATTTTTATGCTTCTAATAATTTAACTTTTCAATGCCAAACTATTTTTTCCCCTAAAAAAAACCTACTTTTGTTGTCTCTTTTGATTGATCTATAAATAGGAAAGTAATTTTTTTTAACTTGTTATATTAATACATGAATTTTATGAAATAATTCTAAGGCCTCTTATTATAGTTTGACTTTATACCATTAATTTCATTGATTCGTCTCTACGGTTAGCTATGAAATTTTATTTATTTAATTTTGTATTTACTTGAGGATGCTTGGATATATTTTTTTCTCAATCTTAGTGATTACTCTACTTATAAGTCGAGTCAGTCTAACAAAATGACATTTAATATTCTTTAATTATACATCGTATTACTCAAAGTTTTGACCATCAAAGAACAAAAGTTTATATTTCAAGGCATGTTTAATGAATATTGTTTCCTATTTTTCCCTTCACCTGCTAGGTTCCTTATGTTTTATTATCTTAATAAAATTTAGTGGCTTGGAATTGAAGATACTCTTTAAAGATGCACATTGACATATATAACCCTTTTTAAGAGAAATTATGTAATTAGTTACTCGCAAAATGTGACCAGTGATACACGATATCTATAAAAAGTAACAATTAAACCATATCAAATTTTATATATATTAAAATAATTGTCCGCACTATAAAAAAGTTACAAAATATGATTTAATACGTCTATAATAAAATTTATGGCCAAAGACTATAATATATAGTAATACACCAATGATAATAAAGTTGTCATAATTGGTTTCATATTTGATAGAGTAATTCTTTTCAGAGTTAATTTTATACTTGATAGAGTAATATCTCTCTCTAAAATCATTAAAATATATATTATTTAATTTCATTTGCCTAAAGAGTATCTAACTTATAACATCCAAATAATAGATAGTTACTATATTCAAATTCAAATAATAGAGGCGAACGACATTTCGCGAACTTCGTACATAGTTTAAAAAAAAATTAATAATTATATTTTAATAGATTGCAGAGTTTTAAATATTAAAAAAATAATTAAGATCCTAAATATTAGGAAAACAGTTAAATGACTATTCCTATATTAGAAAAATAATCAAATGATTATTTTGTTAAGTGTTAACTCTTTTTTAAAAGGGGTAAAATGACGAAGGATATTTTGCTAAGGGTTTTCATATTTTTAATATAGTATAGATATAGATAGAATACACGTTATGCGTGTATACTCAATCAATACGCATAAAACTTTAAAAACAAATATATAAATATGTATTAAACTGCGTACACTTGCCATGCAATTGTTAATTATCATTTTAAATGTATTTCTAGAATTTGATATTGATTAAAATAGTATAATAATTATGGACAATAAAATAATTTATACATAATCATAGTGTTAGTTAGACTATGTATTTAAATTTTGATATATAATTTTAATAGAAAGAGTGTTTGACTAAATGCCCCACTTGTGAAAAACTACTAGGTTTGTTGTTGTTGTTGTTGTAGTGTTTGACTAAAGGGTAATGGACTTACTATTATATATATGTAGAGGATCAAAACATATATTTTTTAAAAAGTCTTTCTCTATTTTTATTTTGCTAAAATAATTTAATTATATAAAACTAATTTGTGTTAATTTTATGACCGGTTATAAACTTATAACTAATATTAAGGAAAATTTCTCTATTTTTTTTAATTAAGACATTAATTTATATACAATTAAGATATTAGTTCATTGAAAATTTAGAAATCAATTGTAATATCTAACATATAAAATATTAACGATAGTTATCATTATATCTAACATGGAATGTATATTTATGTTGATATATCTACTTCTCATAAGTGTATAAATATTTACCACTAATAAATTTTTTTAATATAATTTAAATTATTAATTAAAAAAAAAAAACTAACGTATACTGTGTGCATATGGAAAGTTTACCATAAATTGATATAATGACATTATTCTTTTATTAATTGAAAAGGTCATAAAATTTAGGAAATATTAAGGACTTCTTACCTAATTCAAATAAGATTTGATTTAGTAAACAAAATTTGACTTTGATTTTAAGGTTCTAAATATTAGGAAAGTAATTTAAATTATAATTTTATCCAATATAAAACTAATTTTTAAAGGGTAAAAAAGGCGAATGACATTTCACTAAGGACCTTCGTGCTTTTAATATTGTATAGATTTTGGTTTTAGGCCACCAGTTCTGTTGAGCCACCCCTAATTGATGATCAACAATTATTTACAAACTACTGCCCCACCATGGACGTACTGTTCAACCAACTTGTCACAACCCTATTTTCCCCTACGTATGATGTCGTGATGGCATCTAGTTTCTAAGACTAGGTAAGCCTAACAATTTGCGGAATAACTGAATAATAAAACTGCAACTCAAATCTAAACATGTAATATAATTCTATAAAACTATCATTCAATAATTGCAACTCCTAAAACTCGGTGGAAACAAGTCACAAGCTTCTAAGAGCAAATACTAAGTTCCTCTATACATCATAGTCTAAAGAAAAATAAGGCAAACAACATAGTAAGGATAGAGGGGGACTCCGAGGTCTGCGAGCGCTGGCAGATATACCTTGAAGTCTCCACGAGCGATCCAACTCACTGGTATTTGAGTTGGTGGAAAGAACCTGAATCTGCACAAAAAGATGTGCAGAGTATAGTATGAGTACGCCACAACGGTACCTAGTAAGTGCCAAACCTAACCTCGGTAGAGTATTGACGAGGTCAGGTCAGCGAAGAAAAGTAAGGCAGAAGTAATAATAATATTTTGAAATGACTGAGATTTTAAACAATAAGATGTTTCAGAAAATATCAGCACAATAAATATAGGTACACAATAGGGGTACTCCCGAGGTACCGCCTCGTAGTTTCAAAGTAAATATGCAGTACATGGGGATCTCCCGAGGAACCGCCTCGTAGTCCCAAAGTAAATATGCAACAGGTAATCGAAAGGAAACACAAATTTTCAGCAAGAATCTTACAGTTAAAGATTTAATTCAAATCAAGTAAAGCATGTAATTCAATTAAGCATGTTGCACAAATTGCAAGTAAGAATTAAGGCATGTAGGCATGCGATACTAGGCTATACATAATCACTACATATGTTAAGGCAACTCAGTTAATGTATTTTAAAAGAAAATAATCCCGTTAATGTACTTTAAAAGATGACAAATCAGCAAAAATCGAATTTTTCATATTAATCCCGTGTACGTACTCATCACCTCGCGTACACGACGCTCACATATCACAAACTGTTACAACAGTACCAAATCCTAAGGGGATTTCTCCCACACAAGGTTAGACAAGTCTCTTACCTCAAATGTCGCTCAATCAATAAGTAAGAATGCCTTTCCCTCGACTTTCCGACTCCGAATGGCCCAAATCTAGCCAAAAGTAATTACACAACATGAATACAACTACAAGAAACTAATTTAAATCATGAAACTACGACTTTAGCAAAGAATCGAAAATTCGGCCAAAACGTCGACCTGAGCCCATATCTCGGAATCAGGTAAAAATCACAAAAATATAAACACCCACTCGACTACGAGTTCACCCATACCAAAATTACCAAAATCCGACACCAAATCGCCACTAAATTCCTTAAATCAATTCTCCTAATCCCTAACCTCAAACTCCCAATTTTTACCTTAAATACACACTAACTAGGTGGGAAATCAACGAAAAAATAAGATTATTGATAAAAAATAAACACAAGGGACTTACCTTAAGAAATACCTTGAAAATGCTCTCAAGAATCACCAAAATCCAAGATCAAAATGTCCAACAATGATAAAAATCCCGAGCCCTTGAATTAATAGAGTCTGCCCAGTGTTTTCGCTTCTGCGGATCACTTGACCGCATCTGCGGTGCTGCTTTTGCGGAAAATGCACTGCTTCTGCGGTTTTTCCCAGGCTGCCTTACCTTCGCTTCTGCGATTTCCTATCCGCTTCTTCGGCTCCAGCGCACCTGCAACCTCCTTGTCTGCATCTGCGGTCTCGCAGATGCAGAGTTGTCTTCGTATCTGCGACTTCTGCCCTTACTGCTCTAGCACGCTTCTACGCCCAAATGCCTGCTTTTACGAGCTCGCACCTGCGGTCAATCTTGCGCATGTGTGATTACACCAAAACCAACCTAGAAAATCTTCTAAGTCCAAACATAAAATTATCCGCTAACCATCTGAAACTCACTCGAGGCCCCCGAGACCTCAACCAAATATACCAAACAGTCCTAAAACATCACACAAATTTAGTCGAGCCTTTAAATCATATCAAACAATGCTAAAAATATGAATTACACATTGATTCAAGCCTAATGAACTTCAAAGTTTCAAACTTCTACATCCGACGCCGAAACCTATCAAGTCAAGTCCGATTTACCTCAAGTTTTGCACATAAGTCATAATTGACATTATGGACCTATTTCAACTTCCGAAATCAGAATCCGACCTCGATATCAAAAAGTCCACTCCCAGTCAAATTTCTCAAAAATCATCATTTTTTTAACTTTCGCCAATTAGCGCTAAAATGACCTATCAATCTCTAATTCAACATCTGAACATGCTCCTAAGATCAAAATCACCCTACGGAGCTATAAGAACCGTCAAAACTCTATTCCGGAGTCATCTTCATACAGTTCGAATTGTGGTCAATTTCTATTACTTAAACCTCCATTTTAGGGACTATGTGTCCCATTTCACTCCGAAACCAAAACAAATCTTTCCGGCAAGTTACATAACCACTAACTGAAGTAGAGGTAGCAATAAATAGGGGTTCGAGGTTAATTTTCTCAAAACGACCGGCCGGATCGTTACACAACTTCATTCACATTTGGTAATTGAATGACACACTTACTGCCTTTAATGCTCTTGTCATTGTTGTTTTATCTGACTCTATAAATTTGATTGAGAATGTCAGGGGTGGACTAGTGGCTCTAGTAAGAGACTAGTAAAACCTTGATTTAGGTCCCCAAAATTTTTAATAATGAATTTAATAGTTTTATTTCAAATTAGACAATATTAATATTTGTAGAAAAAATAAAAAAGTACAAAAAAATGTAAAAAACAAATAAAGTTGTCTACTTTTTTACAGTAAAAATATTTTAAATTTTGAATTAAACTATTTAGATCTTCATAGTAGTAAATACATTTTTCACAACAACATCAAAGGTAACATATTGCAAATCATGTCTAACATCTCACTTATCTAAATTACCTTTTTTCTAATATAAATAATAATATTAATATATAAAATTAAAGACTTTATGTCATTTAAGAATATATACTATAAACAAAAAGTATGAAAAAATGGCAAGACTAATTTTTTTGCATATATGTGTGTGTACGTACAAATAAAAAAAGTATAAGGCCTCATATTAAAATTTGGGTTTAGGCCACTAATTTTATGGAGCTGCCCTTGGTCTGCTGGGGTTGAGGGTTACAGAGAGCTAGGGGTTTTGTTAGGGTTTTATTATTTTAACTTTATGAGTTCCAAATTGTACCCAACCCAATACCTTTTTTTATATGTCAAAATTATGGAAAAATGACTAATTCTTAATTGGTCGAGTTATAGGCTGCAATTTCTTACCTTTAAGCAATATCCAATGCTAACTAATCATTGGTAAAAGACTTAATTCTCCTTCGAACAACAAAATATAGTAAATAAAAAATAAATTTTTACTATAGTTACCTCTTAATCTTAAATAGAAAAGATCCAAGGCTATTGGCTTGCCTCGCAAAACAAAAAGATACAAAAAAGACAACAATAAACCTAATGTTGTCATCATACTTTTTTGAATACCACCTACAAAGTAGAATGATTTTTTTTTTTTCATCTTGCAACTTCATATATTTAGTTATGATTCATATGTGTCGAGGAGACTAGATGGGTAGGGAACAGGACTTAGGAGGCTGATGGATTTAAGTTGTGGTATTCGGGGAAGGTGAGAGGGAAGAATGGGGTAGGCATCTTGGTTGATAGAGATCTAAAGGAGTTAGTGGTTGAGGTTAAGAGGGTGGATGACAGGTTGATGGCCATTAAGATAGTTGTGGGAGGGTATACTCTGAACGTAGTTAGTGTTTACGCGCCTCATGTGGGTTTGAACGAGGAGGTTAAAAGACGCTTCTGGGAGGATTTGGATGGGTTGGTACGGGGTATACCGTCCACCGATAAGCTTATTATAGGAGGAGATTTTAACAACCATATTGGGATGTTGTCTAGTGGTATGACAGTGTGCATGGTAGCTTCAATTTTGGAGGTAGAAATGGATGAGGTAATTCGTTGCTGGAGTACGCTAAAGCTTTTGATTTGGTGATTGCTAACTCGTGTTTCCCGAAGAAGGCGGAGAACCTAATAACCTTCCGAAGTACGGTGGCCAAGACCCATATTGTTTATCTACTTCTCAGAAAATGTGATAGAGGTTTATGCACGGATTGCAAGGTCATCCTGAGTGAGAATCTTATGACCCATCATATGCTTTTGGTTATGGACTTAGAGATCAGGTGGAAGAGGAGGAAGAGGTCTATATCTGGTCTATCCAGGATCAGGTGGCGTGCATTGACTAAGGACAAAGACCAAGAGTCGGGGGAGAAGTTGTTGTCTATGTGGGCCTGGAGGAGTAGTAACGCGAGTTGTATATGGACTACGACAACGAATTGTATTAGAGAGGCAACATGAGAGGTGTTAGGGGTCTCGAAGGATTTTTCTGGTGGCCACAAAGGGGACTGGTGGTAGAACGAAGAGGTTTAAGGGAAAGTGGAAGCTAAGAAAGCGACATATTTGAAGCTAATAGAGAGCATAAACGAGGAGCAGAAGGAGCTAGATAGGGGTATAAGAAGGCTAAGAAAGGGAGAAAAGTTAGTGATTACGGAGGCTAAGACAGCGACGTTTGGTCATTTATATGAGGAAATTGGGGAGAAAGGCGGGTACAAGAAGTTCTAAAGGTTGGAGAAGGTTAAAGAGAGAGGAAGGCCCGCGATATGGACCAAGTAAGGTGCATAAAAGACGAGGAGGGTAGAGTTTTGTTGGAGGAGCCACAGATTGCGCAAAGATGACAGTCTTACTTCCATAACTCTTGAATGATGAGGGGGATATGAGCATTGTGCTGGGTGATTTGAAGTACTCGGAGCATCATTGTGAGTTTGGGTACTTTAGACGCATACGAGTAGGGGAGGTTATAGGGACTATGCACGGGATGTATATGAGTAGAGCGACCGGGCCAGACGAGATTCCTGTGGAATTTTGGAAGAGCGTGGACAAGACGGGCTTGGAATGGCTATGTAGTTTGTTTAACGTCATTTTTAGGACGAAGAAGATACATGCAGAGTGGAGGCGGAGTACGATGATTCCATTGTACAAGAACTATGGGGATATCCAAAACTGCGACATCTATAGGGGTATCAAGTTATTAAGCCATACGATAAAAATTTGGGAGAGGGTGATTGAAGAGAGGATAAGGAGAAATGTGTCCATTTACGAGAACCAGTTTAGTTTCATGCCGGAATGGTCGACTACTGAAGCCATCCACATTGTGAGGTGATTGGTGTAGCAGTATAGAGCGATGAAGAAGGATTTGCATATGGTGTTCATTGACCTAGAGAAAACGTATGACAAGCTCCCAAGAGAGGTCGAATAGAGATGTTTGGAGGCTAAGAGAGTGCATGTAACGTATATTAGAGTGATCCAGGACATGTATGATGGAGCTAAGACACGGGTTAGGACAGCAGGAGGAGACTCTGACTACTTCCCGATTGAGATGGAGCTGCATCAGGGATCAACACTTAAGGCCATTTTTATTTTTCTTGGAAATGGACGCATTGACGTGACATATTCAAGGGAAGGTGTCTTGGTGCATGTTATTTCCAGATGACATAGTAGTAATTAATGAGACGCGCGGTGGTGTTAACGAGAGGTTGGAGGTCTGGAGACATACCCTGGAGTCTAATGGTTTCAAGTTGAGCAGGACCAAGACAGAATACTTAGATTGCAAGTTCAACAGTGTTACCCAGATAGCGGACGAGGATGTGAGGCTTGATACGCAAGTCATCCCCATGAGAGAGAAAGAGTTTCAAGTATCTGGGGTCTATAATTCAGAATGATGGGGAGATTGATGAGGATGTCACACATCGTATCAAGGCAGGGTGGATGAAGTGGAAGCTCACTTCCTGTGTCTTATGCGATAAGAATGTGCCTTTGAGACTTAAGGGTAAGTTCTACAAGGTAGTGGTTAGACCGACTATATTGTATGAGGTAGAGTGATGACCAGTCAAGAACTCCCATGTCCAGCAGATGGAAGTAGCTGAAATGAGAATATTGAGATGGATGTGTGGGCATACTAGGTTAGATAGAATTAGGAATAAAATTATTCAGGACAAGGTGTCAGTGGCCCCTGTAGAGGAAACGATGCGAGAGGCGAGGCTAAGATGGTTCAGACATGTTAAGAGGAGAAGCACAAATGCCCAAGTTAGGAGGTGTGAGAGGTTGGCCTTGGAGGGTAATAAGAAGGGTAGAGGTAGGCCCAAGAAGTCTTGGAGAGACGTGATCAGGAGGGACATGGCGCAACTTGAGCTAACCGAGGACATGACCCTAGATAAGAGGGTGTGTAGGTTGAGGATTAAGGTAGAAGGTTAGTAGGTAGTCGTGTGTTTTCCTTTGTCTTCATTAGTTCGATAGTATTAGTGTTAGTATGGTACCCTTTTATCTTGAGTTTGCTATTATCACATATCTTGTTCTGTTATTACTTATCACCAGTACTTCCTTAGTTTGCTATCAGTGCTCCTTTCATATTCTCTATTGCTATTAGACCCTCAGATTTAGTTCTCTAAATATATTATCTTGCTATTACTTGCTATCGATACTTCTTTCATATTCTTTATTGCTATCTTCAATTTAGTTTTCTAAATATATTGTTTTGCTATGAATTTCTATCAGCGCTTTTTATCTTCTTTAGCTGTGTGTCTATCAGAAACAATCTCTCTACCCTCCTAGGGTAGCGGTAAGGCTACATACATCCTACTCTCCCCAGACTCCACTTGTGGGATTTTCACTGGGTTGTTGTTGTTGTTGTTGTTGTCATATTTACAAGAATTCGATAAGAATATGAATGAACAATTTATTTTCAGCAATAAATCTACAAAATCCTTCTTGGGCTATTGTAACTTCCAATTTGTTACAAATATACTTCAACCCAAGACCTCTTGGATATTTTGTAAGAACATGTGTTAGTTAATCTCTTTGAGCTGACAAATTGCATATGCATTCTGGACTCATTATTTTGTTTAAAGGACAACAATCAATCTCTACAAATTTTGTCCTTTCATAAAAAGTTAGATTTAAGGCAATAGGAAGACAACTTGATTGTCACATATTAGGTTCACTTGTTTGACTTCACTTCACCATTTCACGACCCAATTTCTCCTATAGGTCGTGATGGTGCCTAACGTCGCCACTAGGTAAGCCAAAAACGAACTAGCCATGTGTTTATTCTTTTTAACAATTTCGAAATAGTTGATTTTTATTTATTAAGTAAGTAAGAGGTGAAAGATTTAATAAAATAAGGCATAAACAAATAGAAGAACAAGTGTGGTGAAATAAATATTCAAAAACCATTGAATGTCTACTAGCATATTTTTCCAAGACCTGGTGTCACAAGTGTATGAGCTACTAGTAGAATATATAAAATACTAAATTACTATCTGAAATGGAGTAGACAGAAAAATAAATACAAAAGAGAGACTCTGGGTGATGCAGAACAGACTTGGGAAATAGCTCACCACTAGTCTCGAAGTATCAGGGGTGTGCGTCGGGATGACTGCCAGATGCACCTGCCTCAGATCCTGCACAATTAGTACAGAAGTGTAGCGTGAGTACATAAACAACATGTACCCAGTAAGTATAGAATCTAACCTCGAAGAAGTAGTGACGAGGGGTCGACATCGACACTTACTATGGACTGACAATAAAGTACAGAAATTCTAAATAGATATGAGACATGGAAATAATAACAATTACACAATGGCAAAAGCTGCTTGGTTGTCGTAGTCCCTTGGACTCTTTCCATTTTATTGTACTGTAAACTCTTATTCGAACAATATTATATGTTTGATCCTTGAGATCATTGCATGTATTCAGTTAGAGTTCGTGACTCAGTATTACCACTCTTGGGAGGTTGTTATATTTGTTTTCGGTTTTGGTTTCGACACTTGTATTAAATTATAGGTTTTAAAAAATATGGCTCGAAATGTAGGCTTACCTAGTCTTAGAGACTAAGTGCCATCACGACGCCTATGGTGGGATTTTGGGTCGTGACAAGTTGGTATTAGAGCTCTAGGTTCATAGGTTCTACGAGTCACAAACGAGTCTAGTAGAGTCTTACGGATCGGTACAGAGACGCCTGTACTTATCTCCGAGAGACTATAGAACTATTAGGAAATATCCACTTCTTTCATTCTTGTCGTGCGGATTTGTTGATTCTGTAGTTTGATACTATGTTGTCACGACCCAATTTCACCTGTAGGTCGTGATGGAGCCCAACACTACAGCTAGGCAAGCCAACTAATAAATTAAGCATACATTGATAAAATTTAAAACAAAGAAAATATAAAACCCAAGCTCTACCAATGTGTGTGCCAAGACCTGGTGTCACAAGTGAATGAGCATCTAGTAGATTATACAATACTCCAAATACTGTTTGAAATGAAATAGACAGAATGTATATATAAAACGAGACACTGGTAGCTGCAGAACGGTGCAGAAAGGCAGCTCACCACTATGTCTCGGGATGACGTGGGTATGTGATGATAGGTCATCCACCAGTACCTGTCTCAGATCCTGCACAAAAAGTGCAGCAAGTGTAGTATGAGTACGTAAACAACGTGTACCCAGTAAGTATCAAGCCTAATCTCGAAGTGGTAGAGACGAGATGACCGACTTTGACACTCACTATGGGTCAATAATAATAACTTAAATAAAACTAGGATATTTAAATCAACATAATTTACAGAATTTACAATAATTTATTTAATCAGCAGAAATAATCAAATTCCTTCAAATGTAACAATTCTCAATATATCGATTAATTTCCAATTTATCAATTAAACCTCATTTACAGGAGTAACAATTAATTCCTTACAAGCAAGAATAATAATTCATTAAATTCCAAGGATTTTCCAATTATACTTATTAACTTTACAAGCTGAAATAAATTATTAAAGTATCGTGTAATTATTATTATTAAGCACGATTTCTGCCGAGGACGTACGACCCGATCTAGAGTGTCGTGTACACTGCCGAGGGACGTGCGGCGTGATCCATAAATGCATCTATCCTGCCGAGGCATTCGGCCCGCTCCACAAGAAAGGAGGACATTTTCTTATGTGCCTCCGGAAGGACAGTATGTTTATTATAAGATAAATTTTGGAGGAGAACAATTTCTTTTGACAATTTATTGATTTAAATAGAAATCAAGCCTATGAGATTTCCATCCTTTAATATCTTTATCAAACAATTCACAATATATTCATATATATCAATTAATATTAATTAATCAAAGAATATAATTTACACAAGTAATACATACGTTGAGTCCTAAACTACCCAGACTTTAGCATTAATAGTAGCTACGCACGGACTCTCGTCACCTCGTGCGTACGTAGCCCCCACAATTAGCAACAATTATTTAATCTTAATCACCTATGAGGTAATTTCCCCTTCATAAAATTAGACAAGAGACTTACCTCGTCTTGCTCCAATTCAATCCACTATAAGGCCTTTTCCACGATTAACCAACTCCGTATGGCTCGAATCTAGCCAAAATAATTCGATACAATCACTAAATATTATAGGAATCAATTCTATAAGAAAATACTACATTTTAAAGATAAGATCCGAAATTAATTAAATATTTGCCCGCGGGGCCCACATCTCGAAATCTGGCGAACGTTATGAAATCCGACAACCCATTCGATTATGAGTCCAACCATACCAGTTTCACTCAAATCCGACTCCGAATCGATACCGAAATCTCAAAATTTCGTTTCTATGAGATTTCTAAACTTTTCCAAATTTCAATCTCAAAACACTAATTAAATTGTGAAAACAATGATATATTCGTGTATGTATACCAAATCCGAGTTAGAATCACTTACCCCAATGTTTTTCCCTTGAAAATCGGCCAAAAGTCATCTCTGCTCAAGCTTAAGTTCGTCAAAAATGGCAAATGGAACGAATGCCCTCTTTTTATAAAATTGCCCACCAGCCTTCGGAACTGGTCCTCGAACAGGGCCTCGATCGCGGCTTCAATCACACGCTCGAGCCTAGAACTCGATCATAGCCTCAATCAGGGCATCGAGGTTGAGCCTTCGATCATAGCCTGAATCATGACATCGAGCTTGAGCCTTCGATTGTGACCCTCGATCTTGGTTCTCGATCCTGGCCCTCGAGCCTTGCCTTCGATTATGGCCCTCGAGTTGGACCTTCGATCATGGCCCTCGAGTTGGACCTTCGATCATAGCTTCGATACACTAGGCCAAACCCGTACCTCGTCAACCCTGGGCTCGATACCTGGGCTTGATATCTGGCTCGATATCTGGGCTCGATATCTGGCTCGATATCTGGGCTCGATCACAGCCCAGACTGTCCAGCAGAAGAGGAAAAATTGCAGCAGCTTTTTAACTCAAATTTTTGATCCGTTAAACATCCGAAACTCACCTGAGGCCCTCGGGACCTCAACCAAATATACCAACAAGTCCTAAAACATCATACGAACTTAGTCGAACCTCTAAATCACATCAAACAATGCTAAAACCATGAATTATACTCCAATTCAAGCTTAATGAAACTTAAAATTTTCAACTTCTACATTCGATGTCAGAACCTATCAAATCAACTCCGATTGATCTCAAATTTTACAAACAAGTCATAAATTACATAATGGAGCTATGAAAATTTTCGGAACTGGATTCCGACTCCGGTATCAAAAAGTCAACTCATCGGTCAAACTTCCAAACTTAAGTTCTTGTTTTTAGTAATTTCATGCCTAATTTAACTACGAACTTCCAAATAAAATTCCGAACACGCTCCTAAGTCCAAAATCAGCATACAGAGCTGTTGGAATCATCAAAATTCTATTCCGGAGTCATTTTTACAAAAAGTTGACCAAAGTCAAACTTAGCACTTTAAGGCCAACTTAAGGAACCAAGTGTTCCGGTTTCACCTCAAACACTTCCAAATCCCGAACCAACCATCCCGCAAGTCATAAATCATTACAAGCACCTACGGGAAGTTTTATTTTAGGGAACGGGGTTCTAAAATTTAAAATGACCGGTTGGGTCATTACATTCTCCACCTCTTAAACAAACGTTTGTCCTCGAATGGGTTTAGAATTATACCTGAAGTGCTGAATAAGTCTGGATATCTGCTCCGCATGTTTTCCTCGGTCTTCCAAGTCGCTTCCTCGACTGGTTGGCCCCTCCACTGAACTTTTACTGCAGAAATCCTCTTGGATCTCAACTGGCGAACCTGTTTATCAACAATGGTAATTGGCTCCTCTTCATAACCCAAGTTATTATCTAGCTGAACTGTGCTGAAGTCTAACACATGTGATAGGTCGGCATGATACTTCTGGAGCATAGATATGTGAAAAACAGGATGAACTCCTGCTAGGCTGGGAGGCAATGCAAGCTCATAAGCAACCTCCCCAACTCGTTTCAACACCTCAAATGGGCCTATAAACCTTGGGTTCAACTTGCCCTTCTTCCCGAATCTCAAAATTCCCTTCATCGGCGAAAACTTCAAGAGAAATTTTTCACATACCATAAATGATATATCACGCGCTTTCTGATCCGCGTAACTCTTTTGTCTGGACTCTGCTGTACGAAGTCGCTCCTAAATTAACTTTACCTTTTCCAAGGCATCCCTTACCAAATCAGTACCATATAATTTAGCCTCACCTGGATCAAACCATCCGATAGGTGAACGACATCGCCGACCATATAAAGCCTCAAATGGAGCCATCTCGATGCTGGATTGGTAACTGTTATTATAAGCAGACTCGGCCAAAGGCAGGAAACGATCCCACTAACCTCCAAAGTCAATCACACATGCCCCGAGCATATCCTCCAAAATCTGAATTGTCCTCTCTGACTGTCCATCGGTCTGTGGATGAAAGGCTGTGCTGAGCTCTACACGGGTCCCCAACTCACTGTGTACTGCTTTCCAGAAATGTGAAGTAAACTAAGGACCTCTATCTGATATGATGGAAATTGGCACACCATGCAACCGAACTATCTCATGAATATAAATCTGAGCCAACCTCTCTGAAGTATACGTAGTCACAACAGGAATAAAATGTGCCGACTTAGTCAACCTGTCAACAATCACCCAAACTGGATCAAATTTCCTCAAGGTCCGCGGCAACCCAACTACAAAATCCATAGTAATTCGTTGAGATACTTGAAATTAAATGCCTATTTTTCTGGAACTGTGGACGAACTGAGCCTTTTATTTCTGAGATTCTTCTTTTGTTATTGTACTATGTTGTTATGAACTGTTGGGGATTATTGATGTTGGACCCGACCTTTCTGTTAGCTTGTCACTACTTTCAACCTAAGGTTCGGTTTGTTACTTATTGAGTACATGGGGTCAGTTGTACTCATACTACACTTCTGCACCTTGCTTGTAGATGTTGGTTGTTGTGTTCGATGGGAGTTAGATTGAAGATGTACCTGTGTTCTGGTTGTAGCTGCCCTTGTTAGTGATAACTATAGGTCTATGAAACTCTGTTTATGTACTTTTCAAACAAGATGATGTATTTAATTCCTTTGAGCTTTGTAAACTCTATTCTTAGAAGCTCATGATTTGTACTAGCAGTTCTTGGGGAATGTATTAGATTTAGATTTGAATCTTTATTTATTTAATTGCTTTATTAATTCTTATTGGAATTGGTTAGTGGTTAATTGGCTTACTTAGTGGGTTGGGTTAGGTGCCATCACGACTAGTTGGATTTTGGGTCGTGACAAGGTGGTATCAGAGCTCTAGGTTCATAGGTTCTACAAGTTCTGAGCAAGTGTCTAGTAGAGTCTTGCGGATCGGTACGATGACGTCCATACTTATCTTCGAGAGGCAATAGGACATTTAGGATATACTTCCCATCTTTCTTTCCTTATGATACGACATTGATTCTGCTTGAAGCGTAACTCTTTGAATTCCTTCCACGCATTCGTATGTGCATGCGAGCGCTCGGTATCAACTATACATCACCGTCTTGTGATTCTATCAACGAGGTGCAAGATGTTATTTCTATGTGCTGATGATGAGCCAGTCTGGAGAACTGGAGGCCAGGTTTTGACTGTAGCTTGAGCACAGAGATTTTGATTATGTGAGCACGTGCTTTAGGGACTTATACGTTAGGTAGTGTTCCTATGAGTGGAATTTATGACTCGATGAGTGGTAGAATGACTATGTGGAGAGTATATTGTGTCTGCGAGATGTGTTCATATTGTTCGAATGTGACGAGAAGAGTTTACTTGAGATGTGACAAGGACTATGGGGTGTCTGAATTCTATCTTGATTTGGCGTATGGTCTCACATTATGGGTGTGTTGAGGGATCTCTCATGTTGTTTAGTTGTGGAGTGAAGTAGATTCTCATGTCTTGTCGATGAGTTCAGAATCAAGAAGATTAAGTGATTGCATAGTAGTTGTGACTGTGGAAGGGTATAGATAGATGTTAGTTTGAGGCAGAGCAGGCGGGTTATCTCATGCGAGGTGTCTTGAGGTTGTGTGGTCCTTATGATGTTTTGTAGAGAGTTCTCTTTTACCAGTGAATGATATATGTTGCAATTTGAGTTTGGATCACTTGTGGGAGTTGACTTGACTATTACAAGGGTGAATGCGAGATTTGCAAACGATTTGAGGTATTATATGGTTTGTGTTACATGGGCTTGCGAAGGATTTAGTTGAATTTCAACGCGGAATTTTGGCAGCAATAGAGTATGGATATCGTGATGTTATCAACTATTTTGTTCTATGACTTCGAGTTAAGTGGGGGAGTTTGCTATCGACTAGTGGATTGCACGGTTATGTGTTGTATTGTTTTCAGTTTGAGGTATACTGGTGAATCAGTTATGACTTGCAGAAGTTGAGATTGAGGATGACTCGAGTAAGGGAATTTCTGGATACAGTTGTATTACACTCTATGGGTATATGGGAATCATAAAATAATTGAGTGTTTATTCGCGAAGGATGTAGTATTCATGGAGTAGGAATTTGCTTGGTTGCTTAGGAGTGTGGGTTACTCTTTATTCCCTTGGGTGTTGGTGTACTAATGGGGTACAGGTTGTTCGGTCTGTTTGGTCAGTTCAATTGATATTTGAGTAGAGAGGATGACTCTCGAGAATGGTTCTAATAGATTCAAGATTTATATGTAGCGATTTGGAATTTTCAAGATATATATATATGGCTAGAAACTAGGAGTTGCATTGGATGGTGTCGAGACTTGTAGTATTTTATATCATTGTGGATTGTGCATTTCAGTATCAAGAAGGAGAAGGAAATAGTTTTAGGTTCACATAAGGTCTTTTTAGAGTGGGTGTCTCAGTTGTGGTGCCTTGGGGTGCTTAAGAGGAGAGTCAGCGACTTATGGGCCTTAGGGCGTTATGGTTTTATAATAGGGTCTCTTGTGTGGTGAATTTTTGTTAGGGATCGTGGTGTTCTAGCAAGGAGAAGTACCAATTTGAAGGCAATTTGGAAAGGACTTGGAAAAATAGGACAGCGTGGTAGTAGGTTGGGTTAGCACAATAATGGGTATGATCGGTTCTCTAGGTAGTTATGATGTGGCTAGTCTCTATAGGTGTTTCGTGGTAATGCTCTTGGGTCTCGGGAACCTGCGTGGCTGGGTTGAGTTAGAGAGATTCAGTTTTGATAGCTTGGTTGTGTGCAAATGGGTTTTAAAGAGTTCTCAATAGTTTTTACCACGATTTGAGGAGTATATTTCCTACCGGCGTGAGGAATTTTTTGCGTATTGGGATTTTCTCCGGGATGAGATCAAATGAAAGGTCCTTGGCTAATTGAGTATGTAGTTGCTTGTGACTAGGAGCGGACTATGAAGTTCTCGTATTTTTCATATGATGGCATGGTATATGCGATGTGTTGTGTGGGATTGAGATTTACATGAGCAGGATCACAGTTCTGTTTGGAAGCATGGACGATTTCAAATGACTAGGTAAATGATATTGCTATTTGGTATGGAATAATGAGAGTATACATTTTAGAAGGGGCAATGTGTTTTGATTTATGGATACTTCACTGGTATTGCGACACTCTTCTAGTTGATCGACTACTGATAATCAAATTTTGCTATGTGGCACGGAAGAATTTTAGAAGTATTCGTCGTGGGATGATCGTGTATGAGAGATGAGTTAGATATTCTGGCGGTGGAGTTGGGATCAGATATGGGATTCGTGTGTTCTATGGATTTAGAGACTGGGAGTTCTCAAGAGTAGGTTGTTTTGATGGTTGTGGACTGTGAAGTCATGCCCGAAGCTAGGTAGATGATAGTAAGCATTATAATTCGGTTATTGTGGGCTTTCGGAGGGTTATTTATCCATGTGTGGGTGCCCGGAGTTGAGTTAGGGGTCCATTGGTAGGCCCAATTAGGATGTGTATTCTACACCCAGCCGAATTGGTTGGCTCCATACTGCTATTATTGAGGGATGTGTTATTCGGTTGTAGATGGGCTTATTCGTGTTCTGTTATGTTCGGTGAGTCACTCTTCTATGCTACGAGGGGTCATGATTTGTTGGTTGTATGCACCCATGGTGCAGTTCTATTGGGGCCTTATAGGAGAATTCACGCGAGATGGGTATTTGGGTGATGCATGAATGGTTGCACATCGGTTATGTTCATTCGGGTTTGTGTAGCATTGTGTCATTTGCTTCTCCATGGTTATGGTAATGCATTATGAGTAGTTGATGTTAGATTGCGCGTAGTTATTGATTTTGAGTATGGTGGCCGAGGTATTTCATATGGATCAGTGTTTGGATGGGGTCACGCATTGTGGCAGAGTTATGTTGAGATATGATCCTTTGTGTTAGATTCGTGTGCCATGGTTCTACGGTGTGTGATGGGTTCTTAGCATTGCGTTGGGGTGGTACCCGTCGAGCTTGCGGGATGGTTCTCTTGTTTGAGTCATTTTCTTGATTGAGTACATTTGGAATAATGCTTATTGGTGCACAGATTGCACGAGTTGCGGCTTTGGATAGTATTGGTGTGACATGTCAGTAGAGTAGATTGTATTTGATAAGATGAAGTCGTCAGATATAGGATGGGTGCTATCAGATTTGATTGTGGTATATTTGGAAGGATAATATCGAAAGTCGGCTTAGAAATTTGCTATGGTTCTTATCGAAGGAGAGGGAGCTCCATGACTAGTAGATCTGATGAATGGTTACGAGTTTCTGCGTGTTTCTTTCATCATCAGAAGTGTACTAAGGTTTTAGAATGAAGTCTTGTTTGATATGAGGTTTATTACCGGTATTTGGTTGTTTTGAGCAGCTACTGTGATTAAAAATCATTGCTTCAAGAATTTGAGTTATGTGGTATTTGAGTTTTGAGTATTTGAGTTATGGTTATGGCTTTTTATACAGCTTATTTAGACTTATACAGTATGTAGGTTGCGAGATTAAGATCTTACAAGAAATTCCGGATGTTGGAAATTGGATTCGAAGGCTTGTGGGCTAGGTTGCATTGAGAAATTTCGGTTATGTTATGTTATCAGACCTGTATGGGATAGGGTGATGTGGGATCACCCCCGGGTATGTGCATGGTAAGGTTATACGGCGGTTTGATGGTTTTGAGAACAACTCTGGACACGTTCGAAGACGAACATATGTTTAAGTGGGGGAAGATTTAACGACCCGACCGGTTGTTCCCCGGGTATGTGCATGGTAAGGTTATACGACGGTTTGATGGTTTTGAGAACAACTCTGGACACGTTCGAGGATGAACATATGTTTAAGTGGGGGAAGATGTAATGACCCGACCGGTTATTTTGAGTATTTGCAATTCGCTCGGTAGTTTACAGGCATGAGTAGCTCCGTATGATGCATTATGACTAATGTGAATCATAGGTTTTGATTTTCAGGTTATTCAAAATTGAATTGGAAGAATGAATTTCATTGTCGAAGCTTTAAATTGGGAGAGTTGATCAAGTTTGACTTTTTGTGAATTTGAACTTGGAACGGAGTTTTGATGGTTCTGTTAGCTCTGTTGGGTGATTTTGGACTTAGGAGCGCGTCCGAATTGTGATTCAGAGGTCCGTAGTAGAATTTGGCTTGAAATGGCGAAAGTTGAAATTTTGAAAAGTTTGACTGGGAGTGGACTTTTTGATGTCGGGATCGGAATCTGATTTTGGAAATTGAAATAGGTCCGTAATGTGAAATGTGACGTGTGTGCAAAATTTGAGGTTAATCAGACATAATTCGATAGGTTTAGACATCAGTTGTGGAAGTTGAAGTTTCAAAGTTCATAGATTTCGATTTGAGGTGCGATTAGTCGTTTCGATGTGGTTATGCGTGATTTGAGGCCTCAAGTAGGTGTGTGTTATGTTATTGGACTTGTTGGTCTAGATGAGTTTTGGACGAGGTTCGGATCTTTTTTCACTTCATGTGCAAAGCTGGAGGCTGCTGGTTCTGGTATGATCGCACTGCGGTTGGTTTGCGCAGGAGCGATGGTCGCAGAAGCAACAAAGGCATCGTAAATGCGAGAATAGTGCTGGGTGAGGAAGACCACAAAAGCAGAGATTTGGGCGCATATGCGATGCCGCAGGTGCGGTAGCTCGAGCGCAGGTGCAGAGTTGGAGGGTGTTAGCAGAGGTCGCATGTGCGATGTGATTTCCGTACCTGCGATGGCGCAGATGCGGGCAGCAAGTCGCGGCAGCGGAAATGGTGAGGAAGCCGGGCAGCGCAGGTGCGAGTTGTTTCCGCAATAGCGGTGGTCGCAGGTGAGACAAATTTTCCGCAAATGCGGATGTGCTGGGCAGAATGTTATATACAAGGTTCGTGATTTTGGCTTTATTTTTTTACATTTTCACGCTTGGATTTTGGCGATATTTGGAGCAATTTTCAGCTCATATTTAGCTTGATGGAAATTTAGACACCGAGCTACATACTCAACTATGTCCTTTTTCATTCGTCTCCACCAATAATGCTACCTCAAGTCACGATACATCTTCGTAGCACCTGGATGAATAGAATATCGAGAACTGTGTGCCTCCTCCAGGATCTTTTTCCTCAGTTCATCCACATTAGGAACACACAGACAATCCTGGAGTCGTAGAACACCATCTGCACCAATAGTGACTTCCTTGGCACCACCTCGTAGTACCGTTTCACGAAGAACCACCAGGTGTGGGTCATCATACTGGCGAGCCTTGATCTACTCAAATAGTGAAGATTGTGCCACAACACATGCAAGAACTCCGATGGGCTCTGAAATATCCATCCTCACAAGTCTGTTAGCCAAGGATTGAATATCTGAGGCTAATGGCCTTTCCTCTGCTGAAATGAAAGCCAAACTACCCATACTTTCCGCCTTTCTGCTCAAGGCATCTGCAACCATATTTGCTTTGCCCGGATGATACAAGATAGTAATATCATAATCTTTTAGTAACTCCAGCCATCTGCGCTGTCTCAAATTTAGGTCCCTCTGCTTGAACAAATGCTGCAAACTGCGATGATCAGTGTAAACTTCACAAGGCACCCCATAAAAATAATGTCTCCAAATCTTAAGAGCGTGAACAATCGCAGCTAACTCCAAATCATGTACCGGATAATTCTTTTCGTGGGGCTTCAGCTGACGTGAAGCATATGGAATAACTTGCCCTTCCTGCATCAATACACAACCCAAGCCAACGCGCGAAGCGTCGCAATACACTGTATACATCCCCGAACCGGAAGGCAACACTAACACTGGTGCTGTAGTCAATGATGTCTTGAGCTTCTTAAAGCTCACCTCACAATCATCGGACCATCGGAATGGGACACTCTTCTGGGTTAATTTGGTCAAAGGTGCTGCAATAGATGAAAAACTCTCCACGAACCGACAATAATAACCTACCAAACCTAGAAAACTCCTGATCTCAGTCGCCGAAGTGGGACGATGCCAATTCTGAACTGCCTCAATCTTTTTGGGATCAACTTTAATACCTTCGCCCAATACAATATGTCCCAAAAATGCTACAGACTCAAGCCAGAACTCATATTTAGAGAATTTAGCATATAACTTTTGTTCCCGCAATGTCTGAAGCACTAATCTCATATGCTGCTCATGTTCCTCCTTACTGCGCGAATAGATTAATATGTCATCAATGAAGACAATGAAAAACAAATCAATATATGACATGAATACCCTGTTCATCAGATCCATAAATGCTGCCGGGGCATTAGTTAAACCAAAAGACATTACCAGAAACTCAAAATGACCATATCTAGTATGGAAAGCAGTCTTCGGAACATCCGAATCCCGAATCTTCAACTGATGGTACCCCAACCATAAGTCGATCTTAGAGAATACCCTAGCACCCTGTAACTGGTCAAATAGATCATCAATACGTGGTAACAGGTACTTGTTCTTAATAGTGACTTTGTTCAATTGGCGATAATCAATACACATCCGCATTGTTCCATCCTTCCTTTTCACAAATAATACTGGTGCACCCCAAGGCGATACACTCGGTCCGACGAACCCTTTGGCTAGTAACTCTTTAAGTTGTTCTTTCAATTCTTTCGGAGCCATGCGATACGGTGGGATAGATATAGGATGGGTATCTGAAGCCAAGTCAATACAAAAATCAATATCACGATCAGGTGGAATACCTGGAAGATCTGACGGGAATACATCAGGGAACTCCCGAACAGGCACTGAATCAATAGCCAGAGTCTCTGCAGTAGTATCCCGAACATAGGCTAGATAGGCCAAACAACCCTTCTCAACCATGTGTTGAGCCTTTATAAAAGAAATAACTCGATTAAATGAACTAATAGGCGAACCTTTCCACTCCAGCTTAGGCAATGCTGGAATAGCCAAGGTAACAGTCTTGGAATGACAATCTAGAATAGCATGATATGGAGATAACTAGTCCATGCCCAGAATAATTTCAAAATCAGTCATCTCAAGCAATAGGAGATCTGCTCTAGTTTCATAACCACAAAATGTAATAATACAGGACCGGTAGATCCGGTTCACAACAACAGAATCGCCCATAAGAGTGGACACATATACAGGAGTACTCAAGGACTCACGAGAAACACCCAGGAATGGAGCAAATAGAGATGACACATATGAATACGTAGATCCTGGATCTATTAATACTGAGGCATCTTTGTCACAAACAGAAATAATACCTGTAATCACAGCATCTGAGGCCTCTGCATCTTGTCTAGCCGGAAAAGCATAGAACCGAGCTAGAGCGCCAACTGTCTGGCCTCTGCCTGGCTGACCTCTACCTCTAGGACGGCCCCTACTCATCTGTCCTCCACCTCTGGGTGGTCGGACTACTGGTGGAGCAACTTGTCCGGTAAGCATAGGTTGCTGACCCTGCTGTACTGGTCTACCTTGAAGCCTGGGGAAAAATGTCTGCATGTGACTGGGATCCCCGCACTCGTAACAACTCTTCGGTGCGATGGGCTGCTGACTAAGTGTCTGGCCCTGGGGACCTGAATACCCATTGGCAGGACCCTGAATAGTTGGTGGGCGGTAAGAACTCTCTAGTATAGCACTGAGATAAGGTCGCACTGGAGCATCTCGAGGAGGTGGTGGTGCTGAATATGGGGGTTTGCTGGACTGCCCCCTTACGAACTGACCTCTGCCCCCCGAACGGAGCACCTCTGAACTCTCCAGAGTACTTGAACCGCTTATCTCTCATAATGTGCTCTTGGCTCCGCTGACGTACACCCTCAATCCTCCGGGTTATCTCCACAACTCGCTCATAAGAAGTACCCATCTCAACCTCTCGAGCCATAGTGGCCTGAATACCAGTAGGTAAACCGGCTACAAACCTTCGCACTCTCTCCGCCTCAGTAGGGAGTATCATTAGTGCATGACAAGATAATTCAGAAAACCTCGCCTCATAATCGGTCACTGACATCTGACTTTGCTGGAGCTGCTCAAACTGAAACCGCAACTCTTCCCTTTGGGATATACCTGTCCAAGAAGATACAGGTGAACCTTTCCCAAGTCATGGGAGGAGAATCTGCTGGTCTGCCAAGAGCATAAGATTGCCACCATCTACGGGCTCTACCCTCTAGCTGAAAAGTAGCGAAATCAATCCCATGGGATTCCAATATTCTCATATTGTATAGTTTATCCTTGCAACGATCAATGAAATCCTGCGGATCCTCATGTCGCTCACCCCCGAAGACATGAGGATGTAGTCTAGTCCATCTGTCCAATAGTTTCTGAGGATCGACGACTACCGCTGGCCTAGGCTCAGGTGTAGCTGCTGCCACTGGCTGGACTCCATCCACGGGTAGTGCACCCTGGGTCTGATATACAACAGCTGCTTGTCCATGAGCCTGCGCGGTAGGGGTCTGTGCTCCCCCGCCCGCCTGAGATGTGGCTGGGTCTGCCGGAAATAAACCGGCTTGAGTCATATTATCCATGAATCGCAGTATACGACCCATGACATCCTGAAATCCCGGTGCAGATGTGAAGTCCACCGGAGCTGGCTCTTCCACAGGTACCTCACCCTGCTCCTCAATAATGGGATTCTCTGCTGGATCCACTGGCGGCATAACCGGAATAGTCCTGGGATTTCCTTGCCCTCTACCACGGGCTGGAGCCCTCCCTCGACCTCTGCCTCTGCCTCTAGCAACTGGGGGAGTAGCTCTTCCCTGGTCTGGAATCTCATTAGATCGTGTTCTCACCATCTGTGAGAGAATAAGAGAAGGATATTTAGTACTACATCAATCGCACGATAGAATATGAAGAAAGGTAGTTTCCTAACACCATATAGCCTCTCAAAGATAAGTACAGACGTCTTCGTACCGATCCGCAAGACTCTATTAGGTCTGCTCATAACTTGTGAGACCTACGTGAACCTAGTGCTCTGATACCATATTGTCACGATCCAATTTCACCTGTAGGTCGTGATGGCGCCCAACAACAGCTAGGCAAGCCAACTAATAAATTAAGCATACATTGATAAAATTTAAAACAAAGAAAATATAAAACCCAAGCTCTACCAATGTGTGTGCCAAAACCTGGTGTCACAAGTGAATGAGCATCTAGTAGATTATACAATACTCCAAATACTGTTTGAAATGAAATAGACAGAATGTATATATAAAAGGAGACACTGGTAGTTGCAGAACGACGCAGAAAGGCAGCTCACCACTATGTCTCGGGATGACGTGGGTATGTGATGATAGGTCATCCACCAGTACCTGTCTCAGATCCTGCACAAAAAGTGCAGCAAGTGTAGTATGAGTACGTAAACAACGTGTACCCAGTAAGTATCAAGCCTAATCTCGAAGCGGTAGAGACGAGATGGCCGACTTTGACACTAACTATGGGTCAATAATAATAACTTAAATAAAACTAGGATATTTAAATCAGCATGATTTACAGAATTTACAATAATTTATTTAATCAGCAGAAATAATCAAATTCCTTCAAATGTAACAATTCTCAATATATCGATTAATTTCCAATTTATCAATTAAACCTCATTTACAGGAGTAACAATTAATTCCTTACAAGCAAGAATAATAATTTATTAAATTCCAAGGATTTTCCAATTATACTTATTAACTTTACAAGTTCAAATAAATTATTAAAGTATCGTGTAATTATTATTATTAAGCACGATTTCTGCCAAGGACGTACGACCCGAACCAGAGTGTCGTGTACACTGCCGAGGGACGTGCGACGCGATCCATAGATGCATCTATCCTGCCGAGGCGTTCGGCCCGCTCCACAAGAAAGGAGGACATGTTCTTATGTGCCTCCGGAAAGACAATATGTTTATTATAAGATAAATTTGGGAGGAGAACAATTTCTTTTAAAAATTAATTGATTTAAATAGAAATCAAGCCTATGAGATTTCCATGCTTTAATATCTTTATCAAATAATTCACAATATATTCATATATATCAATTAATATTAATTAATCAAAGAATACAATTTACACAAGTAATACATACTTTGAGTCCTAAACTTCCCGAACTTTAGCATTAATAGTAGCTACGCACGGACTCTCGTCACCTCGTGCCTACGTAGCCCCCACAATTAGCAATAATTATTTAATCTTAATCACCTATGAGGTAATTTTCCCTCACAAGATTAGACAAGAGACTTACCTCGTCTTGCTCCAATTCAATCCACTATAAGGCCTTTTCCACGATTAACCAACTCCGTCTGGCTCGAATCTAGCCAAAATAATTTGATACAATCACTAAATATTATAGGAATCAATTCTATAAGAAAATACTACATTTTAAAGATAAGATCCGAAATTAATTAAATATTCGCCCGCGGGGCCCACATATCGAAATCCGGCAAAGGTTATGAAATCCAACAACCCATTCGATTACGAGTCCAACCATACCAGTTTCACTCAAATCCGACTCCGAATCGATACCGAAATCTCAAAATTTCGTTTCTATGAGATTTCTAAACTTTTTCAAATTTCAATCTCAAAACACTAATTAAATTGTGAAAACAATGATATATTCGTGTATGTAGACCAAATCCGAGTTAGAATCACTTACCCCAATGTTTTTCCCTTGAAAATCGGCCAAAAGTCATCTCTGCTCAAGCTTAAGTTCGTCAAAAATGGCAAATGGGACGAATGCCCTCTTTTTATAAAATTGCCTAGCAGCCTTCAGAACTGGTCCTTGAACAGGGCCTCGATCGCGGCTTCGATCACACGCTCGAGCCTAGACCTCGGTCATGGCCTCGATCAGGGTATCGAGGTTGGGCCTTCGATCATAGCCTCAATCATGACATCGAGCTTGAGCCTTCGATTGTGACCCTCGATCTTGGGTCTCGATCCTGGCCCTCGAGCCTTGCCTTCGATTATGGCCCTCGAGTTGGACCTTCGATCATGGTCCTCGAGTTAGACCTTCGATCATGGCTTCTATACACTAGCTCGAACCCGTACCTCGTCAACCATGGGCTCCATACCTGGGCTTGATATCTGGCTCGATATCTGGCTCGATATCTGGGCTCGATCATAGCCCAGACTGTCCAACAGAAGAGGAAAAATTGCAACAGCTTTTTAACTCAAATTTTTGATCCGTTAAACATTCGAAACTCACCCGAGGCCCTCGGGACCTCAACCAAATATACCAACAAGTCCTAAAACATCATACGAACTTAGTCGAACCTCTAAATCACATCAAACAATGCTAAAACCATGAATTATACTCCAATTCAAGCTTAATGAAACTTAGAATTTTCAACTTCTACATTCGATGTCGGAACCTATCAAATCAACTCCGATTGACCTCAAATTTTACACACAAGTCATAAATTATATAATGGAGCTATGAAAATTTTCGGAACTGGATTTCGACTCCGGTATCAAAAAGTCAACTCATCGGTCAAACTTCCAAACTTAAGTTCTTGTTTTTAGCCATTTCATGCCTAATTTAACTACGAACTTCCAAATAAAATTTCGAACACGCTCCTAAGTCCAAAATCACCATACAGAGCTGTTGGAATCATCAAAATTCTATTTCGGGGTCGTTTTCACAAAAAGTTAACCGAAGTCAAACTTAGCACTTTAAGGCCAACTTAAGGAACCAAGTGTTCCGGTTTCACCTCAAACACTTTCAAATCCCGAACCAACCATCTCCGCAAGTCATAAATCATTACAAGCACCTACGAGAAGTTTTATTTTAGGGAACGGGGTTCTAAAAGTTAAAATGACCGGTTGGGTCATTACACTTTGTATCTCTATTCTCTTACAGATGGTGAGGACATGTGCTACCGGGTCAGCTGAGAAGACACCCACGCATTCTGCTAGGGCCTCAAGAGATCGGGGTCGAGGTAGAGTAGCAGTCGAGGAGCCACCATTAGCTCCGATTGGGGGACAAGCACCAGAGACACATGTTGTTAACCCCAAACTTCAGGAGACCTTAGTACAGTTCCTGAACATGTTTGGTACATTAACTCAGGCGGGATTGATCTCCGTTTCACCAAATATTTTACATATTGGGGGAGGAGCTTAAACTCCTACTGCCCGTACTCCAGAGCAGCGGGTTTACATTGTTCAGGTTTCGAGTGTACTACCGGTACAACCTGTTATTCCGGTTCAGCCTGAGGTTAGGCCAAAGGCATCAGAAGAAGAACAAAAGAGACTTGAGAGATTTAAGACGTATAGTCCACCTACCTTCAGTGACACAACTGCCGAGGATGCACAAGAATTTCTAGAAAAGTGTCACCGTATTCTCCGCACCATGGGTATTGTGGAAGTGAGTGAAATTGCCTTTAATATATTTCAGCTATCAGGAGAAGCGTATCAATGGTGGCAAGTTTATGAAGAGGGTAGGCCAGTCGATGCAGTACCACCAACTTGGGCTCAATTTGTAGAGATATTTTTGGAAGAATTTGTTCCCCAGGCTCTCCGGGATGCGTGGCGTATAGAGTTTAAACGGTTGCGTCAAGGCACCATAACAGTGTCAGAATATGCCATTAGGTTGAGTGAGTTAGCCCGTCGTGCACCTATTTTGGTTCCTACAGTCAGAGAGAGAGTCCACATATTCATTGAGGGGCTCGATTATGATCTTAAAATATGCATGGCTCGAGAATTTTAGTCTGATACTCCATTTCAGCAAGTAGTAGAGATTGCCAGAATGTTAGAACGTGTTAGAAATGAGGAAAGGAAGTCTAAGGAGGCCAAGAGGTCTCGAAATGCTGGAGGATTCAACGAATTCTACTCTGCATCTAGCACTCATCACGGCAGAGGTTCGGGTAGTCGGTCAACCCAGTCCGTAATTCAGAATACCCGTAATTCTCCAGTTAGTACTTTTAGTGTACCACCGGCACGTGGTTCTTACACTAGTTATTTCAGCTATCCGGCACAGACTCAGTATGAGCAGCCACGCCCAAAGAGGGGTTGTTATGAGTGTGGTGATACTAGGCACATCATGAGAGATTGTTCCAGACTTGGGAGAGGTTTATTTCATCAGAATACTCAGGCTATGGGTTCTATTCCAGTTACTACCCCACATGCACTGCCAGTTCGGGGTGGAGGACAGACGGGTATAGGGCACCTTAGAGGGGGAGGCCCGACCTGTTGATATAATTGTTATGAGTTGGCTGAGGCCGTTACACCAGATGATGTCGTTACAAGTGTGATTTAATTCATAATAGAGGAGCACTATTCTTATTTTGATTCGATTCCGATTATCGAGGTGAAATCTCCTTTCATGCTCCTTATATGGTGAGTTTGTGAATTTGTACTCCACTCCCGTGTTTATCCCTGTTGGGAGATTTTATGATGTTAGCATGTGTCTATCATTTTGTTTTGTACACTATTGAGGGCTATGAGTCCAAAAGTGACGTATGGGGGTTCATTAAGTGTTGTGAAATTGTTTGTCGAGATTTAATTAAAAGAAGGAAAAAGATTATGAATTGATCTTTGCTTGATGCGGTAGGATTGAACTTCATCGTTATTTGATAAATATTGAATAATTGACACTTTAAAGTTTTCTGTGCATATAGACAAAATGCAAAAGAATTAGTAACAAAGAGGTTTAATAAAAAGTTCATACCCGACAAAGTAAAAGTGGCTACCATGACATTAAAAAGTCACCTTACTGAACAATGTTGTAGTTATAATAAATAAAACAGATTGTAATTATGCTAATCCATGTGTACTGAAAAATTAAAAAATCTGTAGACTAATACGGAATTCATATTAGTGCATTAGGAGTTTGTTCTTCTATCAAACTTCAATATTTTAAAGTAGGAATTGTAGATAATAAATTTGCGTCAAGAAAATAATTGAGACCGAAAAATATCGCAACAATCGTAGTATTTGATTTTAAATAATTTGAGTGTACAATCTCTATGAATCCTCTGATTCTTCTTTCCAATAGTAAATAAATTCAAGGGGCTTTGAGCTTGATCTTGAATCTATATTTATTTTCACGAACGATGAACTTGAATTCAACTAACACGAACTTTGATTTGAACTCGTACTCCTTGAATCTTGATTTGTTCTTTGTTCTTGAGCTTGAACTTGATTTCTTGAACTTGAACTTGATTACTTGAAGCTTGAAACTTGTAGAGAAATTTGCGGCGTTTGATCCACGAGCTCTCTCTTACTTCTTGTTATAACTTCTGGCGTCTTTTCTGGGTTATGAAGACCCCTATTTATAGTTGTGGGAGAGAAGAGTTATGATAAGAACAAATTCTTTCCGACCAATCAAATTGAAGTGTGACAAGGTCACATTTGATTGGCTAGAACATGTCACTTGCACACATGGCGTGATTTTATTGGCCATTTAATTTGGCTTGGCATGCCTTGTCATTTTGACATGTGGCATGATCCCATTGGCTCTTTTTGTTTGACTTGACGCGCCACGTCATTTGACGCGTGGCACCAAACTGGACCTCTAGGAAGATGACAATTTGGGCTTAATGAAGTGGGCTCATCACTTTAGCCCAATTAAATGGGTTAGCCCAATGGATCAAGACTTATTTATTTAATCTATATATATTGCACTTATATAATTAATTCAATTATATTAGCCCATAATATTTATTTGGACCAATATATCTTGAATTTAAAATAAAGTCCAAATTATTTTATGAATTTAATTTTAATAAAATTTATATGCCTACAAATGCTCCTACTTCAAGACTTGTCGAATACTAATCTTCGAAGACTAGGCTTGAAGGACATAATTTCTCTTTCACTTTGTCTATTTAATGACGTGTTGCTTAATTTGAGTGTTTGGCAACACACAAAAATGTTGCAAGGTATTTTGAGCATCAATCAGCTTTCGTCATCTTCAAACTGTCCTTGAGTTCGTTTCTTTGACGACTGGAAAGTGCTAGTACTTGAGGTAATCTCTTTTTTCTTCTTTTGCATTTTCTTTGTTTTATTTTTAGGTCAAACGAGAAGGATATGTTCTTGTTTAACGAGATGATCCATAAATGAAGATGACAATCATAGGGTGTGAGAGGATGTGTACTCATTCCCGCCCGAATATCAGAGGGATTACTCTCATGATCCAATTATCAAAGAGATTACTCTCAAGGTGACCCGATTATCGGAGAGATTACTCTCAATGTGGCTCGACTATCGGAGAGATTACTCTCAAAATGACCCGACTATCAGAGAGATTACTCTCAATGTGACTCGACTACCGGATAGATTACTCTTAATGTGGCTTGACTACCGGAGAGATTACTCTCAATGTGGCTCGACTACCGGAGAAATTACTCTCAAAATGACCCGACTATCGGAGAGATTACTCTCAATGTGGTCTGACTACCAGAGAGATTACTCTCAATGTGGCTCGACTACCGGAGAGATTACTCTCAAAATAACCCAATTATCAGAGAGATTACTCTCAATGTGGCCCGGCTATCTGAGATATTACTCTCGATGTGGCCCGATTATCGGAGGCCATTTCATCCATTTAGGCCTTTGTACCCATTCTAATATTCTTGATTTGGACTTTGGTGGCCTTTTTTTTTTTTTTTAAATGGCAAATTTTAGAGACTATACCTCACCTTCCTCCAAACTTAAATATCTCATAATCGAGACTGAAGATGGCATAGAACAAACCAAGCTTTTGGTTCATACCTCACAAGCTGGCCGGTATGCAGCCTCATGGACTTCTTTGAGGAACTCCCTTCATGTAGAAAACTGGACCTTGGAGCACAAATCAACTTCTAATCCATTGTCCAAGATGTGGTCTCCTCAAGCGCCAATCCATCGCCACGTAAACATTGCTAGCACCCTTCCAAACTTAGGACGTCGTATAATTCAAGGCGAAGTACGTTGGGGAAATACAACAACAATCGAGGGCGAATATCGTCATATTCCAGGATATTAGGAATGAGCTGAAGATGTACTTGGTGGAAGCTAACAAACCCTGAGTACAATAAAGATTTATGATGCTGTCTATGCCTCACTCTTCACTTATGATCGGAACTCGAACATTTTGCAAGCATTTTGTGAGGCATGGTGCCCCAAGACGAACAAGCTTCTTTCATCAGTCGGGGAACTATCTATCTCTCTTTGGAACTTACATATCCTTGGAGGTCTGTCCATTGCGGGTTCTCCGTATGAAGAAATGGTACCTGAGACAAGAGAACTCATCGGTTTGGACGAAAAATAGATAAGATTTATTCCTTGATCTTGCAAGTCTTTATTTGATGCCTTACATCACCTAAAGGAAGGTACGGGTTTTAATCAAAAGGTCACCTTGAGCAAGTGGACAAAAATTTGATATAAAAAAACTTTAATTTATAAACCTGCCCCACTGCGAAAGGAAAATAAGTCCGCACGTCTAACGTCGACATATAATTCTTACGGAGTTATTTCCGAGACAACTAGGTGGTCGAGTGATCAAGAAGCTATATTCTCCAAGCTTAGGGTGAGGTCTGGCAAGAAAGATGAAACATATATAGCAACATTCTTATCGATTTGGCTATGTGCCCTTGTGTTTCCCAAGGCAGAAAATTTAATTCGTCCCGAGACTTTTAAGATGGCAAGCATGATGGCAAGCGGGCGAAACATTAGCCTTGTGGTCCCAGTTTTGGCAAGTATTTATCATGGTTTGAATATGATTTCGTGTTCTTCCCAACTTGATCAGGTCAAAGTTTGTTTTTCCATCCATTATGTTTATGGCTGGCTTGCACATTACTTCAAAACCCATTATACACTTGCTAAGGGTCCGTCCGTCCCTTTGATGGTGGCATACTCAGGAGAGGGAGCTGTGAGGTACTTTGATGAGAAGGATGCAAGAAAACGCATCCACAATGGGGAGGATAATGTTTGGACACCAACAATGTTAACCAATTCCCGTCCTTATTATTATGTGGATAACGATGCCCCTCAAGAGTTGGAGTCAAATTATTTCACGAGATTACGTTTTAATTACCTCCCTTTGAGGTATGGTAACTCATTCATCATCGAGATATATAGTCCACATCGGTTTGGTCGTCAATTTAGATTTTACCAGAACGTCCCCGATTTTTTGGAAATTGATATCCGTAGCGCCTCTCTAGGTGAAGGACTCAGATTTTGGAGGATTTGCACACTTTATCGGTCTATGTCACGTGCGGCTTTTCAAATTTTGCGCGACTTCATCAAAATGTTTGTATCTTGGTGTGGGAAGCCTCGAGATCGCAAGACCTTTTTAGTTGCCAGAATTTTAAATTCAAGAGATTCATTCTCACCAAATGTCTTGGTTCAAGTCTCACTGAGTTTGATACGTCGTGAAGGCTTGCCAAAAAAAACCCTTGAAGGTTTGGATAGCATGATGGCATAACGAATTTTAGGACTTCAACGCAAATGCTTGGCAGCCCCCTATAAGATATTAATCATTTCATTGCAGACACCAATTTACCATAGCGGCTTGCCCCTTTAAATCAATTGGGATCCCAAGTTTAACAGAAAATTGGTATCTCAACTCGATTTTCAAGTGCTGATTGAATGGATTACATTCCATCGTACTTCATTCGAACAACGATTGGGCACTATGTATCTTTTGAACTCATGCGACTGAACTCAGAACGAAACTCTAAGATGCTTACGTACCTCGGTGAAGAGGATCAAGTCATACCGTAGTTCAGAATTGGTGATACTTTTAATTTTTTATTTTCTTATTTTTTATTTTTTTATGTCCTAACATTTGCCTAGGCTGCCTCTTACGAGGTTTCCAACCTAGCAGACTCTTTTCTTTTTATATGTCCTAACTTTTTTCTAGGCCTCCTCTTTCGAGGTTTTCAACCTAGCGGACTTTTTTTTATTTTTTGGGTAGGCCGTACACAGTTTAGACTCATGCGGGCCAAGAGTGTAGGAACATGCAGTTTAGGCTCATGCGTCAAGGAGCGTTGCAACTTCAAGGATAATACTTCTTCAAAAACTTGCCATTGATAGGGCCGATTCTCATGCCATCTGTATCAACTGGCTTGTAAGCCCCACTTGAATAAGCTTCTTGTACAACATACGTCCCATCCCATTTTGACGTGAACTTCCCTACAGGTTTGTGGGAAGTAATTATGGGTCTTCGTACGACAAGGACTTGATCTCCTACTTGAAAGGATTTCGGGAGAACTCTTTTATTGAAGGCGCGAGATAATCGAGCTTGATAACATTCAAGACTCTGTTGAGCTTCCAACCTTTTCTCATCAAGAGCCTCAAACTCTGCTAATCGAAGTCGAGCATTTTCTTCATCAGTGATGCCTTCTTGAATAGCCTTCTTGAATAGCTAATCGTAATGAAGGTATTTGATGCTCGAGTGGCAAGCCGACTTCAACTCCATAAACGAGTGCATAAGGGGTCACTTGTGTTGGTGTGCAGAGAGTTGTCCTATATGCCCACAGAGCTTCCTCCATACGGTCATGCCAATCCTGTTTGGATTTGGAGACGACTTTATTTAACAAGTTGCATAGAGTTTTGTTGAATGCCTCACCCAGACCATTGGCGGCAACATTATACATCGAAGAGTTACGTTGCTTGAAGCCAAAGAGATCACAAATCTTGTTCATCAACCTATTATCGAATGGCTTTCCATTATCTGTTATTATGTAACGAGGAATTCCAAAGCGATAGATTATGTTTACTCGGATGAAACTTGCAACATTTTCCTTCTTTACCTCCTTAAGAGCAACAACTTCAGCCCATTTTGAGAAGTAATCAGTTGCAGCCAAGATGGATAGGTGCCCATCAGAGGACTTTGGAAGTGGTCCAACAACATCCAATCCCCAAGCGTCAAATGACCAGGATGCCATAGTCGGGTGCAACACTTCAGGAGGTTGATGAATAAAATTCGCATGGAATTGACAAGCCTTGCATCTTCGAGCGTAGTCCAAGCAATCTTTTACCATCATTGGCCAATAATATCACATCCTTTTTATATGGAAGTGGAGCTTTAGTCCAGACTGGTGTGACCCACATAACCCAGAATGTGCCTCTTGCAAAGCTTGGAGTGCTTTTTCTTCCCCTAAACATTTCAAGAGTACTCCCTCGAATGAACTTCTGTATAGAGTATATTTGTAGTAAAGGAAGCGAGGTGCACGACGACGGATTTCAGTCCTTTTCCTCGGATTTTCTGGAAGTATCCCATAACATAAGTAGTCGATAATGGGTTGTCGCCATTCTTATTTCTCAACTCCAGACTCATTTGGCGGCGGTACTACCCATTTTTGGAAGACAGTAACTTGCGCTTGATCATGCAGGGTTAACAACGAAGCTAGAGCAACTAAAGTCAGCCTTCTTATTTTCTTTTCTTGGCACATGCTGAATAGTCACATCACCGAGCCGCCCCATTAATTATTTAGCGTAATCATGATATAGGCGTAGTTCAGGCTTCTTGACCTCGCAATTACCTAGAAGTTGATTGACCACTAATTGAGAGTCCCCAAAGACTTGCAATTGTAACCGCTTCATTTCGATAGCCATTTCAAGCCCAAGTATTAGTGCTTGCTATTCAGCAACGTTGTTAGAGCAGAGTTGCGTCAACATAAAAGAGTAGGACAGGACTTCACCTTGAGAAGTGACAAATACTACACCAGCACCAACTCCTCCGCGATGTACAACACCATCAAAGTACATCTTCCATGGAGGCTGAACTTTAATAACCATTGCGTCCTCATCAGGCAGTTCGTCAGTTAGCTCCCAATCATCAGGTATAGGGTGATCTGCCAAGAAGTCTGCTAACGCTTGTCCTTTTATAGCCTTTTGAGGGATGTACACGATTTCAAATTGTTGAAACTGGAGGTACCACCTTGCTAGTCGATCATTAAGGACAGGTTTTGATATCACGAACTTGATGGGATTTGCTCTAGAAACCAAACTAACGACATGAGCTTGAAAGTAGTGCTTCAACTTTTGGATTGAGAAGACTAGCGCCAAACATAAATTTTCAATTGGTGAATAATTCCATTTGGTGTCATCATCCTGCTCAAGTAGTAAAGGGAGTTTTTCTTCCCTTCACTATTTTCTTGGGCCAACAACGCTCCAACAAACCTTTCTTGTGCTGAAATGTATAGTATCAACGACTTTCCAAGTATAGGGGCTGCCAAAACTTGAGGCTTCATCAAGTAGGATTTAATGCTCTCAAAGGTATTGCTACACGCTTGGTCCCATTTGAAAGGGACACCTTTCTTCATAAGGCGACTGAATGGTTGGCACCTCCAGCTCGGTTTGAGATGAATCTCCTAAGGTACGCTAACTTTCCTTGCAGACTTTTCAATTCGTGAATATTTCGAGGCTCAGGAATTTTCAAGATTGCATCTACTTTGGCTTGATCAATTTCAATCCCTCTATATCGGACAATAAAACCAAGGAACTTTTCGGAAGTAACCCCAAAGGCGCATTTCAATGGATTCATCCAAAGTTGGTACCTCCGGAGCAACTCAAACACCATTCTCAAGTCTTTCAAATAGCCGCTCTTCTCTCTTGATTTTACCACCAAGTCAACATAGCATTGGACATTCTTGTGGAGAAAATCATCAAACATATGCTTCATAGCCCTTTGGTAAGTAGCACCAACATTTTTCAAGCCAAAATGCATTACCTTGTAGCAATTGATGCCCGTGGGGGTGCGGAATGCAGTAAGCTCTTCATCTTTTGGTGTCATACGAATTTGGTTATAGTCTGACGAACCATCCATAAACGACTTTGCCTCATACCCAGTAGTAGCATCGATCATCAGTTCTGGAATAAGAAGCGAGAATTCATCTTTGGGACACTCATTGTGTAACGACCTGACCGGTCGTTTTGAGCATTTATGTTCCTTTCAACTATTTGAAGTCTTGAATAACTTCCTACGAGGTATTATAACTTGTGTGAATTGTCGGTTTTGGTTTTAAGGTATTTCAGAGTTAGCTTAGAAGAATAAATTTTCATGTTGGAAACTTTAGTTGAAATAGTTGACCGAATATTGACTTATGTGTAAACGATCCCAAAATTTAATTCTGATGATTACAATAGCTCCGTATGGTAATTTTGGACTTAGGAGCGTGTACAGAAAATTATTTGGAGGCCCATAGTGGAATTAGGCTTGAAATGCCAAAAGTTAAATTTTGGAAAGTTTGACCGGGGGGTTGACTTTTTGATATCGAGGTCGAAATTCAGTTTTGAAAATTTTCATAGCTCCGTTATGTCGTTTATGACTTATGTGAAAAATTTGAGGTCAATCGGATGTGAATTGATAGGTTCCGGAGTCATTTGTAGAAACTAGAAATTTCAAAGTTCATTAGGCTTGAATTGGGGTGTAATTCATGGTTTTAGCGTTATTTGAGGTGATTTGAGGGTTCGACTAAGTCCGTATGATGTTTTAGGACTTGTTGGTATATTTGGTTGAGGTCCCGAGGGGCTCGGGTGAGTTTTCGATGGTTAACGGATCATTTTTGGCCTTAGTGAGATTGCTGATATTTGTTGCTGCATTATTTTGGATTTTCTCTTTCGCGTTCGCGAGTGGGACCTCGCGTCTGCGAAGAGGAATTTCAGGCAAGCAGGATTTACTCATCGTGTTTGCGAGGGGGCCTCACGTTTGCGAAGAGAAGCTGGGTTGTGCATCGCGTTCGCGTATGGGGTATCGCGTTCGCGAAGGGAAACATAGTGGGCATGGGTTTTTGCCTTCGCGTTCGTGAAGGGGAGCTCGCGTTCACGAAGAAGGGTTCTGTAAAGCATCACGTTTGCGAACAGTGTCTCGCATTCGTGAAGAGCAAATGGTGGGAAGCACATTTTGTGCTTCGCAAACGCGAGGGACCTAACGCGTTCACGAAGAAGAGAGGTCTGGACAGAAAGTTTAAGTTTAGAAAATGGACTTCGTCCCATTTTCCATTTTTAACGATTTGGAGCTTGGATGGAGGCGATGTTTGGGAGATTTTCAGAGGAAACAACGGGGTAAGTGTTCTTAACTCAATATTGGTTAAATTACCCAAATCCATGGTTGTTTTTAACATTTAATTGGTGAATTAAGTTGGAAAAATTGTGTAAACCCTCTTGGTTTAATTTGGATATTTGAGGGTCGAGTTGATGTCAGATTTGAGTAAATTTATATGGTTGGACTCGTGATTGAATGGGCGTTAATATTTTGTAACTTTCGTCGGATTCCAAGACGTGGGCCCCACATGTGATTTTTGGGGCGTAATTTCGGATTTTGTGAAAATATTAGTATTTTGATATGGAATTAATTCCTATAAATATTGTGGGCTGAATCAAATTAATTGTGACTAGATTCGAGCCGTCTGGAAGTTGATACACGCAGAGTGGAATTGCTGGAGCATTGCTTAGCTTGCTTGGCATTGGATTTGGCTTGTTCGAGGTAAGTAACTCTTCTAATCTTGGAGTTGAGGGTATGAACCCTGAATATATGTATTTCGTAAATTGTTGGGAGGTGACGCACATGCTAGGTGATGACGTGTGGGCGTGCACTATAGAAATTGTGATATAAGTGTTTTTGTGGAATTTTGTAGTTAAATGATCTTGGCATTTTCCATGGGATTTTATGAGTTAAAGAAATTGAGCTGAAAAGCATATTAAAAATCATGTTGAGGCTATGTGCCAGTATTATTGGGACCCACAAAGGTCATATTGTTGTAAAATATTTATTTTAAATTGAAAATTCATACTCAGTCATATTTATTTTATTGCATATCATATCTCAATCTCTGTTGTTATTTATTGATATATCATATCATCATTTTTGGGATATTCTCATGAAATTGTAAGCCCATGAGAGAGAGACTGGAGAGATTGATGACTGAGGGCGGCCGAGGGCCTGATTGTGAGGATAGTTTTGGGATCGGGCGGCACGCCCCAGTAGGTCATGTTTGTTTTTTATATATATATTATTACTATTATATGGATCGGGGCTGCCCGCCTGCAACAGGCCTTATTGGCTTATTATTGCACGTGAGTTGGCCGTGCGGATCCTTATATTATTATTTCACGTGAGTTAGCCGTGCAGATCATTATATTATTATTGCACGTGAGTTGGCCGTGCGTATCTTTATATTATTATTGCACGTGAGTTGGCCGTGCGGATCTAGATATTTATAGTATGGCACGTGAGTTATTCGTGCAGCACGTGAATTGTCCGTGCTTATAGCGCTTGGGCTATAGGAGCCCCTCATGAGTCTGTACACCACCTATAACACCACGGAAAATTATGAAGTACTTGAGCGCTAGTAAGAAAGTTGATGTACACTAATTATATTATTTTATGTGCAGACAAGGGCTATTATAAGAATGATATCAATTGATCTTGATAATATATGTATTAAGTACACTAAGAATGGTTTATGGTCTAATAAGAGCCCCAAGGCTAAGGCAAGTTGAAAAGTTCATGATAGAATAAAGTTTCAAGTGAGTTCGCACAAGACCTATATTCAAACGATCATACCTATCTTCCTATGAAGAGTTATATGGTGTATTACCTATCACATTAAAGCCCTTTGAGTCTAGTTTCCAACTCTTCAAACCGTTTTTCATTTGGATATTCCTACAAGAAGTTATGACCAAATTACCAAAGGCTGAAAAAATGTGATTCTGCGACCAATTCTGCCATCGCAGAAACATTATGAGATCGCAGAAGTAGTTATGCAACCGCAAAATGGTCGCAGACCTGTCCAGTGAAGCCTAGTTCTAGGCACCGAATTGTGCAACCATTATGCGACCCGCACACCAATTGTGCGGTCCATTGTGCGACCGCTTAGCTGAGTTCGGAGGGTCAAATTTCCTATTTTCATAACCCGACCCCATTTTGATAAATAGGATTTGGGGCTTATTTTGGGGTATTTTTCTGAGGGTTTTAGAGAGAGGTAAGAGCATTTTAGAGAGAGAAGTAGGGAACCTAACATTATAATCATCCAATCTTGCACCAATCTTCAAGAATCAAGGAAGTTAATCATAAGATCTTCATCTAAGAGGTAAGATTCAAATCCTTAATCTTCAATTTTGAGTTTGAGGTAAAGGATTGGTGATTGGGAGTATGATTCTTGGGTGTAAGAGTATTATGTATATATGCTTGTACCAATAAGATTTGTGGAAAGATTGTTGATCTCAAATAAGTAAAGATTGTGTTATGGAGTGAAGAGAATCTTGTAGAAGAACCTTGTAGTTAAATTTGCACACCTAGTGTTTGATAAAATGCTCAAACGAGCTGAGACCATGAGTATCTTCCTAATTATGGTTCAGTTTTGTTATGTCTCAAAATATATTAGAATTGCTAGAATTTCCGGAACGTTGTAGTAATTTAAGAAAAGCTCAAAGCGAGGTATGCTGGCTAAACGTTTTTGATAGAATTGAATTCCATGATATTCTTGTAATTCCCGAGTTATTCTTTATAAATCAATTATTCCAAATAAGCTTTGTGTTGAAAGGTATATATTCAAAATGTATTTCGGATACTCTTATCATATGATGTTATCCTTCGGGAATGTGTTCAAAGCATGAGTTGGGTATAAAGATATTATGACTCCAAGTAGCGTTTCAAGAGAAGGCTATTATGCCAAATTGTGTAAGAAGTCTTAATGTACATAAGACTCTTATTTGCTCATAGGTGTACTAAAAGTCATTATTTGAGATTTTTTGTTGTCGATAATTTATAAAGATGCTTGAAAATGAAAGTAGTGAGTTGGGTATATAAAGTGTAGACACCGTGCAAATAATGAAAGTTATGATTATGGCCAATAGAACCAATCAAATGAAGTGACGTGTGAAATATGATGATGAGTATTGAAAGTAATGAAATGAAAGTATGGAATATAAGATACGGCCACCGTGACCTGAATGAAGAATAATATGTATGGCAAAAAGGGAACCAATAAAATAATGATATTGTATGCAATTGAAAGTACCAATGAAGTGATAGTATGAAGATGAAATGTGGTTGTTCGCCTAAATGAGAATTATGAGGTGTTGTATGTCCCAATGGTTTCAACTATACTTGTATACTTCTGAAATAATGTATGTAAATGACTTCGATGTTAAGCCCTCAAGAATCATGAACTTAGCTAATGACCTCAAGATGTCAAGTGAGTGAATAACGAGATGGAAGGGAGATGTCCTATGCTAAGTGATGATGAACCTTAAGAAAGGAAATTGGGCTTATGTGCCATTGAAATTGACTTATTGATTCACCGTGCCTGTGCTAATGTAATGTGCTATGTTTCTCCGTGATGGGCATGAAAATGAAGTGTTCCAATGATCCGAGAACTTACGACCTTAATGTAATGTTAATCATGTCGCTTTGAGTTTATACATGGTTATATGTATAATAATGTGTTATGAACCCTATGGACAGTCTATGAAACGCATATGTATATCGTGTTATGAAATTCTATAGACGGTCTATGAAAGCATTGGTACATTGTGTTATGAAATCCTGTGGACGGTCTATGAACGCATAGGTACATTATGTTATGAAATCCCGTGGAAGGTCTATGAACACATAGGTACATTGTGTTATGAAATCCTGTGGACGGTCTATGAACACATAGGTACATTGTGTTTTGAAATCCTGTGGACGGTCTATGAACACATAGGTACATTGTGATATGAAACAGTGTGAACGGTCTATGAAACGCACATGTGTATTGTGTAAGTAAACACTGTGAACGGTCTATGAAATGCACATGTATATTGTGTAAGTAATCACTTTGAACGGTCTATGAAACGCACATGTGTATTGTGTAAGTAAACACTGTGAATGGTCTATGAAACGAACAGGTGAATTGTGTAAGTAAACACTATGAACGGTTTATGAAACGCACATGTGAATCGTATGGTATATGTGAATCCTATGAATGGTCTATGAAATGAATAAGGGTAAGATAAGGGAGGGATATGGACGGTTAAGTAAGATGCATTATCAATGCAGATATTATGAGTCATTTTTATTAGCCTTGTTTGTACATGTTTTTTCAATTACTTTATATTATGTGTTCCGCGTATAGATCATATGGCTCAGTTGACCCTAAAAGAAGTTTAGAATGATGCAAGTATAATAAGGCTTGATGTTTCAACGTACTTGATGATTTGGTATTGTTCGAGACTTTCATTAATTTTGTGATTATTCCTCCTTATAATATTAATTGTTCTATTGAGAGGGTGTTTAATTATACATACTAGTACTATTTTATAGTACTAATATCCCTTTTGCCGGGGGATCTGCATCTTTTAATGGATGCAGGTATACTTCTACAGGATGATATGGATCTTTGGTAAGGATCTTCTGTGCATCAGATTATGGTGAGCCTGCTACAATTCCATTGGGCACTCGAGTCTAGTTTGTATTATGTAATTAGGTATCTATTGTCATAGAAACTCCATGTTTACTGTGGGTCATGTACTTAAGTTTTGAGTTTCGTTATGTATTTATGTTCACGGATATTTATGAAGCTATGTACCCATAATGAGTGAAAAATAAATAAATTATGGGCTAGTGAGCCAAATGTATTCAATATGAAAGTCATGATCTAATTATGTTTTGATAAATCATGCATGAGTTATGATAAGAGGTTGATGTAACATAGGCTTGCTCGACTGGGTTCACTCGGTTAAGCGCCGATCGCGCTCCTTGATTTTGGGGCGTGACAAACTTGGTATCAGAGCATGGTTAAGGAGTCCTAAGGTGTCATGGAGCTGTGTCAGTAGAGTCCCTCTTATCAGTGTGTTGCCGGCCACAACGTTATTGTTCCAAGTTAGTCTTAGAGTTCCCTTGTTAATACCAAGGAATGTAGCACATCGTGCTACGAAATGAGAAAGGCATAAGGATTAAAGGAATGACGCACATGACAGTCATAATGAATGAGGAACCCAATTGTCCTCATAATGGACGAAGAAAAAGCCAATGGTATGACCAAAGGTAAGAAAGATCATAAAGTTGGCCTCGAGAGTCATAGTTGTTGATTTCATATATATATATATATATGGTGCAAAGTGGTATTATCTATACGTTGTTTAGGATTGATTTCTGGGATTCGCTGACAGGTGGATAGGCTTAGTTACAGGGAAACTCTGCCGAAATTTTTAAGAATTTGTAAAGATAGCCAAATATTTAAGGGCCCTAAGTAAGTTGAGGTTTTGGATAGAAAGTATGAGATCCACGTAGTCATAAGTGCTTATGTATAACGGTTGGAGGTAAAATGATGGTAACTATATTCTTAGAAGGTACTTGTAAAACATTCGAGGACGAATGTTCTTAAGTGGGGGAGAATGTAATACCCCGGAAAATTATGAAGTACTTGAGCGCGAGTAAGAAAGTTGATGTATGCTAATTATATTATTTTATGTGCAGACAAGGGCTATTATAAGAATTATATCAATTGATCTTGATAATATATATATTAAGTGTACTAAGAATGGTTTATGGTCTAAGAAGAGCCCTAAGGCTAAAGCAAGTTAAAAAGTTCATGATAGAATAAAGTTTCAAGTGAGTTCGCATAAGACCTAAATTCAAATGAGTATACCTCTCTTGATAAGAAGAGTTATATGGTGTATTACCTATCACATTAAATCCCTTTGAGTCTAGTTTCCAACTCTTCAAACCGTTCGTCATTTGGATATTCCTACAAGAAGTTATGACCAAATTACCAAAGGCTAGAAAAATGCGATTCTGCGACCAATTCTGCCATCGCAGAACCATTATGCGATCGCAGAAGTAGTTATGCGACCGCAAAATGGTTGCAGACCTGTCCAGTGAAGCCCAGTTCTGGGCACTAAATTGTGCGACCATTATGCGACCCGCGGTCCATTGTGCGACCGCATAGCTGAGTTCGGAGGGTCAATTTTCCTATTTTCATAACCCGACCCCATTTTGATAAATAGGCTTTGGGGCTTATTTTGGGGTATTTTTCTGAGGGTTTGAGAGAGAGGTAAGGGCATTTTAGAGAGAGAAGTAGGGAACCTAACATTATAATCATCCAATCTTGCACCAATCTTCAAGAATCAAGGAAGTTAATCATAAGATCTTCATCTAAGAGGTAAGATTCAAATCCTTAATCTTCAATTTTGAGTTTGAGGTAAAGGATTGGTGATTGGGAGTATGATTCTTGGGTGTAAGAGTATTATGTATATATGCTTGTACCAATAAGATTTGTGGAAAGATTGTTGATCTCAAATAAGTAAAGATTGTGTTATGGAGTGAAGAGAATCTTGTAGAAGAACCTTGTAGTTAAATTTGCACACCTAGTGTTTGATAAAATGCTCAAACGAGCTGAGACCATGAGTATCTTCCTAATTATGGTTCAGTTTTGTTATGTCTCAAAATATATTAGAATTGCTAGAATTTCCGGAACGTTGTAGTAATTTAAGAAAAGCTCAAAGCGAGGTATGTTGGCTAAACTTCTTTCATAGAATTGAATTCCATGATGCTCTTGTAAGTCCCGAGTTATTCTTTATAAATCAATTATTCCAAATAAGCTTTGTGTTGAAAGGTATATATTCAAAATGTATTTTGGATACTCTTATCATATGATGCTATCCTTCGGGAATGTGTTCAAAGCATGAGTTGGGTATACAAATATTATGACTCTAAGTAGCATTTCAAGTGAAGGCTATTATGCCAAATTGTATAAGAAGTCTCAATGTACATAAGACTCTTATTTGCTCATAGGTGTACTAAAAGTTGTGATTTGAGATTCTTTGTTGTCGATAATTTATAAAGATGGTTGAAAGTAAAAGTAGTGAGTTGGGGATATAAAGTGTAGACACCGTGCAAATAATGAAAGTTATGATTGTGGCCAATAGAGCCATTGAAATAAAATGATGTGTGAAATATGATGATGAGTATTGAAAGTAATAAAATGAAAGTATAAAATATAAGATACGACCACTGTTCCATGAATGAAGAATAATATGTATGGCAAAAAGGGAACCAATAAAATAATGATGTTGTATGTAATTGAAAGTACCAATGAAGTGATAGTATGAAGATGAAATGTGGTTGTTCGCCTAAATGAGAATTATGAGGTGTTGTATGTCCCAATGGTTTCAACTATAGTTGTATGCTTCTGAAATAATGTATGTAAATGACTTCGATGTTAAGCCCTCAATCATGAACCTAGCTAATGACCTCAAGATATCAAGTGAGTGAATAACGAAATGGAAAACATATGTCCTATGCTAAATGATGATGAACCTTAAGAAATGAAATTGGGCTTATGTGCCATTGAAATTGACTTATTGATTCACCATGTATGTGCTAATGTAATGTGCTATGTTTCTCCATGATGGGCATGAAATGAAGTGTTCCAATGATCCGGAAACTTACGACCTTAATGTAATGTTAATCATGTCGCTTTGAGTTTATACATGGTTATATGTATCATGATATGTTATGAACCCTTTGGACGGTCTATGAAACGCATAGGTATATCGTGTTATGAAATCCTATGGACGGTCTATGAAACGCATAGGTACATCGTATTATGAAATCCTGTGGACGGTCTATAAACGCATAGGTACATTGTGTTATGAAATCCTGTGGAAGGTCTATGAACGCATAGGTACATTGTGTTATGAAATCCTGTGGACGGTCTATGAACGCATAGGTACATTGTGTTATGAAATCCTGTGGACGGTCTATGAACGCATAGGTACATTGTGATATGAAACACTGTGAACGGTCTATGAAACGCACATGTGTATTGTGTAAGTAAACACTGTGAATGGTCTATGAAACACACATGTGTATTGTGTAAGTAAACACTGTGAACGGTCTATGAAACGCACAAGTGTATTGTGTAAGTAAACACTGTGTATTGAGATGAGAGGTAGAGGTTGTCCCACTAGGCATGCCAGAATTTGTAGACAATAAATTTGCGTCAAGAAAATAATCGAGACCGAAAAATATCGCAACAATCGTAGTATTTGATTTCAAATAATTTGAGTGTACAATCTCTATGAATCCTCTGATTCTTCTTTCCAATAGTAAATAAATTCAAGGGTCTTTGAGCTTGATCTTGAATCTATATTTGTTTCCACGAACGATGATCTTGAATTCAACTAGCACGAACTTTGATTTGAACTCGTACTCTTTGAATTTGTTCTTCGTTTTTGAGCTTGAACTTGATTTCTTAAACTTGAACTTGATTGCTTGAAGCTTGAAACTTGTAGAGAAATTTGCGGCGTTTGATCCACGAGCTCTTTCTTGCTTCTTGTTATAACTTCTAGTGTCTTTTCTAGGTTATGAAGACCCCTATTTATAGTTGTGTGATGGAAGAGTTATGATAAGAACAAACTCTTTCTGACCAATCAAATTGAAGTGTGACAAGGTCACATTTGATTGGCTAGAACATGTCTCTTGCACACATGGCGCGATTTCATTGGCCATTTAATTTGGCTTGGCATGCCTTGTCATTTTGACGCGTGTCATGATCCCATTGGCTATTTTGTTTGACTTGGCGCGCCACATCATTTGACGCGTGGCGCCAAACTGGACCTCTAGAAAGATGAAAACTTAGGTTTAATGAAGTGGGCTCATCACTTTAGCCCAATGGATTAAGACTTATTTATTTAATCTATATATATTGGACTTATATAATTAATTCAATTATATTAGCCCATAATATTTATTTGGACCAATATATCTTGAATTTAAAATATAGTCCACATTATTTTATTGATTTAATTTTAATAAAATTTATATGCCTACAGGACTTACATAAAAGATTTTTTAAGCTTTTCAACTTATTCTCTTTAGCGAAAAATTATTCGTTAAATTGATTGTCAATATAATTAATTAATAAGAGATTTACATATAAATTTTAGGGTACCATTGGAAATTTAAGAGTTTAAGTTTTATGTGCTGATAGTGTAATAAAATATTTATGTAGTCACATAACTTAAAAGAAAATTATATATAACTCTATTTATTAAATAATACTCCAGGTAAACAGTTAAAATAGATTAAATTACACTCATGATGTAAAAACTTTATTACACTATTATTGCATGTAATATAAATCAAAAAATCAAAAATTAAAGTATGATTTCAGATTTAGAAATCAACGTGCAAGGCTCATGGTGTGAGTTTAATGAGGACCCATGAATATCGTTGTAAAAGTTAATGTTCGAGTAATTTTCCTTCATATACCTTTATTTTCATTTTTTTTATTTTGTTCTTTAAGAGTTTTCATTTCCTTTGCTTTATATTATGTAATGCTTTTTAATAAGCTATACAGATAGGAAAGGTTAATGGCTTTAAATTAATTTTGTTATTGAGAAGGCTATGTAAAATTTTGTTAGAAAGATAACAACCAAGAACTTTGTTGTATGTGAAATTTTAAATGGGTCCCACCATGATAATGACTATTTCAAAATTGATGCAGAGCAATTTACCAAAGAGGGCTCAGAGTACGAGAGGAGGATAGGAGAAATGAAAGGAGACTTTTTTTTTTTTAAATTACTCTTTTTGTGGAAAAAGTAAAAGCAGATCAGCATTTATAGTAACCCTGGCATCAGTTATCATGTTTCTCACATTCAAATGGTATGCCTGTGGTGTCTAAGTTTTTCGATAAGTGTTTGTGGTGCTTTTATCAAGTAACTCAAACACAGTTTTGTACAGATAAATGCTCACTGTAAAAAAAAATCAAAAAAGCTAACCAGTCAATTAAACATTGTTGGATCCATAAATTTCAAGAATCGAACCGTTACATCAATACATCTTTAGCAATGATATCTACATGGGACAATTTTCCGCAGGTATTACATTTAAGAAAAAACATTAATCGGATCCTCACCATTAGTAGCAACAGAAAAAATAATCTTCATACAGTTCAGCTTATTCAATTATTTTCACCTTTAATTCTCCTCTTTTTACTCTTGTTCTTATTACTCTGCTCTGCTGAACCAACATGGTCTAATATGTCAACTTCTTCTTTTTCTTTTCTTTTTCTGTTTTTTTAGAATGACTTTGCTTATGCACAACTACAAAGTACCCATCAATTGTTTTTTTCAAGATATGAAAATTAGCACATAAATTTTGATATGTGGAATAAACCTTTTTAGATCCATAATCATTTGAATTTGGATCATATCTCATTAAATATAATTCAAACTGTGATATCAATAAAGCTTTTGCAATGATATCCAAAAGGAACAATTTTCCTACATAAAAAAGCATTACTCTATTCCACATCAATAGTAGCAACACCAACACCAACAAAGTTTTCATACAATTCAGCTAACTCATTTAATTTTCACCTTCAACTCTCTTCTTTTTACTCTTTTTCTTATTACTCTGCTTTGCTGAACCAGCATTTTCATCCTCGCTATCCACGCTCTTCCTCTTCTTCCTTTCCTCCTCCTCCCTAACCCTCAAATCTTCTTCCACTTTCCCCACCACCTCGCCCTCATTGTCACCAACTTTTTTTTTTGTCCTTACTTATATAACGATCCGATCGGTCATTATGCTTTCTAGATCTATGTTCTCCTAAAAATGACTCCCCGTATATGTTTTTACTATTTTATGACTTGCGAGATGGTTAGTTCGAGTTTAGAAGGGTTTGGGTTGAAATCAGAACACTTAGTTCCTTAATATTTGCTTAAAAGGGTTAAGTATGACTTGGATCAATATTTATAGTAAACGATCCCGGAACTGGGATTTGAAGGATCCATTAGGTTCGTATGATGATTTTTGGACATGGGCGTGTGTTCGGATCGGATTTTGGATGACCCGAGAGCGTTTCAACGCCTAAAGTTGGAAGTTGGATCATTGAAAGTTTTAAAGTTCTTTAAATTTGATTTGAAGTAGGTTTTGGTGTTATCGAGGTCCGTTTGGAATTCCAAGCCTAGGAATAGCTCCGTATGTTCATTTAAGACTTGTACGTAAAATTTGGTGTCATTCCGAGTAGCTTAAGTATGATTCGACGCATTTGGAGCGAGTTGGAAGAACTTGAAGTTCATAAGTTGATTTGATTTGGTTTGGAGTGTGATTCTTAATTTTGATGTTGTTTTACGGGTTCTAAGGGTTCGAGCGAGCCCGTCTTATATTTACGAACTTGTTGGTATATTTGGACGAGGCCTCGGGGGCCTCGGGTGCTACTCGAGCGATGTACGAATCGAGTTTAGGCTTGAAAGAGCTGCTGGTGCATCAGATCTGGTGTGCCCGCACCTGCGAGCTTTTTGGCCGCAGAAGAGTGGTCAGTGGCTCGCAGAAGCGGGAGTTTGTCCACAGAAGTAGAGTCAGATAGCATGGGCTAGGACCACACCTGCGATGGATTGTCCGCAGATACGGCCCATGGTCCGCATAAGCGAAAATGCTAGAGGCAGTAAGGTCCATTTAATACGGGACTTAGGCCATTTCTAGCTCATTTATTTCACTTCTTGGGCGATTTTGGAGCTTATCAGAGAGGGATTTACATCTAGCTATTGAAGGTAAGTAATTCCTACACAATGTAAGTTAAATACATTGATTATGGGTAGATTTTAACATGCAAAATTATGAAAATTATGGGTTTAGTTGAAAAATCTAGGTTTATGATAAAAATGGGATTTGCCCACGAAAATGGTTATGGAATTGGGTGAAAATTATATATTTGAGTTCGTGAGGTTATGGGTAACAATTATCTTCAAACAAATTCGGAATCCGGGCAAGTAGGCCCAGGAGTAAATTTTAGGAATCTTCTGATTTGGATTGGGTAATTACTCTAATAGTTAAATTATGAACTTTTGAACATGTATTGACTAATTTATATAATATTTGGCTAGTTTTGGATTGTTCGGCACGAAGTTGAGGCTTTAGAACAAATTTGTGGGCCGAAAAGCGAGCTTTAAGACAAGGTAAGTCTCTTGTCTAACCTTGCAAGAGGGAAACTCATCCCCTTAGGTGTATATTGTTGTGAGTTTTGTGTGGGAATCTACGTATGCACTGGGTGATGAGAGTCCGTGCGTAGCTATATTTCATGAGATGTCCGGACAGTCTTAGATTTACATCATGCTTTGATTGTACTGTCATATTTGTTATTAATATTATTTATCTTGAATAGGACTCAGACTAGAGACTTTAAAGTTGAAAAACTTCCAATTTAGAATTCTTTTTTTGGGGAAGAATTGACGAATATTTAATATCCCTGAGAAATCCATGTCCTCTCGCATCGCAAATACTTCAGCGAGCGAGGTAAACTTCTTTATTCTTATCAAAATTGACGAATGCAAAACACACACTAAAATATGCTCGCTAGTCGAATATAGTATAATATAATATCGTATCCACATGGATTGGAGTTAAATAGTATTATCATACTTTGTAGCTAGATTGCTATCCAAGATAATCAACAATTTAGAATTATGTGATTAAAAACTAAAATTAACTAAGAATCTAAAGCTAGTTGATGAATGACAATCAAAACAAAAGTAAGCAAAGAAGATATCAATGGGAGAAAATAGGGATTGATTGGATAAGTGCAAGATAAATGTCTGGGATTTAACTCTAGTTAATTCACTTCTAATGTTCAAGTGCCTCTCTCGAACTCACTCAATTATTATTTCAAATATTTAGTAGAAACTCCTCTCTCGATTAAGTCTCAACCTCACAATATGAACCAATGTAAGCTCGGTGAAGATATGCACGACATCGTAGTGGATTAGTCTTTAGGAGAACCTCTCTCGATTATCCTCCTAACTAGGTTTAATCAATGCTTCAACTAGCCTCTTTCTATTACTAAGAAGAATTAATGAATTCAACCAAACAGATAATGCAAAGATATCACAAGTTATGCCTTTCGCGATTACATGAACATGTGAATATAGATGCAACTATATAAAATATCCAAAATGATTCAATACGTAAAAAAAAACTAGAGTTATAATCCACAAATAAATATCAAAACATCAAATCCATCAAACTCTAAAGGGAACTACTCCATGGATATGGAGTAATTCATCACCAATATGTTTAAAGTAAATAAAAACACAAAACGATCCAAACTCTTGTCTTGAATAAGGATTGAATGGTGAATTACTTGTGCTTTTGCTTCTCCACCTCCTCCTTAACCTACTTAGGTATTAGATATGTCAAAAGTTCTAAACATAACTTTTTACATATATTTATACCAAGTAGGGTCTGACCCAAATGAAACCACCTTTTCCCACGCGAATTAGGACAATTACTCTATAAATTTTGTACAGGCGCGCCCCATGGGGCGAAGCGCCAGGCGGGGCGGCAGTGGGAAACTTCAGAGAGCTCAACAATTCACAGGCATCCGGATTTGTACTAGCGCATTGCACAGTGTGTCGCATTAGTGCAAATTTCTCAGAGTACAAATTTTGCTTCGATTTTGACATCCAGACTTGGTCCTCGACGCCCGAACACGATCCCGACTTAATCCCTTGGGCTTTTACTCAGACTTCAAAGCTCGAAATAGTTCAAATTCATTATGTAATATCTACATAGCTTTGAATCCTCCTACAAGGCTTAAAATACATAATTAGTGCAGAACACTAGCGATTAAAGCTCAAACTCAATTAAAGTGCAGTATATTAGAGTGCAATAAGAGACTAAAATACGAGATTATAGCCTACCATCACTGGGAGCGGGTCGTTCCTCTCGGCAGTGTAACATATGCATCTATTACTTGGTTAGAGATATTGGTTAGAGATTTTGAAATTTATTATCTGTTAATGGGTCATTTACTTACTGCTTGAAATTCTGTTATTGTTATTGTTTCCATGACTTATACCTGTTTAGAATTTTCTGTATTTTATTATTTGCCCATAGTAAGTGTCGATGTCGACCCCTCGTCACTACTTCTTCGAGGTTAGACTGGATACTTACTAGGTACATTTTATTTATGTACTCACGCCACGCTTGTGCACTAATCATATAGGATCTGAGGCAGGTGCACCTGGCAGTTATCCCCGTGCGCACCCCTGATACTTCGAGACCGAGTGGTGAGCTGCCTTCCGAGTCTGTTCTGCAACACCTAGAGTTTCTCTTTGGAATTTATTTTGTGTCTACTCTAGTTCATACAATAGTATAATATTTTGTATATTCTACTAATAGCTGATACACTTGTGACACCAGGTTTTTGAAAATATGCTAGTAGACATTCTATGGTTTTGAGTATTTATTTCACCACACTTTTCCTAATATTTATTTATGCTTTATTTTATTAAATCTTTCACCTCTCACTTTTTTAATAAATAAAAATCAACTATTTTGAAGTTGTTAAAAAGAGTAAATACATGTCTAGTTTACGTCGGCTTGCCTAGCGGCAACGCTGGGCGTCATCACGACATATAGGTAAATTTAGGTCGTGACAACATGGTATCCGAGCACTAGGTTCACGTAGGTCTCACAAGTTATGAGTAGGCCTAATAGTCTTGCGGATCGGTGTGAAGACGTCCGCACTTATCTTCGAGAGGCTATAGGGTGTTAGGAAACTACTCTTTCTTTATCTTATATCGTGCAGTTGATGTTGTACTAAGTATCTTTCTCTTATTGTCTCGCATATGGTGAGAACGCGCGCGACAGATGTACTCGATCATGGAGGAGCTGCTCCCCCAGTTTCTAGGGGTCGAGGCAGAGGCCGAAGTAGGGCTCCAACCCATGGTAGAGGACGTCCCAGATTTTCCCCAGTTGTGCCACCAGTGAATCCAGTAGAGGATCCTATTATTGAGGAGCAGAGGGAGGTGCTTGCAGCAGAGCCAACCTTGGTAGATTTCATGTCCGCACCGGGATTCCAGGAGGTCATGGGTTGTATGCTGCGGTTCATGGATTTATGACTCAGGCTGGTTTATTTTCAGTGGACCCAGCCACATCTCAGGAGGGAGGGTGAGCACAGACTCCTACTGCTTAGGCTCCAGGGAATGCAGTTTCCGTATATTAGACCCCGGGTGCACTACCCGTGGGTGGAGTTCAGCCAAATGCAGCAGTTATACCTGAGCCCAAACCAGTTGCGACCGGCGAGCCGCATAAGCTATTGGATAGATGGACCAGGCTACATCCTCCTGTCTTTGGAGGCGAACGACATGAGGACCCCTATGACTTTATTGATCGGTGTAGGGATAGACTGCACAACATGAGGATATTGGATTCCCATGGGGTGGACTTTATCACCTTTCAGCTGGAGGGCAGGGCCCGTAGATGGTGGAATTATTTTCTTCTCGGCAGACCTGCAGGTTCTCCTCCCATGACTTGGGGCTAGTTCACATCTTCCCGGGCAGAGATATTCCACCCTCTCAGAGGGAGGAGTTGCGATTTTAGTTCGAGCAACTTCAGTAGGGCCAGATGTCGGTGACCGATTGTGAGGCGAGATTCTCTGAGTTGTCTAGCAATGCACTTATGATACTTCCAACCGATGCAAAGAAAGTGTGGAGGTTTGTTGCGGGGTTTCACCCTAGTATCCAGGACACCATGGCACGGGAGGTTGAGATAGGGTCTTCTTACGAGCTAGTTGTAGAGATAGCTCGGAGGATCGAGGGTGTTCATCAGAGTAACGGAGAGTAGATGCCGCAGGACAAGCGGTTCCATTATTTTGGAGGGTTCAGTGGTACTCCATCAAGGGGAAGAGGTCAGTTTGGCAGAGGTCGGCCTAGAAGGCCTGCATATCCAGCACCACCGCCTCCTCGGGGGTGCTCCAGTGCGACCCTATTTCAGCATCATGCCAGAGAGTTTCTACCGCCCACTAGCTATTTAGGGTTCCTCTAATGGTTATTCAGACCAGCAGGGTTAGACTTCAGGTATGCAGTCCACTATTCTGAGGGTTTTTTTACGAGAGTGGGGATATTAGCCACATAAAGAGGTTTTGTCCTAGACTTCGGGGCAAGGCAGTCCACTCTAGTAGGTTCTGTTATTGTGGATCAGATCTATCGATCCTACATTATTATGTTCTGTGGTTATGAGACCAGAGCGGATCTTCTGTTGCTTGATATGACTGAATTTGAGGTCATCCTAGGCATGGATTGGTTGTCTCCATATCACGCCATCCTTGATTTCCATGCCAAGACTGTTACCTTGGCGATGCTAGAGTTTCCTAGATTGGAGTGGAAGGGTTCGTCTCTTAGTGCATCTAGTCGGGTTATCTCTTTTCTGAAGGCTCGACACATGGTCGAGAATGATTGTTTGGCTTATCTAGCTTATGTTCGGGATACTACCGCAGAGACTCCATCGATTGATTCAATGCTCGTAGTTTGGGAGTTCTTCGATGTGTTTCCTTTTGATCTTCCAAGCATGCCGCCAGATCGTGATATCAATTTTTGCATTGATTTGGCTCCAGATACCCAGCCTATCTCTATTCCTCCATACCGTATGGCTTCGAGGGAGTTGAATGAGTTGAAAGAACAACTTGAGGAGTTGCTAGCAAAGGGGTTCGTCAGACTGAGTGTGTCGCCTTGGGGTGCACCAGTGTTATTTGTAAAGAAAAAAGATGGGACTATGCGGATGTGCATTGATTACCGCCGGTTGAACAAAGTTATCATTAAGAACAAGTACCTGTTGTCGCGTATTGATGACTTATTTAACCAGTTGCAGGGTTCCAGGGTGTTCTCTAAGATTGACTTGAGATCGGGATACCATTAGTTGAAGATTCGTGATTCGGATATTCCGAAGACTGCTTTCTGGACTAGATATGGCCATTATGAGTTTCTAGTGATGTCGTTTAGTTGGACTAATGCCCTAGCGACGTTTATGGATTTGATGAACTAGTGTTCAAGCATTATGTTGATTCGTTTGTCGTTGTCTTCATTGATAACATTTTGATCTACTCGCGTAGCATGGAGGAGTACGAGCAATATTTGAGAGTGGTGCTTCAGACTTTGAAGGAACAAAAGCTATATGCTAAGTTTTCTAAGTGTGAGTTTTGGTTAGATTCTGTTGCATTCTTAGGGCATGTTGTATCAGGCGAGGGTATTAAGGTATATCCCAAGAAGATCGAGGCAGTTTAGAGTTGGCCTCGTCCTACCACTGTGACCGAGATCAAGAGCTTCTTGGGGTTAGCAGGTTATTATCGTCGGTTTTTTGAGGGCTTCTCATCTATTGCAACACCTTTGACTAGATTGACCCAGAAGGGTGCTCTGTTATGAAGGTTTGACGATGGTGAGGCAATCTTTTAGAAGCTCAAGACCGCCTTGGCTTCAGCACCAGTGCTAGTATTGGCTTCCTGTTCAGGGATGTATACTGTTTATTGTGATACTTCATGTGTTGGCCTAGGTTGTCTATTGATGTGGGAGGGGCTAGTTATTTCATATGCTTCACGTCAGTTGAAGCCCCAAGAGAAGAATTACCCAGTGCATGATTTGGAGTTGACAGCGATTGTTCATACTCTTAAGATTTGGAGGCATTATCTTTATGGGGTGTCCTGCGAGTTTTACACCGATCATCATAGCTTGCAACATTTGTTCAAGAAGAGGGATCTCAATTTGAGGCAGCAAGTGGCTTGAGTTATTGAAAGATTATGATATTACCATCCTTTATCATCCGGACAAGGCGAATGTGGTTGCGGATGCCTTGAGCAGAAAGGCGGAGAGTATGGGTAGTTTGGCATTCATTTCAGCATAGGAGAGGCTATTAGCTTTGGACATTCATTCTTTGACTAACTGACTTTTGAGGTTGGATATTTTAGAGCCCAGCCAAGGTCTTGCATGCGTCGTCGCCCAGTCTTCACTATTCAAGCAGATCAAAGTTCCCCAGTACGACAAAATGCACCTGTTAGTTCTCAAAGAGATGGTAATACAAGGTGGTGCCAAGGAGGTTACTATCACTTAGGATGGTGTTCTGCAACTCCAGGGTCGTCTATGTGTCCCCCTGGTGTTAATGGGTTGAGGGAAAAGATTCTAGAGGAGGCACATAGTTCTCGGTATTCATCCAGGTGCTACGAAGATGTATGGAGACCTGAGTACGCATTATTTGTGGCGGCGGATGAAGAAGGACATGGTTGAGTATGTAGCAAGGTGTCTAAATTGCCAGTAGGTTAAATATGAACATCAGAGGACAAATGGCCTACTCCAGCAGATGGTTATACCTGAGTAGAAATGGGAGCGCATTACTATGGACTTTGTAGTTGGTTTGCCGCAGATCATGAGGAAGTTTGATGTAGTTTGGGTCATTGCCGACAGATTGACCAAGTCGGCACACTTCATTCCGGTTGTGACCACGTATTCTTCAGAGAGGTTAGCCCAAATTTACATTTAGGAGATTGTTCGGTTACATGGTGTGTCTGTTTCCATCATATCAGATAGAGGCCCTCAGTTTACTTCGCATTTCTGGAGGGAAGTACAGAGTGAGTTGGGGAACCAGGTAGATCTCGGCACAACCTTTCATCTACAGAACGACGAGCAGTCGGAGCGGACGGTTCAAATCTTGGAGAATATGCTCAGAGCATGTGTGATTGACTTCAGAGGGCAGTGGGATCGATTCTTGCCTTTGGCCGATTTTTCTTACAATAATAGTTATTAGTCCAGCATCAAGATGGATCCATTTGAGGCTTTATACAGTCGGCGATGTCGTTCACCCATCGGATGGTTTGAGCCCGGCAAGGCTAAGTTATATGGTGCTGATTTGGTGAAGGATGCCTTGAAAAAGGTAAAGTTGATTGAGGAGCGACTTCACACAGCACAGTCCAGACAGAAGAGTTACGCGGATCAGAAAGCTCGTGAATTATCATTTATAGTGGGGGAGAAGGTTCTCTTGAAAGTCTCATCGATGAAGAGAATCATGAGGTTCGGGAAGAAGGTCAAGTTGAGTCCAAGGTTTATAGGTCCATTTTAGGTGTTGAGGCAAGTTGGGGAGGTTGATTATAAGATTGCTTTGCCTCCCAGTCTATCGAGAGTTCATCCAATTTTCCACGTGTCTATGCTTCGGAAGTATCATGTCGACAGGTCGCATGTGTTACACTACAACACAGTTCATCTAGATGAGGGTCTGGGTTATGAAGAGGAGCCAATTTCCATTGTTCACATGAAGGTTTGCCAGTTGAGGTCCAAGAAGATTTATGTGGTAAAGGTTCAGTGGAGGGGTTAACCAGTTCAGGAAGCGACTTGGGAGACCGAGGAGGATATGCGGAGCAGATATCCACACTTATTCGGCACTCCAGGTACGATTCTAGACCCGTTCGAGGACGAATGTTTGTTTAAGAGGTGGAGAATGTAACGACCCGACCGGTCATTTTTCTTTCTTGATCCCCGTTCCCCTAAATAAGACTCTCCGTATGTGATTTTACTATTTTATGACTTGCAGGGATGGTTAGTTTGAGTTTGGAAGGGTTCGGGTTGAAATCAGAATACTTAGTTCCTTAATATTGGCTTAAAAGGGTTAAGTTTGACTTGGGTCAATATTTGTAGTAAACGACCCGGAACAGGGATTTGAAGGTCCTAATAGGGTTTTAAGATGATTTTGGACTTCGGCGTGTGTTCGGATCGGGTTTTGGATGACATGGGAGCGTTTCGACGCCTAAAGTTGAAAGTTGGCTCATTCAAGGTTTTAAAGTTCTTTAAATTTGGTTTGACGTAGGTTTTGGTTTTATCAAGGTTTGTTTGGAATTGAGAGCCTAGGAATAGCTTTGTATGGTTATTTAAGACTTGCACGCAAAATTTGGTGTCATTTAGAGTAGTTTAAGTATGATTCGGCACATTTGGAGCGAGTTGGAAGAACTTGAAGTCGATTTGATTTGGTTTGGATTGTGATTCTTAATTTTGATGTTGTTTTACGCATTCTGAGGCTTCGAGCGAGTCTGTCTTATGTTTACAAACTTGTTGGTATGTTTGGACGAGGCCTTGGGTACTACTAGGGCGATGTACGGATCAAGTTTAGGCTTGAAAGAGCTGCTAGTGCACCAGATCTATTGTGCCCGCACCTGCGTGCTATTTGGCCGCAGGTGCGAGCTCTTGGCCGCAAAATCTGTTTTGGGCGAGTGGTCAGTGGCCCGCAGAGGAGGGAGCCCATCCGCAGAAGCGGATTCAGTCTGCCTGGGCTAGGACCACACCTGCGATGGATTGTCCGCAGGTGCAGCGCCACAGATGCGGCCCATGGTCCGCAGAAGCGAAAATGCTAGAGGTAGTGAGGTCCATTTAATACGGTACTTAGGCCATTTTCGGATCATTTATTTCACTTCTTGGATGATTTTGGAGCTTCTTAGAGAGGGATTTCTACCTAGCTATTGAAGGTAAGTAATTCCTACACAATGTAAGTTAAATACATAGATTTTGGGTAGATTTTAACATGTAAAATTGTAAAAATTATGGGTTTAGTTAAAAAAATTAGATTTTTGATAAAAATGGGATTTACTCACAAAAATGGTTATGGAATGGGGGTGAAAACTATATATTTGAGTTTGTGAGTTTATGGGTAATAATTATCTTCGAAAAATTTCGGAATCCGGGTATGTGGGCCGGGGGTGAATTTTAGGAAGATTTCGATTTGGGTTGGGTAATTACTCTAATAGTTAAATTATGAACTTTTGAATATGTATTGACTAATTTATATAATATTTGGCTAGTTTCAGATTGCTCGGCACTGAGTTGAGGCTTTAGAATGAATTTGTGGGCCGGAAAGCGAGCTTTAAGACAAGGTAAGTCTATTGCTTAATCTTGTAAGAAGGAACTCATCCCCTTAGGTGTATATTGTTGTGAATTATTTGTGTGGGAAGATACGTACTCACTAGGTGACGAGAGTCCGTGCATAGCTATATTTCATGAGATGTCCGGGTAGTCTTAGATTTATATCATTCTTTGATTGTACTGTCATATTTGTTATGTATATTAATTATCTTGAATAAGACTGAGCCTAGAGACTTTAAAGTTGAAAAACTTCCAATTTAGAATTCTTATTTTGGGGAAGAATTTATAAATATTTAATATCTCTGAGAAATCCATGTCCTCTAGCGTTGCAAGTACTTCCGCGAGCGAGGTAAACTTCTCTATTCTCATGGGAGCGGGTCATTCGCCTCGACAGTGTAACAAATGCATCTATGGTTCGTGTCGTTTGACCCTCGGTAATGCATACAATATATATATATATATATATATATATATATGATCGGGCCGTAAAACCTCGACATAAATCGTGCGTAATATTACCCGGAGCCTGATTTTACTTGATATTACTTTATAGCTCGAGAGGTTGTAAATTTATTAAATGACAGAAATTGATTTGGGGTTAAAGATATTGGTTAGAGATTTTGAAATTTATTATCAGTTAATGGGTCATTTACTTACTACTTGACATTGTGTTATTGTTATTGTTTCCATAGCTCATACCTGTTTAGAGTTCTTGTATTTTATTGTTGGCCCATATTAAGTATCGATGTCGACCCCTTGTCACTACTTCTTCGAGGTTAGACTGGATACTTACTAGGTACATTTTGTTTATGTACTCATGCTACAATTCTGCACTAATCGTGTAGGATCTGAGGCAGGTACACCTGGCAGTTATCCCGACGCGCACCCCTGATACTTCGAGACCGAGTGGTGAGTTACCTTCCGAGTCCGTTCTGCAACACCCGGAGTCTCTCTTTTGAATTATTTTTTGTCTACTCTATTTCATACAGTAGTATAGTATTTTGTATATTCTGCTAGTAGCTCATACACTTGTGATACCGGATCTTTAAAAATATGCTAGTAGACATTCTATGATTTTGAGTATTTATTCCACCACACTTGTCCTAATATTTATTTATGCTTTATTTTATTAAATCTTTCAACTCTCACTTGATTAATAAATAAAAATCAACTATTTTAAAGTCATTAAAAAGAGTAAATACATGTCTAACTCATGTTGGCTTGCCTAGTGGCAACGCTGGGCGCCATCACGGCCTATAGGTAAAATTAGTTGGTGACAACTTATCATACCATATTCCTTAACTTCCTCGAACTACAATTCCCTCTTCATAGAGCTATCCATTTTAACAAACTCCAGCACAATTTTTTTGGATTTTGCAGTCTCTCCTTCACTTATATCGAGCCGTTGCTCGGTCTTGGTCAATTTCTGATCCTTATCAAACTTCTTGTTTTTTTATCAAGACTGTTACTTTTGTTTTTTGCTTTTTTGTGACCTATTTGGGAAATAATCATTCTTAACTACATCTTCAGCCTTTATACCAACTTCCCTAATTTTCTTCCTTCTTTCGGAAATTTTCTCAACTTTGATAGAAAGCTCATTTTTTACACTATTTGGTCTGAGTTTCTCATGAAGCCGAATAAGTTGGTTGAATGAATCCGCAACACGTTGGATATATATGAAGACAAAATGTGAAGCTCCATATTCTGATGCAGCAAATTTGGAGAGCGATTTTGCCGCTGGAGAAAGAGAGATTGGGGTTGTGGATGTTAATTTTCCTAATATTGTCTTCATTAGGTTTGAGATTTTGATTCAATTTTGTTGCTATGTTGGTGTTGTCTACTTATGTTGAGGCTTACAGAGAGCTAGGATTTTTGAGGGTTTTATGATTTTGACTTTTTGAGTTTCAAATTATATTCGACCCAATACCTTTGTTTATAGGTCAAAATTATGGGAAAATGACTAATTCTTAATTTGGAAAAGGGCCATATATGTCCCTCTACTATATAAAATAGGTCATATATGTCCCCCCATTACACTATTCAATTAAAAAGGTCCCTACTGTTTGTGCCCAGAAATTAAAATATCCCCTTGCCATGTACTCCTAAATTTAAAATAAAAATATTCACGTGTTTGTCTTTTATTGGATGAATTAAACCCACCCCTTAGTTTTTAATTGACCCACCGACCCAACTCATTTTATCCGAACCACCCAATCTTAGTTAAAAAAGAGCCCAAACACATCGGTCTCTCATTCCTTTCATTCAACCAACGAGACCAAATTAGGGTTCTTTACGAAAGAGTCCAAGAGGAAAAGGGCTACTCCAATTTCTTTCATTATCAGTTATTTGATCTTATTACGCTATAAATATTGTCCAAAAAGGTGGTTTGACATGTCAAAAAATAGTTCTTCATCCAAAAGGAAGTGCCACTGTGGGGAATTTGCTAACCAGAAGTAAGTGGTTATTATTAAATTTTGTCATGTTTGAAATTTTTTATAATTTAACGAATTATTTTCTTTTGATTTGTTTGAATTGTATTTTGGTGTTACATGATGCTTCATGTGGTTATTGGGAATCCGATAGAGAGCTCGTTGTAATCAACAATTTTTAAGTCTCAGTTGGATGCGGGAAATGTTAAAATCAATACTTTGAAGTCGTCGTTGGACAATGTTAAAATTGAAAGGGATAAATTTAAGAAAAAAATGGTCGCCGTGAAGGCAAGAAACCATGTTTAAGTGACTAAATTAGAAGAAAAAATCCCCAAGATGAAGATTTTTATTGTCATTTTATGTACCCTTTTTTTGAAATTTCAGCTGCTAGGGTAATGAATTGAAGTTGATTATGATACTTGATGTATTGGTAGGGAATGTTACCTCTTTTTTTGATGTTTTGTAAGTCCAAAAATTATATATGCTCATATATCAGATGAGTTTACTTTTGTTTAGACTACTTCAAATCTTGTAACCTTGATGTTTTACGTTGATATTTAAGTTCTAATATTAATTGCTCTTGTTGGTTCTACTATAGATTTAAGTTGAAGTTAAGTTGCTCCATGTTTAAGTTGAAGTTTTAAGTTGGTCTTGCTGTTTTAAGTTGAAGTTTAAGTTGCTCCATATCAGTTAGTTGTTCATATAGTAAGCCTCAAACTGCAAATTGAACAAACTGCAAATTCAAATATTAATTCAAACATCATATTCAACAAACTGCACAAATTGCTGATTCAATAATTGCACAAACTGCACATACTGCAGATTCAACAAACTCTGCACATATTGCACATGAAATAAACTATGGAGATTCAACATACTGCATATACTGAATATTCAACATTAGCTGCAAAACAACAGATTCAATATAGTGAACATACTGCAGATTAACTGCAAATTCAAAACTGAAACAATAAATTTAGCTAGCAACTTCATATTTTATTACACAAAACAAATTCAGATTTGTAGAGATATGGATGCCATATTATAACCCCCCCCCCCAAAAAAAAATAATAAAAAAAAAATTGGCACAAATATGATAATAATATGACATCCAACCTCAACTTTCAGCAATAAGTCTTTAAAAACTATATAATAGGAAATGTATTGTCACATGGCAGTAATTGCAACCCAACAAACTACACAAAAAAAAACCCTATTTAGTTATATTACAATAGACTTCAGTTGCTTCCCCTTCTTGGCTTCAGCTTATCCACTTTCTTTTTGCTTTGAATCTCCAGTTGGCTTCCAGTTACAATACTTTTTCCCTTCCATTTGAGGCCTGGTGGTTTGAAAGGAAGTGATGATGGAAGACTAACACCATTTGTATCACCAGTGAAGGAAATTACCCTTACATTTGAAGTTTGAGGTGGTTTTTGCCTTTGCAGAAGTCTTGTTTTAGATTCTGACATAATTGTTGGCGTTGTAACTACATTTGAATCAAGTTCAGGGAGGTCAAAGTCAGGGAATGGACTGCTTGATTGACTGTGCATAGATGGTGTAGGCATGAATACAAAATTTGAGCCTTGAACTCTCGACTGATTTGCTTGACTAGATTGGGGTGCAGTTAGGTGTATTTCTTCATCTAATTGTTGCACCACACTATCATCTTCATCAACTAGATGTATGGCATTTTTCCTTGCCCGTTTTGTCATAGGTGGCTATTGTTAACAAGTAAAATAGTTAGATAAAGTAAATGTTAGTATTGTTAACAACTAAAATATGTTAGATAAGCTGGAGTATTTACCTTCTCACAACCCCTTGCATTATGATTTGCCTCTCCACAGTTGGTGCAAGTCATTACTCTCCCTTTTCTTGAAACTTCCCATTCACCTTACCTTCTGATTGCCTCATATTTATGTTTGCTTCTCTTGATTTAAGGCGTCCCAGCCACCAAGACTAACTCAGGTGGTTCCATTGCTTGTGATGGATCTACCGTCCAGAAATTTTCACCCTTGACTGGCTGCAATTTGTACTTGTAGGTAAGCAAATATGCTACTTTGTTGTACCACCATCTGATTTCATTGATAGGCTCCAACTTTTTGTATTGCAGGGATTTCATTGCATGCGGGCATGGGATTCCAATAAGATCCCATCCCCTTGTCACGACCCAAATTTTCCTCCGTAGGATATCGTGACGACACCTAATCTCAAAGACTAGGTAAGCCTAACACTTATTGAATTAATAGAAGAATTTGACCAATAATTAATAATTATGAAATAGAACCTTATTACACAACTTACAATTTCTAAAATCGGTAGTGCAAGTCATAAGCTCTACCGAGTTTGCTAAGAGAATCCTTAAGTAGAACTGTTCGGAATAGAAATCAACCAGTACAAAAACGAAATAGGAAGGTGACTCTGAGGCCTGTGAACGCGACGACAGGTTTACCTTGAGTCTCCACAGCTCGACCAACCAGCTAATAGCCAACAACAATCATGACACCTGAATTTGCACAAAACTGTGCAGAAGCATAGTATGAGTACACTACAGCGGTACCCAGAAAGTATCAAGACTAACCTCGGTGAAGTAGTGACGAGGGATAGTCAAGACACCTACCGGACTAAACAACCTAAATAAGTATGAAGGTGAGCTAATAGAGGAAATAATATTAATATAAAGCTAAGGAGGATAAGGGACACCGATTAATACTTGCAATGATACACTAATTACAACAATATTTAATAGGAAGCAGTCAAGTGATAATACTGTAGAGTAAGTTGAACACAGTCTAAGTCCGGGGAAATCAAATAAAGGGAAAACCAGGAACAACTCCATAAGAACAACCGCTTTCACACCAGATCTGTTCAAGCATTTCCACGAGGTACCAAACCTCATAATCACAGCTCACCGGTCCCAATTCTTGAACCCTAATCACTTGGAATCTTGTGCCCACATTACAATTCATAACTGCATGGACGACTCACGTGCCAAGAGAACAACTCACACAGAAGGCAAATATACGAGAGTACATGCAATGGTCAACACTGTCAGGATTTCTCTTCATAAATCGATGGGGTCATTTAACTACGTGTGTGCTTGTGCAAGCAGTTTAAGTCAACCGATAAGAGTAGAGACAATGAATGGCACATAAGAAACGATCACCACAAAAAGTACAGAGTAATAAAAGCAGCAATGAAGTTGAAACAATGACTAGCACAATAAAATTAGCTACACAGAGCTGAGCAAACAATGCAACACAGAGAAGGACAATTAATAGTATGCTAAGAAAACAACAATCAAAGACAAGTGCACAGAAAAAGAGGAAATGACAACAAAGACCTCCCCAGGTACCGCCTCGTTGTCTCAAATCGTAAATGAATCACAACGGCATGGTAGAAACCTCGTGCAAACAATAAGAACCGCACGGCAGAAACCTCATGCCACAATAACGACTGCACGACAGAAATCTCGTGCCACAATAACATTTTCACGAAAGAAACCTCATGCCATAATAACCTACGCACGACAGAAACCTCGTGCCATAATAACATCCGCACGACAGAAACCTTGTGCCACAATAACATCCGTAAGAGAAAAACCTCGTGCCACAATAACATCCGCATGGCAGAAACCTCGTGCCATAATAACACCGAGTACTACAACAACAACGATAATAACACAAGAATACAACAAGTAATTCAACTCAAGAACTCGAGAACATAAAAAGATGGAGGAACGAACTCACAAGGAAAGACACAACATGAGATAATGGTACAACATAGCAATAACTCAACAAGGAAGAGATATTGTGTAGCAATATCCCATATAAGTACAATTCAATGATAAGAGGGATAACATGAATCATTGACTCCAATTAGGGGTAAGTCAACAATGTTAAAGGATAACAAATATTCACTTAGGGTGGAGCAATTATGGAAGAGATTCGACAAATTCAATTAAGGATAAGTTGATTATGGAAAATATAATAATAACTTCAATCAAGGATAAACAATTACGAACATGATAGCATAGCAATAAAAGAGGCAACAACTTCACTTAAGGCACATAAGAGTATAATCGAAAATAAGGGTAGAACATGAAGAAATAAATTCCAATTAGAACATAAGGGTGAATTTAGTAAATGAGGAAATTAACATGACAAAACAACTTCATATTTAATGGACATAAGAACCTAAGAGCACTAGACGGTCAAATTTCCACAAATAAGTCAAGGCACGTACTTGTCTCCTCACGCACTCGACCTTCACATGACACAATTAGCACAAAAGACTCAAATCCTAAGGGATAGTTCCCCCCCACACAAAGTTAGGCAATAAACTTACCTCAATGAAGCTAGACCGTTACTTTAAAATGACGTTCTCGCGTGAAACAACCTCCGAACGGTTCAAATCTAACCAAAATAATTTCAATTCAAAAATAAAACTCATAGAAACAATTTCAGATAATAAAGCTTCAATCTTTAACAAGAACTAAAATTCAACCCCGGGCCCGCACCTCAGAACTTGACCAAAATTATAAAATCCGAACATCCATTCGATAACGAGTCTAACCATACAAGAATTACCAAATTTCAATATCAATTCGTCCTTCAAATCATCATTTTATATTTTGAAAGATTTCTACAAAATTTCCCCAAATTTCCAACTTAATTCACTAATTAAATAATAAAAATAACAATGGATTCATGAAATATAACAAGATTCGGGTAGAGAACACTTACCCCAACGAGTTGTTTGAAAAATCAACGAAAAATCTCCCAAACCCAAGGTCTACAACTCCAAAAATGAATAAATTCTCAAACCCTTCAAAATATCTGATTCTGCCCAGGGATCCCGCTTCTGCGGTCAGCAGGTCGCTTCTGCGACGTCTGCTTTTATGAAATTTATCCACTTTTGCGGAAAGGCCTTGCCTCAAACAAAGTCGCTTTTGTGACAACATATGTGCTTCTACGCATGCGCTTCTATGCGTGCACTTCTGCGCTCAACATCCCGCACCTGCGATCAAGGCATCTGCGCCCACGAGTTCGCAGGTGCGACCACACTAGAACTCAGCCCAAACTAGCCTCACAAAAAAAAGCTCCAATTGATATGTAGTTCATCGAAAACTCACCCGAGCCCCTTGGGACCCCACCGTACGAATATACCAACAAGTCCAATAACATAACACAGACCCGCTCGAGATCTTAAATTATATCAAACAATATCGAAACTACAAATCGTACCATGAATCGAACTTATATATTTCCAAATCTTCTAACTTCTAAAACTCGCGCCGAAACTTATGAAATCAACCCGGAATGACGCCAAATTTTGTATGCTATTTACAAATGATATAACATAGCTAATCCAACTCTCGGAATTGCATTCCGACCCCGATATCACCAAAGTAAACTCTCGGTCAAACCTCTCAACCTTCCAAAACTTCAACTTTTCCAACTTTCGCCCAAATGCATCAAATTACCCTACGGACCTCCAAATCGAAATATGGACACACACCCAAATCCAAAATCACCATACGAAGCTATTGAAATCATCAAAATGCCATTTCAGAGTCATCTACACAAAAGCCAAATTCCGGTCAACTCTTTTCATTTAAGCTTCAAAAATAAGAATTGTCCTTTCAATTAAATCTCGAATCATTTGAAAACCAATCTCTAACACACACGCAAGTCATAATACACATTACGGAGTTTCTATAGACCTTAAGACGCCGAACAGGGTGTTAATTCCCAAAACGACCGGTCAGATCGTTACATTCTCCCCCTCTTAAACAAATGTTCATCCTCGAACGTGCCCAGTACCACTCCGAGGTCATCAAATCACTCAATGTAATCATCATACATATACTCGTGGGTGACTCTACATCACCTCAATCCACATAGGCCCGATAATGCCATATCAACCGAATATTATTCCTTCCACCCATACTGGCAAACCTTAGAACCAAATTTCTCACCATCCAATCATTTCCAAAAGACGTGATTCCTACATCAACGCATGGTACCAACCTCAACCAGCTGTAACAACTTATGCCTACACCCACCAGGTTCAACCATGCTATGTAACACATCACACATATGCTTTTATCAACAACTCTAGCCACAGTAGCTGCCATAATCAAATCCATTACCGATAATTAGCTTCATATCCATTACAACCCTATTTCAAAACTTCACAACACTGACAACGATGCAAGAAACATGAAGACCTCATAACTATTCATCCAAATCAACAAGTCACATCTAACGCCACTGGGGCATACACCTCGCAAGCTAGAACTCAATAAGCACAACACGAATATAACTGAATATACAAGGATATTAACTAGCTACACGCCTGACATATACTCCAAGCTTGCGGTACAGGGATATTAGAAACTGGAGAAGAACTCATAGCATGAATACCCCGCTGTGACACATCTATTCGGAGTCTGAGACAATCTCTCACCATGTGGCTGGTATTTCTACACTAAAAGCAACCTGTCCGGTGTAGGTACTCTGAGATCCATGGGTACCTGAAACATCGTGCGAAACCTGAAGTGCAAACTGAATTGGTTGACCCATAAAAACCTCTACTATGTCGTACCCTACCTCCAAAGTAGGAACTAATAGGTCTCTACGGTCTACGAGACCTCTTAGACTCCCTTCCCTCTCTCTCTCTCCTAACCCCGCATGATCTCTAGTCGGCGAGCGATCTCTACCACCTACAGAAATAGAACATCTGACTCCAACTCTCAAGCCATGTTGAACCGGATATCATGACTAAGTCCCCCAATGAACATACGACCTCACTCTCTAACTATAGAAACCATAGTAGGTGCATATCTTGACAATTCATTGAATATAATGGCATACTATGACACTAACATAGTGCCCCGGCGCACCTGCTCAAACACTGCGCGCTATGCATCCCGAAGTGTTTGGGGAACAAACTCTCTCAAGAACACCTCTGAAAACTGAACCCATGAAAGTGACGCGGCATCGGCCGGACTACCCAACTCATACACTTGCCACCACTGAAAGTAGGAGGGTAATACTTCTTGAACCTTGCAAGTCTAAGCTGTTCTTCCTCATATGCCACTGCCCTAACCACGGCCTGAACTGGGATAACAGGCTGTGTCAACATGACACCTGGAAGCTGACCAATGTGGGCTCACTGCTTTGCAGTATGAGCTGTAGGAGTCTAAGCTCCTTTCCTGATCTGTGAAGTAACTGATGCAACCGGGATCAACCCCGCCTGATCCAATGTTCCGAACATGCTCAGGAAATGTGCTAAAGTCTCCTAAAGTCCTGGGGTAACAATAGGCACTTTCGGTACCTGTCCCCCAACTGGAGCTACTGGCGTCTCCTCAACTGTTGCTCTGACAGGTCCTCTAGCTGTAGCACGCGCTCCTCCTTGGCCTCTACCCCTGCCTCTGTCCCGACCCCTGGCAACACCGGCTCTGGGTCAGCATTGTTGGTAACTGCAGCTGGTGACTTCACCATTTATGAGAGAATATAATGACAAAGGTTCAAACTCCGTGATTAATAAACTCGCACTATAGGAATGAAGAAAAGTGAAACCGTCCTGATAGTTTTGTAGCCTCTCAAAGATAAGTACAGACGTTTCCGTACCGATCCGCAAGACTCTACTAAACTCGCTTATGACTCGTAGTACCTCTGATACCAACTTGTCATTGCTCAAATTTCCCCTGTAAGATGTCGTGACAGCACCTAGTGTGTAAGACTAGGTAAGCCTAACACTTATTGAATTAATAGAAGAATTTTACCAACAATTAATAATTATGAAATAGAACCTTATTACACAACTTACAATTCCCAAAACCGGTAGTACAAGTCATAAGCTCTATTGAGTTCACTAAGAGAATCCTTAAGTACAACTGTTCGGAATAGAAATCAACCAGTACAAAAATGAAATCGGAAGGTGACTCGGAGGCCTGCGAATGCGACGATAGGTTTACCTTGAGTCTCCATAGCTCGACCAGCCAGCTAATAACCAACAACAATCGTGGCACCTAGATTTGCACAAAACTGTGCAGAAGCATAGTATGAGTACACCACAGCGGTACCCAGAAAGTATCAAGACTAACCTCGGTGAAGTAGTGACGAGAGATAGTCAAGACACATACCGGACTAAACAACCTGAACAAGTATGAAGATGAACTAACAGAGGAAACAATATTAATATAAAGCTAAACAGGATAAGGAACACATATTAATACTTGCAATGACACACTAATAACAACAATATTTAATAGGAAGCAGTCAGGTGATAATGTTGTAGAGTAAGTTGAACATAGTTTAAATCCGGGGAAATCAAATAAAGGGAAAACTAGCAACAACTCCATAAGAACAACCGCTTTCACACCAGATCTGTTCAAGCATTTCCACTAGGTACCGAACCACATAATCAGAACTCACGGGTCCTAATTCTTGAACCCTAATCACTTGGCATTTTGTGCCCACATTACAATTCATAACCGCACGAACGACTCACGTGCCAAGAGAACAATTCTCACACAGAAGGCAAATAGACGAGAGTACATGCAATGGTCAACAACGTCATGAGTTCTCTTCTTAAATGGATAGGGTGATTTAACTACGTGTATACTTGTGCAAGTGTGCTACCACAAATCAAGTCAACTGATAAGAGTAGAGACAATGCATGGCACATACGAAATGATCACAACAAAAAGTATGAAATAATGAAGTTGAAACAACGACTAAAACAACAAAATTAGCTACATAGAGCTGAGCAAATAATGCAACATGGATAAGGAATATTAATAGTATGCTAAGAAAACAATAATCAAAGACAAGTGCACATAAATAGGGAAAATGATAACATAGCCCTCTCGAGGTACCGCCTCTTAGTCTCAAATCGTAAATGAATCACCACGGCACAACAGAAACCTCGTGCAAACAATAACAACTTCATGCCAGAAACCTCATGCAACAATAAGGATAGAACGACGGAAACCTCGTGCCACAATAACATCCGCACGATCAAAACCTCGTGCCACAATAACTTCCACACGATAGAAATCTCGTGCCACAATAACATCTGCACGACAAAAAGCTCATTCCATAATAACATCCGTACGACAGAAACCTCGTGCAACAATAACCTCTACACGACAGAAACCTCGTGCCACAATAACATCCGTACGGCAGAAACCTCGTGCCACAATAACATCCGCATGGCAGAACCTCGTGCCACAATAACATCCTCACTGCAGAAACCTCGTGCCACAATAACACTGAATACCACAACAACAACGACAATAACACAAGAATACAACACGTAATTCAACTCAGGAACTCCAGAACACAAAAAGACGGAAGAACGAACTCACATGGAAATACATAAAAGGAGATAATGGTACAACATAGAAATAGCTCAACAAGGAAGAGATATTGTGTATCAATGATCCCACATAAGTACAATTTAACGATAAGAGGGATAACATCAATCAATGACTCCAATTATGGGTAAGTCACCAATGTTAAGGGATAACAAATCTTCACTTAGGGTGGAGCAATTACAGAAGAGATTGAGAAAATTCAATTAAGGATAAGCAGATTATGGAAAAGATAATAATAACTTTAATCAAGGATAAACAATTAAGAATAGGATAGCTAGCAATAAAAGAGGCAACAACTTCAATTAAGGCACATAAGAGTATAATAGACAATAAGGGTAGAACAAGAAGCAATTAATTCCAATTAAGGCTCGTAAGGGTGAATTTAGTAAATGAGGAATTTATCATGACAAAACAACTTCATATTTAATAGACATAAGAACCTAAGTGCACTAGACGATCAAATTTCCACAAATAAGTTGGGGCACGTACTCGTCACCTCACGTACTCGGCCTTCACATGACACAATTAGCACAAAAGACTCAAATCCTAAGGGGTAGTTCCCCTACACAAAGTTAGGCAATATTCAAACCTCAAAGAAGCTATATCGTTACTCTAAATTGACTGTCTCGCGTGAAACAAGCTCCGTACAGCTCAAATCTAAACAAAATAATTTCAATTCATAAATAAAACTCATAGAAAATAATTTTGGATAATAAAACTTCAATCTTTAACAGGAATTAAAAGTCAACCCCCGGGCCCGCACCTCAGAACCCGACCAAAATTATAAAATCCGAATACCCATTCGATAACGAGTCCAACCATACAAGAATTACCAAATTCCTATATCAATTCATCCTTCAAATCATCATTTTATATTTTGAAAGATTTATACAAAATTTTCCCAAATTTCCAACTTAATTCACTAATTAAATAATGAAAATAGCAATGGATTCATGAAATATAACAAGATTCGAGTAGAGAACACTAACCCAATGACTTGCTTGAAACACCCACAACAAATCTCCCAAAATCGATGTCTACAACTCCAAAAATGAATAAATCCTCAAACCCTTCGAAATATATGATTCTGCCGAGGGATCCTGCTTCTGCGGTTAGCAGGTCGCTTCTGCGACGTCCGCTTCTATGGAATTTACCCGCTTCTGTGGAAAGGCTCTGACTCAGACAAAGTCACTTCTACAACAGCATATGCGCTTCTGCGCTCAACATCCCGCACACAACGCACCTGCGCCCAGGGGTCCGTAGGTGCGACCACATCAGAACTCAGGCCAAACCAGCCTCACCCAAAAGATGCTCCAATTGATCCGAAGTTTGTCCGGAACTCACCCGAGTACCTCGGGACCCCGTCTGAATATACCAACAAGTCCTATAATATAACACAGACCTGCTCGAGGTCTCAAATCACATCAAACAATGTCGAAACTACAAATCGTACCACGAATCAAACTTATAAATTTCCAAATCTTCTAACTTCTAAAACTCGCGCCGAAAAATATCAAATCAACCCGGAATGACGTCAAATTTTACATGCTAGTTCCAAATGACATAATAGAGCTAATACAACTCTCATAATCGTATTCCAACCCCGATATCACCAAAGTAAACTCTCGGTCAAACCTCTCAACTTTCCAAACCTTCAATTTTTCTAACTTTCGCCAAAATGCATCAAATTACCCTACGGACTTCCAGTTCCAAATCTGGACACACGCCTAAGTCCAAAATCACCATACAAAGCTATTAAAATTATCAAAATGCCATTTCGGAGTCGTCTACACAAAAGCCAAATTTCGGTCAACTCTTTTCATTTAAGCTTCAAAAATAAGAATTGTCCTTTCCGTTAAATCCCGAATGATCTGAAAACCAATCTCGACCACACACGCAAGTCATAATACACATTATGAATCTTCTCTAGAGCTTAAGCTACCGAACAAGGCGTTAATTTCCAAAATGACCGGTCGGGTCGTTACACCCCTACATGTGTATTTTTTCACCACCATGTTTACAGTGTGCTTATCTGTCGCTTCCCTGAATTTATAGCCGTTGTCACCATTGATCTCCATATAACAAGAAGTGTTAGCTATCTTCAAGTACTTATTGTATAGCTTCAAACTATGTGGACTGAAATCATTTTCCCATGACCTCACAATTTCCTCCTTTTCCCTCAACTAGTTCATCAACTTTATCCTTATCTCCTCAAGCATTTTAACGATTTACTTTTGCCTTGCTTCAACCAGTTGATAAGTGGGTATTTTACCAACTTATCTCGTCTTTAATCTTAGATATTTTCTATATTTTATTGATAAACTCATGTGTTTAATGTCATATACTTCTATTTTACAGGTTTTATGTGATTTAGAAGTGATCGTGAAGAAACCAAGTGAAAACAAGTCAAAAAGGAGCTAAAATGAACAAGGGAAATCTGCCTAGTGAATTACCCTTGGCGAATGCAAAGGAATAATGCGAACGCGAAGCAGTAGGAAAACAAATATTCGCGAATGCGAAGGTATGGTAGCTAACACGAAAAAGAAACGGGTGAAAAAACTGGGCAGTTCTGGAATTTTACGTTTTTGACCCCCAAACCTTTTAATACATGATCTAGCTTATTGGAAACACATCTTTGGCCAGTCTCTGCATATATTTAACATCTCTTGAGAGAGAACACAAGTTTTGGGAGCTAGGGTTCTTGCACACACACTTGGGTCTTGAAGATTTGAAATTTTTGGTTGAGAATATCTTACCCATTTGTGTTAATTTCTTCATTTCCTTATTTGTATGGAATATCTAAGTGTGTAGTATTTTTTCCAATACTTAAATCTTGTTTATGGGAATATTCATATTTAAAGTGTGGATTAAATATCTTGTTGTGCTTATGTATTCAACGATTTTTATTTATTATGAAGTGAGTTATTATTTCTTTAATTATTCTTGTTCTTTAATGTTTTCAAAGGGATTAGCTAACCCTAGGACTTGCCCATTTACTTCGAATTGATTTTGGAAAAGATAATTTAGGGTTGGAAAAGATTAATTAACAAGAACTTGAGGCGTTGACCCTCACTTTATAGATTCTATATAGGGATATGATTGAACTACTTGTAGCCATATTCGGGTGTGCTTAATCTCTTAAGTGTTTTAGGGATAATTCAATTAGTAAGTCTTGTTAGTCTTCGAAGAAGCTAATATATAATTATTACCCGAGGTTAATTAACATAAACTCACTCATATTTGTAAAATCGTGAAATACATTGGATCGTTACTTGAGTGTAATTCCCAATGCATCCATGCTTATAGCCCTCGATCATTTTATTTGCTTTCTAGGTTAGTTTACATTTTCGCAATTAGTTATAAATGTTTTATCAAAACCTCTATAAGTGTTTGGCTTAGCATAATATGTGAAAATTCTCTTACACGCCTAATCTCCTACATATTGTTCTCGGTGGGATTCGACCCCGACTCATAGTTGGGTAAATTATATTGCATGCGACCGTGTTCATTTATTTTTTAGTAGTGGATTTGGATGTCATCACCAGCCATGCATTCACAGATTCAGTGATGTTATTTTCCACTTTCTGGTTCTTGCACACAATATCAAAATAGGTTCTACACCAAGCCCAAAAAGCATACTTTAACAATGATTTAGTAACTTCCTTACTCAGTTCACCAATACTCTTCAACTGGTCCTTGAAATCTTCCTCATAAGAGCTCCAGCCACTCCACCATAGCAACTTCTTGAACTCATCTGTCCTCCATCTTTTGCATCAGGCTGACTCTATGTGCTTCACACAAAATCTGTGGTATGAATCAGGTAGCACATTCTGGATTGCCTCAATTGATCCCTACAAAATGAAAGTGAATATAAGTAAACATGTAGTACTTAACAACAAATTCAAATTAAAGAAATAAACATATATGGATAGAATTCATACCTTCTGCATATCTGACATAAAGGTAAGTCCCTCACCCTCTTTGAGATCCAGTGACCTTTGAAGCAATTCCAAGAACCAGGTCCAAGTCCTTTTGGTTTCTTTATTAATAACTTCACATGCTATTAGATAAGCCTGATTATTAGCATCTAGAGCTACAACAAGTAATAGCTGACCTTTCACTTTTCCTTTCAAAAAGGTACCATTTAAGCCAATAAATGGTTTAAGTCATTCTCTAAAACCCATCTTCAGTGCTTGGAAGCAAGTGTACATTCTCAAGAATTTTCTTTTACCTTGAACAAGAGCATCCTTTGACAAATTAATTACTACATCACTGCCTGGATTACTTACTCTAAGCTCATTGGCATATGTCTCAAGTCTATTGTAATCATTTGTGAAGCTACCATCTAGTTTCTCTAAAATCAGCCTATTATCCCTTTTGCACTTTCCATAACTAACATTAACATTGAATGTGTTTTTCAGTTATACTTTCGTCTCTTTTATCTTAAACTTTGGGTTATCTTGCACCTTCTTCTTGAAGTAATTTGCTATTATATAATATTCAACCCTCGAATTGTCAAATGCTTCATCACAGGTATGCTTTGCTTTTAAGGTCTTTACCCTAACCCCAGGAAGGTCCCCATCTGGAGTAATATGAATAACAAAGGGGCAGTCAAATACACATCCATACCTTAGCCTTTTGTAGAACTTTTATTTAACTTGAGCTCCTTTTTGTTTGCTAAGGCATATAGATTAAGATATTTTCTTACTTTAGGTATATCCTTGAAGCTCATACCCTTATATAGTTCCATATAATTATCCAAACCTGGCATAATCTCTCTTTTCTTTTGACTAGTAAATGTTTGTAATTCATCACTATCAGACTCTACCTCTCCAGAATTAGAATCAGATTCAGATTCAGAATCACAACAATCAGTACCAACTTTATTTAATACTGAATAAGACTCAGAATGATGGACTATGTTAGTCACATAATAGACTGCTCACACTCATCTACAGTATAGAAATGAAGAGTCTTAAATTCATCAGAGATAAGACACAACATATGTCTTATACCGGCATCATTCTCAATATCGTAATAATTACCAACTGGACAATTCAAATTAGCTGTTAAACACTGTCATGACCCAAAAATGACCATCGTGATGACGCCTATAGTAGAACTAGGCAAGCCACAACTGAACAATTTCAACACAGAAAAACACTCTTTTAGAAATAACAACGGAACAATTCATATTAAAAAAAGCCATTTTAAAATAGAATTTAACCAAAATACGGTACAATCCATCCTAAAACCGGGGTGTCACTGAGTACATGAGCGTCTAAAACCAGAATACAGTCCACAATAGTATCTAGAGAATAAAACTGAAAGTGAAGATAGAATAAGGAAGGGAAATCAAGGCTTGCGAATGCCATGCAACTACCTCGATAGTCCCCAAACTTTGATGCCTCAATCAGCTACCGCCGCCGTGACCAGGAACACATGGATCTGCACACAAGGTGCAGGGAGTAACGTGAGTATGTCAAACTCAGTAAGTAACAAGTCCAAACTTTGGACTGAAAGGTAGTGACAAACTCAACTAGTACAGATAAAATGAAAATAACTATGCAGAAACGGAGGCATGCTCTCAAGTCATATAGGAAACTCGAACAGTAAAGTAAAGTAGATCGGAACAGTGTAATGAATATAACTCCGTTATCTCTACATGCCAATGCTCATACTGTAAATGATGCACCATGCTGACAGCCTCAAGTGCTCAATATCTCAACCACTCGGTACTGTAAATGGCCCACACATCCTGGGGAATATCTATCCCAGAACATACACAACATTGATCATAGGTCACTCAGTACCGAGGAAAGGCCAATCCAGCCCTGTGGAGAAGATCGATCTTCAGGTATCAAGTACTTCGGACAAGATCCATGTCTAGGGAATATCAATCCCTAAATAATATCAACCGCGCTCATTGGGGGTGTGTTACAGACTCCGTAGGGGCTTCTACAACCCAAGCGCTATCTTAAAATCAGTATAACCGCTGCGGCATGAAGCCCGATCCCATAACTGTCACTCATAATCAGGCTCTCAACCTCACTCAATCATTAATCTCTCCAGTCTCACTCACGGGCTCACAATATCATGAAAACTAGCCCAAAACAATGATATGATGTATCAATAAATAACAACTGAGACTGAGATACGATATGAAATGCATGAATATGACCGAGTACATAATATCAATTAAATCAGTGATATGACAGCAAAAACCACCACTAGGGGTCCCAATAGTACCAACATAAAGCCTAAACATGATATCTAGCATGATTGAAGCTCAATTACTTTATCACAAGATGAAAACACGGATATCAACAAAAATAGAGTCACTATACGGTGACATGGAATAAACCAGGCCACAATTTTCATGGTGCACGCCCGTCACTTGATATGTGTGTCACCTCAATACCAATCGTAAAACACATAGTTCGGGGTTTCGATCCCTCAAAACCAAGTTTAAAAGCGTTACTTACCTCAACTGCACAAAATCCTACTCCGGAATGCCTTTTCCCCTCGAATCAGTCTCCAAATGTCCAGAATCTAGCCCCAAGCAGTACGAGATAATTAATATAGGTCAAAGGGATCAATTCCACAAGAAAACTACTCAATTATAGCCCAAAAGATACAAAATCGGATCACCCCGGACCCCGGCCCCACGCCTTGAAATTCAACAAAAGTCACAAAACCCGAAAGCCCATTCACTCACGAGTCTAACCATACCAAATTTATCAAAATCTGACACCATTTGGTCATCTAAATCACCAAAATCCACTCTCTAATTCTCAAGCCCTAAATCCCCAAATTTCATTTCAACATTTCACTAATTAGGTGGGGAAATCAGTGGGGAAACAAGTTTTATGATCGAAAATGAGTACAAGAAGCTTACTTCAATAATCAGCTCGAAAATCTTCTCCAAAATCGCCTAAGTCCGAGTCCAAAATGTTAAAATAAGACTAAAATCGCGAACCCTTGCTTTTAAATCTTCTGCCCAGATTTTTCGCATATGCGGACCTATTGTCGCACCTACGGAATTTCCCTCGCAGGTACGGAAATGACTTGCTGGGTCCGTATTTGTGAGCAAAGGGGCCGTACCTGCACGCCCGCCCCTATGCCATGGGACCGCACCTGCGACCCATACCGCTCCTACGCACAGACCAACCGTGGAAGCGAGGACGCTTCTGCGCAATTACCTCTGCACCTGCAAACCCAACTTGGGCTGCCAAATCTCGCATTTTCTCTCCTTCATCCGCACGTGTGAGCATGCACTTGTGGTCTCCCCACCGCAGGTGCGTAACTACCAAATATTAGAAAGTTTCAGCCATTTGCCTAAGTCCAAATTCAAACCGTTAAGCATCCGAAATACACCCGAGGCCCGTGGGACCTCAATCAAATATACTAACAAGTACTAAAACACCATACAAACTTAGTCAAGCCCTCAAAATACGTCAAACAACAACAAAAATATGAATCACCCTCCAATCCACAAGCGATGCCGAAACCTATCAAACCACATCTGATTGACCTCAAAATTTTCACACAAGTCATATTCAACATTATGGACCTAATCCAACTTTCGGAATCGGAATCCGACCCCGATATCGAAAAGTCAGCCCCCGGTTAAGCTTCCCAAAATTTGACTTTCGCTATTTCAAGCCTAAATTAGCTACAAACCTCTAATTCACAGCTCGGATACGCTCCTAAGCCCCAAATCACCCAACGAAGCTAACGGAACCGACATAACTCTATTACAGAGTCGTCTTCACATAGTTTTGACTATGGTCAAAATCCTAAGACTTAAGCTTCCGTTTTAGGAATTATGTGTCCCAAAACACTTTGAAACCAAAAACAAGTCCTCCCGGCAAGTCACATAAGCAGAAATAGACATGGGGAAAGCAGAAAATAGGGGATCAGGGCTATTACTCTCAAAACGACCGACCGGGTCGTTACAAACACCTACATTTTCTAACTCATTAATGTATAAATTCACTAGATATTTGTACGATAGAAGTTCAGAATCATAACCTCTCTTGATATGGGTCAACGTCTTTGAATACAAGACATGTGGGCTTGTAATCGAGTCCCCACCATAATACAAGATTAGGTCCACCAATGACACCCTTGATATTATGTAAAGGTAAATAAAACAATAAAGAATCATAAATGGGGACAACAAAAATTTAAATAACATAAACAATACTAATAAAGAATAATAACTAAGAAATTAAAAAAGTCAGAATTATAAAATATGTATGGATTTAGGGGAACACAAACAACATGTAACAACTAGGGGACCACAAATAATTCAAATAATAAAGGCCCACTAGACTAAAATATTCACATATTTCAGTTGTGAGGGAACATCATTCAACACACCCAGCACACACATATGCCATACAAGAAAACGACTATAAATAACAGTTGAAACCCCACATTCTCATATATCACCAACTTTAATTCTTACAAAATTCAAAGACATATGCCATCACAAACAAAAGCCACATAAACCCAACACATACAAAATCGAAACAAGACATAACATAAAAGTTTATTCGGGATCACAAAAAGACAAAAATAATCCGTACTATATTGTCGACCATCAATAATCCTATCATAATAGGACTAAAACAACACATGCAAAGACATTCCACACAAGAAAATAAGACAAAAAGGTTAGAAAATAACATCTTAAACTAAGACATAGGAATACAAAACATATTAAAGCCCCAAAACGATTTGAGAATAAAACCCTAATAATAAAATAAGACAAATACACATAGAAGGGAGATAAACAAATAAAATTACGCGGATTAAACATACCTTTTCAAAAAATTAATTCTTGAATCGGTAGCATTGATTAACAATAAGCTTTCTTGAAGGACCCTAATTTGGTCTCGTTGGTTGAATGAAGGGAATGAGAGACCGGTGTGTTTGGGATATTTTTTTAATTAAAAAGTTGGTTGGAACGGATAAAATGAGCCGGGTCGGTGGGTCAAATAAAAACTAAGGGGTGGGTTTAATTCATCCAATAAAAGACTGACAAGTGGATATTTTTATTTTAAATTTAGGAGTAGACGGGGGAGGAACATTTAAAATTCTGGGCACAAATGGTAGGGATTTTCTTAATTGAATAGTATGACGGGGGACACATATGACTTATTTTAGATAGTAGAGGGATATATGGGGTCCTTTTTCATTCTTAATTGGCTGAGTTAGGCTGTAATTCCTTACGTTTAAACAATATCCAATGCTAACTAGTCGAGTTTTTGACTAAAATTGTCCCTTATCTATGGTAGTAAGTTTATTTTTGTCCTTTAAATATAACCAAGAGCATCTTTAGTCCCTTAATTTTGCCAAAGTGGAGCATGTTTAGTCTCACTAACACAACAAAGTTAAAAACTAACGGAAGGGGAAATTTTCTAACGATGGTTTCTCTGAAGCTTCTCAAATGATATGGCGGGTCATTTCTTTCTACCGACAAACGACGATTTACTGCACTTTCATGATTAATTTTGTAGTACTTCCTTCGGCTACATCCTTCCCTCCTATAAATCAATTAAAAATCATAGTTAGCAATTGTTTACTTAACGTGACCACGCACCAAACAGATCTTATCACTATTCTTAGCTCACTGTCAACAAAAACAAGCACTCTCATTTGTTTACAGTGACAACATAGAGTATAAGAAATACTTCACATTAAAGTTGCCAAATGCACGTTCAAAATCCGTGACAAGATGATGAGGGACAGCGAATCATCTGATGAAGAAGATGATCGAGAGAACTTGATCCAGCAAAATGAACGTGTAAATGACCATCCCAAATCTCCACTTCGCTCCACATTCCAAATCGACGACGTCAAGGACCGATTTTCCTTTAATCAGCGCTTTAATTCCACCTTCAGTAAGAGGTATTTCTTAGCAATTACTCGCCCAGTTTTAGTACTCATTCTGTCACGACCCAAAATTCCCACCCCGGGATCGTGATGGCACCTAACATTTCACTTGCTAGGAAAGCCAGCGTTAGAATAATATTAGCAATTTTTAAACAATTTTAAATTAATTAATAACAAAGAAACAAATGCGGAAATAAAGTCTGAAATAAAGTGAATACTCCATAATAATAGCAATGTCTAAATATCATCCCAGAACTGGTGTCACAAGTGCACGAGCTATTAGAATAATATAAATAAAGGTGAATGAAAATGAAGTTGTCTATAGGAAATATGCAGCTACAATAAAGTGGAAGGGGATTTCAGAATTGCGAAAGCTATGTAGTTATACCTCAAGTCTCCTGCGAATAGTTGAATCCGAGTAAATCTGTTGTCCGCCACTGAGACCAACTATGGTATCTGCACAAGAAGTGCAGAGTGTAGTATGAGTATAACCGACCCCATGTGCCCAGTAAGTGTCGAGCCTAGCCTCGACGAAGTAGTGACGAGGCTAAGGCAGGTCACTTACATTAACCTGTACGTAATAATAATAGTAACAACAATAATAAAAATAAAACACGCAACTCATTTCAACAGTTGAAGCCAATTTGGCAGTCATAACCAATTATTATTTCAACTAGTTTCCGTTATAGCATGCAACTCGATCCCACAATATATTCATAATCAATTCTGTTGCGGCGTGTAACCCGATTCCACAATATATTCATTTTCATTTAATCTTGTTGCGGTGTGCAGCCCGCTCCTCCAATATATATTCACTTTCAATCAATTCTGTTGCGGCGTGCAACCCACTCAATAATATAATTTACCAATTCCTATAAAAGAAATTACTCCAATAAATGCAACAATTAATATAAAATTATAAGACAACAAGTATACAATAATTATGATTTATTTAGAAATAAGTGATGACAAGTAGCAATTAATTGTGGACATTAAGGAGGAAATATGCAATTTAATAATTAGTATGCTAAATGTCAAGTAGTAATTAAGTCACATAAATCAAATAAGCATGTAGCAATTATAGCATGGATTCAAGGCATAATATTAAGCAAGGAATATGAGAGAAATAATGAATATAATAATTAATTTATGATTTAAAATAATTTATAATTTTTAAATAATTAGTTTGACGACGTATAGACACTCGTCACCTCGCCTATACGTCGTTCACATGAATTTCATATAACAAATAATTCAAGGGTTTTATTCCCTTCTGCAAAGAGATACTTCAAGTTCCTGAATTGCTGGACTGAAAGTAACTCATTCATGAATCTAGTTCAAACAATGTGGAGCAGACAATTCTTTGGGAACCCAATGTGGATCTTCCATAAAAAAAATCAACGTTCTGTGTTCTGAATTAAGAAAATGGTCAAAGCAAGAATATGGGGATATTTTTCAGAAGGTAAAAGAATTTGAAGAAAAAGTCAGACAAGCAGAAGAAACATGGGCACAAACCAACAATGAAACTGATAGAATGCATCTCCAACAACTGAATTCTGAATATATCATATATATGAAAATAGAGGAATCAGTTCTGAAACAAAAAATCCATTTGAAATGGTTCACGGAAGGTGATGCAAACACCAAGTACTTTCACAGTTTGATCAGAGGAAGAAGAAGGAAGCTTTTTATCAATAAGATCAAAAACAATGACAATGAGTGGATTCAAGGAGATGATGCAATTAGGGAAAGCTGCCAGTGAACATTTTCAGCAACTGTTCATAGATCCTGGAGGCATGATCAGGGATGATCTTCTCTCATGTATTCCTACTCTAGTCAATGAAGATGATAATGAATCCATCAATAAGGAACCTACCTTAGATGAAATCAATGAAGTGGTCTTCTCAATGAACCTTAATAGTGCAGCTGGTCCTGATGGTCTTAATGGCAAATTTTATCAACACTGCTGGGAAATTATCAAGTATGACCTCCTGAATATGGTAACAACATTCTTCTGTGGCCACTCAATACCTAGGTACATGACACAAGCCTGTCTAGTCCTCCTTCCAAAGGTGGAATTTCCTAACTCCATTTTTGAATTTAGACCCATCAACATGAGCAACTTCATCAACAAAATTGTTTCTAAAGTTATATGTTCTAGAATTGCTCCAATCCTTACTAAAAGCATCTCCCCCAACCAAAATGGTTTTTTCAAAGGAAGGAGTATCTCTGAAAACATCATGCTTGCCCAGAAAATAGTCCAAGGCAAAAAAAAACCCAAACATATGGGGCAATGTTGTGATCAAATTGGATATGGAAAAAGCATATGATAGGGTATGTTGGTCCTTTACTTGCATCATGATGAGAAGGATGGGTTTTGGTGAATTGATAATTGAAATGGTATGGAGGATCCTCTCAAACAACTGGTATTTAGTCATTGTCAATGGAATAAGATGTGGCTTCTTCCACTCTACAAAAGGTTTGAAGCAGGGTGATCCCTTATCATTCTAGGGGCTGAACTCCTATCCAGAATGCTCAACAATCTCACTCATGACCAATTTTTCAATGGTTTTTACATGGAAAAGAGAGGCCCTCAGATCACACACTTGAGCTTTGCTGATGATATCATAATCTTTACCTTTGGCAGTAGAACTTCACTGCAGAAAATTATGGATATCCTTTAGGCCTATGAAGACACTTCTGGATAGTTGATCTACAAAAGCAAAAGTCATTTCATAACTTCCCCTTGTGCCTTTCAATGTACCATCAGAAGAGTCCAACAAGTTACAGGATTCTCCAAAAAAGAATCCCCAATCACTTACCTGGGTTTTCATCTCTATACAAGAAGAAAGCGAATTTCTCACTTCAGCTCCCTAGTCACCAAAGTTGTGAGTAGAATCAGAGGCTGGCATGGTAAAATCTTTCTTATGGTGGGAGAGCAACATTGATCAAACATGTCCTATAATCCCTCCCCATCTATTTGCTCTCTGCATTTTCTCCTCCCAAAACAGTGATGAAGCAAATTGAAAAGTTAACAACCAACATTTTCTGGGGTATGAATAAAGAAAGAAATAAGTATGAGTGGGCTTCATGGAAAAAACTATCATTTCCTCAGGAGGAAGGATGAATTGGATTTAGGACTATTCAAGATGTATGCAAATCTCTTGAATTCAAACAATGGTGGTGGTTTAATACTAAACAGACCTTATGGAGTAACTTTCTTACTGCTAAATATTGTCAAAGGTCTCACTTCATCTCAAAAGAATGGAATTCTGGCCAGTCATAATCATGGAAAAGAATGATGACAAATAAGAAGGAAGCCAAGCCTTTTATTTTATGGAGATTGCACTCAGGAAATTCACGTTTTTGGTGGGATAATTAGTTAGGAAATGGGCATCTAGATAGTTTCAGACATCATGGAGGTAGACTTGGAAATGTCGAAGTTTCCTTTTTCTGAAACTTTGGCTCCTGGGATCTTCAGAAACTCAACTTCTTTGCCCCTGCTCACATGATACCCTGCCATCATCCAAACACCAATTCACTACAATCCTCAGATCCCAGATAAACCAATTTGGACTCTAACTGGTAATGAAATCTTCACCTGGGCATCAGCTTGGCATGTGCTTAGAACTCAGAAACCCATCCCGCGTAACAACAGATTGACATGGCACAAAAAACTACCTTACAAATGGTCTTTTTACCTCTGGAGGGCACTTAGAAACAAGCTCGATGATAGAACTGCCAAATTTGGGCCTCCTAGTGTGACTAAATGTGTATGCTGCATCAAACCAAGTGCCGAAACAGTGGAATATATCTTCAGCACTGGTCACTTTGCCAAAGCAATTTGGAAAAGTTATGCTGCCCCCACTGGCATTCAAATTGATTCTGCCCCTCTCAGAATGCTGATCATTAAATGGGGAATGATGAAGAGAACTAACACATTACAAAAGCTCATTCTAGATAGCCTCCCCATCATTATTTATTGGAATCTATGAAAAAATAGATGCACTGCCATATATGGGAAAAAATATCATCCATCACCAGGACCTGCTATTCCATTGACTCTGATATTCAGTTGCTTCTCAATACCACTCATCCTAATACTAGATGGACCATAAATTGGTCAGATCTTTTCCACACCATTGAAAACCTCTCCCAGCACACTAAGGTAATTAAGGTAACTTGGACATAACCTGACCTTGGCTTTGTAAAAGTCAATAGTGATAGCAGTGCTCTGACAAATCCTGACAGAATTGGAACTGGGGTCATTATTAGAGATCATGAAGGTGCCCTAATCCATGACATTGCAAGCCCTTTAGGTGAAGGCACCAACAACCTTGCAGAAGCTCTAGCAGCATACATTGGGATAAATTGGTTCATTGAGAATGGTTATACCAAGATTCACCTTGAAACAAACTCAAACCTCCTGATTCAGTGGTTGACTAACAATTCCCCTCCCTCATAGAACCTATGTATGCAGATTCAGAAGTTCAAAGATTTGTGCTCCCATTATGCAATCATCCATTAGTCTCATGTTTACAGAGAAGCCAACTGTCCTGCAGATGCTCTTTCTAAACTCAGCCACGCCCTTTCTTCACAAACTCATTACCACAGCTTGTTGGAACTCCCTTCTCACATCAGGGGTCAGATCTGCTTGGATCAAAGTGGCACCCCTTCCTTCAAATACAAGAAAACAAACAGGATCCATATGCCACCACACCTTCTACACCCTCATTCCAATGCTCTTGATTGAGATTTCTAGACACAGGGAAGCAGGCCCACTGATTTACCTCACCAAACACCCCTTCATGCTAACAATTTTCTATTTTTTGCAGGTTATATCTCCTAGTGAACTACCTAATTCATTGTCTTTCCTCTAGTGTGTGGTATCAACACTCTTGGTGGTCATTCTACTAAAATATAAACAAAGAACTAGTGTAGGGCATTGGGAGATAAGAATTCTCCCTCACCAGTCATACCCACTATTAGACTTGTGCATTCCCATTTCATTCCCATAACAACACCCCGCCCAGATCCTTACCTGTGCACCCCCATAACAATACCCCCTCCCCACTCTCCAGATGTAGGAATGCACAGAAACCTTCTCAGAACCAACCATACACCCTTAACCATCAGTCAACAACCTTTCAATCCTTTCCAAATTGCACCAGTAAACACAAGAACCTGAGTGAAACCATCTATGAACCTCAAATACTGATAGAACCAAAACATTGGGCAGAAATGTCCAACTTTTATCTAATTCTGTTTTTTTGCAGGTTTCAACATTATCTCCGTGCTCAATCAATTGGTGTATTTCCATTGTGTGGTATTGGAAATATACCAATTGAGAGAAGTTGATAGGCCCATCAAAACCAAGAATAATGCAGCAGTTTCTCCTATGCTAGTCCACATAAATGGACAATTCTTCTTACCTCAATGCTACAGCTACCCTTTAAATGGAAACCAACCACCTCAAGTCAACCACACATCCCAACAATACAGTTCACCACATAACTGCACGTGTGAATACTTCCCCAATCCTCATGTCTTTGTCTTAGAATTCCATTTACCTACAACCAACCACCCTACAGCTAACATCACAGCCCAGTATTTTAGCCCAACACATAGTTGCAACTGTATTTTCTCACCCTTCTAGTCACAACAATAACCAATCAACCTACTTCAGTATCCACAAGAACCTGCAAGTAGGTGGCCAAACAGGACCATAGATACCCCAGTTATCCCATGTCATCCTCATTCATACTCAACTTCACTCAATGTTCCACCTCTGAATCCAGAACCCACAAGAACTTGGAAACAAAGTCCTCTTCTCATAATAGGGAGCCCTTTTGCTCCCTATTTGCTAACATGTTTGCTCAGTTTTGCAGGTACCTTCAATAGACTTAGCCAATTGATGCACTTTCAGTATGTGGTATTAGCATCTATGATGCTCATTCAGCTGAAATTGCATCAATTCGGCCAAGTACCTCATGACACACTCTCACTCACAGTCCAATCACACAACTATTGGACACTTGGTTGTACGAGCATCATATCTCAGATTCACACAAATAACAGTCACCAGCAACTTCAACTCCACTGCCCTCTTATGCAATACATCAACCACCACCAGAAGACATCAACAATGCCGACACTCCACCACCACTCAGCCTCATACTCATCAGTTCCTCAGCAACATGAATCACCTAGGGGGCCAGTCCCCCCGACTTGTTCAGTGCAACCACAAATGTCTAGCCCCAGAATTCAGAAGACACCACCAGCATGCCTACAAGATCTTTGGGCAAGTGAAGCAGGACAATGCTTACTCTTTTCTTTCACAAAGTTCAAAGAGCAGTAGCATTTCAGTGACCTTTTTATAAGCTATCTTCAAACTGGATTTCTTTGACCTCAATGTCAAAGCAAGGTTGAAGAAAGTCCCCCCCCCCCAATTATCACATGTATTTTGCCTCACCTTATATGGATCTTCTACTCTCTTGTTTGATGTAGAATTTGTTGTATACGGAAGACCACCTTCCAACTTATTTGCTTAGTAGATTTAGGATCACTAGTACCTTTTGGTATAGTTGACCTAGGCTTACTCCACTTTGTTTTTGTATACCCAAGTGACTATCATTGTTGGATAGACACTTGGCATATCACTATAGTTCTAACTTACCATAGCATTCAGGGCTCACTTGGTTGTCAGAATAGGATGACCAAGTGGTCTTTCATTTCCGGAGGTCAGGTTTATGTCCCTCTCCATTGTTGTACTTTATTTCTTATATATGAAATCAGTCCCAGGCACAATGTCTAGTGGATTTATTATGAAAAAAGGGTTCTATTCCCTCAAGTCAAGGTTAACCACGACATTTACCTCGCTTTGCAACCAAATTCAAAATTTTAATAAACCTTTGCCTCGCGAATTCGGGTCTGAAAGATTTAAATATAATCACAAACAATTCAATATACTCAACATGAATCGTAGGAATTAATACCATATGAATTTACTAATTTTTCGGATTAAAATCCGAAATTCATTTTAAAAACTGACAGTGGGACCCACATCTCGAATCCATAAAAATTCGCGAAATCCAAACACCCATTCCGATACTAGTTCAACCATACAATAATTATCAAATTCCGATGCCAAACGGACCTTCAAATCTTAAATTTCGTTTTTGAAAAGTTTTACAAAAATTCTTATTTTCTTCCATCTAAATCCGAAATAAACGATGAATATAAGCATGGATTTATGAAATATAATCACTTTCAGGTATAGAACACTTACCCAAGTCGAAGTCATGAAAAACCCTTTGGAATCGCCCAAATCCGAGACTCAAAAATGAGTAAAAATGGCTAACACCCGATTTTTATGTGTTTTGTCCAGCATTTTCGCATCTGCGGACAAATTTCCACATATGCAGACTCGAATTTACGAGACAACCCCCCATTATCACATGTATTTTGCCTCACCTCATATGGATCTTCTACTCTCTTGTTAGATGTAGAATTTGTTGTATACAGAAGACCACCTTCCAACTTATTTGCTTAGTAGATTTAGGATCACTAGTACCTTTTGGTATAGTTGACCTACGCTTACTTCACTTTGTTTTTGTATACCCAAGTGACTATCATTGTTGGATAGACACTTGGCATATCACTATAGTTCTAACTTACCATAGCATTCAGGGCTCACTTGGTTGTCAGCATAGGATGACTAAGTAGTCTTTCATTTCCGGAGGTCAGGTTTATGTCCCTCTCCATTGTTGTACTTTATTGCTTATATATGAAATCAGTCCCAGGCACAATGTCTAGTGGATTTATTATGAAAGAAAGGGTTCTATTCCCTCAAGTCAAGGTTAACCACGACATTTACCTCGCTTTGCAACCAAATTCAAAATTTTAATAAACCTTTGCCTCGCGAATTCGGGTCTGAAAGATTTAAATATAATCACAAACAATTCAATATACTCAACATGAATCGTAGGAATTAATTCCATATGAATTTACTAATTTTTTGGATTAAAATCCGAAATTCATTTTAAAAACCGACAGTGGGAGCCACATCTCGAATCCATAAAAATACATGAAATTCAAACACCCATTCCGATACGAGTTCAACCATACAATAATTATCAAATTCCGATGCACCTTCAAATCTTAAATTTCGTTTTTGAAAAGTTTTACAAAAATTCTAATTTTCTTCCATCTAAATCCAAAATAAACGATGAATATAAGCATGGATTTATGAAATATAATCACTTTCAGGTATAGAACACTTACCCAAGACGAAGTCATGAAAAACCCTTTGGAATCGCTCAAATCCGAGACTAAAAAATGAGTAAAAATGGCTAACACCCGATTTTTATGTGTTTTGTCCAGCACTTTCGCATCTGCGGACAAATTTCCACATATGCGGACTCGCATTTACGAGACAAAGCTCGCATTTTTGGAACAGGTCAGCCAAGCAGAGAACCGCATCTACAGACCTTCACGTCGCAGAAGCAAAGGCGCATATGCACGAAGGGAACCGCAGAAGCGCGAAAGATAGCATCTGCGATCATGGGACCGCAGAAGCGGGCATCGCACCTGAGTCCCAAGCTTCACAAAATAGAAGCTTCTCCCCTAGATTCATAGTTGCATAAGCGACACTGCCTCAATAGAAGCGATCATGTACATGCAGCCAAAATTGCGCTGGTGCGAAATACCAGAACCAGACCTGCAAGTTTTTACCAAAATGGTCTGAAACAAGTCCAAAACTCACCCGAGCCACTCTGGACCTCGTTCAAGTATTCCAACAAGTCCCGTAACATAATACGGACTTACTTGGGGTCTCAAATCACGTCAAATAATGTTGAAATCACAATTTACACCTCGATTCAGACTTATGAATTTCAAACTTTTCAATTTACAAAACTCGTGCCGAAACATGTTATATGAATCCAGAATGACTTCAAATTTGGCACACAAGTCATAAATGACATAACATAGCTATTAAATTTTTTGGAATCTCAATCCGAGTCGATATCAATTAAGTCAACTCCGCGGTCAAACTTTGGAAGTCTTTAGTTTTCGTTAAATGGTGATAATTTGAGCTAGGGACTTTCGAATCAAATTCCGGGCATACGCCCAAGTCTCAAATCATTATACGGACCTACCGGAACTGGCAAAACACTGATTTGAGTCCGTTTGCTCAAAATATTGACCAAAGTCAACTCAGTTGTGTTTTAAAGCTCTATTTCACATTTTAATCTATTTTTCACATAAAAACTTTACGGAAAATTATACGGACTGCGCACGCAAGTCGAGGAATGAAGAATAGTGATATTCAATGTCATAGAAAACAAAAATGAATGTTTAAATTAAAGATGACATTTTGGGTCATCACATTGTCCACCTCTAAAACAAACGTTCGTCCTCGAACGGAATTAGAAAAGTACCTGCGCTGGTGAAAAGATATGGATATCTACTCCGCATGTCCGACTCGGACTCCCAGGTAGATGCTTCTGCCGGCTGACCTCTCCATTGCACCTGAACTGAAGGATAACTCTTAGATATCAACTTTCAGACCTGTCGGGCTAGAATACGTCAAATCCTTATCCAATTGAGCTGAGCTTAAATCTAACACATGTGACGAATCACCATGATATTTTCGGAGCGTGGATACATGAAACACCGGATAAACTACTGATAAACTAGGTGGTAGTGAAATCCTGTAGGCTATTTCACCCACCCTATCAAGAATTTCAAAGGGTCCGATATACCTAGCGATCAATTTGCCCTTCTTTACAAATCTCATTTACCGCCAGCTACTCAAGGGTTCCTCCTGTGGGTATTTATGCCAACAGGGTCAGTAGTTCAGCACTTCGATGGGTTGTTTTGAGTGCGGGGAGTTGGGCCACGTGAAGAGGTTTTATCCCAGACTTTGGGGTAACACAGTGCAGCAGGACCATCGGCCCGTAATTACCGCACTAGCTACCACACCGTTCTCCCGGCTAGAGGTAGAGGGCATGTGGGTAGGGGTCGCCCTAGAGGTAGAAGCTAGTCAGGTGGCGCTCCAGCTAGATTCTATGCTTTCCAAGGTAGAGGTAGAGGCAGTCTCTTATATTGTAGTGATCATAGGTATTATTTATGTTTGCCGTACAGATGCTTCGATACTAATTGATCTAGGGTCTACTTATTCCTGCGTCTCTTCTCTATTTTCTCCTTATTTGGACGTATCTCGCGATCCCTTAGGTGTTCCTGTATATGTGTCCATGCTAGTGGGTGATTCTGTTGTTGTGGATCTAGTCTACCGATTTTGTGCAGTGAGTTTCTGCTTTTATGAGACCAGAGCAAACCTTTTATTGCTCGATATGGTTGATTTCGAGATTATCTCGGGCATGAACCGACTGTCTCAGTACCATGCCATTCTTGATTGTCATGCCAAGACTGTTACCTTAGTGATGCCTGAGTTACCCAGATTAGAGTGAAGGGGTTCGTCTGTTGGTATTTCCAATCAGGTTATTCTTTCCTGAAGGCTCGACATATGGTCGAGAAGGGTTGTTTGGCCTATTTGGCCTTCGTTCGGGATACCACTAGAGAGACTCTCGTGATAGATTCAGTGCCGGTGGTACGAGAATTTTCCGATGTAATTCTTGCTGATCTACTAGGTATGCCACAAAATCGTGATATCGATTTCAATATTGATTTGGCTCCAGACACCCAACCTATCTCAATTCCACTGTACCTTATGTATCCGAAGAAGTTGAAGGAACAATTTGAGGAGTTTCTTGCGAAGGGGTTTATTAGGCCGAATGTGTCACCTTGGGGTGCACCAATATTGTTTGTGAAGAAGAAAGATGGGAGTATGCGGATGTTCAATGATTATCGCCGGTTAAATAAGGTTACTATTAAGAACAAGTAGTTATTGCCGCGCACTGATGATTTGTTTGATCGGTTACAGGGTACCAGGGTGTTCTGTAAGATCGTCTTGAGTTCTGGATATTACCAGCTAAATATTTGAGCTTCTGATGTCCCGAAGATGGATTTTCGGACTAGGTATGGGCAATATGCGTTTCTAGTGATGTCCTTTGGCTTGACCAATACCTCGACGACATTTATGTATTTGCTGAACTAAGTGTTCATGCCATATCTTGACTCATTTGTCATTGTCTTCATTGATGACATATTGATTTACTCACGTAGTATGAAGGAGCACGAGAAGAATTTGAGAGTTGTGCTTTAGACCTTGTAGGAACAGAAGCTATATGCTAAGTTCTCTAAATGTGAGTTCTGGTTATATTCTGTGGCATTCTTTGGGATATGTTGTATCAGGTGAGGGTATTAATGTTGATCCCAGGAATATCGAGGCAGTTCAAGGTTGGTCTCGTCCTACCACAACGACCGAGGTCAGTAGTTTCTTAGGGTTAGTAGGTTATTATCGTCATTTTGTAGAGAGATTCTCATCTATTGCGGATCCTTTGACTAGATTAACCCAGAAGGATTCTCCATTCAAATGGTCTGATGATTGCAAGGCGAGCTTTCAGAAGCTCAATACCACACTGATTACAACACCGGTTGTCTTGGACTACGTATTGATGCAGGAGGAGTGAGTTATTTCAAATGATTCATGTCAGCTGAAGCCCCACGAGAAGATTTATCCTATAAATGATTTGAAGTAGGTCGCGATAGTTCACACTCTCAAGACTTGGAGGCATTATCTTTATGGGGTATGCTACGAGGTTTACACCAATCATCGCAATGTGCAGCATCTGTTTAAGCAGAGAGATCTTAATTTGAGGAAGCATAGGTGGCTTGAATTACTAAAGGATTATGATATTACAATCCTTTACCATCTGGGCAAGGAGAATGTGGATGCGGATTCCTTGAGAAGAACGGCTGAGAGTATGGGTAGTTTGGTATTTATTTAGGTAGATGAGATGCCATTGGCTTTGGACATTCAGTCCTTATCTAAAAGACTTCTGAGGTTGGATTTTTCAGAGCGCAGTCGAGTTCTTGTATGTGTTGTGGCTCAGTCTATATTATTTGAGCAGATCAAGTCTTGTCAGTACAATGATCCGCACTTGTTGGTTCTTAGAGAGACGGTACTACAAGGTGGCACCATGGAGGTTACTATCGGTAGTGATGGTGTTCTGCAAATCTAGGGTTGCTAATGCATTCCTAATGCTTATGGCCTAAGGGAGACGATTCTAGAGAAGACACACAGTTTACGGTATTTTATTTATCCAGGTGCTACGAAGATGTATCGTAACCTAAGGAAGCATTACTTGCAGCGGCGAATGAAGAAGGACATAGTTGAGCATGTGGCGAGATGCCTAAATTGCGAGCATGTTAAGTATGAGCACTAGAGGCCAGGTGGCCAACTTCAACATATGGTTATATCGGAATGGAAATGGGAGCGCATCACTATAGACTTCGTAGTTGGGTTGTCGTGGATGTTTATGAAATTTAATGATGTTTGAATCATTGTTGATAGGCTGACCATGTCGGTGCACTATATTCCGGTTGTGACTACGTATTTTTCAGAGAGGTTGGCCCAAATTTACATTAAGGAAATTGTTAGGTTGCATGGTGTGCCTACTTCCATGATTTCAAATAGAGGCCCTCAATTCACTTCGCATTTCTAGAGAGTAGTATAGAGCGAGTTGGGTACCCGGGTAGATCTCAGCACAACCTTTCATCCGCAGACTAATGGGTAGTTAGAGCGGATAGTTAAGTTTATGGAGGATAAGCTTAGAGCATGTGTGATTGACTTCGGAGGGAAGTGGGATCGATTCTTGCCTTTGGACGAGTTTGATTATAACAATAGTTATCTGCCCAGCATCATGATGGTTCCATTTGAGGCTTTATATGGTCGGCGATGTCGTTCCCCCATCGGGTGGTTTGAGCCCAATGAGGCTAGGTGATATTGCACTAAGTCAGTGAAGGATACCCTGGAGAAGGTAAAGTTATATCAGGAGCGACTTCGCACAACACAGTCTAGGTAGAAGAGTTACGCTGATCAGAAAGTGTGTGACTTATCATTTATGGTAGGCAAGAAGGTCCCCTTGAAAGTCTTGCCGGTGAAGGGTATCATGAGGTTCAAAAATAAGGGCAAGCTGAGTCTTAGGTTAATTGGCCCATTTGAGGTGTTTAGGTGAGTTAGGGAGGTTGCTTATGATCTTTCTTTGCCTCCCAGTCTATCGGTATTTCATCTAGTTATCCATGTGTATATGCTACGAAAGTACCATGCTGACATGTCGTATGTGTTAGATTATAGAACGATTCAGCTAGATAAGAACTTGGGTTGTGAGAAAGAGCCAGTTGCCACTATTGACAAGCAGGTTTTCCAGTTGAGGTCTAAGAATATTTCTACGGTAAAGGCCTAGTGGCGGGGCCAACCAGTCGAGGAGGCGACTTAGGAGACCGAGGAGGACATGCAAAGCAGACATCCACACTTATTCAGTACTCCGTGTATAACCCTATACCCGTTCGAGGACAAACGTTTGTTTAAGATATGGAGAATGTAATGACCCGACCGGTCGCTTTGCTTTTTAGATCTCCGTTCCCCTAATTAAGACTCTCCATACGTGCTTTTACTATTTTATGACTTGTGGGGATGGTTGATTTGGTTTTGGAAGGGCTCGGGATGAAATCAGAACACTTAATTCCTTAATAGTGTCCTAGATAGCCAAGTTTTACTTGAGTCAATATTTTGAGTAAACAACCCCGGAACTGAGATTTGATGGTTCCAATAGGTTCGTATGATGATTTTGGACTTGGACGTGTAATCAGATCGAGTTAAGGTAATCCAGGAATGTTTCAGCGCTTAATGTTGAAAGTTGGTGCATTGAAGGTTTTCAAATTCTTTAAATTTGGTTTGAAGTAGGCTTTGGTGTTTAATGTCCGTTTGGGATTCCAAGCCTGGGAATATGTTCGTATGGTAATTTATAACTTGTACACAAAATTTTGCTTCATTCTGAGTTTTCTAATTATGATTTGACGCGTTCGGAGCTAGTTGAAGAAGTTTGAAGTTCTTAAGTTAATTAATTTGGTTTTGGGGTGCGATTCTTAGGTTTGGTGTTATTTTATGTGTTTCGAGGTTTCGATCAGGTCTGTATTAGATTTATGGACTTGTTGGTGCATTTGGATGGGGTCTCAGGTGGCCCAGGTGTGTTTCGAATCACCCGGAGCTAAGTCTAAATTTGCAGAATTTGATGGTTATGGTTTCTTTCTTCGTGAAAACGGAGGTCCTCTCGCATTCGCGTTGAAAGATTTGGGACATGAGTGATTTATTCTTCGCGTTCGCATTCAGAAGGATGCATTCGCGAAGGTTTGGGACCTGAGGCCTTCGCGCTAGCGAAGCTTGTCCCCCGTTCGCGTAGAAGAATGGGACTGGGAGGGGTCACATGTAATTACCTTTCGCATTTGCAAAGGGTTGACAACCTTCATGAAGTTCAAGTTGGTTAAGCCTTCATGATAGTGTGGAACCCTTGAATATATGTGTTTTGTAAGAGTCACCTAAGTTGTTCTTGAACATCCTTTCTAAGCTCTTGTTTGTACATTGACGGTGAAACATAGTGACTTGTAAATCCCATTTATATTGTGTGGGGAGTTTTTGTTGTGCATTTCCGTGTATGCATGTCAGTATAGAACATGCCTTGCCTATTGTTAGAGGCAAAATCCTTGGAAGTTTGAATCCTTAGAGTGATATTGGGCCTTCTTTGATATAAACCACTTGTGCCTAAATTAGCCTACCAAATGAATGAATATCCCTACAGTCCAAATTTGCGCCTATTAACCGTTTCTTTGGCAACCCATGTTACAAGCCATGTCCATTTTGCATTAATCTGTCTTGTTGACCTGTCTTCCCCTTAACTACTTTAGGTTGTGTGATTCGACAGAAGTTGTGGTTATGAGAAAATATTATGTACTTGGAAACTCAAGTTGCACGAAAGAACGAAAGTAATGAAAGTTAAGTCCCTTGATACTCCCTTATAAATAAATAAAAAAGAGATGTAGTCGGGAAATTAAGAGGGAGACAAAAAAAATAAGCTGGGGGCTTCTGTGCTTGATCTGTGAAAAACAAATGTGGAAAGTGTTTACAAAGAAAAGAGTGGGAAACGTAGACGTTAGTGATGCTTAAAATATTTAGGGAATGATTTAGTCACTATATAATCAAAACTGCCCATACCTTACCCAAAGCCAACATTACAAGTTTTGAAAAGTCTTACTTGATTGTGGATTGAGACTCCTACAATAGTGGATAGTGACAGAATGGGCAAGGGCACTGTATGTGTTGCATGTGAAATTCCTTGATGAGTGTAAGTATTTTGTTTAATATGACCTAGTGTTTATGATTTGTTACTATAGATGTGTGTTTTGGGGGCATTTCTTTGTTTGTGCGGTACAATGGGATTTGTGAGGAGCAAAGTTTTGATTTTCATATTTGAATCTGAGAAAAAAAGGTGTTCACTCTTGTGGTTGATGTCTCTGAATAATCGTTTGACAGGGAGTTTGAAATAGCTTTACTGCTTCTTTGTGATATTGTGTGTTTGCTCGAGGACAAGCAAAAGTCTAAGTGGGGTGGTGATAATATGCTAGAATTACATGTAATCGAATATATTTTACCCCTACTTTGGTGTGTTTTTAGGTGTTTTGAATGTTGAAAGATGACCAATTGATTAATTGTTGAAGTTTGTTATATAGGAAGCCAAGAGTGAAGAATAGAGGTGATTTGAGCAACAATGAAGTTAAAAGGCAATTTTTGAAGAAAAGGAAAATCGGACCAGGCAGTGAAGTAACTTTAAAAAGCACATGAAAATCTGGAAAAATCAATTAGGCCATGTGCGAAGCACAACTATAGCACAAGGGCAAATTTTCCTGCATTATGTCTTGAGGGGAAACTTAGTCAATTGTCTTAGGGACATGATATAAAGCTTCTAACCCTTATTTCAGCCACACACTTGACTTGAGAAGGCAAGGAACACCATTGTTGAAGAAAAGTTGAGCCCAAAAAATCCTCAAGTTCATTTAAGAAGACGAATCGAAGAGTTTCTCTCTACTTTTCTATATTTATTGCTATGAATATTGGTTTGGCAATGGGTTATGTATTTTGAGTAGTTAAACCTGTCATCTAGGTTTGATGGAACTAGTTTTTGGGTGAATTCTTGATTGCGTATTGATATAATTGAGTTGTTTTTACTCTCTAACTGTTCAACTATGTGCTTCTTGGGGTTAATTCATGGTCCCTTGATTACTCGTGTCTAGTTATCTTGTGTTGCATGAAATAGAACACTTGATTGCATTGTTGTTGAACAACGTCACTTCTGAGTAAGTTAAGAGATTAATTACATGGATTTAAAAGTGGGATTGGAGATAACAAAGCTTTGGCGTGATCTTTATGAGTTGTACCAATTGTCAACTAGAATAATTCGAGAGAATAATTCTAGTAAATTATCTTAATTTATCGAGAGATAATTGTGATAAAAAAGAACTCATCATCTTTAGAGAGTAGTGCGGCGAGATTATAGCTAACTTGTTAGGAATTAATCTGGCAATTGGGGAAATCATAAACCCTAGACCTTTTTATCCTTGATTCAACCTCATTGAAACTAGATATTGCTCGCTTTGCAGGTAACACTATGGCACCCAAACCAAAGGTAAAATCACAATCTTCATCCTCTCGGGCTGCACCAAAGTTCGGGAAAAAGAATCACCTGTCTACGGAGAAAGAGCCAGTTGGATAGAGGCAAGCAAAGAAACCGAAGGTTCCTGCGCCACCACGGGTTGTCAACGACAAGGCAACAAAGAATTTGAAATGGTTAATAGGAAGAAGTACTTGGCAGAAATACTTGTAGATGAAGAAAAATTGAAGAAGAAATACATGGGTATTGGAAAGATTTAATAGAGAACCGCTAGTGGAGTCCATTGTACAAGTCAGTAGGTGATGCCAACATTATAATGGTTCAAGAACTATATGCCAATTGGGTAGATTGGAAGATCGGAGGATCTAAGGTATAAGGGGTTGACATTCACATAACTTCGGCGGCCTTTAATGAAATTTTAAGACTCCCCAATCCAGATGATGACTTCAACTGGAAAAATCAGTGTGACTATGCTAGAACCATAAAAGTTCTATGTGATGGCAACAAGCAGGCTAAGTGGAAACAAAAAGGCTAGAGTTTATCTGAAGTTTATGTGTAACAGGATCCTACCATGCAAGCATATCTATTTTGTGTGGTGTACATGTGTGTTCTTGACCTATGCCCTGATAACATGCATCATGGTCAATGTGAGTGACCTTATGTGCTTGGAAATATGATGTTAGGCTATAATATTATGTTTTAGTTGCTTATTACACTTCAATTTACTGCACTTTATTCGTTTTGAGCTTTAATTGATAGTGATTTGCACTTATTATGTGTTTTATGTCTTGTAGGAGTGATTCCAGGTGATATAGATGTTATGGAGCTAATTCAAATGATTTTGAGCTTTGCAGTCTGAGTAAATGCCCAAGCGATTAATCCGGGATTGCGTTCGGGGGTCGAAAACCACATCTGGATGTCAAAACGCACAAAAACATCCGTACTCTGAGAAATCCCCACCGTTGCGGTGCGTGGGGTGCCACGCATATGCATTTTGATGATGCCTAATAGATTTCAACTCTTTGGATTTTCCCACAAGCTCCCCGCATAGCGCGTCGACCCATGCGGTGCGCCTGTGCAATGTTTACATAGTTATTTTCCTATTTTGGCTAGGAGAAGATGATTTCGTCTGGGCCCGACTCTACTTGGTATAAATACATGGAAACATGTTATGTTTGGGGACTTTTGACATATTGGAGACCTAAGGAGGAGTTGGAGATGAAAAAGCACAAGGAGTTCATCATTCAATCCTCAGTCAACACCAGAGTTTGGATTGTTTTATGTATTCCTTTAGTTTAAACATATTTGTGATGAATCACTCCATATCTATGAAGTAGTTTTCTTTAGGGTTTGAGTAATTTGGTGTATTGTTGATTGTTTGTGGATTATAACTCTAGTTTTATGTATTGAATCGTTTTGGATGATTTAATCGTTGCATCTATATTCACTAGTTCATGTAATCAAGAGAGGCATAACTTATGAAAATCTTGCATTATACTGTTGGTTGAGTTCATTAATTCTTCTTAGTAATCGAAAGAGGCTAGTTGAAGTGTTGCTTAAACCTAGTTAGGAGGATAATCGAGAGAGGTTCTCCTAAATACGAATCCACTATGCATTCTTTCATATCTTCACGTGATTAAATTGGTTCATCTTGTGAGGTTAAAACTTAATCGGGAGAGGAGTTTTTGCCGAACGTTTGAACTAATAATTGAGTGAATTCGAGAGACTCACTTGAACATTAGAAGTGAATTATCTAGAGTTAGGTCGCAACAATTATATTGCACCTATCCTATCAAAACCATATCTTCTCCCATTGATAACCTTCAGTGTTTATTTCTTGTTTCAATAGTCATTAGTCAATAACTTTAGATTCTTATTTAATTTTAGTTATTAATCATATAAATCTCGATTGTGGATTCTCTTGATTAGCAATCAAGCTAAAAACTACAGAAATGTTGTCAACTCCAATCCTTGTGGATATCATATTATACTATGCTATCTTTGATTAGCGAGCATAATTAAAGTGGTACTTTGCGCTTGTCATATTTTGGCGTCGTTGCCGGGTATAGGCAATCAATAGTGTTTGAAATAGTTTATAGTACTAATTCGGGAATTTTTCTTTTTATTTTATTTTATTTTTCCCATTTTACTTTTGGTGTTCTTTGACTGTGCGTTGGTTACAAGTTTAGAGTGGTGCTTGACCAGAACTTCTGTGAAGGAAGTGCTACCATATAACCCCGAGCTAGAAAAATAACTACGACAATTGAAGAAAGAAAATAAACCTCATAGAGACAATTGAAAAAGTAGGGCAATCCTCAACCAAAGAACTCATCGATGGAAATGGTGAAGATAATGTGGATTTGGCTGCGAGAGAAGCAACACAACGATGAGAACAAGTTGCACGAGATGCTGAGGAAGCAACTATTAAAAATGCGCAGAACATCTATGAAGAAGAGAGGGGTCTCTAACTTAATTAACATCAACCATTGCCTGGGAGACCACTTGGTGATTATGCTAGACCGGTCTACAATCAAGGTTTATCCAGTGTTCGATCACCTCCAATTGCAACTGATAATTTTGACTTAAAGCAAGGGTTGCTCCAAACCCTTCAAATTGATGTGTCTTCAGAGGGAAGATGAATGAAGATCCAAACAACTATCTAATGGACTTCGAGGAGATTATGAACACCTTTCAATACAATGGTGTATCACAAGATGCAGTTTACTAAAGGACATTCCCCTTCACACTCAAATATGATGCAAAATAGTGGCTTCGAAGCTTACCTAATGGATCGGTTCGAACATGGGATGCGATGACCAGAAAAGTTCTTGATAAATATTTCTCATCAGCTAAAGCGGGAAAGTGTTGAAAGATACCACTCTAATCCAAAAAGAGGTGGTAGTTAAAAAGGAAAATGGGGAGTAGCTGAAGAATGATATTGATAAGAAAAAGAAAGGCAATAAGGGAGCTGACAAAAAGGAGGAAACTTCAAGAAGGGAGGAATCTAATGAGAGCGAGCATATGCCCGCTATACCTTTTCCTCAAAAAAATATATAGAGAAAAGATGGACAAGCAATTTCAGAGATTTCTGGATATGCTGAAACAGATTAATGTAAATTTTCCATTCACATAAATGCTCTCCCAAATTCCAGCTTATGCCAAATTCTTGAAGGAGATCATGACAAAGAAGAGGAAGATAGAAGAGACCTCAGTGGTCAAGCTCACAGAGCATTGCCGTGCGATTTTGCAAAAGAAACTCCCACAAAAGTGTGGATATCTAAGGAGTTTTACTATACATTGTTCTTTAGGTTCTATTAATTTTGATAAATCTTTATGTGATTTTGGTGCCTCAATTAACTTAATACCTCTATTTATTTATAGGAAATTGGAGAAGAAGATTGGAGAGATAAGGTCAATGCCAATATCTTTGCAGCTGGCAGACCAAACGACTCTGATACCTGAGGGGATAGTGGAAGATGTCTTAGTTCGGGTAGATACGTTCGTATTTCCTGTAGATTTTATAGTAGCGAATATGAAGGAGAACAAGGAGGCCTCCCTCATCTTAGGAAGACCATTCTTAGAAATAGGTAGAGCAATATTATATATACACGAGAGAAAGCTCATGCTTAGAGTGAGTGAAGAGACTATAACTTTCGAGATGAATGTAGAAACAATGGTGAAAAAGGAGAATCCAAAGCTAACTGCAAGTGTTGAGTGGAAAATGAAGGGCTCAAACGAGAAGGCTGCGGCGAGTGAGAAAGATAAGTGTGGGTTGCACCCCAAGAAGGATGAGAAAAAGTTATCTGCATGGATGTGCACGTTAGTTCAAAGGCAAGGAATGGATCCCGACTTCGACTCAGACCCCGACTTGATGTTCAGGGAAGTGTCCTTTACCTTATATTTTTTAATTGTGTGTCATGGGTACATGCCACAACTTAAAGTGTGGGGTGAAGGATGTTTTTGTATGTTGTATGTATATGTATTAGTTTTAGTAGTTAGAGATTTAAATAAAATGAAAAAAAACCATAAAAATTGAAAGAATTTCAATTTTTCCCAACGATGGATATCATTCGACGGGTTTCTTGAGGGATTAAAGTCGAAAGAAAAATAAAAAAAGATTTTCTTTTGTTAGGTAGTATAATAATTTCCCATTGGTTTTTCTTTGTGTCGCGGTTCTTTTCCAAGGGTTTTATTTGAACCGGGTGTATTTAATTTTTATTTTTTTAGGATTAGGAAACCTTGTGGTATGATTTTAAATGAAAGTAATATCTCTTAAATTTCTTATGTCTTGAGAATAATAAGTGTTTTAGTTGTGACGCTTAGTCTCAGTCTTTGACTCTTGTATAAGTACCTTAAATTGTATACTCTTAACTTTCCTTAACTACTTTGACTAGAGTGTCTTGATGAGTCCAATCCTGAGTGAGTTATGTGCCATGTGTGTGTGAGGTTTTGTTTTATTTTGTGCATTGCATTTGATATCTAGAACTTACCATGTGTGTTTGCAAAGTAAAATAGTAGTTTTATTCAGTCTTGGAAGTGATATATGCGTTTCTTGGTTGAGCCAATTATATGCTTTTACCCACCTAATTGTTATGTATCTTAGTTAACCCCTTTGAGCATGTAATCATATTTTTTTGGAAACCACAGTACAAGCCTTACCCGTCTGCTTGAATTAACCATCTATTTGAACCTTGTACCTCTCATGAGCACTTGAATTTGTCATGAACTTTGTAAAAGTTGAAGTGTGGGGTGGTTAGTTTGGCTTTTGAGTAGAACTAATGAAATAAAGAAGAAGGTGCACTATTTTGAAAAAGTAAGAGCCGCTTGAATTGAAAAAAGAAAGAAAAAGAAAAGTGTATGAGTGTGAAAAGTGTTCTTTGATAGTGGTAACTTGATGTATTTGTGCTTAAAGAAGTAGAGAGTTAATGTATATTGATGTGAAGGTGGAGTTTCGGATTGATATAAGTGTGGGGTTTTGAATGGTTAATTGTATGTATTAAAGTGCTTAAGGAGGTGTAGTCACTCTTATATCTAAATGTATCCTACCCATCCCGTAGCCTACATTACAACCAATTAAAGTCCTATTTGATCCTTGACTGAATTAGCTCAATTAGTAGAGTAGTACACTACGGGCAAGCTTATGGTACGTCTTTTGTGGAACATGAATGTTGTTTCTGAGAGTGAGCGAATTTTTTCTATCTTGAGTTCCTAATTGTTCTTAATTTTTATTGTGTGTGGACCTACTATCTATTGTTGTGTGAGGGAACTTGATTCATGAAGGAAAGGTAATGCTTGACCTCTGTGTTAGAGTAAGTGAGCGGGTTATATTAATGTGTGGTGCTTTTGAGTCAAATCTTGAGGCTAGGATGTTATGGTGTTGTGCTTAATCTATTTTAAATATTTTTGATATGATGCGTTATGAGAGTTGTTTAAAAAGGTCGTGTCAATATGAAGTGTAGTTTGATTGCTCAAGGAAGAACAATGGTTTAAGTGTGGGGTGTTGATGGTAGGCTATAATCTTGTGTTTTAATCTCTTATTGCACTCCAATTTATTCCTTTTGAGCTTTAACTGATAGTGTTTTGCACTTATTGTGTGTTTTATGTTTTGTAGGAGTGATTCCTAGTGATGTTGATTTTATGAAGCTAATTTGAGTGATTTGAAGCTTTGAAGTCTGAGAAATCCCCACCGCCGCGGCGTGTGGGGTGCCGTGCATGTGCATTTTGCTGCTGCCTAACAGATTTAAACTCTTTGGATTTCCCCACAAGCTCCCCGCATAGAGCGTCGCCCCCACGCGGCATGCCTGTGCAATATTTACATAGTTATTTTCCTATTTCAGCTAGGAGAAGGTTATTTCGTCTGGGTCCGACCCTATATGGTATAAATACATGGAAACACGTTATTTTTGGGGACTTTTGACAAATTGGAGACCTAAGGAGGAGTTGGAGAAGTAAAAGCACAAGGAGTTCATCATTCAATCCTCACTCAAGACCCGAGTTTGGATTATTTTATGTTTTCCTTTACTTTAAACATATTTGTGATGAATCACTCCATATCTATGGAGTAGTTCTCTTTAGTGTTTGATGAATTTGGTGTATTGATAATTGTTTGTGGATATAATTCTAGTTTTATGTATTGAATCATTTTGGATGATTACGCATTCTTGCATATTTTCACGTGCCTAAATTGGTTCATCTTGTGAGATTAAAACTTAATCGAGAGAGGAGTTTTTGCTGAACGTTTGAACTAATAATTGAGTGAATTTGAGAGACTCACTTGAACATTAGAAGTGAATTATCTAGAGTTATATCCCAACAATTATCTTGCACCTATCCTATCAAAACCCTATCTTCTTCCATTGATAACCTTTTGTGTTTGTTCCTTGTTTCCATGGTCATTAGTCAATAACTTTAGATTTTTAGTTAATTTTAGTTATTAATCATATAAATCTCGATTGTTGATTCTCCTGATTAGCAATCAAGCTAGAAACTACGAAAATACTGTTAACTTCAATCCTTGTGTATACGATATTATACTATACTATCTTTGACTAGCGAGAATAATTAAAGTGGTGTTTTGGACTCGGCAATATATAACAGACATTGAGTTGGTTAAGGTGTCGTTTGTTTTATGGAAATACCCTGACAAAATACATGAAGGATAAGTTTAAAGTGTCCAACCAAGGAGGCGATGTGAAGCAACCAACTGAGACTAAATTAGACAACTCTACAATCAGGGGCCCCGAAAAATCTATGAAGTTGGGCTGACCAGAAAATCGATGTGATCATTGATAACTTCAAACAACCGTGGTCTGTTATTTTCTCTAAAGTTAAGAAGCCAGAGGAAATTGACAGAGATTTCATAGAGTCTATACCATTTAGTGCTGAATCGAAGTTCGCACTAAACATTGATGGAGATAGTGATGTCCATCCATTTGAGGACGAAGTCACACCACCCATGTCAGCAGAAGAGGATGATGAAAGCAATGATGAGTCTGACGAGGAAGAGGCACCTCATGCTTGTACTTTTACTCTTGCTTTGCCATCCCCAGACCCTGTTGCTGGACCTTCCTAGAGTGGTCCAACCACTGTTGTTGATGATAATGCAGGAAAAGAAGATGTCGAGGATGTTGGTGACTTTGATGCTGGCGACTCCGACTACGATACTTAGAGGGAGTATTTCCTCACTTCTGTTCTTTATTTTGCTTCATTGGGGAGATTGCAGATTCTTAGGTGTGGGGTGGGAGAATATCTTATCTGTAGTGTAGTTTATTTATTTTTTTAGCATAGTAATATCATTGGGTTTTCTTGGACTTGGTTCTTTCCCATTGAGTTTTTTCTTTTGAACCAAGCATTTTTTTCTTTTTTTTTGTTCTTTCTATTTGTAATTAAAAAAAAGACAGAGAGAACCTGAAGCAAAGAGAATTCAATCTTTGAATAGATGTGTTTTGTGAGAATCACCTAAGTTGTTCTTGAACCTCCTTTCTGAGCTCATGTTTGTACATTGACGGTGAAACATAGTGACTTGTAAATCCCATGTATATTGTGTGGGGAGTTTTTGTTATGCATTTCAGTGTATGCATGTCAGTATAGAACTTGCCCTGCTTGTTGTTTGAGGCGAAATCCTAGGAATGTTTGATCCTTAGAGTGAAAGTAGGCCTTCTTTGATATAAACCACTTGTGCCTAAATTAGCCTACCAAATGAATGAATATACCTAGAATCCAAATTTGCACCTATTAAACTTTTCTTTGGCAACCCATGTTACAAGCCATGTCCATTTTGCACTAATCTCTCTTGTTGACCCATCTCCCCCTTAACTACTTTAGGTTGCGTGATTGGGCAATGGTTGTGGTTATGAGAAAATACTATGTACTTGGAAACTCAAGTTGCACCAAAGAACAAAAGTAATAAAAGTTAAGTCCCTTTATACTTCCTTTTTGAAGCTCCATTATTAAAAAAAAAAGATGTAGTTGGGAAATCTAAGAGGGAGACAAAAGAAAATAATAAGTTGGGGACTTTTCTGTTTGAGCTGTGAAAAACAAATGTGGAATGTGTTTACAAAGAAAAGAGTGGGAAACGTAGAAGTTAGTGATGCTTAAAATGTTTAGGAAAAGATTTAGTCACTATATAATCAAAATTGTCCATACCTTACACAAAGCTAACATTACAAGCTTTGAAAAGTCCTACTTGATTGTGGATTGAGACTCCTACATTAGTTGATAGGGACAGAATGGGCAATCTTATGGTACTGTATGTGTTGCATGTGAAATTCCTTGATGAGTGTAAGTGTTTTATTTTATATTACCTAGTGCTTGTGATTTGTTAATATAGATGTGTGTTTTGGGGTCATTTCTTTATTTGTGAGGTACAATGGGATTTGTGAGGAGCAAAGTTTCAAGTTTCAATATTTGAATCAGAGCAAAAGAAAGGTGTTCACTCTTGTGGTTGATGTCTATGAATAAACGTTTGGCATGGAGTTTGAATGAGCTTGATTGCTTCTTTGTGATTTGTCTGTGATATCGTGTATTTGTTTGAGGAAAAGTAAAGGTTAAAGTGTGGGGTGGTGATACTATGCTAGAATTACATGTAATCGGATATGTTTTACCCCTACTTTGGTGTGTTTTTAGATGTTTTGAATGTTGAAAGATGACCAATTTAGCTTAATTGTTGAAGTTTGTTATGTAGGAAGCCAAGAGTGAAGAATAGAGGTAATTTGAGCCATAATGAAGTAAAAAGGCAATTTTTGAAGAAAAGGAAAAGCAGACTAGGGAGTGAAGTAACTTCAAAAAGCACAGAAAAATCTGAAAAACTCAACTAGGCCATGTGCGAAGCACAACTATAGCACAAGGGCAAATTTTCCTGCATTATGTCTTTTGCAAGGAATACCATTGTTGAAACTTATTTGGGCATTTTGAGCCACACGCTTGACCTAAGATGACAAGGAATACAATCGTGGAAGCAAAGTTGAGCCCGAAAGATCCTAAAGTTCATTCAAGAAGATGAATCGAAGAGTTTCTCTCTACTTTTCTTTCTTTATTTCTATGAATTTTAATTTGACAATGGTTTATGTATTTTTGAGTAGTATCATGACTAGTTAAACCCATCATCTTGGGTTGATGGAACCAATATTTTGGATGAATTCTTGATTGCGTATTGATATAATTGAGCCGTTTTTACTCTCTAATTGTTCAACTATGTGCTTAGTTTTTTTAATTGACGGGCCCTTGATTAATCGTGTCTAGTTATCGTGTGTTTCTTGAAAGAAAATACTTGATTAGATTGTTGTTGAACAACGTCACTTCTGAATGAGTTAAGTGATTAATTTCTTGGATTTAAAAACGGGATTAGAAATAACAAAGCTTTGGCGTGATCTTTATGAGTTGTACCAATTATCAGCTAGAGTAATTCGAGAGAATACTTCTAGTAAATTATAGTAATTGATTGAGAGATAATTGCGATAAACAAGAACTCATCATCTTTAGAGAGTGGTGCGGCGAGATTATAGCTAACGTGTTAGGAATTAATCCGGCAATCGGGGAAATTATAAACCCTAGACCTTTTTATCCTTGATTCAACCTCATTCTTGCTAGTTGATAGTTTTTATTGCCATTTTTCTTAGTTAAGTAATTTTTGTTAATTCATAAATCAATCTTGAACTCTGGATGTTGTTTGAGCTTATCATTAGTGATACTGAAAAGTTGTAGCAAGTGGGTTGGTTCTCTGTGGGATTTGAGTCCAGACTCTTGAACCGAATTAATTTTGTAACGACCGCTTAATTCTTTTTATAAGGCATAGTTGGGCATGATCATTACGCTCCCGGATGCACAAGACCAAACTGCATGTCATGAGGATCTTCAAATTTGAGTTTAAACCGCAAGTTGCTACACTCCTGGACGCACGAGTCTAAACTGCATGTCATGAGGCTATTCAAGTTTGAGCTTAAACCGCAATTTGCTACGCTCCTTAATGTAATAGCATAAATTGCATGTTACTCCTCGCCCGCAAGAGTATAAACTGTGTACGAAAAGAAAAAAATCTGCTAGGTTGAAAACCTCGAAAGAGGTGGCCTAGACAAAAGTTGGGATAAAAAAAACTCATCCTCTTCGAACTACAGTTTGACGTGATCCTCTTTACCGAGGTACATAGGCAGTTTAGAGTTTCATCCTAAGTTCAGTCGCATGAGTTAAAAATGTATTCCATCCTGAGTGTTTCTCAAATGGACTACAATGGAATAAAGTCCACATGATTGGCACTTCAAAATAGATCTTACATGTATTCTTTCGGCGAACTTTGTGCATTATCAAATAGTGATAGTTCAATGGGGGCAAGGTTGAATGAAAAATTGCTATACCCAAGGGGATGGCTATAGTTATTTAGAAGGAGGGCAAATCCTCAATTAAAGTGTTTAAGTCCACTGGTCTTCAAGTTCATGCCTTCAAAAGTTCGTCAAGTACTGAAGCCAAAGCCGAAGTTGTAAATCCTCCAAGTCTTCGATTAAAATGGTTGATTTCAAGGAGCTTCTATATCAAGGTATAACGTTTTGGTGCAAAGGCACTCAATGCTGAAAATTCCACATGGTTGAATGCAAAGGAAAAATCAAAATATTACATGGGACGATCCTGAAGGTGTTCGATTCCAAATTAGGAAAATTTCTTAGATTTTGAAATCTTGTTTTTGATAAATTAAACGGTTCATGATTTCGACGTTCCTACAACAAGATATAATTTCTTTAGGTGAAGTTACACAAATTTGAAACTATTAATGTGTCGGGATATAAAATTGACTTCAACATTTTTTTTGTGACGATTCTGAAGGTGTTTATTTTGGAATTTTGGATATGTCTTAGATTTTGGAAGTCTAGTGTATGTGAAATTAAACGGTTCATGATTTCAGCGTTCCTACACAAACATATAAGATTTTTGGTGAAGCTGCCCACATCAGAAACTGTCAACATGTCGAAATCGATAGTTTATTTTAAAATGTTATCTGACACAATTATAAATGTGTTCATCATTAACTTTTAAAGATATTCACGTCAGAATTTTCAAGATTTTTGTTGTGAACATTTAAAAGTGTTCGTGTCACACCCCGAACTCGAGGAGCGCGACCGGCGCTTAACCGAGTAAACCCAGTCGAGCAAGCCTAATTTGCATTAACCTCTCTTCATTACTCATGCATGATTTACCATAACATAATAAGATCTTGACTTTCATATTAAATACATTTGGCTCATATTTTCTGTCTCGTGGTGGTTACACAGCTCTATAAATAGTTGTATATACTGTGAACATGAATACATGACAAAACTCAAATCTTTAATTACATGACCCACAATATACATGGAGCTTCTATGACAATAGATACCTATATACATAAAATTAACTAGACCAAAACACCGACTAGAACTGTAGCGGGCTCACCATAAGCTGAGTAGTGAAGAAGATCTCTATCAAAGGTCCATATCATCATGTAGAAGTATACCTGCATCCATTAAAAGATGCAGCCCCCCTCCCCCACACACACAAATCGGCCCTGCTGCCTCACCCCAACATATGCGGGTGGAGGTGTATCACGATACCACAATCTTTACACAAAGCGGCCCTTCCACCTCACCCCAATATATGTAGGTAGAAGTGCATCACCATACCACAATCCCTACACAAAGCGGCCCTGCTGCATCACCCTAATATATGGGGATGGAGGTATATCACAATACCACAATCCCTGCATAAAGAGGTCATGCCACCTCACCCAAATATATGTGGGTGAAGGTGTGTTCCATAATATCACAATCCCTACACAAAGCGGTCCTACCTCCTCACCCCAATATACGTAGGTGGAGGTGTATCACAATACCTCAAACCCTACATAAAGCGGATCTACCGCCTTACCCCAATATATGGGGGTGGAGGTGTATTCCACAATACCAAAGCTCCACACAAATGGGCCTTACTGCCTCACCCCAATGTATGCGGGTGGAGGTGTATCACAATATCACAATCCCTACAAAAAGCGGTCTTGCTACCTCACCCCAATGCATGCGGGTGGAGGTGTAATCCCAATCACAATACCATATATAAACTCAAAGCGACATAGTTTGTCATTACATTTAAGGTTGTAATTACTCATATCATTGGAATACTTCACGTTCATGCTGATCGTGGAGAAACACAACTCATTACATTAGTATGTACATGGTAAATCAATAGGTCGATTTCAATGGAACATGGGCCCAATTCCGTTTCTTAAGGTTCATCATCATTTAACAAAGGACATCTCCCTTCCATCTGATTATTCACTCCCTGACCTCTTGAGGTCATTATCTAGGTTCATGACTCTTGGGGACTTAACAATCGAAGTTATTTACATGCATTATTTCAGAAGCATACAACTATAGTTGAAACCATTGGGACATACAACACTTAATAATTCTCATTTAGGCAACGACCACATTTCATGTTCACACTATCACTTACGTGTACTTGCCATGGGTGATCGTAGAACATTAAGAGCATTTATAACATTTAGGAACATCATAGGATTTACTAGCAAGAACGTAAGGGCTTATCATATAACACATTGGAAACAAAAGTACAAATACGTACATCTCATATCCTTTCACACCCTATATCACTTAATTCGTACTTTCAACCACTTACAACACTATTATTTCCTTGGCTCTCTTGACCATACATATGATTCTTCTTTTATGGCACTGTGGCCGTATATCATATTTCACACTATCATTTCTTTACTTTCAATTATTATTATCATATACATCATCATATAGAATATTTTTGAAATACCTTTCCCTAGAAAGGGCAATATAAAATTTCAACTCAAGAAAATGTAAGAACTCAAAACATATTGGAAATACCTACCAACCATAACATTAATTAGAACAATCACATTTGGATATGACTTAGTACATAGGCTTTTCGATAATTCTATTTTTGGAGTCAATTCAGAATAGTTGAATCAATGCTCATTTCATAATATTCCACACATCATTTCATTTCGTTGGCGCTATTGGCCACAAATATAACTTTCACTCTTGGTACGGTGTTCACACTTTATATCCCCAACTCACTACTTTCACTTTCAAGCATCTATATAGATTATTGACAATAAGGAATCCCTAATAATGACTTTTAGTATACCTATGAGCAAATAAGAGACTTATGCACATTGAGACTTCTTACACAATTTGGCATAATAGCCTTCACTTGAAACACTACTTGAAGTCATAACATTTTTATATCCAACTCATGCTTTGAACACATTCTAGAAGGATAACATCATATTATAAGAGCATCTGAAATATATTTTGAACATATACCTTTCAACACAAAGCTTATTCGGACTAATTGATTTATAAAGAATAACTCGGGACTTACAAGAGCATCATGGAATTCAATTCTATGAAAGAAGTTTAGCTAACATACCTTGCTTTGAGCTTTCCTTAAATTACTACAATATTCCGAAAATTCTAGCAATCCCAATCTATTTTGAGACCTAACAAAATTGAACACAAATTAGGAAGGTATTCATGGTCTCAGCTTATTTGAGCATTTTATCAAACACTATGTGTGCAAATTTGGCTACAAGGTTCTTCTATAATATTTCCTTCATTGTATAACCCAATCTTTACTTATTTGACCTCAACAATATTTTCACAAATCTTATTGGTACATACATGTATAAATAATACATTCATACCGAAGAATCATACTCCTAATCAACCATCTTCTACTCAAATTCGAAATTGAAAACTAGGGTATGGAACCTTACCTTTTAGATGAAGAACTTATGAGATTTCCTTGTTGGATTTCAAAGCTTGGAAAAAATATTGATAAACAAAACAATTCATCTACTTCCTCTTTCTAGAACACTCTCACTTCTCTCTAAAAACCCTCAGATAATTGCCCCAAAATAATCCCTAAAGCTTATTTATGAAAATAGATAAATTAACCCTCCGAAATTAGGTCTGCAGTCGCATAATGGACCGCAAAATGTCTATGCGGGTTGCATAATGCACCGTAAAATTGGTGCCAAAACATGGGCTGCACAGGTCCATTCTGCGACCAGTTTTGCGATCGCAGGAGTTGTTTTGCGATCACATGATGATTTTGCGGTCGCACATCAGATCGCAGAATCACATGTTTTCCAGCCTTTGGTAATTTGGCCATACTTTCTTGTAGGAGTGTCCAAATGACGAACAGTTTGAAGAGTTGGAAACTAGACTCAAAGTGATTTAATGTGATAGGTAGATTACCTCCTAAGTAGTTATAGTTTGGTCGCAACATTCGTTTGAAGTAGTATCTTATGCGAACTCACTTCAAACTTTATCCCATCATAAAGTTTTCAACTTGACTTAGCCTTGGGGCTCTTCTTAGACCATAAACCATTCTTAATACACCTCATACATATATTATCATGATCAATTGATATAATTCTTATAATATCCCTTGTCTTCACAAAAATAATATAATTAGCGCACATCAACTTTCTTTATAGCGCTTAAGTACTTCAAAATATTCCGGGGTGTTACAGTTCGTCTCGAAATTTTAAAAGTATTCGTCACAAAATTTTAAAGGTTTTTGGTTGACAACTTTTAAAGGCGTTTGTCTCAAACTTTTAAAGGCGTTTGACTCAAACTTTTAAAGGCGTTTGACTCAAACTTTTAAGGCGTTGGACTCGAATTTTTGAAGATGTTTAACTCAAACTATTAAACGCGTTCATCTCGAACTTTTAAAGGTATATGTCGCACACTTTTAAATGTCTTCACCACAACTTTTAAGGGTCTTTGCCGCTAAATTTTAAAGGTTTTCGCCATGAATTTTTAAAGATCTTTGCAACGAACTTAAAAGGATCTCCGCCCTAAAAGTCTATGAATCCCGGACTAAAGTAAAACCTCGCTTGACTGTATGACTGTATGCATATATTCCCCACACACAAGAAGAATAAAATAAGAGAAGAGGAAAACGCAAAAAGGAAAAGGAGAAATTCACCTTAGCGATAGTGCTCCTTGATCATTGTTTACCCGAAAAACGGATAGAGTTGAATTTATACATGGTTCTAAGGATACGTGGTATAACTTTGTACAAATCAAAAAAATAAGTAGAGATATATCAAATATTGACTGTAAAAAAGAATGAATACAAACGCAAATTGAGTAGAAAATGATTGATAAATAAACAGGATGAATCAAAAGCCAAAAAAAATGATAATATTTGCTAGATGTTATGTAAATCTCAATAATCTCTGAAGGTGAGAGTGTATGAATGTATATCAATCTGTCAATCAATCAATATCGTATTTACAAATGATAGTCATTCTTAATATAGGAGAGGAATCTTACTTTGTGTATAATTAAAAATACACAGTGGGGATTCCATTCTAAATTAATTAACTAGCTTTTCCTTGATTTCTGCCGAGATTCTCTTCCCTAGTGCGGCTATAACGACTCTTTGTCTCTTGGATCGATTTCAGTCTTGGCTGATCTCGGTATTGGTCGGTTTATTTACCCTCGACCCTTGATATTAACTCGAGCTCGGTATCGGTCGGTCTTTGGGTCTCGCGCTTGATATTGACTCGATCTCGATATCGGTAAGTCTCTGGATCTCGAGCTTTATACTGACTTGAGCTCGGGTCGGTCTATTAACATAACTTCACATCAGAGCTGGATATTATAACAATGACCCTCAGTCATGTTTCAATCTTGATTAAACACACAAAGGAAAAACTCGGTTTTGACCGTATACAGATAGTCCCCTTGTTTCTTGAAAAGAATATGGCGAGAAACGATATGATTTTTCAACCTTTGACTAGATACACACTAACGTCTTCATCGAGCCCAATTATAACGTATGTGACAAATGTCCTGCCGGTCCAGTTAACAAGGCATTAAATGCGTGTCAGACGATGGTTGGCCACTGTCAATTTTGAATCGTCACTATGAAATCTATAAATAGCCCCATTCTTCATCATTTCAAACCTTTACCTTCAAATCTTTTCATTCTAACCTTCACAGTTCTTCATCTACTCCAAAGTTATCTATTTCCAGGTTTAAAAATTTATTTGCTTGTTCTTCACCAAACACCAAAATATTTCAATTTCCCATATTCTTTGTTGTTGAAAATTTAGATAGCCAAGATATCTAATACCGTTCCTTAGAAAGAGGTTGCTTCCTCCTCTCGGACAACCGGTGAGAAACCGGTGGTGGAGCCATACCTCGAAGAACTCATTCCCGGGGGATGTGTTATCAATTATGACATTAAGGTCGAGAAACCCTCATTAGTTGCTGGTCAATATGAGTCGGTATCGAGATATATATGCTCGATACCCCAGAGCCTTGTTGATTTGGTGAAGAAAGATTGTGGTTGGGAAACAAAGATCAACTGATACCGACACCGAATGAAGCGATCACTACCCATGTGGAAGGGTACTTGAGTGTTTACACTTATCCTTTCATGTTGGGTCTCCTCGATCCGGTCATCATCGACTTTTGCAAGAAGTACCAAGTGACCCTCGACCAAATACACCCTTCTTTCTGGAGGATTGTAATATTGCTCCATTTCTTTGTGAGCAAAATCGATGGGCTTCCCTTCACCCTCGACCACCTCGTAAGATTATATAGCCCTCGTCTTTACCGAGGTGGTCTGATAAAGCTTCAATGCCGGGCCACCAAGGCGTTCACCTCGAGAATAGATGAAGACAAAGATCGGGGTTGGATGAGCTGGTTCGTTCGAGTGAAGACCTCGGACCTAATCCCGACTGAGGGTATGCCATTTCCCGAGAAATGAAATATGAATCGTAAGTGTGATTCCGATTTTAGGTTTTGTTGTTTTTACTTCTCCATCTTTTCTTATCAGTGTTCCTCTTGACATACTCGTTGCTTGGATTCCAGGTGCGATTTCCTTTCTCGAGGATTAGGTCATGAGCCTGGTTTCGACGTCAACATTTGTCGAGCGCGCATGAAGCGATTTGTTAAAGGGCCTGTGGGAGGCTCATACTCATGGTATACCTTTCTCCTGGCTCACTGATTTGCTTGTTGTTCAAGTATTTATTAAGGCATAAGTTTTACTTACTTTTATTTCATTTCAGGTGACGAAGAAGTTTTACCGCTTATCTCAAAACCGAAGAAGGTGATTAAGAGAAAGAGGGCATCGGACTTCGAGGGTCAAAAACCAAAGAAGAGAGCGGCTCGTAAACCCAAGGCGAATACAATCCCTTTGACTATGGAGTCGGTCCTGAGTCTAAGGGATGAAGAAGAAGAAGAAGAAGAAAGTGATTCCAGGCTGGTGGCCCGTGCAAAAGAATGACGTTTTCCTCTTGGGCCTAGGAAAGTCATTTTCTTTAATTTCAAAACAAAAAATAAAAAATCTTACTTGTAGCTATGGCTGTCCAACAGGACGAGACAGGATGGGATGGGACAAAATTAACGGGACGGGACGGCATGAGACGATATTTATCCGGGACGGTGGCGGGGCGGGACGAAACAAGACGGGATAAACGGGACAAAATGGTAGGCCCATCCCGTCCCGCTAACAAACGGGACGGGACGGGACGGTTCGCGGGCCTTAAGTGCCGTTTTAAAAGAATATATTTAAGCATTGAGTTTGGCAACGACTATTCTTTTGACAATGCCTAAGTTTTTAAAGTTTGCAACAACTAGTTTTTTTACTTATTTAATAAATTTAAAAATTAAACGAAAATTAGGAAACTAAGTAAAGAATTATAAAATATTAAAACAAAAAGACTTGTAATGAAATATTCTAGTAATTATAAATTTATAATAGAGTTATAATTTATTTAATTTAATTTCAAGCTATTAACTAACTAAATAAGAGTGTAAGACAATTCAAATTTATAACCAATAATACGTTTTTGTATGTTCCAGTGATGATTAACCCAATGATATGTAATAGTTAAATAATCACAACCATTAGGACTACGACCTATATCAGATGTAATAGATACTTTACAATCTAAATGAAAAAATACACAATGAATATACTCAAGATATTCGGTTTGAAATTTTAAAACATCATTTCTAACTATGGTCTTAGAAAAACCTTGAAAAGCAGGATTATAAGTTTCTTGAATATAATGCACAAAAGCAGGGTGGGAAAATAGGGCCAAAGTGTAATTTAATAAATTTAGGGGTTATATTAAAAGTTTGGGGGGTATTTGTTTGGGGGTAGGGGCAGGGGAGGGTCAATTATAGCCGTTTTTGGCCGTTGGGAACGACTATTTTTGCAATTTGAGTCGTTGCCCAACGACTAGAATTCAAAACAAAACAAATAGGACGTGAGATGGGACAAACGGGATTAAATAGCCATCCCGCCCCATCCCGTTTCCCGTTTAATATAGGCCCATCCCGTTTAGAATTAAGTGGGACGGGACACGGGACGGGACACGGGACGGGACCGGGACGGGACACGGGACGGGACCGGGACGGCCCGTCCCGTCCCGTTGAACAGCCTTACTTGTAGTAACTCTTGAATTCCTAGTTTTGAGTATTTGTATTCCATAACGTCTTTTGAGATTATATATATATTTATACAATCAGTAAATTTGCACGCACTTCGCGCGATCCTAAAGTAAAACAGAAAATGATTAAATAATTAAGGATATAAAAGAACTCGATCAATCTCACTAATTTAACCCTTTTTCATGTTTTTACCAGTAAACTATTACAATGATCACAATTGGTGAAGTAAAAGAGTTTTAAAGTTTTTATGCATTAAGTTTTTTTAATAACTCGAAAGTAAAAGCAAAAATTTAGATACAACACCTCTATTATCATCTAAATAAACCTCTATATTATTATACGATTTAAGAAACAAAAATATTGAAATACAATTTTTAGAAGTGGATTTTTAAAAAGTACTATATTGATGAAAAAGCTCTAAGGTATCAAAAGGAAATAAAGGTTTGAGAATTTATGCACAAACTTAAAAGGGATAAGGAGGGAAGAAAGAGAGAACAATAACGAAGAACAAAAATTGTCTTCCTGCAAAAATTGAAATAGGAAAAGGGAAAAGAAAATGATGATAAGAAATTTTTTACATATGAACAATGAAAAGTTCCACAGCCAAAAATTGGTTGTTATATTAGTTTTAACTGTCATATCAAATATTTGGTGCTTCATTTTCTATTGCTGGTGTTCTTCCACTTTGACTAACTAGTCCTGATATTGCCTTTGTAGTCCAGGTACCTAGTTAGTACTTACATGCCCCTAAGCAGTCTCACATGGATACAGCCATGAGGTTAGTTAGATACATCAAAGGCAAAATAGGTCTTGGACTGTTTATGCCAACAGGTGAAAAAGCACAGAATTGATAGCATATCGTGACTCAGATTGGGGAGTATGTGAAAAAACTAGGAAATCAGTTACTGTCTATATGGTGATGTTGGGAAAGGCTTTGATATCTTGAAAAAAAAAAAACAAAGTGCTGTCTCTAGGAGCTCTGCTGAAGCAGAGTTCAGGAGCATGGCATCAATTGTGGTTGAGATCATTTGGTTAATTGGGCTGTTTAAAGAACTTGGAGTGAAAGTAAACTTGTTTGTGCAGCTATTTTGTTACTGTAAAGCTGTAATTCAGATTGCAGCACATCCAATGTTTCATGTGTATACAGTCAAAATAGATTTCGGCTTTCCTACGTTCAATCGAGATTGAGTGGCAGGAAACCGGAGTAGGATTTTGAGAGTAAGCTCCGAAGACGGTACAAACAAGCCTCGAGTCCGAAGGCTGCTCGAGGAATCGACTCGATAATCTTATCAAGCCCGAGGCATTGTTTCGAGGTCGGAAATGCACCACGCCCACCCCGAAGGTCAAACTCAAACCAAGAACGAAGTGCCGACCCAGTTACGGGTTTTAGTCAGTATCGAGTTGGAGCCAGTATCGAGCTCACAGACAAGAGCCGTTACAACCGTACCAAGAGAGAGCATCTTGGCGGGAATCGAGGAAGAGATAAAGTATCATGGGTTCTCCACTATATGCTTTATTTTATTATTTTGTCATAAATAATGTAATGACCCTCTGTTATAAAAGGCGGGATCCTTGTAAGCTATAGGGACGGTTAGATTGGGAAAAAAAGATATCTCCTTGTGCTTGTCTTAGTTCATCTTATTCATTCTTTCTGTTCATCATTGTCATTCCCATAATCAAAATTCTTGTATTGTTATCTTTGTATTAAAGCATATTACGTATCCTTAGAACCATATATAAATTTAACAGTATCCGATTTTTCAGGTAAACAGTTTGGCGCCCACCGTGGGGCTAAGGATAACGGTGATTGTTTGATATAAATCTACAGTACACACCAGCTTACAACTTCAAATCAGCAACGGCTTTACCTATTGACCATGAAGCCGGCCTTCAAGATGAGACCAATAACATGGCACCCGGGGGTCGGAAGGCCACTTGACGATGGCGTTGAGGCGCAAATCGAAGTACCCGAAATTCGAGCTGAAGTACCATTGGATGTCAATTCATAGCTCGAGCGGTACTCGATCCGTAGCTCGAGACACCCATAACGCTGGGGAAATCGGGGCCAGCTTACGTATGATCTTCGAGATGCTACAAGTCTAACAAGTAGCGATAGCTCAATTATAAAGCCAAACTCGTATACAAAGCAGGCTGGATTCCAATCCGCTTCGAGAAATCACCCCTAGAATGGAGCCCGCCATAGTGAAATCAAACGAGCAAGAATAGGGGACCACTCCCGAAATTACTAAATTGCTCGAGGAACTCACAAAACGAGTCGAAGACAACGACTGAGAGAGTGAAAACATACAATGCCAAGGTCGATCAGATCCCGGGGGCTCCACCAATGATAAAACGGCTTGATTCGAAAAAATTCATACAAAAGTATTTTCCCTCGAGTGCGGCCCCAAAACCAATCCCCAAAAAATACCGTATGCCCGAAATTCCCAAATATAATGGTACGATCGATCCTAACTAACATGTCACCTCTTACACATGTGCCATCAAAGGTAACGATTTGGAGGACGATGATATCGAATCCATGTTGTTGAAAACGTTCGGGGAGACCCTCTCGAATGGAGCAATGATCTAGTATCACAATTTACCACCAAATTCCATCGATTATTTTGCCATGTTAGCATATTCGTTCGTAAAGGCACATACTGGTGCTATAAAGATTGCAACAAGGTAATCAGACCTCTTCAAAGTAACACAAAGAGGTAATGAAATGCTGAGGGAATTCGTATCCCGATTTCAAATGGAACGCATGGAATTGCCACCGGTCACAGACGATTGGGTCGTACAAGCTTTCACCCAAGGTTTGAACGAGCTAAGTTCGACAGCATCACATCGGCTGAAACAAAATTTGATCGAGTATCCAGCAATAACTTGGGCAGATATACACAACCGATACCAATCAAAAATTAGGGTCGAGGATGATCAGTTGGGAGCTTCGTATGGACCCGTGCATCAGAGCAGGACAACTACTAAAAACCAAAGGAAGGTCGACAGAGAACAAAGGTCGAACAGAGACCGATATGAACTGTACGTCACAGATTGGATGAACAATGACTCAGCACGCAATACAGTTCGGAACAATCGAAGGATTGATCGAAGGCAAAATTCTTGGGGACTTATGAGCAAGAGCGGCTTTGATAAATATGTCGATCATATGGACGCACCTCGATTATCAGAATATAACTTCAGCATTGATGCGTCCGCCATCATATCGGCTATCGGACGCATCAAAGACACTAAATGGCCTCGACCCATGCAGACTGATCCTGCCCAAAGGAATCCCAACCAAATGTGCGAATATCATGGAACACATGGCCACATAACGGAAGATTGCAGACAACTAAGAGAGGAAGTAGCCCGCTTATTTAACAAAGGGCAACTTTGGGAATTTATGAGTGATAGGGCGAAGAACCATTTTAAAAACAGGGATTTCGGTAAGCAAAACGATCACCGATAGGGACCGGTGCTTAAACGCACTAAAACTTCGATTGTGAGGGAAAAGCGATCTCGGACTCAAGATTGCACACCGATAGGGACTTTGTACTTCGATGATGAAGATGCAGAAGGAGTCGTGCGACCTAATAATGATGCAATGGTAATATCCGTACTCATGAATAAAACTAAAATTAAGAGTGTGTTAATCGATCTAGGTAGCTCAGCCAACATCATCAGATTGAAGGTCGTAGAACAGCTCGGCCTGCAGGACCAGATTGTACCCACAACTCTGGTTCTAAACGGATTCAATATGGCATGTGAAACCACCAAAGGCTAGATAATCCTACCAATTAACGTGGCCGGAACCATCCAGGAAATAAAGTTTCACGTGATCGAAGGCGATATGAGATACAACGCCCTTTTTGGAAGGCCATGGATCCACAACATGAGAGTTGTACCTTCGACCCTACACCAGCTCCTCAAATTCCCAACATCGAGAGGTGTCAAAATAGTATATGGAGAACAACCAGCCGCAAAAGAAATGTTCGCAGTCGAGGAAGCGAAATCAATATCCTCTCCTTCGCCGATAAAGGGATCGGGCACAGAAGGAGAACGGAACACCAAATAGCAATCAAAGATGTCGGTTTTGACCCAGCCAGATAACCAGAAGATCAAAGAAGATGATGATCAGAGGATCCCTCGATCTCTCGTGATCCCCGATGATTTCGACGCCACCAAATCAACAATTGAGGAACTGGAGCAAGTCATACTAATCGAGCATTGGCCCAAACAAAAAGTATAGCCGGGAAAGGGGTTGAGCCCCGAACTCAGGAAGAAACTTGTTCGATTTCTTATCGATAACATTGATTGTTTTGCCTGGTCCCATTTAGATATAACAGGGATCCCACCGGATATAACGACGCATCGGCTAAGCTTGGACCCTAGGTTTAGACCGATGAAGCAAAAAAGAAGACCCCAGTCCGAGGAAAAGCACGCATTCATAAAGGACGAGGTAACCAAACTTCTCAAGATAGGGTCCATTCGGGAGGTGAAATATCCCGAATGGTTAGGCAATATAGTTGTAGTGCCTAAAAAAGGGAACAAACTTAGAATGTGTGTGGACTATAAGGATTTGAACAAAAAATGCTCCAAAGATTCCTTTTCGCTGCCCAACATCGATCGCATGATCGATGCTACGGCCGGCCACGAGATCCTCACTTTTCTCGATGCCTATTTCGGGTATAATCAAATCCAGATGAACCCGGAGGACCAGGAAAAGACTTCGTTTGTCACCAAATACGGAACATATTGTTATAATGTGATGCCCTTCGGACTAAAGAACGTAGAGGCTACTTACCAATGCCTAGTAAATAAAATGTTCGAAGAACAAATAGGTAAATCAATGGAAGTTTATATTAATGACATGTTAGTTAAGTCCCTACACGCAGAGGACCATTTGACCTATTTGCAGGAAACGTTCGAGATTTTGAGGAAATACAACATGAAACTCAACCCCGAAAAATGTGCTATCAGGGTCGGTTCGGGCAAGTTCCTTGGCTTCATGGTGTCAAATCGGAGAATCGAGATTAACCCCAACAAAATCAAGGCCATCGAAGACATCGCCATCGTGGACAGCGTGAAAGTTGTACAAAAGCTAACGGGACGGATTGCAGCTTTAGGCCGATTCATTTCGAGATCAACAGATCGAAGTCACAAATTTTTCTCTCTACACAAAAAGAAGAACGATTTCGCTTGGACACCGGAATGCCAATAACCATTAGAGGAACTAAAACAATATCTATCGATCCCCCCACTACTTCACTCTCCAAAAACAGACGAAAAACTTTGCTTGTACTTGGCAGTATCGGAAGTCGCCGTAAGTAGTGTCCTAGTTCGAGAAGAGCAAGGTACGCAATTTCCCATTTATTGTATAATTCGGACACTAGGAGAAGCGAAAACTAGGTATCCGCACCTAGAAAAATTGGCACTTGCACTAATAAGCGCCTCTAGAAAGTTAAGGTCGTACTTTCAATGTCATCCCATATGCGTATTTACCACTTACCCGCTTTGTAATATTTTGCACAAGCCCAAACTATCAGGCCGAATGGCCAAATGGGCCGTTGAACTCAGTGGGTACGATATCGAATATCAGCCCTGTACGGCCATCAAGTCTCAAATTTTAGTAGATTTCGTAGCCGATTTCATGCCAACCCTCGTACCTGAAGTCGAAAAAGAACTCCTGTTGAAATCGGGTACATCATAGGGGGTATGGACCCTTTTTACGGACGGAGCTTCGAACGTGAAGGGGTCCAGGCTAGGCATAGTCTTGAAATCACCCAAGGGTAACACAATTAGGCAATCTATTAAAACTACCAGGTTGACTAATAACGAGGTCGAGTATGAAGCCATGATTGTAGGTCTTGAGCTAGCTAAAAACTTGGGAGCAGAAGTTATTGAAGCCAATTGTGACTCTTTGCTGGTGGTGAGTCAAGTAAACAAAACCTTTGAAGTTCGAGAAGGTAGAATGCAAAGATATTTAGACAAACTGCTTGTCACTTTGCACCGTTTCAAACAATGGATTTTACAGCATGTTTCACGAGAACAATACAATGAAGCCGATGCACTTGCAAATTTGGGGTCTTAGGTCAAGGTAGATGACTTGAGCTCAGGGACTGTTGTTCAACTTTCGAGATTGGTAATCGAAGAAGGTCACGCCGAGATAAATTCTACAAGCTTAACCCGGGATTGGAGAAATAAGTATATTGAATACTTAAATAGCGGAAAGCTCCTATCGGACCCTAAAGATTCTAGGGCCCTACGGACTAAAGCTGCTCGATTCACGTTGGCTTAGGACGGAATGCTATATCAAAGGACATATGATGGACCGTTGGTAGTATGCTTGGGTCCGGGAGATACCGATTACATCCTACGGGAAGTGCACGAGGGAACTTGTGGGAATCACTCCGGTGTCGATGCATTAGTTCGAAAAATAATCAGAGAAGGGTATTATTGGATCGATATGGCCAAAGGTGAGAAGGAATTAGTTCATAAATGTGACAAATGTCAAAGATTTGCGCCAATGATCCATCAACCCGGAGAGCAACTTCATTCAGTCCTATCCCCATGGCCGTTCATGAAATGGGGAATGGATATCGTCGGCCCTCAGCCATCAACCCCAGGTAAAGCCAAATTCAATTTATTTATTATTGACTATTTTTCTAAATGGGTTGAAGCACAGGCGATCGAGAAAATAAGAGAGAAAGAAGTTATAGACTTTATTCGGGATCATATCGTATGCTAATTCGGGATACCCGCCGAAATAGTATGTGATAATGGGAAACAATTCGTTGGTGGCAAGGTAACAAAATTCTTCGAAGATCACAAAATAAAAAGGATACTATCAATGCCATACCACCCTAGTAGGAACGGACAGGCTGAATCAACGAACAAAACTATCATTCAAAACCTAAAGAAGAGGGTGAACGACACTAGAGGAAAGTGGAGAGAAATCCTACTCGAAGTCCTTTGGGCATATCGAACGACGTCAAAATCCAGTACAGAGGCAATCCCGCTCTCCTTAGTATATGGGTCCGAAGCATTTATACCAGTCGAAGTCAGCGAACCCAGTACCAAATTTTGATACACGACATAAGAATCAAATAACGAGGCTATGAACACTAGCCTCGAATTATCAGACGAAAAATGAGAAGCTACTCTCATCCAATTGGCCTCCCAAAAGCAACGAATCGAAAGATATTATAATCAAAGAACCAAGCTCCACCATTTCAAGCCCGGGGACTTAGTGTTAAGAAAAGTCACCATCAATACCCGAAATTCGAATGAAGGAAAACTAGGACCAAATTGGGAAGGACCATATCAGGTGCTCGAGAATGTCATAAAGGGATCGTACACGCTCAGCATTATAAACGGCAAACAGTTATCAAGCACATGGAATGTATCACATCTAAAATGGTACTACTGCTAAGGTACGACTCTTCCATAATCATTTACATTTCGAAACTGACCCCTGCAGAAGTCCGAACAAGAGCTAAGATGGATCTTTCGCTTGAAAGCACGCGTTGCACTATTTTTCCCTTAGACCGGTTTTATCCCAAATGGGTTTTTCGGCAAGGTTTTTAATGAGGCAACCATTGATCGTGTTGTACTTACAACAATATCCCAGGCCCATTTACAATCGACCTCGAATATTGGGGGGACACTAGGCCCTCAAATACATCGAGTTCAGATGCAAGAAGGTTATTTCATAACAACAGGGTTCCCATAGGAAAAATTGTAAGAGCCAAATGGTCGAAACGAACCATGCTCATGTAGATTGGCCCGAACCCAGGTGCAAAACATGAACACATGTATAATGACTTGCAAAGAAAGTTCTTCTCTTTACCGACGTCCAAGAAAATTCCTCTATTTTTGAGATTTATTGTACAATCAGAATCAAGATAAATTCGACGACTAATAAGCCTACGGGCTACTTTTATTTCGAGTTCGAGCAAGCACTCACTCGACCATTACGCCTACGGGTTATATTACTTCAAGTTCGAAATATTCACTCGACTAATAAGCCTACGGGCTACTTTTATTTCGAGTTCGAGCAAACACTTACTCGGCCATTATGCATACGGGCTACATTACTTCGAGTTAGAAACACTCACTCGACTAATAAGCCTACGGGCTACTTTTATTTCGAGTTCGAGCAAGCACTCACTCGACCATTATGCCTACGGGCTACATTACTTCGAGTTCGAAACATTCACTCGACTAATAAGCCTACAGGCTACTTTTATTTGGAGTTAGAGCAAACACTCACTCAACCATTACGCCTATGGGCTACATAACTTCGAGTTCGAAACATTCACTCGACTAATAAGCCTACGGGCTACTTTTTATTTCAAGTTCAAGCAAGCACTCACTCGACTAATAAGCCCACGGGCTACTTTTATTTCGAGTTCGAGCAAGCACTCACTCGACCATTATGCCTACGGGATACATTACTTCTAGTTCGAATCATTCACTCAACGGCTAATAAGCCTATAAGCTGCTTTCATTTTAAGTTTGAGCGAGCACTCACTCGACCATTATGCCTACGGGCTATATTTCTTCAAGTTCGAATCATTGACTCAACTAGAAAGCCTAAGGGCTACATCACTTCAAGTCTGAAAAAACAATCGATCGATCATAGAGACTACGAAGTCAAAATATGATTAAAGACTTCACAAAAACAAGTCGACCAAGTTGTATATATACAAAATTGTCTACATGATTGATTACAAACGTAATAAATTAAGAACTAAGCTTTTTGATCATCCTCAGGGGTGTTCGCTTCTCTGTCAGGCTCTTTCCCGTCCTCGGATCCGCTCTTGCTACCGCCATCATCATCATCATCATCATCATCATCATCATAAGTCAAGGCTTCAGCTTCAGCTTCGAGCTCTTTAGCCATTTTTATCTCTTCAGTAAAGTTGAAACCTTGAGCGTGTATCTCCTCGAGGGTCTCCCTCCGAGACCTACATTTAGCAAGTTCGTCAACCCAATGAGCTCGAGCGTCGGCAGTATCCGCCGCCTCCCGTGCCTCCATCTGAGCAGCCTCGACATCGGCCCGATACACAGCAATGGACTTATCCACCATGACTTTCGACGACTCAACCTCCACCTTGGCCTCATCAAGCCGTGTTTCAAGCTCCTCGATGCTCTTATCTTGAGCCGACCCCTTTTGCTTGACGCTTCGAAGCTGAAAATCAGCCGATAGTAATTTGGTCAAAATGGTTTCTTTTTCCGTAGCTAGGCAGTCGATAGTCTCCTTCCGCCGATTACATTCAGCTTTGATTTGATCAACTTCTTCCCGAAGTAACCCAATCTTTTCAACCTTGTGCTGCAGCTGAGACAATGAAGGGTTAACTTCCACAGTTGAGTCAGACCCATACTTTAATAGAACGAGGCTCACTTGCTTATCGAGTTCGGCCTCTTTCTCACGAACCTTAGCCAAATCCGCTTGGAGGTCCTTTATAGCCTCGTCCTTTTGGCTGCAAAGAAGCCACAGGGCATCTCTCTCACCCGAGACCTTTTGAAGCTCGACCTCACACGGTCAAAATAAATTTCGGCTTTCCTACATTCGATCGAGATCGAGTGGCAAGAAATCGGAGTAGAATTTTGAGAGTAAGCTCCGACGACGGTACAAACAAGCCTCTAGTCTGAAGGCTGCTCGAGGAGTCGGCTCGATAATCTTATCGAGCCCGAGGCATTGTTTCGAGGTCGGAAATGCACCATGCCCACCCCGAAGGTCGAACTCAAGCTAAGACCGAAGTGCCGATCCAGTGAAGGGTTCGAGCTAGTATCGAGCTCACAGACAAGAGTCATTACAACCGCACCAAGAGAGAGCATCTTGGCGGGAATCTAGAAAGAGACAAATCATCATGGGTTCTCCACTATATGCTTTATTTTATTATTTTGTCATAAATAATGTAATGACCCTTTGTTATAAAAGGCGGGATCCTTGTAAGCTATAGGGACGGTTAGATTGGGAAAAAAAGATATCTCCTTGTGCTTGTCTTACTTCATCTTATTCATTCTTTCTGTTCATCATTCTCATTCCCATAATCAAAATACTTGTATTGTTATGTTTGTATCAAAGAATATTACGTATCCTTAGAACCATATATAAATTTAACGTTATTCGATTTTTCGGGTAAACATCATGAAAGGACAAAATATTTTGATATTGACTATCACTTTGTAAGAGAAGATTCCAGACCAGATACAAACTCAACATATTGGGACTAAGGATCAATTGGCTGACTTACTTATAAAAAGCTTGTGCAGACCACAACATGATTATCTGGAGAACGAGCTGGGAATCTGGAAAATATGTCATCCCTCAGCTTGAGGGGGAGCATTGAGACGGTTAGTTAGAAGCTGTTAAGTAGCAATAGGCAGTTGTCAATGAGCTGGAATTAGTTAGGATTAAATTAAGTTAAGTTAGTTAGTCAATTAGTTCACGTGTATAAATAGTAGGTTGTATTTCATTAATTAAGTCAAGTTAGTTCACATGTATAAATAGTAGGTTGTATTTCATTTCAGCTTTGAAGCACAATACTAAAACTAGAGAGAATGAATTCTTCCTTCTCTGTTTCTTATTTCCCGTCTCTCAATTGCTCGACTCCATAGCTGACCTCCATTAACAAAAAGATTCTTGTCAAACCGAGCTAATTTCCAGATATTTTATCAAAAGGAAGAGGCAATCTTTTGGTTGAATCACGTTTAACTTATTCTTCACCTACTGACTGCTACTCGATCGGCTAGAACTCCTATCTATTAATGAGTAGAGTTTATAAATTACAAAAATATTATTTAGACATATAATTGTGTTATGAAATAAAAATTATTAAACTAAAGAAATAAACTGCCTCATTAAATTTTTTATCAGATATATGGGTTATGTATTTTGTTTAGAAGCTCGAACAGAGCAGCACGATGTGTATGTTGACTTGTATCCACATTGGTCACAGTGTTTTCGCCCTTTCATGACCTTCACTTCTTTGTAGTGTAGAAAGACAAGCTTGAATCGCAAGCATATAGTTCTAATAATATAAACAATATCTTTAACATGAAAAAAATCACAATTATATATATACACGACATGGCGTGGCTTCAGATTTCCGAGGACGTGGCAGATCGAACATTAGGGTTGTAGGTTAGGAGGTAGTTGAATATTATTCTATTTCGTACCGGGTGTGAGGATAGACGGATAGGATTTATCTTAGATTGCTAGTGGTTAATGTCGTGTTCACGCTATTCTCTCATTTTTCTTTACTGGTTATTGTTATTGCGTTTCAACTATTTTCTGGTTCTTATAATGTTATTATTTCTATAGTTTCTGTTGATGGTACTCATATATTGTCTTTTTCGTCTTTTTTATTTTTTTGAGCCGAGCATCTATTGGAAACAGTCTCTCTATTCCATCGGAGTAGGGGTAAAGTCTGCATACACAGTTACACATTACCCTCCCCATATCCCTTGCGGGATTTTACTGGGTTGTTGTTGTTGTTGAGTCGCAGTAAAATAAGAAGTGAGGTATACAATGCTTTTTGTAATTTCATCGCCATTATGATTGATTTTTATTTTTCCATTCATGAGGGGTAAAACTTTAGTGCTTAAGGATTCCATTACTGGTATAAAAGTCTATTGACTACTGGAAAAGAAAAAACAAAAGAGGCACTATTTCATAGAAATAAATAACAAGTAGAGAGTATTTCTTAATCAAGATTTTCTATCTTGATGGAAGCATGTAAAATCCTATTTTCCCCTTCAATTCTCTTTAAGTTGGCTACAAAAGATCCATCTTTCTTGCGATCGAAATTGAAGTGCCGAAATTGCCAATCTTACATGAAACTAAACTGTAAAGAAATAACATGTATATACACCTCCCTAAGTAAAAAGAAATGCAAGAAATATCAGTACTCTCTTCACATAAAGTAGAAATAATCGACTAAAAGTACAGTACAATTTTAGACTCTTAGGCTTTTTCATACATTTTATTAGAAATTGTAATATCATGTATATCTTCCATTGTTAAATTGCTCTTAAATGCTTACTTGATGTCGTTATTACATGCTCTATCTTTTATTGTCAAACATGCTTTTATATGCCTTAATTGATGTTGTTATCTCTCTTATTGTCATATGCCTTTTTAATTATTGAGTTATTCTCTTTAAAGTTATTATTCCATGATGTATCTTCGTGTTGAATTATTCTCATGCATTTAGATGTAATTTCTATTTCATACTATCTTTTTCGTCATTAAGCTTATGGTTTACAATTGAATTGGAAGTTGTCTTTAAGTGGGAACACCTTCATTTTGAGCTATTGAAGTTGAAGTTATGAAAGTTATTATCACATTGAGGTTGAAATTGTTGCTTATTGAGATATATTTCCTTGTTGAGTAATTCTTATTCATTTTGTTATCATTGAGGTTCTTGTACACATCGTGGTTGAGCCGTGGACTATATGTTGTGGTAATATTGGTATTGTGATTCCGGCAAGTTGTGGCATATGGGCACGTATAGTGCGGGATGTTATTGTGTTGAAATGTTAATGTGCATGCAGCATTATAAGGATAAGAGTTGATATGCACGCGGCGACATAAGGTGGGATTTATGTTGCTAGTAAGGGAATTACTTGAAGTCACGCGACGACATAAGGGGCTAAAGCGCGTGAAAAATATTTTCAAAAATCTAAATGCAAGGCTCACACGAAAAAAAAGAAATCTCTCACAGCCAACGCTAGCGCGAAACAAATACGACACAATACCGATCGAGCAGGTGGAGATAGCTAGTAGTCACACGTCATGATAGTCTTCTTTATCATGCTTGCTTGAAGGTTAATAGTACATCCTTGAAGTTGTTGTTCTCATTCCAGCATCCAACACCTCTACGTACTTATCCATCTCTCTATATCAACTTTGATTTTTACAAACTTTACGTTGAGGGAAAAGAAAGGAAAAGAAAAAAGAATGGAAAAGAAGATGAAAGATCAAACAAAACTAAATCTGCTAAAAAATGTCAGGCTACAAAAAATGGAGAGCAAGAGTTGAGGGAAATGGAAAAATCCCTTCTTGCCTTTATATAGTTCTATACCGGCTGGCATTCTTTGGTCTTCCCTTCCATACGTTCATAGTCTTTCCTCTTTAGTCTACATTAAATTTTATTGAATACAACTTCTCAAAATTTTCAGATTTTTATGAAGAGGTCGGCTAACACAAATTTTATTATTGTTTGAAGGGTATTTTAGTCTCTTAGTATTATAAGGTTAATTTGCTCTTTTAACTTTTACTTTGGGGCTTCCCACTTAATAATACGATAGATATGGCTTTACTATTCTTAACTTCTAGTTTAGGAGGAACAACAGCTTTCATGGTGCCGGTTTCTCGTCATTCTCAGCTTCTGCTTCAACCACTATTTTCTTCTCCTTTGCTTCAGTTGTGCCCACTTGATTGGTTTCTCAATTCAGCAACAACAACGACTTCCATCTTCTTAATAAAGCCTCAAAACTCAACCGGCAAAAGTCTGCAAAACCCACCTATTTAACGAATCAATCAGTCCTCAAATATTGATAAACTTCCACCAGATTAAAGTACTAAAATTATGCTACGATAAAAAATGCAAGCAAACTTATTCAGTCTCAAGTCTTAGAAATAAAATCATTTTTAACAGATTCAAAACTAAGCTTGATTGTCCAGGACAATCACTACTAGAAATCCGCTAAAAACCGACCAAAAATTTTCAACCAATGTTGGTCGGTCAGAAAAAGCGACCAAAAATCGTCCAGGTTGGACGGAAACTGGAAAAAATATATTTTATATTTAAAAAAAAAAAATACGGACCAAAGTTGGTCAACAAGTTGACCGAGCTGGTTAGACTTACTTAGTCAAAGAAAATTTTGGATTACCGACCAACTTTGGTTAGTAATGTGGACCCAATTTTATAATTTTAATAATTATTTTATTATTTAAAATATTTTATAAAATTTAAAGAATTAATATTTAAAATTACCGACCAACGTTGGTCGGTTAATGCAGGGGAAGCATTTACCGACCAACTTTGGTCGGTATATTTTATTTTCTGGAAAATAACCGACCAAAGTTGGTCGGTTATTAGATCAACATTGGTCAAACTTTTGAATCACTTTTATATTTACTATCTAAATAATATAAATGTAATCTGTTAACACTTTTGTAATACAAATAATGAATACACTAACATATACTATATATAATATGCTATTTGTAAATTGATTTATCGACTTATAACTATAGTTAAATTAGTACAAAGAAGTGTGTTATATATATACACACACACACACACTACCATATACTATGACAAGCTATATATATAGTTAAAGTATTACAATGAAATGTGTGTGTGTGTGTGTGTATATATATATATATATATATATATATATATATATATATATATATATAGATAGATATAGCCGTATATATATAAGAACACGATGCGCTAGGACCACAGAGTCGGGTTCTTTTATGGATAGACTTGTGAAGATCCTAATTAGTATATATAATTTATCATCAAATATATCTATTTGTAAATTGATTCATCGACTTATAACTTAGATGCATCGATGAATACTAAGAACAAAATGTTTGACCTATATCGATTAATAGTAAAAATAAAATATCTCGACCTATATCGATTAATCTATGTCATGCATTATTAGTGATGAATGAATGAAAAATAGAAGAATTAATACTAAACATCTTTGACATGTGTGTGTGTATATATATATATATATATATATATATATATATATATATATATATATATATATATATATATAGTTAAAGTATTACAGTGAAGTGTGTTTGTGTATGTGTGTGTATATATATATATATATAGGTATAGCCGTATATATATAAGAACACGAACCTCCAGGACCACAGGGTCGGGTTCTTTTAGGGATAGACTTGTGAAGATCCTAATTAGTATATATACTTTATCATCAAATATATCTATTTGTAAATTGATTCATCGACTTATAACTTACTTAGATGCATCGATGAATATTAAAAATAAAATCCTTCCACCAAAGTTGGTCGGTTTTTGGTCAAACGGTCAACACTTAATGTACCGACCAAAATTACCGACCAACTTTGGTCGGTAATTCTGAAATCAGAATTGAAATAACGGGTTCCCCCCATTTCTCTTACCTTTCTTCCCCAAATTTTCCCTAACTCCTCACTCAATACCTTCCCCTCTCCTTCTCTATTTTCCTCACACAAATCTCATTCCCCACCCCACGTGGCCACTGCCCAGCTGCCGTGGTCGCCGTCATCGCTGCCACTGCCAGTGCCGCCCCTCTCCATCTCCACCTCCTAAAAATTCTAGGTTTGAATTACAACCCATTTCTTTGTTATTTCTAGGTTTTGTTAATTAGTTATGAATTAGTTTCAATTGATTAGTGTTTCAATTATTTGAACATTGTATTTTATTAAGGACTAGGGTTTAGGTCTTGTTTTAATTAATTTTGTTAATTAGTTTTATTAACTAATTAGTTTTGTTAATTAGTCAATTAGTTATGAATTAGTTTTAATTGATGAGTGTTTCAATTTTGAATTTGTATTGTCTTGAATAATTTAGTTAGAATTGAATTATTAACTTTGTATTGTCTTGAATAGTTTAGTTAGAATCTAGGGTTTAGGATTTGTTCTTGTGAATCAAATTTTTAGGGTATGTGTTGAATATCTTTAGTTTAGTTAGTTTATGTTTAAACTCGTAGGATATGAATTGAAATTTTTAGTTTTTAGAATTTGTTCTTGTGAATTGAACTTTTAGGATATGAATTGGACCTTTTGGATATGCATTGAACTTTTAGGATATAAATTAAACTTTTAGTTTATGTTTAAACTCGTAGGATATTGAACTTTTAGTTTTTAGGATTTGTTCTTGTGAATTGAACTTTTAGGATATGAATTGAACTTTTAGGATATAAATTGAACTTTTAGTTTATGTTTAAACTCGTAGAATATAAATTGAACTTTTTGTTTTTAGGATTTGTTCTTGTGAATTGAACTTTTAGGATATGAGTTGGACCTTTTAGATATGAATTGAACTTTTAAGATATAAATTGAACTTTTAGTTTATGTTTAAACTCGTAGGAAATAAATTGAACTTTTAGTTTTTAGGATTTGTTCTTGTGATTTGAACTTTTAGGATATGAATTGGACCTTTTGGATATGAATTGAACTTTTAGGATATAAATTGAACTCTTAGTTTATGTTTAAACTCGTAGGAGTACAAGTCAGCTACACTTCATGTGTTGCTAAATTGTCCCGAAGTTGTACCATTTCTCAAGTAAGTATTGATTTATTAGTTATCAAAATGTAAAATTTACTGTGATTACATATTGATGCAACTACTAAAAATATTTGATGTGTCACAGTCACTTCGTGGGTCAATTTGGCCATGATGTTGTATATACGAGATTTGATACGTGGTTCAAACAGTTTGTAAGTAATATATATATACACACACACGTAGTGAATGTATAAAAATTGATTCTTAAGTTGTGCTAACTTATGAAATATTTTAACACTATGTAGGTAAATAATCCAAATAATGATGTAAATCAATTTTTGAAAGATATATCTTGGGGACCTGGGCTTCAGGTCACAACAATGTCTAAGTACGTAGTGAATGGTTATAAGTTTCATACAGAGTATTGCTCTAAAAATAAAAATAGCAACAACAGAGGGGTGTGGGTTAAAGGTAGTGATGGCAACCAAGGTGATTATTATGGTGTGGTCAAAAACATATTACAACTAGAATATACAGGTTGGCCATATAAGAAATTGATACTCTTTAGATGCAAGTGGTTTGACTCAAATCCAACAAGAGGTACAAGTGTACACCACCAATACAACATAATTGAGGTTAATCATACGAGGGAGTATGATCGCTATGATCCTTTCATAATTGCACATAACGTTAGGCATGTGTATTATGCTCCTTATCCATTGCGGCGAAATAAGTCCGATTGGTGGGTTGTAATAAAAACTAAGCATGTAGGTAGGGTGAAAGTCGAGAATGTGTTAGATATTGCATATCAAAACAATATCTCTAATGCTTACCAAATAGTGGACGGTCAGTTAGAAAATAATTTGGAATATCCTGAATGCATAGTGGAAGAAGTTGATATAAATGAAGTAACAATTATAGAAAATGAGGATGAATAGTCAATTGATGAAGCTCAAACAAGTGAGGACGAAGAATTCTCGGACGAGGAACAATACGTCGATGAGGATTACAAAGTTGGGTTTTTAAAGCACTCTCGTTTTATAGCTAGTTTCTTATATGTTTCAATCTAAATGTGTATTATATTATGCAGATGGCATGCAAGGGTCAAGGTAACAATGACCCTACTAGTTCTCGGGATCGAGAAAAGGGTAGGAAGGGAAAGAGGAGGGTAGAAAATAATAGTCCCTCTTGTCCACCCTTTTCAGAGATGCTTGTGTCTTATCCTCCACCACACGGCTATACTGAGTTGCCACAGCATCACGAGCCATACACCTTCATTCAGACACCAGGTCTTCCATCACAGGGCCATAGGACTATACGTCCGACATACAGTCCAGCTGCCTCACAGCCATCTACATCACATCCACGTGGATCACATCCCTACATATCATAGCCATATGGATCGCATCCATCCATCTCACAGCCACTCGGGTCACAGCCATCAGTATCACAGCCACTTGGGTCGCATCCAGCTATGTCGTAGTCACAGGGATCGCAACCATCTTCATCATCGGCTCCATCTATTGTAGGCCTTCGCATGCGAGGCAGTAGCTCTGAACCGCCTACACCGTCTACACATGCCTCTCATGCACATGCTTCGGATGATGATGATGAGGTAGTGCAGTATGATCGATATGGAAGGATCATCATAGTCTCTGAGGGTGATGGGTAAGTGTTATTTGTTATTCTTGCGTTTATTGATTTCTAACATTTTTACTAAGATATTAATGTATTTTTATTGTTAAATTGCAGGTTCAGGCCGGGTAATAAGACTACAAAGATAATCACCAATGCCATCAAAAAGCTTTATGATGGCTCTTATGCGACTTGGACTGATTGCCCATTCTTGCTGAAGGAGCAAATTTTCAATCAATTTAAGGTATAAATATTCTTATAAATAATTTAATAATTTATATTTATGATATTTCCATCTAATATTTAACTTTTAAAATACAGATCAAGTGTGTATGGTAAGACCGCTATAGCGCGGAAGTGGCTACAAATTTTCATCATAAAGCTCGCAAGAGAATGGCGAATGCTTTCTCGGATGCTAGAAAAAAGAACAAGAGGCCTGGTTGGTTACTTGAGAATTTCTGAAATGATTTGCAAAGGCAATGGCTTATCGCGAATTTCTTAAAGAGGAGCAAAAAAGGAAAGAAAGCTCGCGCATCCGAGAAGGGAGGCTCCTTGCACACTGGAGGTGCGATCAGCCTAGGGACAATAAAAAGAAGATTAGTACGTAATTGCTTAAATTATTTTACTTTTCTAAGTATATCTATTCTGTTTATTAACTAAATTAATTTATTTTCAGGAAAAGAAGTATGGGCGTCCAATGAGCCATGATGAGCTATTCAAGGAGACGCATATTGTGAAGAAGAAGAAAGAGGGGGATCAAGATAGGTGGGTCGAGGACCGGGCCTCGACTGCATATGTAAGCTTTCAATTTTCTTTAAGTATTATAATATACTTTTATAAAATATTTGAAATATTGATTTAATTTAAAATAATATAGGGTCGCTACCAAAGTAACGTGGAGGAATTCATCCGTAGTCATCTAGCTGGTGAATCGGGTGAGCCAACCCAACCTTCGGATGAGGATACTGAAAGAATATGGTTGGAGTCTGTTGGCGGTCCAAAAAGGGGGAAGGTATACGGGCTTCCTACTAAAATATTCCATCGCTATAAGTGTGGAATGCAAGGAATATGGACTTCCTCGCAAGGCGAGCAACTTAATAGGGAGAGCCTCTCCGCTATGTGGGAGACAGTGACAAAGCTCATATCTGAGCTAGAAGCGGCCAAGGAAAGAGAAAGGCTTAGAGATGCTCAATTCCTTGGCATGCAAGCTCAGATCAGAACTCTCCTATCTACTGGAGCTTTTCTGTTGCCCCGGTCTCGTGAGTTATCTCCAGAGGGTCGACCTCCACGTGATCATTCCTCCCGTCATGCTCGTGATCGTTCCCCCCATCCTCCCCGTGATCGTTCTTCCCGTCCTCAACAAGACCGTTCTCTCTACCGTCTTGTAAATGAAAGTTCATCAGACGGTGATGATGATGTTGTAAAAAATACCCCTTGACTTTTATATACTTTGAACTAGACAAATAGAACCCATTTTGAACTAGTTGTAATTAGTTTTAACTTGGTTTTGAAATTTTATGTTCAATGGAACTTTAATTTGTTAGTTTTAAAGTATTTATTGAATGTTTTAGTTATTGTGTTGTTGTTGTTGTTGTTGTTGTTGTTGTTGTTGTTGTTGTAATTCAGTTGTTATTAGGTGTATTGGTATGCTAGCAGGTGGTGTAGCTGCCAAAACAGGCATTTTATGCCAAAATTAAACCTATAAAAAAAACCGACCAAAGTTGGTCGATTTTTAATAATAAAATAAAATTATTCCAAAATACCGACTAAAGTTGGTCGGTAAGTAATTAAAATTGTCAGATGGTCATTTTAAGCTACCGACCAACGTTGGTCGGTAATTTCCGACCAACTTTGGTCGGTAAGCCATTTCGACCATCAAAACACCGTTCACACCCTAATGGTCGCGTTTTGGTCGGTAATTGGCCATAACCGACCAACTTTGGTTGGTTTGTTTGGTCGGTTTTTAGCGCATTTCTAGTAGTGAATCTCCGGTATTAATAAGTAGAGCACTGTCTACTGCTCTTCTAGCAGCAGCACTTCAAAGTATCTCAAAACAAAAGTAATTCTACTATATATAACCAAATTCCCAAAAGCAATAGAGTCCTTAGTTTCAGGCCAGAATCTTGGAAATTCAAAGAGATATAACTGTATATAAGCTACTTCTTAACTATACGGATTAGGTAAAAGAGTTGAACATTTATCTTTAATAGTCACTCGACCAATGAATTCGTCCATATCTAGACCATGGAAAAATAATGGATAGAACTGAAAAATAAATTGATACTTGTTGAGCAATTGATTATACCCAATGTGTTATGAATGAAAATAATCTCATGACAGACGTTGGAAAAATTAGCAAATTACGTGTGGGACCCTGGGATAAGGGCACGTGAGGAAAGAATTGAGCAAATGAAAAAATAATAAATAGTAGTAGGCTAGATGAAATTAGGTATGCTTTGTTATTGATAGAGATGTCTTCTATTTCTAAACCCATATTCTGTATCCTCTTCCTTTCTTCTAGGTTACTATTCTTCTATCCTTCTTTAACTTTCCTTCTGTATTTTGGTTATTAATTGAACAATCAGTCTTCTTGGATTATTGTGAGAGTTCATATTTGGAGGTTGTTACATTGGTGCTTCTATCCATCGGACTCCAATGGAGGTATTAGATCGATTTAACGGCAACGGCAACGCATTGAGCTGGCTTTTTCGGGCCGAGCGGTACTTTACCTATCTTGGCTTCGCGGTGAAGGATTGGTTACGTGTTGAAATTGACAAAAGTACCACATCGGTGGATGACAATTTTGAATGGGAATTTCACTCTATAAAAGGAGGCCTAATGTTTAGGATTTAGGCACACCTCTCATTTGCCTTTTATCTTCTTAAGGCATTTGTATCTTCTCTCTTTTAGTATTATTTCACTTGTAATTTTGGAGTGGAATAAAATATTGATTGTGTCCGAGGAAGTAGGCAAAATTGGCCGAACCTCGTAAATTCTGGTGTTCTTTTATTGTTGTCTTATTGTCTTGTTTATTATTTAGTGGTTGTCATAATTTTTGGTATAGTAGTTGTGACTCATTCACACTATATACATTTGGCTTCCGCAACAATTGGTATCAGAGCCAAGGTACTGTCTAAGTATGCTCTGTGGTTGCAGCATAGTCTGATCTTCCACATCAGAAAAGATCTATCTTGGTAACTGAGTCAAGGTTCTGTTTGAGTATTCTCTGTGGTTGCAGCTTAGTCTGATCTTCCACACCAGAAAGGAAATAATCTTGATTTGTGTCGTCAGCTACTAAATAATATTTGTGTCAAAATGGGAGACAGTAAACAAGAAGAATCTACATCAAGTGTCAATAATACGTCATCGTTGGCATCTTCGCTTATGACAAGAATTGTGTCAAATGCGAAATTTGCGGTAGAAATTTTTGACGGGTCAGGACATTTTGGGATGTGGCAGGGCGAGGTTCTAGATGTTCTTTTTCAACAAGGGCTAGATCTTGCCATTGAAGAAAAGAAGCCAGATGTTATTGGAGAAGAAGATTGGAAAATTATCAATCGTGTTGCTTGCGGTACCATTCGATCCTACCTTGCTAGAGAGCAGAAATATCCATACACAAAGGAAACTTCTGCAAGTAAATTATGGAAAGCACTGGAGGATAAATTTTTGAAGAAAAACAGTCAAAATAAATTGTACATGAAGAAGAGACTGTTTCGCTTCACCTATGTTCCCGGTACCACAATGAATGAACATATCACTAGTTTCAATAAGTTGGTCACAGATTTGCAAAATATGGATGCAACTTTTGATGATGGTGACTTGGCCTTGATGTTGTTGGGGTCACTTTCTAATGAGTACGAGCACCTTGAAACTACTCTACTCCATGAAAATGACGAAATTTCTCTCAGAGAAGTTTGTTCGGCTTTGTACAGCTATGAACAAAGAAAGGGAGAAAAACAGAAGGGCGGAGAAGGAGAAGCACTAATTGTGAGGGGTCGTCCTCAAAATCAAACGAGGACTAAGAAGGGAAGATCCAAGTCGAGATCTAGACCCAGCAAAGATGAATGTGCCTTTTGTCGAGAAAAGGGGCACTGGAAGAAAGACTGTCCGAAGTTGAAGAATAAGGCCAGACATAACAATGGAAAGGCCATTATGGATTCAAATGTAGCTGATTGTGATGATTCAGACTTCTCATTAGTTACAACAGAGTTATCAACATCATCAGACATATGGTTGATGGACTCGGCTTGTAGCTATCATATGTGTCCCAACAAGGACTGGTTCGTGAATTTTCAAGAAGGAGAATATGGAGTCATCCACACAGCGGATAACAGCCCTCTTACCTCATATGGCATTGGTTCAATAAGATTAAGGAGCCATGATGGAATGATCAGAACATTAACAGATGTTCGATATGTACCGGGTTTGAAGAAGAATCTCATCTCTGTGGGAGCTCTAGAATCAAAAGGGTTCAAAATCATTGCAGAAAATGGAGTGATGAGAATATGCTCCGGTGCACTAGTGGTAATGAAGGCCAATCGGAAGAACAATAACATGTACTGCTATCGTGGTAGCACAGTTATTGGGACAGCAACAGTGACATCCAGTGATGACAAAGAGGCAGAAGCAACCAGGCTATGGCACATGCGCTTGGGACATGCTGGAGGAAAATCCTTGAAAGCTCTATCTAATCAAGGATTGTTAAAAGGCGTAAAGACTTGCAACTTGGAGTTTTGCGAGCATTGTGTCAAAGGGAAACAGACAAGGGTTAAATTTGGTACAGCGATCCATAATACTAAAGGCATTTTGGATTATGTACACTCTGATGTTTGGGGTGCTTCCAAAACACCTTCATTGGGTGGGAAAGCACTATTTTGTAACCTTTGTTGATGATTTTTCCCGAAGAGTGTGGGTGTATACAATGAAGAGGAAAGATGAAGTGTTGGGAATTTTTCTCAAATGGAAAACGATGGTGGAGAATCAAACAGGCAGGAGGATCAAGTGTATTCGCACAGACAATGGAGGTGAATACAAAAATGATCATTTCAATAAGGTCTGTGAAAATGATGGTATCGTCCGACACTTCACTGTCAGACATACACCACAACAGAATGGAGTGGCAGAACGTATGAACCGGACTTTACTGGAGAAGGTACGGTGTATGTTGTCCAATGCTGGCTTGGGCAAAGAATTTTGGGCTGAGGCAATTACATATGCATGCCACCTCATTAATCGTCTACCATCTGCTGCTATTGATGGCAAGACACCATTTGAAAAATGGTATGGAAAACCTGTTGTAGATTATGACTCTTTGCACGTGTTTGGCTCAATTGCATACTATCATGTGAAAGAGTCAAAATTGGATCCGAGAGCAAAGAAGGCTATATTTATGGGGATTACTTCTGGAGTCAAAGGATACCGCTTATGGTGTCCAGAGACAAGGAATATTATATTCAGCAGAGATGTTACCTTTGATGAATCTGCCATAACAGATAAGGTGACAGTTGAAGATGTCAAACAAACTGGTGGTGCATCAAAGCAGGTGGAGTTTGAGGGAAAATTTATTTTTCCTACACAAGAAGCAGAGGAGGAAACTCATGAAGATTACCCTCTGGAAGAAGAGCCAGTAGAAAGGGAGATTCCAACTCAGGAACCTCGACAACAACTTGAATCAATAGCAACCAGCAGGCCAAAAAGGACAATAACGAAACCTGTTCGTCTCATAGAGACGGTTGCTTGTGCAACCTCAATTGTAGCTGATGGTGTTCCTACCACTTATAAAGACGCAATCCAAAGTTCAGAAGAAGATAAGTGGAGGATTGCCATGAATGAAGAAATGCAGTCCCTTCATCAGAATCATACATGGAAATTGGCCAATCTCCCGAAGGGAAAGAAAGCAATTGGGTGCAAATGGGTATTTGCAAAGAAAGAAGGATTTCCTAACCAAGAAGATGTTCGCTACAAAGCAAGATTGGTGGCCAAAGGATATGCTCAAAAGGAGGGAATTGATTACAATGAAGTATTTTCTCCAGTTGTAAAACATTCCTCCATTAGAATTATGTTGGCTTTGGTAGCACAGTTGGATTTGGAACTAGTTCAGATGGATGTAAAAACTGCGTTTTTACATGGAAACTTGGAGGAGGAAATTTACATGACTCAGCCAGAAGGATTCAAAGTTGCTGGAAAAGAAAATATGGTATGCAAACTTGAAAAATCGTTGTACGGATTGAAACAATCTTCTAGACAATGGTACAAGCGATTTGACAAGTTTATGTTGCGGCAAGCGTACAAGAGAAGCAAATACGATCATTGTGTGTATTTGCGCAAACTTAATGATGATTCCTTTGTATATCTTCTCCTATATGTTGATGATATGTTGATAACTTCCAAGAATTCGGAAGAAATTGATAAGTTGAAGATTCAACTGAAGGAGGAGTTCGAGATGAAGGATATGGGTGAGGCAAAGAAAATTCTTGGCATGGAGATAATAAGAGATAGACATTCAAAGAAACTCTGTTTATCTCAGAAAGAATATTTGAAGAGAGTACTACAGCGTTTTGGCATAGATAAGAAGACTAAGCCAATTAGTACGCCACTTGCTCCCCATTTTAAGCTAAGTACTACTATGTCGCCAAAGGATGAAACTGAACAGGAGTATATGTCAAGGGTACCATACGCAAATGTTGTTGGTAGCTTGATGTATGCAATGGTTTGTACGAGACCTGACATTTCACAAGCCGTTGGAGTTATTAGCAGATATATGCATAATCCAGGAAAGGAGCATTGGCAAGCTGTGAAATGGATTCTACGGTATATTCATAGTACTGTAGATGTTGGGTTAGTTTTTGAGCAGGAAGGCAATCGGTCTGTAGTTGGATATTGTGACTCAGATTTTGCGGGTGATCTGGACAAACGAAGGTCAACTACTGGTTATGTGTTTACTTTTGCAAAGGCACCAGTTAGTTGGAAGTCTACTTTGCAGTCAACAGTTGCTTTGTCTACAACAGAGGCAGAGTACATGGCTATTACAGAGGCTGTGAAGGAGGCAATTTGGCTTCAGGGGTTGCTAAAGGAGCTTGGTATTGAACAAAAAAATATTATAATTTTTTGTGATAGTCAAAGTGCTATTCAATTAGCGAAGAACCAAGTTTATCATGCAAGGACGAAGCACATTGATGTTCGGTATCATTTCGTACGAGAAATCATAGAAGAAGGTGGAGTCACGGTGAAGAAAATTCATACTACGGAGAACCCTGCTGATATGCTGACAAAAGTGGTGACTGCGGTCAAGTTTCAACATTGTTTGGATTTGATCAACATTGTTGAACACTAAAGATTGAAGATGAAGACACAACCAAAATTTGTTATTGAGAGAAAATTGAAGATGTGGAATTTTGCCAAGGTGGAGATTTGTTGAAATTGGCAAAAGTACCACATCGGTGGATGACAATTTTGAATGAGAATTTCACCCTATAAAAGGAGGCCTAATGTTTAGGATTTAAATACACCTCTCATTTGACTTTTATCTTCTTAAGGCATTTGTATCTTCTCTCTTTTAGTATTATTTCACTTGTAATTTTGGAGTGGAATAAAATATTGATTGTGTCCGAGGAAGTAGGCAAAATTGACCGAACCTCGTAAATTCTGGTGTTCTTTTATTGTTATCTTATTGTCTTGTTTATTATTTAGTGGTTGTCATAATTTTTGGTATAGTAGTTATGACTCATTCACACTATATACATTTGGCTTCCGTAACAACGTGTCCCCTCCTTTTACCTTGATGGTGAAGCTCTTACTTGGTTCAATTTGTTGTTTCGCAACAAACAATTCTTTGATTGGACGCATTTTAAGGAAAAATTGCTTATACGATTTCGACTAAGGACCATTACTGATTCGGCGAGAATGGCAGTTACTTCCCGAGCATGTGTTGACTACGTGAGTTGCACTACATTGATTCTTCAAGCAACCTATGTGTCTCCTTTTGCTGCTCCGAGTCGCATACCTAATTTTCCTGAGTCTGCATCTACTCAAATCCCCGAAATACTTGAAACTAACGCTCTTCTCGTTGATGGAAATAAGTCTCCGACTGTCGTAGACGAGGTGTTTGATGAAACTCCCCAAAGGATTGAACAGTTTGTTAGTATTGAGATTTTGTCTATAGACTCGGAGGAACTTTTAGATACAATAAAGATAAACTCTGATTCATATGACGGAAAATCAGCGGAGGTCCAGCGAGGCTACATTAAGGTGGAGGAAAATTCAAGCGACACTGCAAATCGGTTGTTTGACAAATTGGCTCAAAGGCATATACCTCATTTTCTGGTACCTTTTCCTTGCTGAGAGTATGTAGTACCAGAGAACATAGTGAGACCTGTTGAAATTACACATCCATTTACATATGTCATACATCTTCAAATTCACAGTGGTCCATGTCTATCGAAATTTTTTACGGTCATTCATGGGGCTAATTTAAAAATTTGCAGTTGGTTTGATACTGGGCAGCTTGTGTCATATATGGGATTGGTCTATATGGGAAACAAGGATAGTGACTGCTGATAATGCAATTAAGCTGCTAAAATCTCATGCAAAACAAGATTACAAAACCATGATTTATGATTATGAGATTGCAGCGACGCAACATCTTCTACCCTTAGGCGGTCATGGTGAACCCAATCTACATGAAGTTCTTAAAAATATATGGTGGTTCTACCATGATTACAACACTTATTTAGACAAGTGGTATAACACGGGGCAAAGACTTACAACTAGTAAGTTTTCTCTAGTTTCGTTTTTGAGTATTCTGATATATATATATATATATATCATATATATATATAAATATATATCAAATTTAGTTGGCTGGACAATTGGAGAGGGATGTTTGACGACATAATTTACAACAAATTGCTCATTGTGTTTGCATCTTCCATACCGCCAACTATTGTCTATCCAAGTTATAGTGAGATGATTATTGTGGCTGCCGAGTTTTTCCAGCCCATTAGCACTGCGCTGGCAATTCCTCTTGCGAATATGGATGCATTTCAAGCATATGCCAGTGACTTCCTTGATATGAACTCCGGACATTGGCATGTCTTTACTTCACCCTTGAGCTCTTATGTTGTTGCAACTGGTTGGCGAGAAGTTGTTTTCGCGCCACATGCGATCTACTGCACTGATGGACATCAAAGTGATACTACTACAATGGACCATGGAAACTTGACACTCTCAAATTCTGCTATTGGAAGTCGAGGTGCTAGAATGAACATCAAAGGCATTTTTAGCCAACTTTTTGGTAGGGGCTCAATACACGAGGAAGAGAAAGTAGTAAGAGGTGTTGCTGCACTTGTTGATTTTGAGCATCATGGCCAAGGAATATATCAGCATATGATTGAGCATGTTTGTTACCAATTCCCCATTGAGAGGCTCGAAAGTGAAGGCTTTCACATTATTGTGGATTTTGAGAAAGGTATACATGATGGGTTGAAAATGACTTTGCGTGCGGATTGTGAGCCTAAGATAGATAGTGAGCTTGAAGAACTGAAATTCTATCTCTGCACAGCTCTTCATGACTGGTTTGCAAGAGAAGGAAATGACCTTCCCGACACCATCGCTATGAAGCTGGTGCAAGCTCTTGCGGTAAATATGAGTTCGGAGGGACTCATTAAATTTATTCTAAGAACCAAACAATCAAGCAAGTGTGACCTTTTGCAATTCATTGTTGATTGGCATGACGAGAGCAGTTCAACACTTGACTTAGAGAGAGTCACATCTTGGCTTTTCTCGTGGATCATTGAGTCGATATGGTGGCAGACCTTGATTAAAAATATGCAAGCTCCTACAGATGATCCAACTGCCAGCAAATCTGTTAAGATGTTCTTATGATCACCTGCCCTGCATGTCCAGCAACAAAGAAAGTTCTCCATTATCCTAAGAGATCATGCTTACCAGGAAACTTTGAAGAGATTATGTCCTATCTTGGCTGGACATGTGGTGGAACAATGTGTTGTCAGCCTAAATGTGGCTGAACTCGATGCTATTTTTCGAGAATTCGCTTGGGGGATCCCAACTGCTGCTCCATTTGATCCAATTGTTAACGCAAAGGTGTTACCTATTCCGACATTGAGCTTTACAATATTAGTGTCATGGGATCTGTTTGCTAGCAGTTTTGTCGACCCATATCTTGTTGATGCAACCCCTGAGCCACATTCAAGTCTTGACATAATCACTGCTATCCTATCAACGTTGCTCTACTCGAACCTTGAGGGCAAGGTTCTTATTGAGGACGGAGGTATTGCTATGAATGAAAAATAATCTCATGACAGACACGTTGGAAAAAGTAGCAAATTACGTGTGGGACCCTGGGATAAGGGCACGTGAGGAAAGAATTGAGCAAATGGAAAAATAATAAATAGTAGTAGGTTAGATGAAATTAGGTATGCTATGTTATTGATAGAGTTGTCTTCTATTTTTCAACCCCTATTCTGTATCCTCTGCATTCTCATCCCTTTCTTCTAGGTTACTATTCTTCTATCCTTCTTTAACTTTCCTTCTGTATTTTGGTTATTAATTGAACAATCAGTCTTCTTCGGTTATTGTGAGAGTTCGTATTTGGAGGTTGTTACATTATGCACTAACCAAAATCAGTAGTTCCTTTTCAATCTAAAATGTAAAAAACGTCTTGATTATATAGCCTCATGAGGAAAATTAGATTGTAACATTCAATTAAGAAAAGTCATACTAAATGAGTTAATATATTCTAATTAATGCAGCTAGAATATAAATTAGAACAAAGTGTTGAAAGACAGAGATGAGAACAAGCCCGAATCCCTATGCTTGACCTCATACATGCCCCTAATCACGCTTTCTAGACAAAAACAATAACATCCAAATGGAATGGAAAAAGGAGAGTAAACAGTTTCATCCAAATTCCCAAGTTGGGAGACTTGTAGTCGTACACTGCCAAACACTAATGTAAAAAAAAGGGAATTTGTTTTTAATACAGAGACATATGAAATTAAACACCAACAAACATGAAGAATTTTTACCTGCAAATATTCCCATAAGCGGAGATTGCTTTTCCTCTATAGATTTTCTCTGTCGTGTCAGACATTACGTGTCCCCTTTCTATGAAAGGATGCATGGTCTCGCCTAAAATCACAGAGAGGTTAGAAGATTTGCGACATATTTTGAATATAGATAGAGAATGCATCTTACATATATATGTACAAATAGTCTGATAATGTAACAAAGTAAAGAGGGAAGATAAAGTAAAGTATACATCATTTTCCCTGAAAAACAATGCAAAAGATGGTAATAGGTGCTCCACATATTGTTCATCTTCAATTGGATGCGCTCCTTATAGTCTCCTTCTCTGCTCCTTCAATAGGATGCATCTCGTTCGCGTTGGGACTTTGGAAACTTATATCTCAAAATCTATAAGGAATATGAAAATTTTCAAAACATGAAAGTTGTAGCTCTTTGAGTCTAGTTTCCAGATATCTAAACCATTCATTATTTGGACATTTGTACAGAAAGTTATGATCAACTAACCAAAGCCTAGTATTGCAGTTGTTTTGCCTGACAGTGTGCATGGCAGAAATTTCTGCTGCACATGGCTGACTTTGGAAGCTTATATCTCGTAATCTATACGGAATTTTGTGATGTCAGAAAATTAATTATTGCCAATTTTCAAAGCCATTTTAAACATTTGATGTTAACTTGTGGAGTCCTAAGATTCTTTTGAATAGACTTCAATTTAAAGGAGTTGAAGAGAATCGAAAAGCTTCAATTACATAAATCTGGACTTCTAGTTAAGAACTGCACCCCCAACTGAACCGGCTTTAGTAAAATCTTCCATGTGTAAAGAATATAATTTATGTATATTCCATTAGAGATTGAAGGAATCTTGCAAAAATGGGCCAAAATAACCAAGAAATGTAAATTTGGTTGCTACAATTCACCTGAAATAAAGAAAGAATGGAGAATGTAGAATATTAAGATAAATGAAGCATCAATCAAAGCGTTCTAGAAAACCTAAAAATGGTAAAAATAGAAAGAGGAGATTTACCTTGCGCTGTGTAATCCTCATTGGGGATGAAGCCCTAATCCTTCATGGAGAAAGAAATCCTTGTTCCTTATCCTCGGTCAAAATTGAAGGTACAGATCAAGAAATTGAATTTTAATTATTTGTGGAAACATATCAATTGGTCGAACCTTGATAAAGGAAAGAGATGCTGTGTATGAATCACTCACATATTCTTCTGAATTATATGTATCCGCGGGATTAATTTGAAAAAATAGTAGGGATATGCAAGAACAAACAATTTTTATTGGAAACATTCCTCTAATGAATTCCCTGGAACTTCTATAGTCAATGGAATATATAGAATTGTGATCAATCAAATATTGCAAAGTCCTGGTATTTATTACCGATTAGAATTGGACCATAACAGAATTTCGGTCCATAATATCAGATTGGGGAGGAAGATTAGAATACCTCCGTCAGGATGATAAATTCTTGTTCAGTAGGAGCAGTAAAAGTGGCGTGAGAGGGAGTCGTTCTGACTGAAGAAGAATGGAAGAGATATTTGGAAGAAATAAGTTAGAAGATGAAGAGACGCATTCATTAGGATAAGTAAAAGTGGCTTTCAAAAGTTTAGAGAATCGGGGGAAAAAAGTCTGCAAAATCAAGGGCAAAAAGATAAATGATATTTCTGGACAATAAGAGGGGACACGTAACCATGCTTGTGGCCCTCTTTTATATATATATATATATATTATGTTTAACTTTTAGACCTAAGGGGCTCGATGAGGTTTCAGACAAAACTATTTGAAGTTATAAATTGCTGCATTCTGGGAAGTAGGATTCACTGAACTGGAGTTACAAAAGCAAATGTCACCTGCAGTTAATGGAAGCGGACCACCTCAATATCTAATCAAATAGTAGAGGTATGTATGGAAAAACTGTGAGGCTCATATGGAAGAAAAACAAAAAAGAAATAAAAAAAATGGGATGGGAGGTGCCTAACTTTGTTGAAAAAAAAAGGGATAGGTGTCTAACTTTGTTGACAACTTTGTTGAAGATAAAATGGGAGGTGCCTAACTTTGTTGAAAAATTATAGGGCTAAATCAACAACAACTAATCTTCTTTGTAGTAGTTAGATAACATCTCTTACTATAAATAAAGGCCTTCATTCTTCATTTCAATTACATTAAAATAAGAGAGAAGCAATAGAAGTTAGAGAGAGTAATCCACAAATTGTAGTCTGTGAGATAAATAGTGAGTGTGAGCAATATTGTAGTGAGGTATTTTAATTAAAGAGTATTATTTCTTCCAGAATTGTAGTAGTCTCTTGGCACTACTAAGTTATAATACTATAGTGGTTATATTGCACCGCTCGGGTATTGTATTTTACCCATTAAAAGAGTTGGTCATTGTTACTCCCTTGTGTTATTATTATTTGCCGTTGATATTATTCCTGGGCGGGATTATTATTTTTTCCCAACAACGTGGTATCACAGCCATGACGAATAATGGTCCGCTATCTTTTCAGTACACTTGTCTCACAAAAGATAATTATGAAAAATAGTGTCTATGTATGTAAGTTATTCTTGGCTCTCATGATGTATGAGAAATCATAGACATAGGGTATACAAAACCCGATAATGAGGAAGCTCTACCTCAAAATGAAAAAGAGGTCTTGGCAAAGACAAGAAAGAAGGATCAACAAGCCATCACGCTCATCCACTAATGTTTGGATGATGTCATGTTTGAGAAGGTGGCAGATGTTACTACCTCAAAGGAAGCTTAGAGGATTTTACAAAATTCTCTTCAAGGAGTTGACAAGGTGGAAGGTAAAACTTCAAACTCTAAGGGCTGATTTTGAAGTTTTAAAAATAAAAGAATCCGAATGCATTTTGGATTATTGTTCAAAAGTGAAGACTGTTGTAAATCAACTAAGAAGATACGGGGAGGACATAGAAGATGTCCGTATGGTAGAAAAGATCCTTCGCACTTTAACACCTAAATTTAATTTTATGGCGTGTGCTATTGAGGAGTCTAAAGATTTAGACTCTATGATGGTAGAACAATTGGAGGGCTCTTTATAGGCTCACGAAGAAAAGATCAAAAGGAGACAAGAAGTGTCATTGGAGAAACTTCTTAAAACTCAAGCATCCTTCAAGGATTATGGAGGTGAAAAGAGCTATCGAGGGAATGGACGAGGACGAGGACGAGGTCGTAGCGATCATGGAAGAGGAAAAAGTAACGGTAACAACTTCAACAATGAAGTTAAAATCCACCAAATATTCAGAGGCCGTGGTCGTGGACATAGAGGAGGAAGAGGACGTGGCTACTATCAAGAAAATAATGGACAAATGTATGAAAAATCAAAAATTAAGTGTTATAATTGTCATAAATTTGGTCATTACTCTTGGAAATATCATAGCAATGTTGAATAAAAAGCTAATCTTGTTGACGATAAGAAAGAAGAAGTTGAGTCAACGTTGTTGATGGTACTCAAGGAAGAAGACAGGGATGATTGCAGCTCATGCTATATGGACAATGGAGCAAGCAATCATATGTCTGGATGCAAAGAGAAGTTTGTGGAGATAAATAAAATGGTGAGAGGTAATGTGTCCCTTGAAGATATCTCAAATATTCAAATCGAATGGATATGCACGATTCCGATCTCCTGTAAAAATGGTGACCACAAGTTAATTCAAGATGTTTATTATGTCCCAAAATTTAAAAGTAATATTCTAAGTTGGGCCAACTTCTTGAAAAGGAATATGACATCCACATGAAAAATATGGATCTTCGGCTTAGTGCATATGGCTAAGAATAAATTATTCTCTCTGAATATTAAGACAATTGATGCAAAATGTTTGAAGGCTAATGTGCAAGATCAATCATGGTGTTGGCACATGCGAGTTGGGCACTTGAATTTTGAAGCGCTCAAATCAATGGGAGAAAATACCATGGTGCATGGGATACCATTAATAAGCCATCCCAATCAATTGTGTGAAGCTTGCCTTCTTGGAAAACATGCAAGGAGGAGTTTTCAAAAGGAGGCCATGTCAAGATCAACCAAACCACTTCATCTTGTTCACACTGATGTGTGTGGACCAATCAATCCACCTTCCTTTGGTAAAAGTAAATACTTTCTACTTTTCATTGATGACTTTAGTAAAAAGACTTGGGTTTATTTCTTGAACCAAAAATCTGAAGTTTTTGCTGCTTTTCAAAATTTCAAAGTATTTGTAGAAAAAGAAAATGGCTATTAAAAAAAGGTTTAAGGTCCGATAGAGGAGACAAATTCACTTCAAAAGAATTTAATGACTTTTGTCAATCTCATGAAATTCGTCGCCCTCTAACGGTACCTTATTCACCCCAACAAAATAGAGTTGTAGAGAGAAAGAATCGAACGATTCTTAATATGGCTAGATGTATGTTAAAAGCTAAAAATATGCCCAAGGAATTTTGGGCAGAAGCTATATTTTATGCAGTTTATTTGAATAACAGATCTCGAACAAAGAATGTTAGAGATCAAACCCCTCAAGAAGCATGGAGTGGAAGAAATCCAAGTATCAAGCACTTGAGAATCTTTGGGAGCATAGCCTATGCTCATGTGAAACATCAAGGGAGAGCGAATCTTGGCGATCGAAGTGTCAAGCATATGTTTGTTGGCTATGATACGAGTTCAAAAGGCTACAAGTTATACAACACTAGTAGTGGAAAGATGGTGGCGAGTGTGATGTTAAATTTGATGAAGAATTGGCATGGAATTGTGAAGCTTAGGAAGAAACGTCATATGATTTTCTTCCATACTTTGGCGATGAAGAATAACCAGAGACCGTGAAACTTTTGCAGGATACAACCTCACTTCCTTCTCCAACCAGTGTTGCATCTCCTTCTTCTTAACAAAGTTCAAATGAACATCCGCAAAGGACAAGGAGTATTCAATAGCTCTATGAGGACACAGAAGAAGTTACTAATTTTTATTCTTTATATTGTCTCTTTGCTGACAGTGAACTAATGAACTTTAATGATGTTGTTACAAACAAAAGATGTTCACAAGCCATGGAGGAGGAGATCAAGTCTTGGAATGAAAAAAAAATCAAAATTAAGGGAGAGATTTGTGGGGCTCATATTGAAGAAAAACAAAAAAAAATGAAGAAAAATGGGATGGGAGGTGCCTAACTTTGTTGAAGAAAAAATGGGATAGGTGCATAACTTTGTTGAAGAAAACAATGAGAGGTTGTTTTACCCGAAAAACGGATAGAGTTAAATTTATACGTAGTTCTAAGGATATGTGGTATAGCTTAATACAAACCGTAGGGATAAATATAAATATCAAATATGGATTTCAAAGAGTACAAAGTAAACACGGTTGTAAAGAGGGTGATCTTTAGGGATGAACGGGTTGAACCAATTTATGAAGCTTAGAAGAGCAACTCTTCTCTAAATGAGAATATGGTGCTTGAATTACAATGTAATCTAAAACTTGCCTTACAGAAATAATAACCATTCCTTTTATAGTAGAGGGACCATACTTTAGATATAATTAAAAATACTTAGTGGGAGACCCATGATAAATCAGTTTTTCCATAATTCCTGCAAGGATTCTCTCCTCTAATGGGATTGCAACGGCTCTTATCTGTTAGCTCGATATTAACTCGAGTTTTCGGTCTCGACTCGAGCTCTCCATCTTGATTTGAGCTCGATTCTGACTTGGATACTTGTGTTGGTTCGGGGTCATGGTTGGTCGGTCTTCAATCTTCCAAATTCCCTAAGTTCGTTTCCGTTCTTTCTGAGTTTATTCATAAATCTATGATTCTTCTTTGCAAGATTCTTCTTCTAAACCACCAAATCTTTGTTACCCTTTTCAAATCCAAAATGGTGAAGACATCAAAAATTGTCCCCCAAAAAGACAAAGCTTCTTCTTCCCAATCTGCCGCCGACAAAACACCGGTGGATCCACGGCCTAAGGAGTGCGTTCCGTCGGCATGTGTTCTTACCTCCGATTTCAAAATCGACAAAGGTTCACCGGTCACTGGCCGATGTGAGCCCTTAGCGAGATATATTTATTCGATAACCCGGGAGCATATCGAGCGGATAAAAAATAATCATAACTGGGAGAACAAAGAAGTGGTAGTGCCGTCTCCCGAAGTGGATATTACTACTCACGTGAGAGGGTTCTTAAGTATGTATACTTACCCTTTCACGTTAGGTCCCCTCGACCCCGTTATCATAGATATTTTTCACAAATACCTAATAACCCTAGGCCAGATACATCCTTCCTTGTGGCAGATCATTATTTTTATCCGATATTTTGTGAGTAAAATCGAGAGGATGCCTTTCACCCTCGATCACCTTGTCCGAATATACCGTCCTCGCCTTTTTCGAGGAGGGTCTAATGTCGAGCTACCAAGGTTTTTTTCTCGAATATAGACGCGTATAAGGATTGAGGCTGGATAGGCAGATTCGTTCGAGTAAGGACTTCAGACCTGATTCCGATCGAAAAGATGCCTTTTCCCGAGGAGTAGAACATGAAGCATAAGTGTAATTCTGTTGTTATCTCCTACTATTTCATCCTTTAATTTCCTTCACCAATTTTCTCCTTTTGTGATGCAGCGGTTCCCTGGATGCCCGACGCAATGCCCGATCTTAAGAACTAGGTACATGATTTGGTTTCGACCTCCTCCTACGCCGAACGCTCATGGCGCGACTTGTCGAAGGACCGATGTGAGGCCAAAAATTAGGGTAAGCACCTTTTCCTATATTTTGATAAAAATGCTTTTCACACACTTTAATAAAACTTTCCATGTATAGGTGTGGGCAAAGATGCAGTTTTGCGACCCTCATCCATCGAGGAAGAGGCTTCGGCCTTTGTCCCAAGAAAAGGATGGCTCATAAGCCGAACAAGAATATCATTCCCTTTACCGTAGAATCGGTTCTGCGTCTAAGGGAAGAAGGAGAAGAAGAAGAAGAAGAAGAGAACGATGGGTCTGCGTTGGCGTCCCGAACGAAGAAGACCACCGAAGTTCCACATGCAGCTGGATCGATGATGGTTCATAAGGCTCCGCCTCGAACTGAGGATATATCGGAGAAAGATTCGGGCAGAGTCACCAAGTTGTTGGAGGTCGAAGACGCTTCCTATCGAAGCCAACAGATGGGGGATATGTCTGAAGGGACTCTTCTCGAATCTTTTCGAACCGAAGGGAATTCCCCACCTTTCCTTCCTTTTTCGCAGGGGCGATTCTGGAGGCCCAAGCTTTGGGGGACCTCGAATTAGATAAGCCTCATGATAGAGAGGATCCTTTTCGTGACCTGTTTATTGGTGTCGAGGACACCACCAGTACAAGTGACGGATCAAATCTTTTTCACGGAGTGTAGTAGGCTTTGAATCAGGTAAGTCTTTAATTATATGGCGTTACTTTTAAGTTTGCTTTTCTTTTTTAACTTCGTTTCTTCTTTCTTTGCAGGCAGCGAAAGTTCATCAAGAATCATGTTCTCAGTCCCGAACTGAGTTGCGTTGATACGAGGCCGAGCTTCAACGGGTTACGAAGGAGAACTCCCTAAAACTCCTCTTAGGCCAAAGGGGGGAAGAAATAAAAAGAACTTCGAGATGAGTTAGCCAAGGATCACCAAGATCAGATCGATCTGTCTGAGCAGGTAATAATACTTTTAAAAGCCTATGGACTCGATACCGGAATGATGGCTAATTTTTTGGTCTCACAGCTGCAGCAGAAATTGAGATGATCGGAAAACTCTGTGAAGTAGTCGATGTGATAAAAGCAGAGTCTTTGGGGTGGAAAGAAGGAATGGACTTTTTTGCTACAGAGAAAGAAACTGCTCAAGCCCAATTGTCATCGGCCGAAAACCAACTCCAAAAAATGAAGGAGAAAAGCTTGGTCGAAACGAGAAGAATAAAGCAGCTCGAGGCTCGGTTGACCTCTGAACTTGTAAAGGTTGAATCTGACATCGAAAAGGCAAAAGATGATGCGGATGCACTCGTGGCCGTCTATCGGGCCGATGCTTAAGCTTCCCAGGTCCAAGCAAGAGAGGCAGCCGAGACCGTCGATACTCTAGCACATTGGGTCGCTGAAATTGCTAAGTGCCTATCTCGGAGGGAGACCCATGAGGAGATCCATGCTCGAGGTTTCGACTTCGCTGAAGAGATTAAAAGGGCCAAAGAACTCGAAGAAGAAGCTGAATCCTTGGTTTCCGATGACGATGACGATGATAACGATGATGATGATGGGAGTAAGAGCGGGTCCAAGAACGGAGGGGAGCCCGATAGAGAAGAGACCGTTCCCGGGGATAACCAAGAAGCTTAGTTCTTATTTTTTATGTTGTAATCAATTATGTAAATGATTTTGTATATATATACCTTTTTTGCCGACTTGCTTCTATTATGTTTCCTGTCTTGTGAAGATTTTATTCACACCTTATGAATAATTTCACAATGATTTAGGCAACTTGATCAAATTTGGACTTCCTAGCCTTTGTAACCAAGCAAGCGCTTACTCATACCTGAAGTGATATAGCCCTTAAGCTTAGTAGTCGTGTGAAAGATCCGAACTTGAAGTAATGTAGCCCGTAGGCGTAATGGTCGAGTGCTTGCTCGAACTTGAGATAAAAGTAGCATGTAGGTGTAATGGTCGAGTGAATAATTCGAACTCGAAGTAATTTAGCCCGTAGGCGTAATGGTCGAGTGAATGATTCGAACTCAAAGTAATATAGCCTATAGGCGTGATGGTCTAGTGAATGATTCGAACTCGAAGTAATGTAGCCCGTAGGCGTAATAGTCGAGTGAGTGCTTGCTCGAACTCGAAATAAAAGTAACTCATAGGCATAATAGTCGAATGAATGATTTGAACTCGAAGTAATGTAGCCCATAGGCGTAATGGTCGAGTGAGTGCTTTCTCGTACTCAAAATAAAAGTAGCCCATAGGCGTAATGGTCGAGTGAATGATTTGAACTCGAAGTAATGTAGCCCGTAGGTGTAATGGTCGAGTGAGTGCTTGCTCGAACTCGAAATAAAGGTAGCCCATAGGCTTAATGGTCGAGTGAATAATTAGAACTCAAAGTAATGTACCCCGTAGGCGTAATGGTCGAGTTAATGATTCAAACTCGAAGTAATATAGCCCGTAGGAGTGATGGTCAAGTGAACGATTCGAACTCGAATTAATATAGCCTGTAGGCGTGATGGTCGAGTGAATGATTCGAACTCGAAGTAATATAGCCTGTAGGCGTGATGGTCGAGTGAATGATTAGAACTCGAAGTAATGTAGCTTGTAGGCGTAATGGTCGAGTGAGTGCTTGCTCGAACTCGAAATAAAAGTACCCCGTAGGCATAATGGTCGAGTGAATGATTCGAACTCGATCCTGTTTGCATAATAAATCTCGAAATATAGGAGTTTTGCTTGGATATAAGATATCGGTATAGAAAAGAACTTTTCTTTGCAAGTCATTATACATGTGTTCATGTTTTGCGTCAGGGCTCGGGCCAACTACATGAGCATGGTTCATTTTGACCATTTGGCTCTTATAATGTTTCCTATTGGAACCTTGTTGTTACGAAATATCTTTCTTTCCTCTATTGGAACCTTGTTGTTACCAAATATCTTTCTTGCCTCAGAACTTGATATATTTGAGGGCTTATGCCCCCCAAGTATTCGAGGTTAATTATGAAGAAGTCTCAGATACTGTTGAATTGCCCTCAGGTAGCACATGGTTGTTGCCTCGTTAAAAACCTCGTCGGGAAAACCCATTTGGGATAAAAGCCGATCTAAGGGGAAAAAGAGTGCAACGCGTACTTTAAAACCTGAGGTCTCGACGTCTTTGATCGAACTCCTGCGATGGGTTAACTTCGAATATGTATATATGAGCTAAAGGGAAAATAGAATCATACCTTAAAAATAATATCGTTTGAGTTGTGATATGTTCTAATTGTTCGATAATGGCTTGCCATCCATCGTTCCAAGTTTATAAGATCCTTTTCCGACTATATCAAGGACCCGATAGGGTCTTTCTCAATTTGGGTCGAGCTTCCCTTCATTAGGATCTTGAGTATTGATGGTGACCTTCCTTAGGACTAAGTTCCCTATCCTGAAGTGGCGGAGGTTTGTTCTTCTATTGTAGTACCTTTCGATTCGTTGTTTTTGTGCAGCCATTTGAACGTGTGCCGCTTCTCGTTTTTCATCTAATAATTTGAGGCTAGTGTTCATTGCCTCATGGTTTGGTTCCATCGATGCATGTCTAAACCTTGCGCTGGGTTCTCTGACTTTGACTGGAATTAAGGCTTCAGTGCCATATACTAAAGAAAACGGAATTTCTCCTGTACTGGACTTCGATGTTCTTCTATATGCCCATAGGACTTTGGGCAGAGTTTCTCTCCATTTCCCTTTGGCTTCATTCAATCTTTTCTTCAAGTTTTGGATGATAGTCTTGTTTGTTGATTCAGCTTGTCTGTTCCCACTGGGGTGATACGGTGTCGATAATATCCTTTTTATTTTATGACCTTCGAGAAATTTTGTTACTTTACTGCCAATAAATTGCTTCCCATTATCGCATGTTATTTCTGCGGGTATCCTGAATCGGCACACGATGTGATCCCAGATGAAATATATAACCTCTTTTTCTCTTACTTTCTCGAACGCCTGTTCTTCAACCCATTTAGATAAATAGTCAGTCATAAATAAAATAAATTTAGCATTACTTGGGGCCGATGGTAGGGGGGCCGACGATATCCATCCCCCATTTCATGAATAGCCATTGGGATAGGACTAAATGAAGTTGTTCCCCGGGTTGATGGATCATCGGTGCAAACCTTTGACACTTATCGCATCTTCAAACAAACTCCTTAGTGTCTCTTTCCATGCTATCCCAGTAATATCCTACTCTCATGATTTTGTGAATCAGTGATTCGGCGCCGGAGTGGTTCCCACAAGTGCCTTCATGGACCTCTCGTAAAACATAATCGGGGTCTCCTGGTCCCAAACATACTGCCAATGGTCCATCAAACGTCCTTATGTACAATGTTCCATTTTCAGCCAACGTGAATCGGGCAGCTTTGGTTCGTAGGGCCCTTGACTCTTTAGGGTTCGATGGGAGTTTTTCGTTTCCCAAATTTTCAATATACTTATTTCTCCAATCCCAGGTTAATATTGTGGAGTTTATCTCGGCATGCCCCTCCTCGATTACGGACCTCGAGAGTTGAACGACAGTCCCCGAATTCATCTCATCTTCCTAGACCGATGACCCTAAATTTGCGAGTGCATCGGCCTCACCGTTTTGTTCTCGAGGCACATGCTGCAAATTCCATTTCTTAAGACGGTGCAAATTTATCTGTAACTTGTCCAAATACCTCTGCATTCTTCTTTCTCGAACCTTGAAGGTTTTGTTTACTTGGTTTACTACCAGTAAAGAGTCACATTTAGCTTCAATCATTTTTGCTCCCAGGCCTTTTGCCAGCTCGAGACCTGCAATCATGACCTCGTGCTCGACCTCATTGTTAGTTAACCTAGAAGTTTTGATAGACTGCCTAATGATTCCATCTGTGGGGAGGGGGGGGGGGTTCAACACGATGCCAAGCCCGGAACCCTTCACGTTCGAAGCACCATCTATGAAGAGGGTCCAAACCCCCAATGATGTACCTAGTTTTAACAAGAGTTCTTTTTCAACTTTGGGTACGAGGGCTGGCATGAAATCGGCCACAAAGTCCGCTAAAATTTGAGAATTGATGGTCGTACGGGGTTGATATTTGATATCTTACCCGCTGAGCTCGACGGCCCATTTGGCCAATCGGCCCGATAGTTCGGGCTTGTGTAAAATATTACGAAGTGGGTAAGTTGTCAACACGCATATGGGGTGACATTGAAAGTATGGTCTTAATTTCATAGAAGCTCTTATCAGTGCGAGTGCTAATTTCTCTAAGTGTGGATATCTAGTCTCTGCTTCTCCTAAGGTCCAACTTACGTAATAAACAAGAAATTACGTACCTTGCTCTTCTCAGACTAGGACGCCACTTACTGCGATTTCCGATACGGACAAGTATAAGTAAAGTTTGTCATCTGTCTTCTGAGTGTGAAGCAGTGGCGGGCTCGACAGGTATTGCTTCAATTGTTCTAAATCTTGTTCGCATTCCGGGGTCCAAGCAAAATCGTTCTTCTTTTTAAGTAGAGAGAAATATGTGTGGCTTTGTTCCGATGACTTTTAAATGAATCAGCCTAGGGCAGCTATCCGTCCGGTTAGATTTTGCATCTTTTTCACACTATCCACGATGGTGATATCTTCGATGGCCTTGATTTTATCGAGGTTGATCTCGATTCCCCGATTTGATACCATGAAGCCAAGGAATTTGCCCGAGCTAACCCCGTAAGCACATTTCTCGGGGTTGAGCTTCATGTTGTATTTCATTAAAATCTCGAATGTCTCTTTCAAATGAGTTAAATGGTCCTCTGCGCGCAGGGACTTGACTATCATGTCATCAATATAAACTTCCATCGACTCACATATTTTTTTTCCGAACGTTTTATTCAATAGGCGTTAATAAGTAGCTCCTGCACTTTTTAGCCTGAAGGGCATTACATTATAACAATATGTTCCATACTTGGTGATAAACATAGTTTTTCTTAGTCCTCCGGGTTCATTCGGATTTGATTGTACCCGGAATATGCATCGAGAAAAGTAAGGATCTCGTGGCCGGCTGTGGCATCGATCATCCGATCGATATTAGGCAGTGGAAAAGAATTTTTGGGGCATGCTTTGTTTAGATCTTTATAGTCTACACACATTCTAAGTTTGTTCCCTCTTTTAGGTACTACAACTACATTAGCTAACCATTTGGGATATTTTACTTCCCGAATCGACCCTATTTTGAGAAGTTTACTTACTTTGTCCTTCACGAATGCGTGCTTTAACTCGGACTGAGGTCTTTTTTTATGCTTCACTAGTCTGGACCTAGGGTCCAAGCTTAGTCGGTGTGTTGTTATGGACGGTAGGAATCCTGTCATGTCTACATAGGACCAAGCAAAGCAATTTATGTTACAAATAAGAAATTGAATAAGTGTTTTCCTGAGATCGGGGCTCAATCCCGTTCCCAGGTATACCTTTCTTTCTTGCAGATGTTTGATCAATATAACATGTTCCAGCTCTTCGACCGTCAATTTGGTGGCGTCAGAATCCTTGGGGATGATAAAAGTTCGGGGAGTCAGGAAATCTTCCTCGTCTTCTTTTGTTTCCTGCTTCACCGATTTGGTCGAGACTAGCGGATGTGATTTCTATTTGGCCTCTCGTACATTTCTAATGCTCGATCTTTTTGGGGCTGATAATGTTAATATTGGTGTTACCTCATCGACTGCAAATATTTCCTTCACCGCATGCTGCTCCCTGTAAACCGTTTTCACGCTGTCCGACGTTGGGAATTTTATTACTTGGTGGAGAGTCGAAGGTACTGCCCTCATGTGGTGGATCCAAGGCCTTCCAAGTAGGTCATTATATCTCATGTCTCCTTCGATTATGTGGAACTTTGTATTTTGGATGGTTCCAGCCACGTTCACTGGTAGAATAATTTCTCCTTTAGTCATTTCACTGCCATATTGAAGCCATTTAAGACCCGAGCTGCGGGCACGACTTGATTCTGCAGATCGAGCTGCTCCACGACCCTTGATTGGATGATATTTGCAGAGCTACCTAGATCCACCAAAACACGCTTAACCTGAACTTTATTTAATAGGATAGAAATTTCTAGAGCGTCGTTGTGGGGCTGAGAGATGCCTTTTGCTTCTTCGTTTTCGAATGATAAAGTACCTTCGGACACATAATCTCAGGTTCGTTTTTCCCCTGCGGTCGATACCTTAGTGCGTTTGAGTGCGGGTCTCTGTGGAGTGTCGACCCCACCGATGATCATGTGAATGATATGTTGAGGTTCCTTTTGTTTGTCCTTTCTGTTGGAGTCCCTTTCTCTAAAGTTATTCTTGGATCGATCACTGAGGAATTCTCGAAGTTGGCCTTCACTGAATAGACGGGCTACCTCCTCCCTTAACTATCTGCAGTCCTCGGTCCTGTGGCCATGCGTACCATGATATTCGCACATAGAATTTGGGTTTCTTTGGGAAGAATCAGTTTGCATGAGTCTGGGCCACCTAGTATCTTTGATTCTTCCGATTTCCGATACAATACTCGATGCATTGACGCTGAAGTTATACTCCGATAACCGAGGTGCCTCTATAGGATTGGCATGTTTGTCAAAGCCATTCTTGATCACCAGTCCCCGAGAATTCTGTCTTCGATCACTCCTTCGAGTGTTCCGGGCGACATTGTATGTAGAGACGTTATTCATTCGATCTATGATGTATGGTTGATATCGATCTCTGTTCATCCTCGGTTCTCTATCGATGTCCCTCTAGTTTTTAATAGCCGATATGTTTGGATGTGCGGATCCAGAGGGAGTTCATAATTGGTCGTCTTCGACCCTGATCTTTGATTGATATCGATTGTGCACATCTGCCCAAGTTATTGCCGGGTACTCGATCAAATTTTGTTTCAGCCGACATGATTCCATTGAGCTTTGCTCGTTCAACCCTTGAGTAAAATCTTGGATGGCCCAATCGTCTGTGACCGGTGGCAATTCCATGCGTTCCATTTGAAATCGGGACACGAACTCCATCAATATTTCATTATCCCTTTGTTTACTTTATAAAGGTCTGATTTCCTCATTGCAACATTTATGGCACCAGCGTGTGCCTTTACGAATGAATATGCTAACATGGTAAATGAATCGATGGAATTTGGTGGCAGGTTATGATACCAAATCATTGCGCCCTTTCTAGAGGGTCTCTCCGAATTTTGTTAACAACATGGATTCGATTTCATCGTCTTCCAAATCGTTACCCTTGATGGCACACGTGTAAGAGGTGACGTGTTCGTTGGGATCGGTCGTACCGTTATTTTTGGGGATTTCGGGCATACAGAATGTTTTGGGGATTATTTTTGGGGCTGCACTCGAGGGAAAGGGCTTTTGTACGAATTTCTTGGAATCCAGCCCTTTTATCATGGGCGGGAGCCCCTATGATTTGATCGACCCTGGAATTATATATTTCTACTTTCTTATCATTGGCTTCGATTCTCTTTGTGAGTTCCTCAAGTATTTTAGCAATTTCGGGAGTAGTCCCCGATTCTTGCTCGTTCGACCTTACTACGGTTGGCTCCGTTCGGTAGGAACTTTCTCGAGGTGGACTGGGTTCCATTTTGCTTGGTATCTGGGTTTGGCTCTGCAACTGAGCTATCGCTACCTACCGGGCTTGCAATATTTCAAAGATCATATGCAAGCTGACTCCGTTCTCCTCCCCGTTATGGGAGTCTCGAGTTGCAGATTGAGTACCGCCATGAATGCTATTTTCAGGCTCAGAATGTTGGTTTGCCTCAAAGGCCACATGCGAGTTGACATCTAGCAGTGCTTCGGCTATAGCTTCAGGTACTTCGACTCGATTTTCAACGACATCAATAAGCGGACTTTCGGCCCTGGGCATCAAGTTATTGGTTTCGTCTTGAAGGATGTCTTCGTTATCGGTAGGTAAATCCATTAATCCAGGGTTTGCGATTGCTAGTTCGAAGTCAGAGGCACCCCCAAAAGACGAGCGTAAACTGATGTGTGTTGCAAATTTGTATCAAACAAACACTGTTATCCTTAGCCCCACGGTGGGCGCCAAACGTTTTTACCCGAAAAACGGATAAAGTTAAATTTATATGCAGTTCTAAAGATATATGGTATAGCTTAATTCAAACCGGAAGGATAAATAAAAATATCAAATATGGATTGCAAAGAGTACAAAGTAAACACGGTTGTAAAGAGGGTGATCTTTAGGGATGAACGGGTTGAACCAATTTATGAAGCTTAGAAGAACAAATTTTCTCTATATGAGAATATAGTGCTTAAATTACAATGTAAACTAAAACTTGCTTTACATAAATAATAACCATCCCCTTTATAGTAGAGAGACCTTACTTTAGATATAATTAAAAATACTTAGTGAGAGACCCATGATAAATCAGTTTTTCCATAATTCCTGCCAGGATTCTCTCCTCTAGTGGGATTGCAACGGCTTTTGTCTGTAATCTCGATATTGACTCGAGTTTTCGGTCTCGACTCGAGATCTCGATCTTGACTTGAGGTCGATTCTGACTTGGATCCTTGCGTTGGTTTGGGGTCAGGGTTGGGCGGTCTTCTGAATCATAAGCTCGATAACTTTACTTTGCAACCTAGCTCGATTTGGATTCTAGCTTGATAATGATACCGAGCTCGACATTGATCGGTCCATCGGGCTCGAAGGTTGTTTATACCATCTTCGGAACCCATTTTGAAGTCTTACTCCAATATATTATGTTTTGACCTCGACCGATCGTACGAAGGCCGAAATCTATTTCGACCGTATAAAAGGTGCCTAACTTTGTTGAAAAATTATAGGACTAAATCAACAACAACCCATCTTCTTTGTAGTAGTTAGATGGCATATCTTACTATAAATAGAGGCCTCTATTGTTCATTTCAATTACACCAAAATAAGAGAGAAGCAATAAAAGTTAGGGAGAGTAATCCACAGATTGTAGTCTGTGAGATAAATAGTGAGTGTAAGTAATATTGTAGTGAAGTATTTTAAATAAAGAGTGTTAGTCCTTTCAAAATTATAGTAATCTCTTGACACTACTAAGTTGTAATATTATAGTGATTATATTGCAGCGCTCGGGTATTGTATTTTACCCATTAAAAGAGTTGGTGTCGTTGTTACTCTCTTGTGTTATTATTATTTGTCGTGGATATTATTCCTGGGCGGGATTATTATTTTTTCCCAACAAAAATAACACATAGCTTAGCTCTTCAACATAAATAGGTACAACTTATCTAAACATGAAAGCAAGCTAGGCATTCCACTCCATCTACACTGAGCAAAACTCTAAGGGGTCGTTTGGTTTTAAAATGGGATAAATACGGATATCGTATGAGATTAATTATTTCACTTTTTGTATAGGATATCTAAATCTATCATATTTGGGACTTATCCTGCTATTAGCTAATACATATAATCAAACATGAGATAACTATAATCTCAAATTCTATCTCAGATTATTATCCTTATTATTGTACCAAATAACCCCTAGTAACTTCTGTTACTACAATCTTTCTCAAGTATAACTCAAATATATCAATGAAGCTTGCATGGAATTAGTGTGGGCTGACAAGAATCTCTATCTTGATTGTCCTGCTGAACTCAACTTCAGCGTATATGAAACATATGCAACAGGGAAACCTCTCTCATAATAATAAAAACCCAACATGAAACTCAAACAAGATTCGTCCCGCTTATATACTTGGATTCATCACTAGCAAGATATAGCGCTGCTTCTGCAACATCTTCAGCCTCCAAGATTGTCCCTTTCAAGTTTGCGACTTCGGACACAAATTCTTCAGTTTTTTCCTTCTCCTTAATTCTGAAACCATTCCTCAACATTGGAGTTGCCACACAAAATGGAGAAACACAATTAACTCTAATTCCATGTTGTCCCAATTCCACACCCAAATTCTTGGCAAACCCCACTACGGCATGCTTTGATGCCAAATATGTGTGAGCGACGCCGCTATGGGTGACTGAGGCAACACTGGAAGTGAAGATAATGCTTCCTTTATTGGCTGGAATCATCACACGGGCAGCATGTTTCGCACACATGAGTGCTCCAAAGACGTTCACCTCAATTACGTTTTTGAAATTATCATAGTCGATATTTAGGATTGTGGAATTAAGTTCCTCAGGAATTCCAGCATTGCTGAACATAATGTCAAGCTTCCTGTATTTGGAAATTGCCATGTCCACTGCATTTTCAACATTTTTTTCCACTTTCACATCACAGTGTATGTAGGAAACCTCTCCCCTTTCCCCGATTTCATCAATGATGGATTGGCCAAGATCGTCTTGGATGTCTGCAATCACTATTTTTGCACCATGTTTGATGAAAAGTCTTGCTGCGGCTTCACCAATTCCACTAGCGCCACCAGTTATGAATGCGACTTTCCCTTCGAGCCTAATACAGTTGAACACGTGTGATTTCATACAAATGTGCTAAATATGATCATTAGAACAACAATAAGTCTCAACAGGTCGAAAAAGACCAGGTGATTTCTTCTTATGATCTGTGTGAATTTTGGTGGGCAGAGTAATACTCCCTCATTCTCAGCTCTGATTTCAACAAGGAGGTTTAAAAAAGAAAAAAAGACTCTTACCATGTGATTTTTAAACGGCTATATATAACATATATATGACTATAAAAATATGCACTAATGATAAAAAGAAAAATTTAATGATTGTTTCTAAATATAAAAATATGATATTCATTTTAAAATGAACTAATAAAAAAATAGTGCCCCGTCAAAATGAAATAGAGAGAATAGTAATACAAAAAGGGTGGACTTTCTAATATGAATATCCCAAAGAATGAGTGCAGCGGAAAATTAAATGAGACCATATATTGGAGAGGAGCCCACCATTAAGGGAAAGATAACAAAATAAGTATACCTTTTAGCAACGGAGCCGATGGAGGAGAAGCTGGAGGCCATGGAATTATTCAGCTAGAAGTGCTTGAAAATGAGGAAGATACTTTTGTTAGTGAATTGTATTAATAACGGTAATTAAATGGGCCTTATTATTTGTACCACTATCAATTTGATAATTTTCAGTTGGAAGTTGCTTTTAATTATTAAATATATAATTAAATCCTTTAAAATATTAGATTGCGTGCATCGTGCACAGCTATGTAGATAACTTTCCTAACATTTGCTTGTTCTTCAAAATTAGGTCTCCGCTCTTTAAATAGAGGGAAGAACTTGAAAGGTTAAATCTTGGTTACCTAGAAATAGTAATAGTAAAGAAATAGAGACATAGGTAGAGTAACTAGTAATAGAGATGATAATATGAAGCACGATTAAACATTATATGTCCTTGGTAGGTGGATAATCTGTTGATGTAGATTACTTTAAGACTTTAAGTTAACTAATAGTTACATTGAGGAGTAGAGTTAGTTATTAACGAGAGGGGTATTTTAGACAATGTACAAGCCCACGTGTGTAAGGCACGTGAGTGTTAGTTTGGTTGTTAAATACTGTTAGTCGGTGTAACAGTGTATTAAGAAATGAAAACCAACTTCTTCTTATTCCTCTCAATTCTGTGTGCCTTCTAGATTCTTCCTACTAGAGCTTCGTTTGTCCATGCAATCTAGATTCTATCATGGTATCAGAGTAGGTAATTGGAAATTGTGACAGAATTATGTAAAATCTTAACATTGAACATTGTTAGAGCTTGAATTCAATCAGCCATGGGGAAACGACGAGTCTTCAAATTGATCACAATCATCCTCTGTTTTTAGCTTCTACAGATATGCCAAGAGTTGCATTGCATGATATTAAGTTCATCGGACATGAAAATTATGGTTTGTGGAGTAGATCGATGCGCATGGCACTTCTAGTGAAGAATACGCTAGGTTCATAGAAGGAACCTGGTTGAAAAGCTCTTACAAAGGACAATTGGCGAATCAATTGGAAAGGTGTAACGCGGTTGTTCTCTCATGGATAGGATGCACAATTTCTATAGAATTGTAGTCGAGCATCATTTATGCATCGAATGCAAAGACAGTGTGGAGTGAATTTAAGGAGAGGTTTGATAAATCCAATCTCATTAGATTTTATCTCCTATGGATACAAATTGGATCATTAAAAGAAGGTACTGATTCTGTAACATTATACAATACAAAAATGAAAGACCTTCGGGATGAAATTGATATGTTAGTCCCACCACCTAGATGTGATTGTGAATAGACTAGGCCTTTTATTGAACAGTTTAAGAATTTACGATTGTTGTAGTTCCTTGTTGGTCGTAATGAAAGTTACAGTCAAGTAAGAAGTCAAATACTGCTTAAGACTCCAGTATTGACTGTAAATCAAGCTTATGCATTAATCATTCAAGAGGAAAGCCAACGTGAACTAGGTGTGCTTGAAGTAAATAGGGAGCCCTTAACTATGACGGCATGACAGAATCAAGGATATAAAGCTAAGAAAGTTGGGATAATTTGTGAGCATTGTGGGTATAAATATGATGATCCAATAGGTCATTTTGAATTTTAGCCTTTATTTCTGTATTCCAAGACCTCGAATAACTCTGTTTAGTATTTCTCCATTTACGTGCGCAGTCCGTGTCTTTTTTTTCAGAAAATATTTATGTGAAAATTTGAAGAAAATATGAATTTTAGCCTTGAAAATGATTTGAGTTGACTACAATCAATATTTTATGTAAATGGACCCGGACCAGTGGGTCCGTATCGTGATTTGGGACTTGGACGTATGCATGGAATTGAATTTGTAAGTCCCTAACTTGATTTAACGTGATTTCTTGAAAACTAGTAATTTGAAGGTTTAAAAAAATCCTAAGTTTGACCATAGGTTGACTTTGTTGCTACTAGGTTTGAATTTTAGTTTCGGAACTTGATATAGATTCATTTTACTATTTATGACTTGTCTGCAAATATTGGTGCAAAACGGAGTTGATTTGACGTGATAAGGATGCCCGGTTGTAAATTTGAGTGTTCTTAATTGTTTTTGAAAAATTAATATATTTTGATGTCTGATTCGTGGTTTTAGGTTTTATTTTGGTATTTTAATCATGCAAGCGAGTTCGTATGATGTTGTTACACTTGTGTGCATGTTTGGTTAGGTGCCCGAGGGGCACAGATGAGTTTCAGACGTGTTTCAGATGAATTCTGTTAAAATTGGAATAGCTTGTGCACTTCTTGTGCTGGTGCTTTGCTGCAGATCTCGCATTTGCGAAGTCTGGCTCGCAATTGCGAGCTTCGCTTTTCGAACAAGTATTTGCATTTGCGAGCATGGTCTGGATTTGGTGGTTTTCGCATTTACGAGGATTATGTTCACATTTGCGAGGATTATGTTCGCATTTGTGAACTGTCAGTGATCGCAATTGTGATCGTAGAGTCGCATTTGCGATCTCAGAGTCACATTTGCGATCTCAGAGTCGCATTTGCGACTCAGTAGTCCTTGAGTTGTCTTTGCATTTGCGAAGGTTGGGAGTTCGCATTTGCGAACTAAATGTCGCATTTGAGACCCCTGTCTCGCATTTGCGTTGTTCGCAATTGCAAACAAGACATCGCAATTATGACATCCGCAGTTGGGTAAAAGATTGGGGAAATGGGACTTAGCTCATTTCTCATAATTTTTCAATACTAAACATCCTAGAAGCGATTTTGCCAAGAGACGTTTCTTCCCAAATTCATTGGTAAGTGACTTTAATCCATTTCCTTTCAATTACCTATTATATTTCATGAGATTTCAACATCAAATGTACGATTTCCATGGTAGAAATTAGGAATTTGGGTAGAATTGAGGATTTTTGTACAATGGAAGAAAATATGAATTTTAGCCTTGAAATGATTTGAGTTGACTACAGTCAATATTTTGTGTAAACAAACCCGGATCAGTATTTTGACAGTGCCGGTGGGTCCGTATCAAGATTTGGGATTTGGGCGTATGCTCGAAATTGAATTCGAAAGTCCTTAACATGATTTAACGTGATTTGTTGAAAATTAGTAATTTGAAGGTTTAAAGAATTTCCAAGTTTGACTGTAGGTTGACTTTGTTGCTACCGGGTTAAGATTTCGGTTCCAAAATATGGTATAGATTCATTTCACTATTCATGACTTGTTTGCAAAATTTGGTGCAAAACGGAGATGATTTGACGTGATTCAGACGTCCGGTTGTAAATTTGAGAGTTCTTAAATTTCTTTGAAAATTTCATATATTTTAATGTCTGATTTATGGTTCTAGGTGTTATTTTGGAATTTTGATCGCGCGAGCAAGTTCGTATGATGTTGTTACACTTGTGTGCATGTTTGGTTAGGAGCCCAAGGGGCTCAGGTGAGTTTCAGACGTGTTTAATATGAATTCAGTTAAGATTGGAATAGCTGGTGCACTTCTGGTGCTGGTGCTCTACTGCAGATCTCGCATTTGCGAGGCTTGGCTCGCAATGGCGAGCCTCGCTTTTGCGAACAAGTGTTCTCATTTGCAATCATAGGTTGGTGTAACGACCCGACCAATCGTTTTGAAAGTAATAGCCCCGATCTCCTGATTACTGTTTTCCCCGTACTTTTTTCTGCTTATGTGACTTGCTGGGAGGTCTTGTTTTTGGTTTCGGAGTGTCTTGGGACACTTAGTACCTAAAAATAGAAGCTTAAGTCTTAGGTTTTTTACCGTAGTCAGAACTATATGAAAACAACTACAGAATGGAGTTCCGTCAGTTCCATTAGTTCCGTTGGGTGATTTTGGATTTTGGAGCGTATCCGGACTGTAAATTTGAGGTATGCAGCTGATTTAGGCTTAAATTGGTGAAAGTTAAATTTTTGGAGATTTTGAACGGTACTGGACTTTTTGATATCGGGGTCGAATTTCGATTCAAGAAGTTGGAGTAGGTCCGTAATGTCGAATATGACTTGTGTGCAAAATTTGAGTTCAATTGGACGTGGTTTGATAGGTTTTAGCATCGGTTGTGAAAGTTCAAAACTTTGAAGTTGATTAAGTTTGAATTGGTGGGTGATTCGTATTTTAGCGTTGTTTGATGTGATTTGAAGGCTCGACTAAGTACGTATGGTGATTTATGACTAGTGGGTATGTTTGGTTGAGGTCCTGGGGGCCTCAGGTTGATTTCGGATGGTTAACGAATCAAATTTGGTTTTGGCAGAATAGCTGAAGCTGCTGCACCTGGTGTAATCACACCTACGTAACATTGACAGCATGTGCGAGCCCGCAGAAGTGAGCCAATGGACGCAGATGCGGTTTGGAAGGAAGAGGCCAGAGTTCGCAGGTGTGGAGGTATAACCGCATCTGCGCATTCGCAGATGCCGAGGATGGAGCGCAGAAGCGGAAGGGGCCAGGGCGTGAGGGATCGCAGAAGCGGAAAAATTCCCCAGGAGCGGGCGCATGGGTGCGGCCCATTGCTCGCAGATGCGGACCTAGTCCCTTTAATTCATTTCCGCACCTGCGATGGAAATTCCGCAGGTGCGACTATGGGCCGCAGGTGCGAGATTTCTGGACAGAACACTTAAATGCAAGGGTTCGTGATTTTTGCTTATTTTTAACATTTTTGAGCTCGGGTTTGACGATTTCTTGAGAGCATTTTTGAGGGATTTCTTGAGGTAAGTCCCTTGTGCTTATTTTTGATCAATAATCTTGCTTCCCCATTTATTTTTTCACCTAGTTAATGTGTATTTAAGGTGAACCTTGGGAGTTGAAATTAGGGATTTGGAGAATTTAATTTGAGGATTTAAAGGTCCATCATGCTTGCAATTTGGAATAGTTCTCTTTCATATCCATTATGATTGAATTTTGATTACTTATTGCTTATTATTTCATTTTAAATTTTGTAGGCACATGTATTAGAACTATGCAACATCGCATAACAGCCCAAAAAGGATGTAACATACTATTAGTTAGAATTATTTCTAGGATTTATTGTAGATATTTCCCTTATTATAATGAATGGATGTAAAATACTACTGTCAAAATTCTAATACATTTTATGGTGTATTTTGAAGTGCTTATATTTTTTATATACAATGAATGATTTACTTATTTAATATTTCTTTTATGTTTGTGTTGAAATAATTGTAAACGAATAAACAAGCTTTGATACTTTAGGCTGGGTGTCAAAGTCGAAAGAAAAAAATATAAAAGAACAAATAACTATAGCAAGAAATAGAAGAGATTATGGCGGTTTAGAACTGCTATTTTAGACAATGTTAATGTGATGTCAGCATATCATTGTGGCGGTTCCAAACCGCCGTGATATGCAAAGCAGAACCGCCATTTTATCACTTGTACAATTATGGCGGTTTTCTAAAAACCGCAGTAATAACTTTGTGGTGACCGTGATCGTGGCATTTTCGAAAACCGCCGTTAGTGCTTGTAGTGGCGGTTTAAAACCGCCATAATATGCATAAAAACCTACCGCAAATACACTATTTATGTATAGTGAGGTCTGGGATTATTGATGGCTGCAGTATCCATTGACCATCTCACTGTATATTGTGATTTAGATTGAGCATCATGCCTCAATACAAGAAGTTCTGTGACAAGTTATGTTGTAAAGTTAGGTAATTCCTTTATATCTTGGATGTCAAAGAAGTAACCAACAGTGAGCAGGAGCTCAACAGAAGTTGAGTACAAAAATATGGCTGTTGTAACTACAGAGATTACATAGCTAACTGGAATACTAGAAGAGTTGGGCGTGATTATATCCAAACTAGTTTCTCTGTTCTGTGATAATAAAACAACAATACAAATAGCTGGGAATCCTATCTTTCACTAGAGAACAAAGCATATAGAGACAGATTGTCATTTTGTGAGGAAAAAATCAAGACATGGCTCATACATCTATGTTATGTCTCTTCTTTATTGCAGTTAGCAGACCTTATAACAAAAGGATTGATTGCTGCACAACATAGTTTTTTAGTTTTCAAGCTTGGTGTGTTAGTCATCTTCCACCCTCCTTCTTGGAGAAGGGGGGGAGGGGGGAGGGGGGAGTATTGAGGAGTAGAGTTAGTTATTAACGAGAGAGGCATTTAAGACAATGTACAAGCTCACATGTGTGAGGCACGCGAGTGTTAGTTTGGTTGTTAAATAATGCTAGTGAATGTAATCTAATGCCTTCTAGATTCTTCCTACTAGAGCTTTGTTTGTGTGTGCAATCTAGATTCTATCACACATGTTACTTATTAGATAATTAGAAGTAAATCTCTTGATAAACATTAATCGGTAATCTGTTAAAAATAATAACTAACCTATTATAATAGTTGAACGATGGTTGTAAGAAATATATTTAATATATATAACTTAAATCTCGCTACTACTCATTTAGCCTTTCAATTCGTAACTCAAGTCAAGACTAATAACTAATTTAAAGAGGGAATTTTTGTTATATGAAACTGTTTCGAAAAAGCAATAAGAACTACGAAAAAAGGTCAAAACTGCTCTCAAACTATTTGATTTGGTACAAATATACCCCTGTCCACCTATTGAGTCAAAAATATCCCCACCGTTATCTTTCTGGCTCACTTATGCCCCTACGATTAATGGTCAATGCCAAATAAAAAACAAATTACTTAAATTACAGGTGACAACTTTTTATTGGTCCAATTTTAAACTACGACCCCAATTAAATAAACCCACCCTTAACCCATTTTTTTACCCAACCCAAAAATCCGACCCGCCTTAAAAAATGGCCAAACTCTTGATTGTCAAAAAAAATTAACTTCTCCATCTTTCCAATTCTACCACCATCATAGTTGTCATCATCCCCTTTCCTCCATAGCAAACACGTTGCCACCACATTTTTAGTCTAGGGGCAGTTTTGGTCCTTTTCCATATTTTATCTTCTTTATTTTACATTTAACATTGGAGCTGTCATTTTTCGAAAATATTTGTCAAAAGATCTTAATTTTCATATTCAAATGTCACTTATAATGGTAATTGTTTTTCTTTCTTTTCACATAAGATAATCAAAGAACCCATTATGAATTCATGGACTTTAAATTCCGGAATAGTCAAGCTTTTTCTTCACAATTTTTGTAAAATTTGCAAGCTCTTAATAAGTTGTTAGATCCAAATGGTTATTTATTATAGAAAATAAATTTTTTATGGCCTAGGTACCCCTCCTCGAACGAAATGTAGACTAGTTATAATTCTGGAGCTAATCCTTTCCCAGTTGTACTCGATGCATGCATGAACATAGTATTTTAATTTTAAAGGATTTGGATGTTGGTAATAGTCAACTTCCATCTGCACGTTAACAATTTGATAATGGCACAAAGAATCAATTAAGGCCCATTTAATTACCAAGTACTAATACATATCACTAACAAAAGAATGTTCCTCATTTTCCAGCACTTCTATTGAAGTCCATTTGTTGAAGTGATATTCACTGCAATAGTTTTGCATATTGGTTGCACGTTGCATTTGAACTTGCACCTGTTGTCTATACGTGGTTTATAGACATGTGAATTAAGATGATCTGATTATCAAAACTATAAATGAAAAGTTGCAAAATAAAGGATACTAAGAATGAACAAGCCTGAATTTCAAATGAGGTTCACTAGAGCGAAGTTAATAACGAAGCTTTGACAAATATTTTTGTATGGAACTATGAAAATGAAAGAAGGAAAGTGTTCTAGACCGTGTCCTTACAATGAGTACAAATACCTCTATCTATAACTAGATTTAGAGAGATAAGATCCTCAAATCTTGCCATCTTAAAGATGAATAAAATCTTCTCTAAATGGCTGCATAATATTGGGGAATAGATATCGAGATCTTCTATAACGACTGCCATTTTAATGTAAATTCCTTCAATCGTTGTCTTGTTTTTAAATCCATTCCTTCGGGCCTAGCGTCCGAAGAAACTATTTGTCACGAATTAAAATCCAACTAGTCGTGATGGCACCTAACCCCCAACCGCTAGGTAAGCCAATCAGCAACCTTCCAATTCAAATGATATTTTCTAAGAGAAGTAATGATAATACAACTGAACTTTTATACAAAAACTTTCCAAGAACTGGTAGTACAAATCACGAGCTTCTAAGATTTAGAGTATACAAAACTAGTATGAAATAAATACAGTATCTGTTTGAAATATACATAAACTGATTCTTTATAAATCTAAAGCTACCATGAACAAGTGGCAGCTACAAACGGAACGCATGTACATCTTCAAATCCAGCTCCCGCCATAAGCACCAGCAATATCAACTCCAAAATCTGCACACAAGGTACAGAAGTGTAGTATGAGTACAACCGATCCATGTACTCAATAAGTAACAAACCTAACCATATGTTGAAAGTAGTGACGAGCTGGGACAAAGGTTGGAGTCCAACACCAATAGCCAACAACAGTTCATAACAATATAATAAAAGTGAAAAAAAATAACTCAGATATATGATGCTCAGCTCATTCACAGTTTCGAAAAATAGGCATGCCTTTTAAGTAAATCAGTGAAAACCCAAATCTTCTACTGAAATCACCAAAATATGAGTAAATCTGAAAACAAGCTGTGATTTTTCCAAAAACTTTCAACATCAGGTAAGGTGTTTCATTATTAAATGGCATGAGGAAAGTACATCTCTATGCCTACATGTCAATGTATATGTGATATCATGAATGACACAATACCGTACAACATGAGAAAAATGCACTTCAATGCATGTATGTCAAGTGTGCATGTCGAATTGCAATACAACACAGTGATAAAACCATATGCATACTCTCAGATTATCAACTCACTCAGTCCTCATAGTCACTCAGTCCTCCCAATCACTCGGTACTAGTGCTCGGCACTCGCGCTCGGCACTCGCAGTCATACTCGACACTCGCACTCAGTAGGTACCTACGTTCACTGTGGGTGTGCAGACTCCGGAGGGGCGGATCTTGCCCAATAACTAATATAAGCCAATGATGGCATAAATCAATAAAGTATGCTACAACGTGCAACCTGATCTCATAAACATCATCTCAATCAGGCCAGTGACCTCACTCATTCATCAATCTCTCTAGTCTCTCGGCCTCACAAATCTCATGCCAATCGGCCCAAACAATGATAATATGATGTGAGACAAATTATATTAGAGACTGAGATATGATATGCAATGAATGAGAATGACTGAGTATGTAATTGCAATTTAAGAAAATAAGTCAACAACATAAATGACCTCAGCGTGTTCCAACAGGTTAAGCATATAGCCTAAACATGATTTCTCACATGGATTACAGCTCAATTACTCTAGCATGTAGAAATTTCATGGATATAAACAAGATTAGGTCACTACACAGTACCACAGAATCAATCTAGTCATAATTCACACGGTGCACTCCCACACACCCGTCACCTAGCATGTGTGTCACCTCAACACCAAACATAAAACACATATATTCGGGGTTCATACCCTCAACACCAAATTTAAAAGTGTTATTTACCTCGAACAAGCCAAATCTAATACCGAGCAAGCCAAACTACACTCTAGAAATGCCATCCCGCGCGTACTGACCTCCTAACGACTCGAAACTAGCTAAAAGTAACTCAAGAACATCAAATAATTCCAAAGGAAAAACACCAAATCGATAAAGGTGGAATCTTTAATCAAAAGCACCAAAGTTAACCAAAAAGTCAAACCCGGGCTCGTATTTCGAAACCTACCAAAACTCACAAAATCCGACAACACATTCAATTACGAGTCCAACCATACTAGTTTCACTCAAATCCAACTCCGAATCGATGTTCAAAACTCAAAAGGTCACTTTTTGAAATTTTAGACAAAACCCCCCAAATTTCACTTTGAAATCATCAATTGAATGCCAAAACCGAAGATGGATTCATGAAATAAAACCAAATCCGAGTATATAACACTTACCCCAATCCATGTGGTGAAAATATCCTCTGTAATTGACTAAATTCGAGCTCCCCAAATCAAAATATGACCAAATGAGCAAACCCTCGATATTATATGTTTATGCACAACTGTTCTACCTTGTTTCTTGTGCTAAATGATCCCGAATCTCGCTTTTGATGCCTCTAATGGATTTCTTGTGAAATTCCAGTCAAGTTAAGCTTTTGAATCACTCCATTTGACCTTATAATGAAGGAGATATTTGGAAATAGTGCAGATTTTTAAATACGAATTCAGTGGCAATTTCGTAATTAATCTGAAACAAATCCGGTAACTCAATTCTTAGTGAAATGACCATAAATTTCTCATACGATGCCGAAACCTGATGATTCCAGTTGCTATGGTTCCAAAATTACGATACGAATCTAATGCGTTAATCTAAACAGAAATTGGAGCTTATTTGCTTAATGTGGTACCATTTATGCTCGAAGAAACGATGTCGAGACATAAAAAACGAGCGCAACCCAACCTAACCCTATCTGAAACTCACCCGAGCCTCTCGAGATCCTGTCTGAATATAAAAACAAGTCATATAACATAACATGGACTTACTCGAGGCCTCAAATCACTCATAACAACATCAAAACCATGTATCGTACCTCAAATCGAATTAATGAACTTTGAATCTTTCAACTTTCAAAACTCGTGTCGAACCTTATCAAATCAACTCGGAATGAACTCAAATATTGCACACATGTCTCAAATGATATAACGAATCTCTTTCAATATCGGAGCCACAATACGTACCCCATATCATCAAAGTGAACTCCCGGTCAAACCTATGAATATTCCAAACCTTCAAATTGCCAACTTTCACCAATTAGTGGTGAAACCTTCTAGAAATATCCAAATGCAAATCTGGGTATACACCCAAGTCCAAAATTACCATCCGGAGCTAACAGAACCATCAAAACTCCTATCCGAGGTCAAATACTCAATAGTCAAACTTGGTCAACTCTTCAAACTTAAAGCTGCCTATTGAGAATCATTCTTTAAAATCAATTCTGAATCACATGGAAACCAAAACCGGCGATACATACAAGTTATAATACATCATATGGAGATACTCATGCCCTCAAACCACCGAGCAAAAAGCAAATGCTCAAAATGATCGGTCGAGTCGTTACATTCTCCCCCACTTAAACATACGTTCATCCTCGAATGTGCCAAGAGTCATTCCAAAGCCTTCAAATCACTGTGCAACCTTAACATGCACATACCCGGGGGTGATCCCATGTCACCCCAATCCATGTAAGCCCGACAACACAACATAACTGAAGATCATTAGTTTAACCTTAGTCTGTAAGCTTTAGAACCCAATTTCCAACGTCTAGAATTTCTTACAAGACCCAAATCTCGCATCTACACATTGTATAAGTCTTAATAAGCTGTATCATGCCATAACCATAACCCAATATGTAATCACATGATATACCACAAAACTCGCATATTCGTAGCAATAATTCCCAATCACAGTAGCTGCTCAAAATAAAACCGATACCGCAAGTAAACCGCATATCAAATAAAACCTCGTTCAAAATCTTTGTACACTGCTGATGATGACAGAAGCACACAGAAACTCATAACAACTCATCACACCAACAAGTCATGGAGATCGCTTTCTCTCTCGTCCGACAAGAACTAAAGCCAAATACTAAGCTGATGTCATGACCCAAACCGATGGGCCGCAACGGGCACCCGGTACCTTACTCAGCCGAGTACCAACAAAATGTATTTTTTCATATCATTCTATCATAGATAACTAAACCGTAAAGGATGCCGTGAGATAGGTAGAATACAATATGTAATACCAACTTATACATAAAACGTATGGGCCTATAAGACCAAAATAACCACTCGTACACTGAACATAGGCCGACAAGGCCATATAATCATTTACGTACATAACATCTGTCTACAAGCCTCTAAGAATACATAATTATTATAAAGGTAGGGAAAGAGCCCTGCCATACCAAACAATACACATCTAAATCACACTGACCAAACAAGCAACTCCGGAGCAAATGGAGTGCACCAACATCTTCCACTGAGCTGATCGCCTACTTAGAGGACTCTCGACCTGCCTATCAAGATCTGCAGACATGAAACGCAGCATCCCCAGGCAAAAGGGACGTCAGTACAAATAATATACCGAGTATGTAAGGCAATATACTGAAAGCTGAAACTGAACTGATAATATAATAACTGAAAGTAACTGGGAGTCAAAGATAGTCTGAAGATATGCTTACCTGCTGATACAACTCTCGCAGTATAGTAAGTAAAATAGTTGTCCGCCCCTATAAGGCTAGGTATATATATACAACTGCTATGCCGTAGTAGGCTTGCTCATAGGCACTCAGCCATACTAGGATCTGTATCTCGGCCAACTGGGCTCGCTCATAGGGGCTCGGCTACAGTAGGCTCGGTATATAACTTACAATCTGATCAGAGGTTGCCCAATAGGGGCCTGCCCATCGATTATAGTTCGATGGTAATGAAAATACTGTAATACTGTATATATAGGCTTTTTGCTCTCTTGACTGGAAGAAGACAATACTCAATTGAATATGAAGTCCCGATAATGAGAATACTGTAATTTATGAGACTAGGATAATGTATATAAATTCAGGAGTATGAACTCCTCTTTATGCCTCGTTATCAAACACATGTAATTATGATATCATGCCAAAATGAAGGAAGGGCTTAGCCTTAACATACCTGGAGTAGGAAAAATTCCGTATGCTATTTTTGCTCGAATTCTTGTTGAAGCAAAAATATCACGTTACTAAGTTGCCTACCATTTTTCAAGAATTTGCGATGTATAGATGGCTAAACCAGCATCTTCTGATTCTCTTTTCATGCGTTAAAGAAAGCAACGAAACCAATTGCAAAAAATGAAATACGACTGAAACCTGGAGAAATGATACACCATAGGCAATTTTCTTGAGTTTCAATTGACCGATCTTAGACTAAAATACTATAATCATTACACCCATCTAAACGTTAAGCAAATTAATATGCCAAATGCTCTTTGAATTGTATTGTGTCAAATAATCCGGAGAAAATAAGATAATAATTACTCATTAAGTCATTAGAAAAGGTGGCAAATTAAGATATGTGGTGGCTGCCACATGGGGGGGTTTATCTTTATCACAATTCTTATCCACTTAGTTACTTAATTAATTTGTTAATCCCCCATTAACCAATAATTATCCAATTATCCACATTATTAGAAATTATCTCAAATTACTTAAAATGTCATATACTTTTAACACACTTTATACAACTTATAATCACGGTCATGTGTTACCTTGTATGGCTCTAGTCCATAAATACCGAGTATTATAGCTTGGACCGTATTTTATCTCAAATTGCCAAACTTCGACGAAACTCATCTTCTTCGATTTGCATACCCTCTCACCTTCACGAATTTACTTATCACTTGTTTGAAATAACGTAATACTTATAATCCCAAAATAATCTCATTCCCGAACTTATGTCTCTTAACTTACGACGAAACTTTAACATACGGATGTAACATCTCATTTTCGAGCTTATATCAATTTACTTATGGCGTACTTCCACGTACGAAAACATGGGGTGTAACATTATTCCCCCTTTGGAACATTCGTTCTCGAATGTTGACTGATGCAATTATCATTTTCATAACTTATGTCTTCCGAATACTTTAGTACTTTCCTTTACATCTAGGCAACTGCTCGGCAAATAACTCCAAAGGCAACGGCATTCCCTCCTTTTGGCCTCTTTCTCACACCACGATTTGTGGTCGGAATTCTTCCAATCTCGTAACTGTTGCTACCTTCTATCATGCAGCATGTGCTACTTTTTCCTTGTATGTGCGCCTATGCGACTCTTCCCTCCAGCTTTTTCCTCCAGTTTTAGCCAATCTTTAGGCCTCACTTTGTAAACATATACAGAGCTTGACAAGATGTCTCTCTGGGCATCTATAGGTATACTGAAGTTCTTCGCTCCATACTTTGTCGAACCTACGAATGTTGCTATATCTTATTTCATAGACACAGTTATCTATCCGTATGACTTTAATGCATCTAGATAGGGCATACTATACCATAACTCTTACTTCAATTTATCGTTACTGAGGTCTACTTCCAAACTCCAGGTTACTCTCGTTGCTTATCCTATATGTATAAGTCTAAGTCCTTTAATGCTTCCTCATTACTGTTCATCGTAAGAATGATGGCCTAATCTCATTTCATACTTTGTGACCTTTGTCCATCCATTGTTGATTCACCTTAATGTTAATCTGTAATCCACCACTGATAACTTGAAACCTCTTACGTAATCACTAGGGCTCACGTTGCATCGTGGAATATTTGAAGTGATTTTTCTGATCCACCTGGGGCGATATGATACTATACTTCCATAACCGTATTTCATAGCATCCCAATGTGATTCACTTACGTGGGTATTTTAATCCTGTACAATTCTTGAAATCCCTTTATTTATCACAATTACACCCTCATTCTATTACCAGGGCAACATTCCATCTCTTCTAAATTCTACTAGTCTTAGACTCCTTTGAGTTCATTCGGCTATACTGAGCTTTCTAAAACTTAGAGAAACCATTAGCTCTCTTGTTTACATGGGCTCAATACTGAGGACTTATCCATTCTCGTCACCTTCTAACTTTCCCTTTCTTATCCTTACTCCTGTCCTCCTAAAACCTTGTCGCTTTTCCATACTTTAGCTTGTGACCTATACATATCTATATATACTACTCGTAACCTTCCTTCAACTTTCTCGCCCTATAAATTTCCTTATGTTATTCTGGAACATCAAGCGAGACATCGCATCATCTCTAACTCTTCTTTACTCTCTTAACTAGACCTCTAGATACTTAGAAACTATGGGCTGGAAGGTATGTCACTAATGACACTGCTATTATTCCTGGATACTGAATCCGGACGCTTCTAGCCCTCTATATGAAGTATGGATTATTCACAACCTTCTGTTTTTGAGTATCTCGTACGTTATCCACCTTTACCCTTACTTACCTTAAAGTCTCGCATTACATCTTATATCTCTTTCATGACCTCGCTTCCACATAGGTATAATTCACATCCACGACTTGAAGCTCAATTACAATACTTGCACCTCTGGTGCATACACAATTCGGTGGGGGCTTCATACTGACTTCTTATGACGCTCGTACTTTTCTAACTGGATTTATCGTAGAGCTATTATAGAATATGGTTGTTGTGCTATCTCTATTGTAGCTCTGATATTAAGAGTGATTCTACAATGTTCTTAATCATGATGTCTATAATTTTCTGGGTCCAATAATTAGACTCGTGATTTACTTGGTTAACGTAACTCTTTAGTTTCCTCTACCTTCTGATCAACCTTTATGTAAGCTTAAACTATCTCCCGATCTGTGGCTCCTGGTATTAGCGATTACTTTAGCCTTTCATGGGAGCTATGGAATATCCATGATACAATCCTTTAACAATTCAATCCTTTGTCTATGACCCGAGCTCAATTCTTCCTTCTAACTTATACCGGAACCTTCTATGGCCGTATGATTGTCAACATATATGTTGTATGGATAATACTCTGAAATCTTAAGTGCGTTCATAACGTAACTAGCTCTGGATAATTGATCGAATAATTCCTTTCATTCCATCTCAGCTTTCTTTAAACGTAGGCAATTACTTTTCCTGGTCTTTCTGCCCCCTTGTTGCGTACATACTTAGCTTATATTAGTTCCCATGCATGCCGGAATTTTTGTGCAACTCATATGGTCTCGAATATTACTTTCGATTTTTACTCCCCGTTCATTAGCCACGGTAGGTGCCACTTTCTTTTGGAGTGCATATAATTTTGTTGTGAGACTGTTGTTACATGACCATTTCCTCTTTAGGTCATTGTGCTTAGGTTGAAGCCTTCTTCCTTATTTACTCACATAGTCTTTCATTGTAGGACTTAGGGAGGATCCTCTGATTCTTTCAAGGCTGCGAGCTTATTACATCATTTATCCGGCGGAATTTTTGATGTTCTTTATTACTTGTAATTATCCTTACTTACTTACCTTCATGCCTTTATGCTTGTAGGGTTGCTTCTGAGCTGATATTTTGATTGTCTTCCTAGTGACACTCTCTTTTATCTCCGTAACCCTTACATGGTAGCTTTACTACGCCAACTTCTATCTTAATATTTCTCAAGGTTACGATGTCATATCCACGAGACTGAATGCCTCACGTTGGGGTTCATTATGTTTATCTTGCAAGATCTATTGATTTGTCTGTATTCTCTTGTCTAGCCATAACTAGGTCTTTCCTGAATCAACTACTGACTACTCGTTGGCCCATTCTCATATCAGTATTCCGCATAATCATTCTTGGGTTATTTCTTTTTTCTTAACTTACCATTTGCAGTGGCTCCTTATTTATCAAAAACATCCCGGGCCCGAACCCTTACTTTTTCTCCTTGACGTCGTGTCTGCATAATATTCTAGAATCGTAGCATATCTGTAGGCTTTGAATAAGTGCAATCTCATCCCTTTCTCATTTTTATCGCATTCTTCCTTTACCATTCTGTAGTTACTAGAACCACTTAATTCTGACTTCATGCCACATCACTCCATATTCCCCTCCTTTAGGGGAGTACTAAAATCTAGAACTACGACGATCTACCTATAGATGTTTTATCTCTTTATATTTGTTTGTCTTTTCACATCATTAATCATCCTTACTCGCCTTATGGTAATCCTTCTGTACCAAGGATAACAAAATTCCTTACTTGTGAGGGTGACACTTAGTGTAACTGGAACATACTGTCCCTTAAACTGAACTTTGCTCACATTGCTTGCTTTAGGGAAGCGTTTTCCTGAATGACAATTCTCTGAGTTTCTCATGAATCTTCTCCTGTTGTCCATTATATTATCAGCGGATCAAAATCTGAAATTCTCACGATGTTGACCATTAGCAAATCATCCAATCCCTAATTCATGTTTAGTTTATCTTATTCATCAGCCCATACTGATTTCTATTTCTATAGGGTCTAACTTTTCCTCTTGGTAATCGCGTTAGAATCACAAACTTATTTTTCGAAATGAGGATAAAACTTTATGGCCTATACTCTTTTGGTGCCTCCAGGCCTGACACTTCTCATCCTTTCCTTCCTTCGATTATAGACTATGTAATACTGTCATTTCATTTGTTTTTTCCACCGTTGTCAACCATGTATCACATCTTACTCATAATGCTTCATTAACTCTTTTCTTATTTCCCACTAATATTTATGTCTATCTCTTTATTCTAAAAATGCGAACAAGATATTCTTCTGCTCTTAGACCCCTGCTCCATCCATTGGCTCTTCGAGTTGCCTAACATTCTCTCTATACTAGGGACGAGAGCCATACTAAGATAATATTTATCCCTTCCAGGCTTTCAGTGCCCATCTTTGTAGTACTCATATCTAGCTGTACTATTTTAGAATGCACCATCTAGGTGTCTCACAAGGATATCTATTAGCACCTTGGTAATATCCTTTGGAAATGTCAACTAACACGAACAATCCATTTACCATTTTGGGTTACTCTAACCTCAGTCGGATCCTGATATCCCGTCCTTTTATTAAACTACACCTGTTAGCCCCCAATAGGGTAAAACTGAGATGGGTGTGGCCAATTATACATACCTCTGTTATTGTTGAAGGTAACTCAAAAGGCTTATATTCCTTTGCTTGAATTGTAAATACTAATAATCTTCATTAGTTGGGCGCCTCGTACCCTTCTTCATCTTTCTTCTTTTACTTGTTGAAACTTGTATCTTTCTTCTGAATCTCTCATTGCGTTTCACCATATGGGTGGATAGATATTCCTCTCTTAAGGCTCCTTATCAAAAGGCTTACACGTCTTAGTACACACATGATCTGCTGAAGACCTTACATTTATCCATCATAAGCATCATGCAAAATCGAGTTCCTCTAACTCAACTCTTCCATAGCCACATTCAATCTCTTACCAACTTCCTTTCTTGATGTAGGTGTCGTCATATTATGAATAGGATAGAGTTTAAGAAATTGAGTTCTTACAACTGAGCTCTACCACACGATCTAGAGTAAGAAGAAATAGTGACAGTCCTAAATGCTCTGTAGCCTCCTGCTTATAAGTGTGGTGCACGACACACCCATAAACAAGACTCTACTAGACATGGCTTGTAGACTCCCTAGGACAGAATTGCTCTGATACCACTTTAGTCATGACCCAAACCGATGGGCTGTGACGGGCACCCGAAACCTTACTCAACCGAGTACCAACATAACATATCTTTTCATATCATACTATCATAGATAACTGAACCATAGAGGCTGTCGTAAGATAGGTAGAATACAACATGTAATAACAACTTATACATAAGACATATGGGCCTATAAGACCAAAATAACCACTCATACACTGAACATAGGCCGACAAGGCCATACAATCTTTTACGTACATGACATCTGTCTACAAGCCTCTAAGAATACATAATTGTCATAAAGGTAGGGACAAAGCCCCTCCATACCAAACAATACACATCTAAATCACACTGACCAAACAAGCAACACCGGAGCAAATGGAGTGCACCAACATCTTCCACCGAGTTGATCGCCTACTTGGAGGACTCTCGACCTGTCTATCGAGACCTGTGGGCATGAAACGCAGCGTCCCCAGGCAAAAAGGATGTCAGTACAAATAATGTACCGAGTATGTAAGGCAATATACTGAAAGCGAAAACTAAACTAATAATATAATAACTGAAAGTAACTGGGAGTCAAAGATAGTCTGAAGATATGCTTACCTACTGATACTGACTCAACTCTCTCAATATAGTAAGTAAAATAGCTATCTAGCCCTATAAGGCTCGGTATATATATACAACTACTCTGACGTAGTAGGCTCGCTCATAGGCTCTCGGCCATACTAGGCTCTGTATCTCGGCCAACTAGGATCGATCATAGGCGCTCGGCCACAGTAGGCTCGGTATATAACTTACCATCTGATCAGAGGTTGCCCAATAGGGGCCTACACATCGATTATAACTCGTTGCTAATGAAAATACTGTAATACTGTATATATAAGCTCTCTGCTTTCTTGACTAGAAGAAGACAATACTCAATTGAATATGAAGTCCCGATAGTGAGAATACTGTAATTTATGAGACTATGATAATGTATATAAATTCGGGAGTATGAATGTCTCTTTATACCTCGTTATCAAAAACATGTAATTATGAGATCATGCCAAAATGAAGGAAGGGCTTAGCCTTAACATACCTGGAGTAGGAAACAATCTGTATGATATTATTGCTCGAATTTTTGTTGAAGCAGAAATGTCACGTTACTAAGTTGCCTACCATTTTCCAGGAATTTGCGATGTATGAAAGGCTAAACTAGCATCTTCTGATTCTATTTTCATGCGTTAAAGCAAGCAACAAAACCAATTGCAAAAAAATGAAATACGACTGAAACCTGGAGAAATGATGCACCATAGGCAATTTTCTTGAGTTTCAATTGACCGATCTTAGACTAAAATACTATAACCATTACACCCATCTAAACGTTAAACAAATTAATATGCCAAATGCTCTTTGAATTGTATTGTGTCAAATGATTTGGAGAAAATAAGATAATAATTACTCATTAAGTCATTAGAAAATGTGGCAAATTAAGGTATGTTGTGGCTGCCACATGGGGGGTTTATCCTTATCACAATTCTTATCCACTTAGTTACTTAATTAATTTGTTAATCCCCCATTAACCAATAATTATCCAATTATCCACATTATTAGAAATTATCTCAAATTACTTAAAATATCATATACTTTTAACACACTTTATACAACTTATAATCACAGTCATGTGTTACCTTGTATGGCTCTAGTCCATAAATACTGAGTATTATAGCTTGGACCGTATTTTATCTCAAATTGCCAAACTTCGACGAAACTCATCTTCTTCGATTTGCTTACCCTCTCACCTTCACGAATTTACTTATCACTTGTTTGAAATAACGTAATACTTATAATCCCAAAATAATCTCATTCACGAACTTATGTCGCTTAACTTACGACGAAACTTTAACGTACGGATGTAACATCTCATTTCCGTGCTTATATCAATTTACTTATGGCGTACTTCCACGTACGAAAATATGGGGTGTAACAACAGACTTCCCATATTATTCTTCCAAACATACCATAATCAAATCCGATAGTATCCATTGTAGGTCCAACAACCTTATCTCATCAAACACATCTATTCTATTGACATGCCACACCAATACAACTTAAAGTCACAATCGTGCAATCTGTGCACCACTAAGCAACAATTCAAATGTACTCAAACATGGAAAATGACTCAAATGAGAGAACCGTCCCGCAATGGCAACAAGTGCCACCACAAATGCAATGCTACGAACCCCTTACACATAGTAGAACCGAAACACACGAATCTAATTCAAAAGATCATATCTCAACATAACTCCGCTACAACGCGTGACTGCATCCAAACACCGGTCCTATGAAATACCTCAAGCCACAATACTCAAAATCAACAACCACACGCAATTCAAAATTACGTACACAAAGTGCATGACCATAACCATGGAGAAGCGAGTAACACAATATACCACAGCTCGAAAAGTCCATAACCAAGGCGCAATCAACCATTCAACACTCCAATAACCATTTCTCTCGAATTCTACTACAAGGCCCAAACAGAACGGCATCGCGTGTGCATATAACCAACAAGTCACAACACCTTGTAGCATAGAAGAGTAACACACAGAACATATCAAAACACAAACAAGCTCAACTCTAGCCAAATGAAACACCTTTCCATAATAACGGTGTTGAGTCAACAAATCCGACCCAGTGTAGAATACACATCCTCATTCGGCCCCCAAATCAATTCTGGTTATCCCTAAATGGATAAATGGCACTCCGTAAGTCCACAATGACCTAACCATAATGCGTACTACCATATAGATAACTTTGGCCATATCTTCATAATCCGTAACCCCGAAATGATCTGCTTCTGAGAACACCCAGTCTCCAAATTAATAGAACACATGCATTGCCATAGCCAATCCCCACTCCACCACTCAAATGACTAACACATCTCTCATACATAATCATCCCCACAAGAAATACCTCTATAATTCTTCGATGCCACATAGCAAAATCTGAACATCAGCAGTCGATCAACTAGGAGAGTATCTCAATACCAATGAAGCATGCGTAAGTCAAAATACAGTGCGCCTTCTGAAATGCGCACCATTCTCGGGAAATACCAAGTAGTAATAGCATTCATCTAATCGTCTAAAACCGTCCATGTTGTCTAAGAATTCATGACCTTTCCTTCAAAATTGAACCTTGACCTTGCATATGGAAACCTCAATCCCACACAACACACCACATCTATCATGCCATCATATGAAAAGCACGAGAATCTCATAATCAACTCTAAGTCACCAGCATAATACACACTCGATCAGTTAGAAACCTTCCATTTAATCCCATTTAGGAGAAAATCATAAAATATCCCTCTCAAACCATGGTAGAAACCATCGAGAACTCTTCGAAACCCATTTGTATATTACCAAACCATCAAAACTGAATCTCTCTAACTCAACCAAGCCACGCAGGTCGCCAAACCCAAGAGTATTGCCACAAATTACCTGTAGAGAGTCACCACATCATAAGTACCCAATTGACCGATCATATTCATTGCCGTGGTGATCCAACCTACTACCAAGATGTCCTATTTCTCTAAGTTCCCTTCAAATTACCCTCAAGTTGACATTTCTCCTTGTTAGAACACCATGATCCTTACCCAAAGCTCACGACAAGAGACCCTAGCATAAAACCACACCGTCCTAAGGCTAATAAGCCGTCGTATTCCCTATTAAGCACCTCAAAAGTACCACAATCGAGACGCCCACTCTGTAGAGACTTTTCGTGAATCTAAATTCGTTTTCATCACCTTCCTGATACTGAAATGTAGAATTTATAATGATAAAGAAATACCGCGAGTCTCCACACCATCCAATGTAAATCTTAGATTCTAGCCATATACAAATCTTGAAAATTCCCAATTGCTACATATAACTCCTGAATCCATTAGAACCTTCTCGAGAGTCATCCACTCTGCTCAAATCTCAATTGCACCGCCCAAACGGACCGAACGACCTGTGCCCCATTAGCACGATGACATCTAAAGAAGTAATCCACACCTCTAAGCAACCGAGCAAATTCATACTCCACGCGCACTACATCCTTCACGAACAACAACTCAATCATTCAATAATTCCCATATACCCATAAAGTGTAATACATCATGCACCTAGAAATTTCCTTGCTTAAGTCATCCTCAAAACCAGTCTCTACAAGTCATACCGTTCAACAAGTATGCCTCAAACAGAGACCAATACAACACGTAACCATGCAATCAAATCATCGATAACAGACTCCCCCACGTGGCTCAAAGCCATAGAACAAAACACTTAGTGACTCATAATAACATACTCTATTACTTCCATAATCCCGCATTGAAATTCAACTCAATCCTTCATAATCTCATGTAACACAAACCATCTAATACCTCAAATCATATGTAAATCTCCCATTCATCCTCTTTACGGTCAAGTCAAATTTCTCAACCAATTCACAACTCAAATCGCAACACCTATAACCCACTGGTAGAAAAGAAACACTCCTCACAACATCATAAGGATCAAACATCCGTAGATTACCCGCAGGTGATAACCCACCTGCTTAGACTTAAACTGATATCTCTCTATACCCTTTCACAACCATAACTACTACGCAATCACTTAATCGTCCTGAGTGAAATAATATATGAAAATTTACTTCGTTCCACAAGTGAAATAACACGAAAGAATCTCTCAAAAACCTTCATAACTCAAGATTGTATGACACATTCATAGAAATCGTGCATCCAATAGTCCTTTTCACATCTCAATCAAACTTTTCCCGTCACATTCAAACCATCTGAACACATCCCGCAGTCACATCCTACTCATTATATAGCCATCCAAGCACTCATAGAGCCACCAGTCATACTCATAGGGACACCACTGGACATAGAAGTCCAAAAGCACATGCTCTCACAACTGAAACTACCGAGCCTAAGTTGCGGTCCAAACCGGGACTCAAGTCATCCAAACTATCCCATCACCAAAACACAAAACACATCCCGCACCTCATCCATTGAATCCACAAGCGGTCGATGTACAGCTGATATCGAGCGCTCACATACGCGTACGAGTGAGTGGAAAGAAATTCAAAGAGATACACTTCAAGCTTAATCAATGTCGCACGATAAGGAAAGAAAGACGGGAAGTTTATCCTAAATGCCCTGCAACCTCTCGAAGATAGGCATGAACGTCATCATACCGATCCGCAAGACTCTACTAGACACTTTCTTATGACTCGTAGAACATATGAACCGAGAGCTCTTATATCAACTTGTCACGACCCAAAATTCAACTAGCCGTTATGACACCTAATCCCCAACCACTAGGTAAGGAAATTAACAACCTTCCAATTCAAATGAGATTTTCTAATAGAAGTAATCATAATACAACTAAACTTTTATACAAAAACTTTCCAAGGACTGGTAGTACAAACCATGAGCTTCTAAGATTTAGAGTTTACAAGACTAGTACGAAATAAATACATCATTTGTTTGAAATGTACATAAACAGATTATTTATAAATCTAAAGCTACCATCAACAAGTGGCAGCTACAACCAGAATGTAGGTACATCTTCAAAACCAACTCCCACCATAAGCAACAATATCAGCTCCAAAATCTGCACGCAAGGTGCAGAAGTGTAGTATGAGTACAACCGACCCCATGTATTCAATAAGTAACAAACCTAACCTTATGTTGAAAGTAGTGACGAGTTGGGACAAAGGTCGTAGTCCAACACCAATAGCCAACAACAGTTCATAACAATATAATAAAGGTGATAAAATAAATAACTCGGAGATATGATGCTCAACTCATTCACAGTTCCGGAAAATAGGCATGCCTTTCAAGTATATCAGTGAAAACCCGAACCTTTTACTGACATCACCAAAATATGAGTAAATATGTAAAACCAAACTGTGATTTTTCCCAAAACTTTCAACATCAACTAAGATGTTTCATTATCAAATGGCATGAGGAAAGTACATCGCTATGCCTACATGTCAATGTATATGTGAAGTCATGAATGACACAATACCGTACAACATGAGAAATGTGCATCTCAATGCATGTATATCAAGTGTGCATGTCGAATGCAATACAACAAAGTGATAAAAACATTTGCATACTCTCAGATTATTAGTGAGTCAGTCCTCCCAATCACTCAGTCCTCCCAATCACTCGGCACTCTCACTCGACAATCGCACTCACACACGACACTTGCACTCAGTAGGTACCTGCGCTCACTGTGGGTGCACAGACTATAGAGGGGCAGATCCTGCCCAATTACTAATATAAGCTAATTATGGCATAAATCAATAAAGTATGTTGCGAGGTTCAGCCGATCCCATAAACATCATCACAATCAGGCCCTCGGCCTCACTTAGTCATCAATATCTCTAGTCTCTCGGCCTCACAAATCTCATGCCAATCGGCCCAAACAATAATAATATGATGTGAGACAAATGATATAAGAGACTCAGATATGATATGCAATGAATGAGAATGACTGAGTATGTAATTGAAATCGAAGCAAATAACTCAACAACAGAAATGACCTTAGCGGGTTCCAACAGGATAAGCATATAGCCTAAACATGATTTCTAACATGAACATAGCTCAATTACTCTAGCACGTAGAGATTTCATAGATAGAAACAAGATTAAGTCACTACACAGTACCACATAATCAATCTAATCATAATTCACATGGTGCACGCCCTCACGCCTGTCACCTAGCATGTGTGTCACCTCAATACCAAACATATAACACATATATTCGGGGTTAATACCCTTAACACCAAGTTTAGAAGTGTTACTTACCTCGAACAAGCCAAATCCAATACCGAGCAAGCCAAATGATACTCTAAAAATGCCATCCCGCACGTACTGACCTCTGAACGAGTTGAAACTACCCAAAACCAACTCAAGAACATCAAGTAATTCTAAAGGAAACAAACCAATTGATAAAGGTGGAATCTTTAATCAAAAGCCCCAAAGTCAACCAAAAGGTCAAACTTGGGCTCGCATCTCGGAACCTGACAAAACTTACAAAATCCGATAACTCATTCATTTACGAGTCCAACCATACTAATTTCACTCAAATCCAACTCTGAATCAATGTTCAAAATGCAAACATTAACTTTATGAAAGTTTAGACAAACCTCCCCAAATTTCACTTTGAAATCATCAATCAAATGCCAAAACCGAAGATGGATTCATGAAATATAACCAAATCCGATTATAGAACACTTACCTCAATCCATGTGGTGAAGATTGCCTCCGTAATCGCCTAAATCCAAGCTTCTCAACTCAAAATATGATCAAATGAACAAACCATCGATATTATATGTTTCTGCCCAGCTGTTCTACCTTGTTTCTTGTGCCAAAGGATCCCGAATGTCATTTTTGATGCCTTTAATGGATTCCTTGTGAAGTTCTAGTCAAGTTAGTCTTTTGAATCACTCCATTTGACCTTATAATGAAAGAGATATTTGGAAATAGTGCAGATTTTTAAATACGAATGCAATGGTAATTTCGTAATTATTCTGAAAGAAATCTCATAACCCATTTCTTAGTAAAATGACCATATATTCCTCATACGATATCGAAACTTGATGTTGATATGGTTCAAAAATTACGATACGGATCTAATGCTTCAATCAAAACAGAAATTGGAGCTCATTTGCTTAATGTGGTACTATTTATGCTTGAAGAAACGACAACATAAAAAACGAGCGCAACACAACCAAACCTATCCGAAACTCACCCGAGCCCCAAGGGACCCTGTACAAACATACCAATAAGTCCCATAACATATTACGGACTTACTCGAGGTCTCAAATCATGTATAAAAATATTAAAACCACGAATCGCACCTCAAATCGAACTTAATGAACTTTGAATCTTTCAATTTCCAAAACTAGTGTCGAACCTTATCCAAATGCAAATCCAGGCATACGCCGAAGTCCAAAATAACCATCCGGACCTAATAGAACCCTCAAAACTCCGATCTGAGGTCAAATACTCAATAGTAAAACTTGGTCAACTCTTCCAACTTAAAGCTTCTTAGTGAGAATCATTCTTCAAAATCAATTCCGAGTCACCTGAAAACCATAATCGGTGATACATATAAGTTATAATTCATCATACGGAGTTGCTCATGCCCTCAAACCATCGAGCGAAGTTTAAATGCTCAAAACGACTGGTCGAGTCGTTATGCTAATTTATATATAATATCGATCACATGACTCTATCCAGTATTATTTGGCTGGTGACACACTTGCATCCTGTCACCATTGCCACGTATATGCTCATGGGGTTTCCACCTCTAGACTCTAAATTTTACCCAATATAGATATTCCCCTTACTTACCGGTGACTCAACTTTATTTGACTGGAAAATAGATAAGATCTCTCATTTCTTGGTGGAAAAGTTATTGAACGTCTTCTGACATTCAAAAGGATGCATCTCTCTTTGCATTTATTGATCCTGACACGTTCCTCATTGTGATTCGACGAGCAGGTTTGCAATTTACAAAGGTAATGATGACTTTGGTTCGAAAACCATCTATACGTTCCTCTTTTCACTTTTTACTTTACTTTTTTACAATTCTTTCAACACGCTTTAAATCTCTTCAATCTATTTTTTCCTTCCAGCAGAACTTCCGATTACCAGAAATAATTTTTCCATCTTTTCCGTTAAACTTCAATCGATTTCACCATGTCTTCTCCATGCACTCCAATTTCCACCACTGATAACCTGTCTGTTATCATCACACAAAGCGATTCCATGGTGGTCATGACTAACCCACTTCCAACAAGCGCCGATGTCGGGATTTACATCAGTGGAGGCCATTCCAAGAAGAATAAACCCCAAAAGACTGACATTGCACCCCACAATGAACACTATCATTCCTAAAGAATGGTCTTTTTATAAGGATCTCCAAATCCAGGGCACTTTCTCAAACCCAAAGAAAATGACCTGGACAAAGCAATCGAAGAGTACCCTTCTTCTATTGGACTGGCTAACATTCATATTGTGAAATAAGATTTTGGCTAGAAAAATATGAAAGTGTTGGCCCCTCTAGACGTGGAGAGGGTGACCTTCAGTAAATCAATGTATATGATTACTTATCCTTTCACTCTCAGGCTCGGACACGAAATTGATCCAGTAATCCTTGATTTTTGCCGGAGTTACCAAGTCTGCTTAGCTCAAGTAGGTCTGGCGGTATGACATACAATAGCATGCCTTTGGTATCTGACCTCCCGGACACAAAAAAGTCTCTCCCTTGCACACGTGATCCATCTCTACTCTCCCAAGGGGTGATATTTCAAGTGTTGTCCCAATCTCTGCTCCAACATCATTCACTGTAGATCGAGGCAAGGTATTCGTTCTCTAACCCCCCCCCTTCCCGGTCACCAGATAACGGGAACATGGAGAGCACTTTTCCGGATCTAATCAGGGACCCTAATGGTAAACTTAGTATTACCATTACGATTCCGAATGAATGTCACATTCTCTCTAAGATGGCTCGGTAGAAATATTATACGAAACCCTTGGCTACTTAGAAGGACTGGAAGAAAATAAACGCTCTTTCCGCTGAGCGTCTTATCAATAATAGCATGCATCTCTCTGCTCAGGTACTGTTTGCTTTTTTTTTTTGGTATCTTTTTCCCTACTTACTTTAAACTTTATCGTTTAGGCCAATATTCTTACTTCTGAGGATCTCCAAAGGATGTTTTTGGATAAGGAAGACTTCAATATGAGCGTGATCGACTTGCTGAGCGTCTTTCGGCCTTAGAGGCCGAACTTTATCAAATAGAAGAGCTTGAGGCCCAATTGGAGCAAATAGAGAAAGAAAAGGAGCTCACATCCAAGAATCCACAAGCTTCATGATGAACTTGCCGAGCAGAAGGGAAAGTGGGCAAAGCTACAAGATGATCTTACTTCGGCAGTTGAATGAGAGTCAACTTCCATAGAAACGATCTGGGCCTTGGAAATGACTTGCATTCTAAGACCGAGAAAGCTACCACGGTCGAAGAGAAAAGGGCCAAAATTGAGAAAAGGCTCTGTAAGGTCCTAGATCAAAATCGGGAGTATGCAAAGACTAATTCTTACCCGACAGAGACTTATGGGATTTTGAAGGTAAAAAATGAGCGAATACAGTCAAAAATCCAAGAGCTCTGGGAAAGGTTCTGATCTCTAGAGGAGTAATTTATGCTTGAAGACTCACGTTGTCTATAGCATGTGAAGAAAAATTGAGGAGGATGTCAAAAATGGCGAATAGAGGGGAATGCATTAACGAGGTTCGTACCATAGAAATAATATCCTTCGATAATATGCCCACCCGTCCTTCTGCTTCATGTTCCACATGAATCAGCTCTGAATCTTATGATGTCACCACCCGAAACCTATAATAGGTCGCAATGGCGCCTAACGCCGCCGTTAGGCAAGCCCACAAGTGAACCTCTAATTTAGTTATCCATTTTAACTTTTAAAAAATAAGTTTTCTTTTTAAAACACCGAAATAGGTATGATCACATGCAACCATACATACTCTTTTCTCAAAATATCAAACGTGAGAAATACATAAACTATAGTGATAGTAATAATAAGTACAACAATACATAAATGTTAGGAGCCCCTAAAACACGGTGCCACAAGTGCAGGAGCAATCTAGAAAATATACAAAACTAATACAACTACTGTCTGAAGTACAATAGATATAAATAGTAAAAAAGGTAGAGGGAGACTCCAGTTCTGCAGATCGAAGCAAGTCAAGTAGCTCACCAATAAGTCTTCGTAGAAGTGCGGCTACGCGCCCGTGTGAACACTGGTAGTACCTATCTCAGTACCTTCACATTCAGTTCAGAAGTGTAGCGTGAGTACATAAAACAACGTGTACCTAGTAAGTATCTAGTATAACCTCGAAGAAGTAGTGTCGAAGGGTCGAATTGACACTTACTAGTGGTCAAGAAGTAATAGAAATACATAAAGTATACTTGGAGGATGTACAACAATTCCCTACATGATTCTATATAAAATCACTAAACATGTCATAACCTACCTTGAAGGTGCTAGCTCAATTGTTACCAAACCAAATCCAGTCTCAAGTATTAAGCACGAATCTGCAGAGATGAACGGCCCAATCCCATAGTAATAGTGGTACTTAGTATTGCCGATGCAAACAGTCCAATCCCATAAGAATAATGTTACCATACTACCGAGGCGAACAACCCGATCCCATAAGAGTAATTTAATACAGTGTCGAGTGATAATTTGCTATGTTTGGTAGACAAAATAGTGTGTTTAATGTCGTTTACTTCTACTCTATAGGTTTTATGGGATTTAGAAGTGACCGGGAAGAAACTAAGCAAAAATAAGTCAAAAAGGGGCTCAAAAGCAGAAATCTGGAAATTGGCCTCAGGAGTCGCAAATGCGATCAGTAGCTCGCAAATGCGAAGTTAACCAAGAAAGTCAACGTTCGCAAATGATAAAATTTCATCGCAAATGTGATAGTCAACAGGAAAGTAAAGGTTCGCAAATGCGAACATAGCTTCGCAAATGCGAAGATCGCGCTTCAGTTCCGGGGTCTTCTGTAATTTCATATCCTTTGGCCCCAAACCCTTTAATACACCACCTAGCTTATTGGAAGCACATATTTGGCCAATCTCTGGACATCTTTGACATATCTTGATAAGAGAACACAATTTTTGGAGCTAGGGTTCTTGCACACACACTTGGGTATTGAAGATTTGAAGCTTTTGGTTGAGAATTTCTTGCCCATTCATGTTCATTTCATCATTTCCTTGCTTTGTATTGTATAACTAAGTGTGTAGTATTTTTTCCAACACTTGAATCTTGTTTATGGGAATATTCGTATTTAAAGTGTGGATTAAATATCTTGTTGCGCTTATGTATTGAACGATTTTTATTTATTATGAAGTGAGTTAGAGTTTCTTTAATTATTCTTGTTCTTTAATGTTTCCAAAGGAATTAGCTAACCCAAGACTCGCCCATTTACTTTGAATTAATTTTGGGGAAGATATTTTGGGGTTGGAATAGATTAATTAATAAGAACTTGAGGCGTTAACCCTCATTTTATAGATTCTACCTAGAGATAGGATTGAACTACTTATAACTGCATCGAGTGTGCTTAATCTCTTAATTATTTTAGGGATAATTCAATTAGGAAGTCTTATTAGTATTCGGAAGAAACTAATATAGAATTATTACCCGAGGTTACTCGCTCATATTTGTAAAATTGTAAAATACACTGGATCGTTACTTGGGTCTAATTCCCCATATACCCATGCTTATAGCCATTGATCATTTTACTTGCTTTCTAGGTTAGTTTACATTTTTTGCATTTAGACATAAATATTTTCTCAAAACCCTTTTTAGTGTTTGGCTTAGCATAATAAGTGATAATTCTCTTACATGCCTAATCGCCTACATATTATTCTCTGTGGGATTCGATCACGACTCATAGTTGGGTAAATTATATTGCATGCGACCTTGTTCATTTACTTTTTAGTAGTGGATTTGGAACTCATCAAAATTGGCGCCATTGCCGGGAAATAAGTTTGTGTATTTAGGTTGTTTGAGAAGTAAGCGTACGTGCTTTGGTCCAAACTTGTGAATATTTATGTAATTTGTTTCTTATCTTTGTTTATTTTGTCTTGTTGTTCTTTTGTTTGTTTTTTGTTTATTTTATTTTTAGTTTTGAAAAATGGCATCGCATAATGAAAATTGGCTGGATTGTAGTTGTTCATACTTTGATGACCCTTGTCCTTATTGTGGAGGACCACACTCGTGACAAAAATTGTTTAAATTCTCTCGGAGGCAGATTGTACGCACAATATCAAACCTATGAATGGAGTATTTGTGATAAGTGTGGTAATCAAAATGGCCATTGGGATAATTGTGATTATTTTTCCTTCCCTTCCCCGAACCCCCGCTACGATGATTCTACTTGTTGTGATAACAATTATAGGAATATGGAAGTGGAAGAAATTGAGCTTGGTCAAAATGGAGAGTTCAAGCTCATGTTGAAATGCTTACTTGAAGGAGGAAACAAAGAGCAAAATGCCTTGGAGGAGCTTTTGGAGAATAGTCTCCAAAATTATTTGTCGCTTGAAAGGTTGAACTCGCTAATGGGAGAAATGCTTGAAGATTTTAAGGTCCAAAAAGTCTCGGAAGTGAATGATAGCCAAGAACATTCCTTAGAGGTTGAAGCCAAAAATCCTTCTTTAGCACTTGATCAAAACCAAGAAGAACTCTCAAATGCTCAAAATGACATGATGATTCTCATGTTGGAGGCCATTCTTGAAAATAAGGAGAAGCAAAACTTGGTACTCGAGGACCTAAAACAAGCACTACATCAAAAAAAATGAGACTATCCGCACTTTGGAAGATTCAAATGAAATCATTGATTCATGCTCATTATGCTTATCAACTTGAGAGTGTGGAAAGAGGTCAAGAAGAGTCCAACTTCGAGGAAGAAAGTGAGCTTTATTTCGAGGAATCAAGAATTGAACATCCGCCAACCGACTCCATGCTTGTTGATGATGCCAAGAAAAGTATGGAATTAGAGTGAACCGATGTAGTTAAAAAGATGGTTGAAAATGACTCTAATTTGGGGTAAAAAGGGAATGTCAAAATCCAGAAAAAGTTGCAAGTTGGGAGGCAATTATCTCATTCCACGCACTTTTCAACTTTGGACTTGTGTGTTGATATGGGAATTGAACCATGTGAATCCATGTGGGAGTGTAAAGACGAAAAACAAGAGCCATACATCTTGCAATTTGAATATTCAAGAATGCAAAATGACATTCCTCAAAAGAAAGCCTATAAATGCAAAACGAAGAAATTGATGCTTGGCTTAATCATCTACTTACCACCCCCCATCGCTCGCGGTCACAAGCTTGATTCCAAATTGGATGCCCAGTTTATATCTTCCAAGTGGTGAGAAAAGTGGTAATATTAATTCACGTCGTGCCACGACATTAAATGCGGCAAATGGTGGGAGGTAACCCATCGTTTTCAATGTGTTTGTCATTTGTTTTTTAAAAAATATTTATTTTTGTTTTTCAAATTTTCTCTTTAGAATAGTTTATTTTATTATTTTTGATCAATCTACCAAGTTTCAGGAAGTTTGAAAGTGTTTGGGACACAGAGTAGGGAGATTGGGCAGTGAGAAAAATCAGGCCCAGGCCTCTGATTTTGCAATTGCGAACAGAGATTCGCATTTGCGAACTGGGAGCCCACCGCAAAATTGAAGAAGCAGTCACAATTGCAAACACTGCTAATTTTTTTTATTCGTAATTGCAAACTCCTAGTCGCAATTGTGACCTCTGAGGCACTTTTACTGGGTTTTGCTGAACACTTGGCAAAAATCACAAAAATCTTTTGAGGCCCTAACCGTAAACGACCTTTATCTTTCTCACTCTCACAACTTTGAAATTCCATAATTCTAACTCCTAAGTACAAGCATCCAGGTATGAAAGCTTACTCTTTGTGCTCTTAATGATACGTAACATCTTTTTCTTCCTCTCTCCTTTATCTCTCAACACTCAACAATTAGGGTTCAAATGAGTTCTTCTATTCTGTGCAAAATTATTGAACAATTTTTAAAATCGTGCTGTAATTTTGGGTGAGTTTGGTTGAGTGTGTGAGCTTATTTCTTTGCTTAAAATTGTTCAAATAAAGCACCCGTGGATAAAATCACTAGTGCTTAATTTTACCGGTGGGTAAAATCACAAACAATTCCAGTATACTCAGACTTCCCCAATTACAACACGATTTTAAACCAGCCATGGGTGAAGTCTGAGTACCCATGTCTTTGTTAAAATATAAGTGATTTTGTGTGCTTAATATGTATTCGATGAAAGGCCCGAATGAGATTCTTGGCCGAATCATTGAAATTATTTTCAATTCGTGGTTATATGTGTAGTTTATTGCATGATTTTGTGCTTAAAAACTGATTGGGCATTTTAAAAGTGTGCCTATGTTCAAAGATTTTCGGGCTTGGGACTGTTCAGTGAGAGAAGGTTGCTGGGGATGATGAGATCGCAATTGCGATGGCCTCTTCGCATTTTCGAGCTTCACATTTGCGAAGAGGTGATCGTAATTGCGAAAAAAGTCATCTCTGGAAACCTTTGCAATTGAAAAGAATAGATCGCAATTGCGAACACTGGATTTGTCTGTTGCTTTCGCAAATCGCGAGAAAAATGTCACAATTGCGACATCAGAGAGCAGACCTCGTCTGAACTGAAAATCTGAGATTTGTTTCTAAGGCTCGGTTTTGTCTGTCCAATCATTTCTTTGGCATATTTGACTCATTTTGCAATAAATTTCATAGTCATACCAAGTTTTCACTCCAATATTTTATTTAGAGATAGCATAAGCTTAAAATGAGCTCTAACTCCGACAAATCTGCACATGACAACCCTCTAGAAGTTGAGGAGAACTATGACCAACACTGGTACTATGCCGAGTTGCTTACGAAGAAGTTGATCCTGGAAAGTTTTATATTGCTGGAAATGATCCCAGAACGTCTTTCTGAGTTCTATTAGAGGCTTGTAGACATGGTATTGACCTCTTTTTCCCCTCAACCTTGCTGAGCGAATGAGAAATGGGTGAGGGAATTATATGCTAACCTTCCAGCCATCAAGTTAAGAAAGCCAATCATGAAGATTCGAGGCAAAATGGTGAATTGCAGAGGTGAAGCTGTGAATTGAATCTATCACCTGCAGGACATTATTCCGTGAGAAAAATTGTGCCTCCGATGAGTGGTTGGCCTCCAAATTGTGCCCGAGTGCGGATGTTCCATGGGCAGATGAAAAAAAAGGGATCACATCCAAAGAATTCACTGCCAAAGAAAAGATATGGCTGGCCATCATATGTAGTCGCATCTCCCCTGCGAGGAATATATTGAATGTACCAACAATGAGAGCTCAAATGATCGCTTCCATCCTTGATGATATCCAACTCAATGTTGGTGCGATTTTCATCAATGAGCTGAGGGATCATCGAAGGCTGGATGGTCAATCATTGATGTTCTCATATCTCATCACTGAGTTGTGCCATCTTACAGGGGTTGAGGAGGCTCCGGAAGACAACTGGATAGATCCAGGAAATCCTATTGCTCCATAGAAAAAAAGAGGAGAGGGTGGCTCCGTGAAAAGCAAAAAGAGAAAGTTGATATCTTCTTCTCAGACCGACCAGGGTAGCCAGCCATCATCTTCTACAGGAGGACCATTTGCTATGCTTTCCGATGAGATGCGACACATTCACTACCTAGTTGTTGGCCTTCCATCGGGACCTAGGGAAACATCTGAGGGACCCTCTGCATGCATTTCAAAGAAAGAATTTCAAATATATCTTGATGATCAGAAGAATCAGGGGGGTCACCTTAAGAAGCTGGAGAAGCATACACTCATTTGGCCACGACGCACGGTACTTTGAGTACTTCTCATGCCAAGCTGGCATTTGCACACACCAGGATGAGGAAGAGGTAGAAGAAGAGAGGTAAATTCTTCACCCGCATGTGGAAGGGTGTGAAGGATCTATGAAAAGTCCTAAAACCTCAAGAGTTAGTGCCATTGACCGAGCCGGATGATGATGATGATGCTCCAGTTTATTGGTCCGAGGAAGAGGAAGGGGAGGAGGATGCGACTGAGTTCGATAGCGAGGAGAGCACTTGATGCAGTATTTAGGGAGCACTTTCCACCATTGTACTCTATTTTGTTTAGCTTCATTGAGGACATTGCAACATCTCTAGTTGGGGGTGGCTTCTTGTGTAACTGTTGATATGGTAGATTGATTTTTTATTTTCATGTGATGTGTTATAATTGTATGTTTACTAGCTTCTTGAATTTTTATTTTTTATATTGTATGTTTTACTGGCTTGATGTCTATTAGCTTCTTGACTTTTTTTATAAATAGTATATTTTATTTTGTTGGAAATATCCTTGATTTTCTTTGTACCACGATTCTTTTTTCGAGGATGCCAATTTTCTTTTTGAACCGGGAATGTTTTGGTAAATTATTGTGTCAACTTTTCCCGATGATGGATAGCTAGGCAACTTTATTAAGGGAATTAGTCTTGTATTTTAGATATAGTTTTCGTTAATTTAGGAAGAATAAGTGAGTTGGGGTTTGTGCCCATTGGCCAATTTGTGGCTTGCTTGGTACCAACAAGATTTAAACCTCGGCATATGAACTCTTGATCTTTGAAAAGGAAAAATAATTGAAGTAAAGATCATTGTCATGACATTTAGATTCAATATTTGGCTCTTTGATTCATTAAATAGTCTCTTTGGCTATATGTGACTTCCTTGAGTTCATTGGTTTCCATTGGATTTTGAATTTATATTCTGCTCGAGTTTTCATGTGCCATGTGTGGTGAAATTTATTGTGAGTTCTTTTGCATTAGTTGTAGTTCATAACTTGCCCGGAATGTATTTCAAGGCGAAATCCTAGACTAAGTTGGTTTGAAAAATGATGTTAGTCCTTCCTTGGACCGTTATTATACCTTAAATTTTCTACCCTTGCATATTATCCCTAGTCAACCCTTTTTGAGCCTTTTAACTTTTTCCTTTGCAACCATATTACAAGCTTTAACCCTTTGTCCGTTATTGATCTATCTTTTGGCATCCTACCTCCCTAAGTATTTTAAAAGTGTAAACATAGGCTAAAGACCTAAGTTTGGCAGTGAAGGTTGGAACCCTTGTGGTGTGAAAGTTGCTTAAAAGGTGAAAGGTAATAAAGAAAATAGTGAAACCTTCCTTGATTTTTGAAAAAAAAAGTAAGAAAGAAGAAAAAGGAAGGAAAAATAAAAAATTGTGAATAAACGAAAGATTAGGTGATGAAATGAAGAATGAAGAAAGGGTGGACAGGCTCTTGAAGGAAATATACTTTGATATTTGAAAATTTATAGTGTTTATGGAAGTTTTGAGTTACTCTAACCAAAATTGGCCCCTACCTTAACCAAAAGCCTAAACTACAAACCTTTAAGTCCTAATTGATTTTGAACCAAGTTTGTCTACATTAGTGGAGAAAATACATAACAGACAAGCCTATGGTACTACTTGTGCGCATTTGAACATCTTTGTGAGAGAGAGTTAATTCTTTCTATTTGATATCCTATATATGTTTTAAATTGCAATTTATGAGTATGGGATTCTCTCTTAAGTGTGAGGACACATGAGATTTGAGTTGTGAATTTAATCCCATTTTCAATTGGGAGGAATGAACAAGGGAAAATTATTTGTGATAAAGAGGTAAATTTTGAAGCTTTAGTGCCATGACTTGATTGCTACTTTTATTAACATAGTGTTTGAGCAGTTGAATTGTAATGAAATTTATGAGAAGTTTTTGGTGTTTCATATGCTTTGGATTAATTGTTCGTATCAATCAAAGTCATGTGTTTGTACTTAAAAGTAGACCTTTTTGACTTGGTATGATATTGATGCACTATTGGGTTAAATACTTGGAAGGAGATTTCATGCTTTGATTGCTTGAAGACAAGCAATAGTTTAAGTTTGGGGGTTTGATAAGTTGGTATCTCGTCTTTAATCTTAGATTTTTGCTATGTTTGATTGATAAAATAGTGTGTTTAATGTCATTTACTTCTACTTTACATGTTTTATGTGATTTAGAAGTGATCGGGAATAAACCAAGCGAAAATAAGTCAAAAGGGACTCAAAAGTAGAAATCTGAAAATTGGCCTCAGGGGTCGCAAATGCGAGCAGTTGCTCGCAATTGCGAAGTCAACCAAGAAAGTCAACGTTTGCAAATGCAAACATGTGAATCGCAATTGCATAGCCAACTGAATCAAACTATGTTCGCAAATGCGAAATAAGGTCCGCAAATGTGAAGTCAAACCAGACTGTCAACCTTCGCAAATGTGAAGTTTTCATCGCAAATGCGATAGTCAACAGGAAAATCAAGGTTCGCAAATGCTAACATAGCTTCACAAATGTGAAGATCACACTTCAGTTCTGGGTTCTTCTGTAATTTCACATCCTTTGTCCCCAGATCCTTTAATACACGACCTAGCTTATTGGAAGCACATCTTTGGCCAATCTCTGGATATCTTTAACATATCTTCACAAGATAACACAAGTTTTGGAGCTAGGGTTGTTGCACACACACTTGGGTCTTGAAGATTTGAAGCTTTTGGTTGAGAATTTCTTACCCATTCATGTGCATTTCTTCATTTCCTTGCTTTTGTATTATATATCTAAGTGTTTAGTATTTTTTTCAATACTTGAATTTTATTTATGGGAATATCCGTATTTAAAGTGTGGATTAAATATCTTGTTGCGCTTATGTATTAAACGATTTTTATTTATTATGAAGTGAGTTAGTGTTTCTTTAATTATTTTTGTTCTTTAATATTTCCAAAGGGATTAGCTAACCCTAGGAATCACCCATTTACTTTGAATTAATTTTGGAAAAGATAATTTGGGGTTGGGAAAGATTAATTAACAAGAACTTTAGGCGTTAACCCTCATTTTATAAATTCTACCTAGGGATAGGATTGAACTACTTGTAGCCACATCAGGTGTGCTTAATCTCTTAATTATTTTAGGTATAATTCAATTAGAAAGTCTTGTTACTATTCGGAAGAAGCTAATATAGAATTAATACTCGAGGCTAATTAACATAAACTCGCTCATATTTGTAAAATCGTGAAATACATTGGATCGTTACTTGAGTGTATTTTCCCATGTACCCATGATTGTAGTCATTCATCATTTTACTTGCTTTCTAGGTTAGTTTATATTTTTTGCATTTAGACATAAATATTTTCTCAAAACCCATTTTAGTAATGTTTTTAGCATAATAAGTGATAATTCTCTTACATGCCTAATTGCTAACATATTGTTCTCTGTGGGATTCGATCCTGACTCGTAGTTCCATAAATTACATTGCATGCGACCGTGTCCATTTACTTTTTAGTAGTGAATTTGTACTTCATCACAGAGGCGAACAACCATGATCCCATAAAAGTAATTTAGTACACTGCCGAGGCGAACGACCCGATTCCATATGAGTAGAGACAGTTACCTCGCTCACAGAAGTACATGCGAGTCGAGAAGACACGGATCCATAGTTCATCAAATATTTCATAAAACTTTCCAAAGTAATAGTCTAAATAAATATCTTTATTCTAATCCTCGATATCAGTCATAATCAAGGAACTCAATACACATGATAGACACAAATAGCACAACTAAAGCATGATGTGAATCTAAGTCTATCCGGACATAACATGAACATAGCTACGTACAGACTCTCGTCACCTCGTGCGTACGTAGATCCCCACAACAAGTAGCACACAACAATTAAATACCTAAGGGGGTAAATTCCCTCTTACAAGGTTAGGCAAGAGACTTACCTCACTTTCAAGTCTCTTATCCGGCTCTTTAACCTCACTAGAACTCCTCAAACGAAGCCGAGCAATCCGAAGCTAATAAAAAGTTGTATAAACTATTCAATAAGTGCTCAAAAGTTCATAATTTAACCACTAGAGTAATTATCCGACCCAATTTGGAAGGTTCCTAAAATTCACCCTCGAGCCCACGTCCCGTATTACAAAAATTTTACATAAATAAATATTACCCATAACCTCACAAATACAAATATATAATCTCTACTCAATTCCATAATCATTTTCGTGGTATAATCCTATTTTTATCAAAACCTAGGTTTTCCAACGAAATCCTAAAATACCCATAATTTACATGCTAATATCTACCCATAATCCATGTATTAAACTCACATTGGGTTGGAATTACTTACCTTATGATGGTAGATGAAAAACGCCCCCTCCAAGAGCTCCAAAATAGGCCAAGGGAAATTAAAATGAGAGAAAATGGCCTAAGTACCGTTTTTAATTAAGACACTGCCCAGTGAAACCTTCTTCGCGATCACAGAAGGAGCCTCGCGATCGCGAAACCAAAGATTGCTCTTTCCCAGAACTCTTCATAATGAACGCGAGGGCAGACTCGCAATCACGAAGGCTTGCCCAGCCTGAGCTTCGCGAACACGGTCAACCCCTAGCGAACACAAAGAGAAAAGGCAGCTGACCCCTCCCAGACCCATTTCTTCTACGCGAACATATTACTGTCTTCGCAAACACGAAGACCTCGGGCCTTAAACCTTCACGCACGCGATCATATGATCGTGAATGCAAAGAACAAATCACCCCTGCCCAAAACCTTCATCACGAACGCGAGGGAATCTTCACATTCGCGAAGAAGGAGACTAGAATAGCATATTGCAGAAATTTGAACTTAGCCCCGAGTGGTTTGAAACTCACCCGAACCACCCGGGACCCCATCGAGCTGCACCAACAAGTTCATAAACATAATACGGACCTGCTCGAACCCTCGGAACACATAAAACAATATCAAAACCAAGAATTGCGCCCTAAAACCAAACCAATCAACTTATGAACTTCACACTTCTCCAACTAGATCCGAATGCGTCGAATCATACTTAGACAACTCGGAATGACGCCAAATTTTACGTACATAAAATAACATACTGATCTATTCCCTGGCTTGAAATCCCAAACAGACCTCGATTATGGCGAAGTATACTTCAAACCAAATTTAAAGAACTTGAAAACCTTCAATGCGCCAACTTCCAACATTAAGCGCCGAAACGCTCCCGGTTCACCCGAAACTCGATCTGAAGACATGCTCATGTCCAAAATTCTCATACGGACCTATTGAAACTATCAAATTCCGATTCCAAGTTAGTTTACTCAAAATGTTGACTTAAGTCAAACTTGGCCATCTTAGGCCACTAATAAGGAACTCAGTGTTTCGATTTTAACTCGAACCCTTCTAAACCCAAACTAACCATGATCGCAAGTTATAAAATAATAAAAGCACATACATAATGTCTTGATTACGGGAACAATGATCTAGAAAGTAAAATGATTGGTCATGTTGTTATATATGAATTTGATGATGAAGATGAAGGTGTAGAGCTTGAGCATAATGATGAAGGAATACATGAGCAAGCCTTAGATCCATCCACTCCATACAAAGACTCAGGACCTTGTGCTCCGAAAAGGGTGATTCCAGAAAATGCTTCAACCTTTGAGACCTCCAAGACCACGACTTCTTCTAATCAAGCAGATTAATTTACATTGTAAAGATATTTATTATTTTTTGTTTTGTTTTTTTAAACTCACGTACCTTCTCTGGGCTCTCATTTGGGCATGGAAATTGAAATAAAAAGATTATTTTTCCTTAACTTTATACTTTGAATTACCTTAACTGCTCGGGATTTTAAGTTAGCAAAAAGATATTTCCATGTTTTTTATCGATAATGTCCGAAAAATTTCTTATTCGGTTGAGTTTATTACCGGGTATTCTAGCTTCAGATTTCAACCATTTTATAGGAAAGATTTCATAAAAAGGGCCCTACGTTTACGGTGCTCTTGAAAAGGACGTATCTTATTCATTTCGGTGTAATTATTTGGTATTTTCATAGCATATAAATAAAGGAAACACCAAATTATTTGGACAAAAAATAATAGATAGATGAAAACAAAAAAAAGTTCATTTATTCCTTGTACTCACGATAATACATTCAACCAAGTAAGAAAAATTATATTGGCCAAATAACCGAGTTACTAATTCATGTGGCTAACCCGTAACTCTTATTTCTATGAGGCTTGATGTATAGTCCCCGACCCCGACTTGAGGTAACATATAATGATTGAACTTTTGAATTCACAACATGTTACCCCAATTTCAGCAGTCCCCAATATTTCTACGCTTCTGGTACCATATTTCACTTGCTTCTATTTTGAAGCTAACATCAATACTTTTAATGTTATCAACCACGCTCTCATACCGGTAGGTATAATTCCCCCAATGTTGGAATGTAAAGTATGAAAATTTGAATACTGAATTTCTGGTAAACGGTCATAATTTATTTTCATAATACACTTTTCATTACTGCCTCATTAAAAACCTTGCCAGAAAAAGCCATTTGGGACAAAAACTAGACGAAGGAAAAAAGAGTGCAACGTGTATTTCCTATTTAACCATCAACCTTCAGCAGTAATACCATTTTAGATGACTCACATTCCAGTTTCTTAGAAATGTAACTCCATATTGAGTTTCAAATTGATACAAGTCCTTATCGATTATACTTGAAATCCGGTAAGGACCTTCCCCATTTGGTCACAACTTTTCAATGTTGACTTCTCGAGTTGTTGCGAGTTACTTTTCATAGAATCAGGTCTCAAACCTTAAAATAACGAGATTCACTTAACGGTTATAATACCTCTCCATTCTTTTCTTCTGCGCCATCATCCTATCAAAAGCCAAATCTCGGTGTTCATCAAGAAAATCTAATTTGATCATCACAACTTCAGTGTTTTCTCGTTCTCTTGTACTAGAAAATCTTGTACTTGGTTTTCCTATATCTACTGGAATTAGAGACTCTATCCCATATACGAGGTAAATTGGTGTTTCTTTGACGCTTAATTTTGTCGTGGTACGATACGCCCATAGTACTCCTGGTAATATTTCAAGCCACTTGCCTTTGGCATCCTCTAACCTTTTCTTCAAATTCTGAATTATATATTTTGTTCGTTGACTGTACTTGAACGTTAGAACTTGGATGGTACGGAGATGACATAATTCTTTTGATTTTCAATCCTTCTAGGAATTACGTTATTTTGGAGCCTATACATTATGGCCCATTGTCACACACAATTTCTTTTGGGACTCCGAATCAACAAATGATATGATCCTAGATGAAATCTATCGCCTCGTGTTCTACAATCTTTTTGAAAGCTCCTGCTTCAATAAATTTAGAGAAATAATTAGTTATAATTAAAAGAAATTTTACATGTCCGAGTCCTTGAGGCAAAAGGTCTGACTATGTTCATCCCCCATTTCATAAATGACCACGATAAACATAGTGCTGGCACGTATCACATTTCTAAACAAACGAATTAGTGGTATGCCCCATTTGGGGCCAAGAGAAATCGTCTTTCACCAACTTCTGTACCAATGAATCTGCCTCGGAATAATTGCTGCTAATTCCTTCATAAACCTTTCTCATTACAAAATCCCTAAGTCCCGGGATAACGGACCCTGAAAAGACCTTCGATAGAATTGCCCTTCTATAAGGCATTACCAAGCAACCTTTGTTCTGAGTACTCGTGAAGCCTTAGAATCTTCAGGCAACTTTTCGTATCTTAAATAATCATTATATTCATTTTTCTAGTCCCAAACAAGACTTGTCGAATATACTTCGCAATATCTGTCAACAACCGAACGAGAATTAGTTCCTTTTACTTTTGTCGATGAGCCCGGGTTGGCTAACACATCTGCCTCCACGTTTTCCTCTCTCGGAATATGAGTTATTGTCCATTCCTTGAATCAAGAAACTAATGCTTGGACTTTATCTATGTATTTCCTCATATGCTATTCTTTGGCGTCGAAAATCCCATATATCTAATTGACCACCAGCTGAGAATCACACTTCAATTCAATAATCTCGGATCCTAGTCCTTGGGATAACTCAAGTCCCGAAATCATAGTCTCATACTCGGATTCATTGTTAGCTAAAGGAACACTTTGTATGGCCTGCCTTAGAATTTCTCCAGACGGAGTACAAAGCACTATGCCCAAGTTGGACCGTTAATATTGGATGCACCATCCATAAACAAGGTCTAGACACTGGACACAATCCCTGGAGCAAAAACTGCTTATTTTTCTGTTGGGCATCATTCTGGGACTGCTATCAGTCACGAAGTTGTAGTTTATACTTAATATCAAATTCACTAATTTCTACCGCACATTTAGCCAGTCGTCATGATTACTTAGGCTTATGTAGAACGTTTTGCAAGGTAAAAGTCGTAACTATAGCTATTAGGTGACATTGAAAGTAGAGTCCAACCTTTCGAGAGGCAATCACGAGAGCCATAGCCAACCTTTCTAGGTGCAGATAACGAATTTTTGCACCTGACCACATCTTACTAACATAGTAAACAGGATATTGTGTACCTTCTTCTTTCCAGACTAGAACTGCACTTACCGCAACTTCTAACATCGCCAGATATACTAATAGCTGCTCATTGTCGTTTGGCTTGGACATCAAGGATGGACTTGACAAGTACTTCTTTATATCTCGCAATGTTTGTTGGAATTTGTAATGACCCAGCCGGTGATTTTGAGTGATTAGCATTTCGTTTGATGGATTAAGGTCTCGATTAGCTTTGTATTGTGTATTATGACTTGCTTGTGTGGTTGGGTTCGGATTTTGGATGATTCGTAATTTAGAAACTTAAGTGGTAAAAGTTGACCGAAATTTAACTATTGTGTAGAGGACTCCGGAATGATAGTTTGATTATTCCAATAGATTTGTATGGTGATTTTGGACTTAGACGTATGCCCGAATTTGGATTTGGAGGCATGTAGGTTGATTTGACGCTTTTCAGTAAAAGTTGGAAAGTTGAAGGTTGGAAGGGTTGAGAGGTTTGTTTGCGAGATGAATTTGTTGATAAAGGGTTCATATTGTGATTTCGGGAGTTATCATAGATCCGTTGTATCATTTGGGACTTGCATGATAAATTTGGGCTCTTTCGGAATTGGTTTGATGTATTTTAGCATTAGTTTTAGAAGTTGGAAGTTCATTGTGATGACCCGATAGGTCATTTTGAGTTTTATACTTTATTTTAGTATTTCGAGACCCCGAATAGCTCCGTTTAATGTTTCTCGATTTGTTTGCACAGTCCGTGTCTTGTTCCAAAAATATTTTATGTGAAAAATTAAAGACAATGTAAATTTTTGCCTTAAAAATGATTTGAGTTGACTGCGGTTAATATTTTGTGAAACAGACCAAGATCAGTGTTTTGACATTCATGATGGGTCTTTGTCGTGATTTAGGACTTGGGCGTATGGCCGTAATTGAATTCAGAAGTCCCCAACATGATTTAATGTGATTTGTTGAAAACTATTAATTTGAAGGTTTAAATAATTCCTAAGTTTGACCGTTGGTTGACTTTGTTGCTACCGGATTCAGATTTCAGTTTCGGAACTTTGTATATGTCCATTTAACTATTTATGACTTGTCTGCAAAATTTAGTGTAAAACGGAGTTGATTTGGTATGATTCGGAAACTCGGTAGTGCATTTGAATGTTCTTGAGTTTCATTGAAAATATCATACATTTTGATGTCTGATACATTGTTCTAGGTGTTATTTTAGTGTTTTGATCATGCGGTCGAGTTTGTATGATGTTATTACACTTGTATGCATGTTTGGTTTGGAGCCCGAGGAGCTCGGGTGAGTTTTGGATAGGCTACAGAGCATTTCAGACTTAGGAAGTTGCTTTATTCAGCTATCTGCTGATGTCTGGTGCTTTTTGCTTCGCAATCGAGAAGGGGAAATGGGGCTAGAGAGAAATTTCCTCTATGCTAACATGGGGACTTGGTCGCGAATGCGAAGTAGCGGGGGGTTCACCCTTCACGAACGCGGGCTTGGGATCGCAAACACGAAGGCAATGAGGGATAAGCGTTCGTGAACACGAAGGGTTGATCACGATCGCGAGAGCCATTTGGCCAATGCGCTCCAACGCGAAGAACACCTGACGCCCAAGTATTAAACAATTCCAAAGTCAGGATGTTTTTCATTTTTCACCATTTTCAAGTTTGAGCTCTTCCTAGAGGCAATTTTGAAGAGAAATTTCATCCCAACTTGATATGTTAGTAGATTTTAACTTGTTTTCTTCCATTTCCATCAACACCCATTAATTTCTAACCTTTAATCTATGCTTTTTTCATGATAGAAATTAGGGATTTAGGTAGAAATTGAGGATTTGTAAAATTGAGACCTCAAATTGAGGTCGGATTTCTAAACTAATCATATAATCGAGCTCGAGGGTGAATGGGTAATTGAATTTTGGTCTGAATCTCGGATTTTGACCAAGCGGACCTAGGGTTGAGTTTTGTTGACTTTTTTCAAAATTCATTAAAGATTGAATATTTTTCACTCGTGGATAGTTTCTAAAGCTTATTTTGAATAGTTTAAATTATATCTGGTTAGATTCGATTTGTTTGGAGGTGAATTTTAGAGTAAAGGCCCGGTTGATCTTTGATTTTATTGCGGAGTGAGGTAAGTGTTGGATCTAACCTTGACTTGAGGGAATTAGGAACTTGTGAACAATGTGTTGTGTGGATTATTTGAGAAAACGGCGTATATGCGAGGTGACGAGTGGATATTCGCCGTCAAAATATTTGTTTCCATGTTTTTCTCGTATTTCATGAATTATATTATTCCATACCTTAATTGTTACATGCTTTAAATTGCTTTCTATGCCGTAATTTGTTATTTGTCATTAATTATTCTTGAATTAAATTGTTCGTTCCTGCAGTGACTCTGTGCTTATTTGCTCCTTGCCTTAATTGTCTTACTTGCACACCTTAATTGTCAAGTACTTGTCTTATCTTGTTATATTTATATTATTTGTAGCATTCCTATGATTAGTACGGGGTTCCTTTATCGTAGAGATTCTTGTAATTTGATCTATTGGATTGATTACATTTATTGAAATTGTTCATGGATCGGGTTGCACACCGCAATGGTTGTGATATGGTGGAATAATGGAGGATTTTGATATTGATTATAATGATATGGCAGGATCGAGTTGCGCGCCGCAACGATTATGTACATAATACTTGATACTGATAAATTATGACATGGTAAAATAAGGGAGGGTTATGACATTGATTATGATGATATTGGATTGTTTATGTTTATTAAAAATATTTATGGATTAGGTTGCACGCCGCAACAGGAATTGAAGGATAATAAATTGAAATGATGGAATAAGGAAGGATTATGATATTGATAAATAATGATATGGTGGGATAAGGTTGCGTGTCGTAACGGTTTATGTACATAATAATTGATATAGATAAATGATGATATGGTGGAATAAGGGAGGATTATGATATTAATTAATGATGATATGGGATCGGGTAGCGCGCTGCAACGGATTGTTTACGTTATACTTGATATTGATAAAGGATGTTACGGTGGGATCGGGTTACGCACCGTAACGGGTTGTGTGTGTTGTACTTGTTGTTATTGTTGTGCTAGTTTCAACATTTTTATATGAGATTACGAGGTTTATTGTTCTGGGCTTTTTGATAGTGGGGTTTGATTTCGTTTTCATAAATTAACTATTCTACTTTAATTTCCAGTTTTCTATTATTATTATTATTGTTATTATTATTATTATTATTATTATTATTATTATTGTTGTTGTTGTTGTTGTTGTTGTTGTTGTTGTTGCGTACAAGTTATTGTAAGTGGCCTGATTTAGCCTCGTCACTAATTCGTTGAGGTTAGACTTGGCAGTTACAAAGTACATGGGGTCGGTTGTATTCATACTACACTCTACACTTCTTGTACAGATACCGGGGTTGGTCCAAACAGTGTATAGTATGGTCGCCCAAATTTACCTACTAGCGGAGACTTGAGGTATAGTTGCACGATGTTCGCATCCCTAAAGTCCCCTTCTATATAATCTTAGCTATTTATTTTGATTCAGACAATTCTCTTTTTATTTAGACTAATATTTATAGTACTCTAGACGCTCGTGTATTCGTAACACCAAATCTGGGATTGTATTTGGATTTCGTCGTTTATTAATTTATTCACTCCATTCCAAACAATTCAGGTTATTGGTTTCCATTTGATTTGAATTGTTAAAAATGGTTAATAATTATATCTAGCTTTGGCTTGCCTAGGAAGTGAAGTATTAGGCGCCATCATGGTCCCAATGGTTGGAATTTCGGATCGTGACATTCATTCATTCTTTAGGCTTGAATTGATGTGAGATTCATGATTTTAATGTTGTTTGATGTGATTTGAGGCCTCAATCGGGTCTGCGTTATATTTTGGGATTGGTTGGTGGGAGTGGACAGGGTCCCGGGGACCTCAGGTGTGTTTCAAATGAGTTTTGGGTCATTTCCATGTGGTTAAGGAAGTCTGGTTCTGGTGTTTCACATCTGCGCATTTTGGAGCGCATGTGTAGGGCCACTTCTACATGTTTTATGTCTCTTCTGTAATGTTGAGGCCTGGGCGGGAGATTCGCTTCTATGGGTGAAAAATTGAAGGTGCGATGGTCGCATATGAGGGTTACAGATAGCAGATGCAATAGAGTCCTCTTCTGCGTTTGTGTGGGCGCTTCTGTGGCGTCGCAGGTGTGACTACTTTTGCGCGGGTGCGGTCGCTGGTCTAGTAAGTGGAAACGGCAAATGTGGGAGTGGGCTAGCAAAAGCGAGAGCGTAGATTCGTTGTTATGTCCGCAGATGCGGATATCACTGGGCAACTTCATATATATCGAGGGTTTGGTTATTTTAATCATCTTTTAAGTTGTAGAGCTCGGGTTTGGGCGATTTTGGAGGGGATTTTCACTATTTGATATCGGAATTGGATAGTTTTGGTATGGTTGGACTCGTATCAGAATGTGTGTTCGGATTGTCGAGGTCCGAGGTGCGGGCCCGGGGTTGACTTTTTGGTTTTCTTTAAAGATCGAAGATTTATTATCCAAAATTATTTCCTATGACGAGTGCGTACTGAGGCTTATATGTGAAAATTGACCAGTTTAGATTCTTAGGCTTTTTTCGTCTATTCATTTGAAATTGTTAGCACATGTTATATCTTTTATTTTCCATGTTTACTCTCACATGGTTTATTCAAAGTTGTTAGCACATGTCATATCCTCTACTTGTCAATTTTACTCTCGTATGCTTTATTTGAAGTTGTTATCTCTTTTATTATAATGTGATCTCCTTATTTATTGAGTTATTCTTAATTGGATTGTCGTTACATGATATCCATTCATTACCGATCTATTCGCATGCATTTAGACTTAGTTTCTAGTTCATTCCATCTCTTTCATTGTTAGCTTATTTCACACACTAGAATTTGAGGTTTGTCATTTCATGGAAATACATTCATTATTGAGTTTATTCTTAAGAAATTAATTGAAGTTGAAGTTATTAAAAGTCATTAACCCGTTGTAGTTGGAGTTGTTGTTTAATAGAGTATTATTCATTGATGAGTTACTTTCCCGTTCATTTTGTTGCTATTGAGATTGTGTACACATCGTGTTTGAGCTATGGGCTATGTGTGGTTGTGATATTTGTATTGTTGTTTTGGAAAGGTTGTGGCCTATGGGCACTTATGGTTAGAGTTAATAAGTTGTGTTGTTGTGATGTTAGCACATGTGAAATTATTATGTGAGTTGATTGTTGTTATACGGAGCATTAGGGTGGTATCTCACTGTTGATGATTATGCGGAGTAAGGGTGGCTATCATAGTGATACAAGTGGCTAATGATAAATGTTGGGGCGAAGTTATAGGGGTGGCGATCGGAGTGATGCGGGTGGCTAATGATAAATGTTGGGGCAGAGCGATAAGGGTGGCTATCAGAGTGATACAGGTGGCTAATGATAAATGTTGGGGCAGAGCAATAAGGGTGGCTATCAGAGCGATATGGGAGGCTAATGATAAATGTCGGGGCGAAGCGATAAGGGTGGCTATCGGAGAAATATGGGTGGCTAATGATATTGATATGGTGGAGTGATATGGGTGGCTATCAGAGTGATATGGGTGGCTATTATGTTAAATGTCTGGGCGGAGCGATAAGGGTGGCTATTATGATGTTATAATACAGAGAGATAATGGTGATTATGTCAGGGATGATATGCGATGTCCTTGGGGCATTATGTTGATGATATTCGTGTGATGGTGTGGTTTTCCTTGTGCATATCGTGCACCTTACGTGACTTTTAATATTGCCTTCAATGAGCTACTCGATGTCTTTGATATTACTAGTTGACTTGGATTGTGATAGTACACTCGCACAAGCATACACCGTAGCATGCCACTTATACCAGTTTAGGAGTATGAAACTTGACATTCATTGATCATGCCCATGTATTCTTGTATTATCAGCTTCCATTGCGATATTGAGCCTGTGACCATGCCCGACAGATGGTGATTGTGAGCCTGTGACCATGCTAGGTGGATTGAGATATTGGCACATGATTTGTCCGTGTGGTCGTGATTGATATTGTAGGCACAAGGTGCCATGAGCATATGATTTATGATTTGGGACTCTTGACTTGTGTTTATGAGATGAGGTATCTCGGAGTAACTTTGTTGTAAACCTAGTGTTAGAACGACTTGATTATTTGGTTGTCATTTGCTTATCTTACGTTGGTACTTTAATGGTGTTCGAATTACTTTACTGTTTATATCACATGTTTTTTCCTTGTCATTTACTGATTCTTGCTTCCATTATTAGCTTTATACTCATATACTGCACAAGTTATTATGACTAGTAGGTGTCTTGACTTGTACCTCGTCACTACTCCACGTAGGTTAGTCTTGATACTTACTGGTACCGACCGGGGTGTACTCATACTACACTTTTATACATTTTTATGCATATCCAGGTATTGGAGATATCGGACTCAAGCAGAGTTAGATTCTTGATCGCGAGGATTCAAGGTAGAGTTGCTTAATCGTCGCAGTCCCTTGGAGTCCCTTCCCGTTTTATTGAATGTCAATTCGTTATCCGAACAATATTGTATTTTGAATTTTTGAGATACTTCCATGTATTCCTCTAGAGTTCGTGACTCTATATTACTTAGTTTTGGGAGGTTGTTGTGATTATTGTTGCGTAGGCTTGCTTTACCTTTATTTCGGTTTTCATATTAAATTCTATTTTATAATATCATTATTAAACTAGCTTAATCGTTGTAAGTAATCGGCTTCCCTAGTCTTAGAGAGTATGTGCCATCACGGCGTCTAAGGCGTGAATTTTGGTCGTGACAAGTTGGTAACAATGCTCTAGGTTCATAGGTTTTACGAGTCACGAGCAAGTTTAGTAAGTCTTGTGGATCGGTACGGAGATGACTGTACTTATCTTTGAGAGGCTTTGGAACTACTAGGAAAATTCCACTTCTTTCATTTATGTCATATAGATTCATTGCTTTTGGAGTTTGAGCTTTTGTATTTCTATTCACTCACATATGGTGAGGACACGGACTACCTAATCAGACGAGCAGACACCCACGCCCCCTGCTAGATCCGCAAGAGGTCAGGGCCGAGGTGGGGCATGTGTCACAGCTAGAGCACCAGCCAGAGCAGCAGTTGAGGAGCCACCAGTAGCTCCGATTGGGGGACAGGCACCAGATATAGCTGTTGTTACTCCCGAACTTCAGGAGACTTTAGCGCAATTTCTGAGCATGTTTGATACATTGGTCATGCGAGATTATTCTCAGTCGCACCAACTACTTTGCAGATTGTGGGAGGAGCTCAGACTCCCGTCGCACGTACTCCAAAGCAACATGCTTATGTTGGTCATACTCCGGGTGTGGTGTCGGTACAGCTTGTTATTCCGGTTCAGTCCAAGGTCAGGCTAGGGGTATCAGAGGAGGAGAAAAAGAGGCTTGAGAGGTTTAAGAATTATGATCCACCTACTTTCAATGGCATAGCTACCGAGAATGTGCAAGGCTTTCTAGATAAGTCTCAATGTATTCTCCGCACCATCGGTATAGTAGAGGTGAGAAGAGTTGCTTTTACTACATTTCAGATATGGGGAGCAGTGTATCAGCAGTTGCAGGATTATGAGGAGGGTAGGCCAACTGATGTAGCACCACTCACTTGGACTCAGTTTTCATAGATGTTTTTTAGGGAGTTTGTTCCCTAGACCTTTCGTGATGCGTGCTGCACAGAGTTTGAGCAATTGTGTTAGGTCCCCATGATGGTGTCGGAGTATGCCATCAGGTTTAGTGAGTTATCCCATCATGCACCTGCTTTGGTTCCTATAGTTAGAGATCGAGTCCGCAAATATATCGAGGGTCTCAGTTATGGTCTTAGATTTAGCATAGCTCAGGAGTTGGAGACTGATACTCCATTTCAGTACGTTGTGGAGATAGCCAAGAGGTTAGAGCATATTCGGGGTGAGTAGAGAGAGGATAAGGAGTCCACGAGGTCTCGAGGTTCTCGAGGATTCAGTCGATCATACTCATCAACTATGACCAATCACGGTAGAGGCTCGGGCAGTCGGCCAGTCCAGTCCGCACTTCAGACTACTCGTGGTGCTCCAGTTAGTCAGGGACCTGAAGGTACTCATATGGGATAGTCATCTTTTAGTGTACCACCTATACGGGGTTCCTACGGCAGACATCCCGGTCATCTAGCCTAGACTCAGTACCAGCAGTCACGCTTGCAAAAGGGCTATTATGTGTGTGGTGATACTAGGCATATCATGAGGGATTGTCTCAGACTCGGGAGAGGTGGATTTCATCAGGGCACTCAGGTTATGGGCTCCATTCTAGTTTCTACTCCACCTGCACAGCCAGCTAGAGGTGGAGGACGGGCGGGTAGAGGGTATTCTAGAGGGGAAGGCCTGACTCGTTGATATATTTTCCACGGTAAGGCTGATTTCATTGTACCAAATGGTAGCATTACAGGTATGGTTTAGATTTGTCATGGAGGAGCATCAGTCTTATTTTGATATGGTCCTATCTATTGGTGTGAGTCCTCCTATCTGCCTCAGATATGGGTGTGTTTTGTGATTCTTGTACTATGTTGAGAGATTCTATAGCAGTAGCCCATGTCTATCGTTTTGGTTTGTTCACTATTGAGAGCTATGAGACTTGAATGGACTTTTTGTTACTCATTATGGTAGATTTTGATGTGATTTTTGGATGGTTTGGTTACGATTTGTGATTTAGGTGCTCTACCGACATGAGAAGTCTATTACGTGTTGTGATTTTGTTTACAGGAATTGAGTTAGTAAGGTTTCAATTGGTGTGATGTGTATTCTACTTGTGATTCAGAGCTGAGGATGGGATCCTCGCATTTCAATGTAGTTTGATATGTTTTTCGGGCTACGTATCGCGGTTAAGTTATATTAGGATGAGATCCTTATTATTAGTTCATATGTTTTGATTAACCCTTGTGGAATGGATTTGTAGTATGGTACTGATAGGGAGTTGTGCCTGTCATACTTGATTGATAGTTCTCTCATGTGTTTCTCTTTCCACATTCAGTCATATTCGCGTTATGCTTATTGGGCTTAGCTTGCGATGTATGTGCCCGGGTGGCTTTAGGTGTGACTTGTTGATTTTGGTGTGTGGTTATGAGATCTTCACATTTCTTGCATCATTGTTAGTGTACATTATGAAGGTTTCGTTCAAAGATTTAGCTGATACGAGGTTGATTACAGGTGTTAGGCTTGATTATGGGCAGCTATTATGGTCAGAGTTGTTGCTATGAACATATATGTGATGTATTATGTCATGTGGTTATACCTTATAGGTGGATGCATGGGTTGTGGTAGCAGGGTGGGGTTGTTACATTGTGTTTATATAGGAATCAGGATATGGGAAATGATCGGATGGTAAAATTGTTTTTTGGTTCTAAGGCTTATCGGTGTGGGTGGAAGGAACAATCCTCAGTTGAGATGGTGTTGTTAGGCTTATGTGAATTGGGGTGACGAGGGATCACCCGCGAGTATATGTATGGTGAGTTCATTCAGTGATTCGCGGTTTCGGAACTGTTCTTGGCACATTTGAGGACGGACATTTGTTTAAGAAGGGGAGAATATCATGACCCGACATGTCGTTTTGAGGATTAGCATTCTGTTCGGTGGCTTAAGGTCTCGAGTAGTTTTGTATTGTGTATTATGACTTGCGAGTGTGGTCGGGTTCGGCTTTTTGATGATTCGGGATTGATTTGGAACAATGATTCTTATTTTAGAAGCTTAAGTGGTAAGGGTTGATCAGAGTTTGACATTTGTGTAGATGACTCTGGAATGCTATTTTGATGATTTCAATAGCTTCGTATGGTGATTTTGGACTTAGGCTTATATCCGGATTTGGATTTTGAGGTCCGTAGGTTGATTCGATGCTTTTCGGAAAAAGTTGAAAAGTTGAAGGTTTGGAAGGTTGAGAGGTTTGACTGGGAGTTAACTATGTTGATATTAGGTTCTGATTGTGATTCCAGGAGTTGTCATATCTCTGTTGTTTCATTTGGGACTTGCATGCAAAATTTGAGCTTATTCGGAATTGGTTTGATATGTTTCGGCATTAATTTTAAAAGTTGGAAGGTCGTTCTTTCTTTAGGCTTGAATCAATGTGCGGTTCGTGATTTTGATGTTGTTTGATGACATTTGAGCCCTCGGGCGGGTCCGCGTTATGTTTGGTATTTGTTGGTGTGAGTGGACGGGATCTCGGGGACCTCGGGTGTGTTTCAGACTAGTTTCGGGTCATTTCCATGTGGTTAGGGAAGTCTGGTTCTGGTGTGTTGCATCTGCGCATTTTGGAGAGCAGGTGTTGTGCCGCTTATACATGTTTTGTTTCGCTTCGGCAATGTTAAGGCCTGGGTGGGAGATTCGCTTCTGCGAGTGAAGGATCGCAGGTGTGATGGTCGCATCTGCGGGTTATGGATTACAAATGCGATTAGAGTCCGCTTCTGCGTTTGTGTGGGTGCTTCTGCGGCGTCGCAGGTGTGACCAATTTTGTACAGGTGCGGTCACTGGTCTGGTAAGTGGACACAGGAAATGCGGGAGTTGGCTCGCAAAAATGAGAGAGCAGGTGTGTTGTTTTGTTCGTAGATGCGGAAATCGCTGGGCAGTTTCATATATATCAAGGGTTTGGTTATTTCTATCATATTTTGAGTTGTAGATGTCGGATTTAGGCGCTTTTAGAGGGGATTTTCACCATTTGGATTGGGGTAAGTATTCTTGACCCGGATTTGATTATATTTCATGATTCTATCTTTGTTTTTATCATTTAATTAGTGATTTGAATTGGAGAAAATGGGAATTTTTGTAAAACTTTTCTAAAATATAAAATGATTATTTGAAGGACGAATTGATGTCAGAATTAAATAATTTTGGTATGGTTGGACTCGTATCGTAATAAATGGTCGGATTTTGTGAGTTTTATTGGGTTCTAAGGTGTGGGCCCAAGGTTGACTTTTTTTATTTACTTTTTGGTTTTTATTAAAGATCGAAGCTTTCTTATCCGAAATTATTTCCTATGGGTTTTGTTTATGATATTGAGTTATTTTGGCTAAATTCGAGCTAGGTTGGATGTTGTTTCACACGAGAAGGTCATTTTAGAATATTGATTTAATTTTTTTGAGGTAAGTATCTTGCCTAACTTTGTGTGGGAGAACCACCCCTTAGGATTTGGGTTGATTGTGTTATTTGAATTATGTGAAAGACGTGTACGTGAGGTGACGAGTGCGAACTCGGGCTTATATGCAAAAATTGATAGGTTTAGACTCTTAGGCTTTTTTCATATATTTATTTGAAGTTAACACATGCCATATCCTCTACTCGTCACGTTTACTCTCATATACTTTATTTGAAGTTGTTACCTCTTTTATTATAATGTGATCTCCTTATTTATTGAGTTATTCTTAACTAATATTGTTGTTACATGATATCCTTTCATTGTCTGGCTATTTTCATGCATTTAGATGTAGTTGTTAGTTCGTTCCATCTCTTTCATTGTTAGCTTATTTCACACACTAGAATTTGAAGTTTGTCATTTCATGGAAATACCTTTATTATTGAGTTTATTCTTAAGCAATTAATTGAAGTTGAAGTTATTAAAAGCCATTAACCCATTGTAGTTAGAGTTGTTGTTTAATGGGATATTATTCATTATTGAGTTACTTTCTCGTTCATTTTGTTGCTATTGAGATTTTGTACACATTGTATTTGAGCCATGGGTTATGTGTTGTGGTGATATTTGTATTGTTGTTTTGGAAAGGTTGCGGCCTATGAGCACTTATGGTACGAGTTGATATGCCGTGTTATTGTGATGTTAACACATGCAAAATTGTTGTGTGAGTTAATTGGGTTTATGCAGAGCATAAGGGTGGCATCCCACAGTGCTTACAACGACTTGATTATTTGGTTGTAATTTGCTTAACATATTTGGTTTCGCGGGTAATTTAATGGTGTTCGGATTACTTACTGTTTACATCACATATTTATTCCTTGGTGTCATTTACTGATTCTTGCTTCCATTATTAGCTTTATACTCATATACTGCACATGTTATTATGACTAGTAGGTGTTTTGACTTGTACCTCATCACTAATCAACCAAGGTTAGTCTTGATACATACTGGGTACCTACCATGGTATAACTTTACTACATTTTTTTGCAGATCCAGGTACTGGATATATCAGACTCAAGAAGAGTTAGCTTCATTATCGCGAGGATTCAAGGTAGAGCAACTTGGTCGTCTATGATAACCCAATAGATAATTTTGAGTTTTAGCCTTCATTTCTGTATTCCGAGACCGCGAATAACTCTGTTTAGCCTTCCTCGGTTTGTTCATAGTCCGTGTCTTTTTCCGAAAATGTTTTATGTGAAAAAATTGAAGAAAATATGAGTTTTAACCTTAAAAATAATTTGAATTGACTACGATCAACATTTTGTGTAAACGGACCCAGATAAGTATTTTGACGGTCCTGATGGGTCCGTATCCTGATTTAGGACTGGGGCATATGCCCAGAATCGAATTAAGAAGTCCCTAACTTGATTTAACGTGATTTGTTGAAAACTAGTCATTTGAAGGCTTAAAGAATTCCTAAGCTTGACCGTAGGTTGATTTTGTTGCTACCTGGTACGGATTTCGGTCCCGGAACTTGGTATATGTTCATTTTCCTATTTATGATTTGTTTGCAAAATTTGGTGCAAAACGGAGTTGATTAGACATAATTCGGACGTCCAGTCATACATTTGGAAGTTCTTAAGTTTCTTTGAAAATTTCATTCATTTTGATGTCCGATTTGTAGTTCTAGGTGTTATTTTGATGTTTTGATCATCCGAGCAAGTTCGTATGATCTTACTACACTTGTGTGCATGTTTGGTTTGGAGCCCGAGGGGCTCGGGTGAGTTTCGGATAGGCTACAGATTGAATTTCAACATAGGAAGATTGATGGTTTCTGAGATTCTGATATTTGGGGCATCCTTCTTCGCGATCGCGAAGGGTAACTAGGGACTGGGGAGGATTTCTTCTCAACGAACGCGGAGAAGGGCTCTCAAACGCGAAGCATTGGAGGGGTAACCCTCCGCGAACGCGACTCTTCACTCGTGAATGTGATCAAAGGATCACGTGAAGTCCAAGGGGGAATAGCCATCGCGAACGCGAAGACCAATTGGGCCACAGTGCCTCGCGATCGTATCAGGTCCTTCGCGAACAGGATGAAGACCTGACGCCAGTGATTTAAAATATCCCAAAGACGGGATTTTCTTCATTTTTCACCACCTCATCCCCACTTCATAGCTTTGTATATTTTAACTCGTTTTCTTCCATTTTCATCAACACCCATTGATTTCTTACCCTTAATCTATGCTCTTTCATGGTAGAAATTAGGAATTTGGATAGAATTGGGGATTTTTGTAAAACTGAGATTTATACCTTAAATTGAGGTCGGATTACGAAACTAATCACATAATCGGGTTCGGGGGTGAATGGGCAATAGGATTTCGTTTCGAATTTCGGGTTTTGACTAAGCGGGCTGGGTGTTCACTTTTGTTGACATTTTGGAAAAAATGTAAAGATCTTTGCTTTATCTAATATAATTGATTTCCCTAACATTGTTTGATGATATTAAGTCGATTTTGGTTAGATTCAATTGGTTTGGAGGTGAATTTTAGAGGAAAGGCACCAGTTGAGATTTGATTTGATTACAGAACGAGGTAAGTGTTAGGTCTAACCTTGATTTGAGGGAATTAGGAACCCTTGAACTATATGATATGTGAATTATGTGTGTAACGGCGTATATGTGAGGTGACACGTGTATATACACTATCAAAATAATTATTTCGATGTCTTTCTCGTATTTCATGAATTATCTCACTCCATGCCTTAACTGTTACATGCTTTAATTATTTTCAATGTCGTAATTTGTTACTTGTCATTAGTTATTCTTGTATTGAATTGTTCCTTCCTTCTATGACTCCGTGATTAATTGCTACTTGCCTTAATTGTCTTACTTGCACACCTTAACTGTCACGTACTTGGCTTGTCTTGTTATTTTTGTATTATTTGTAGCATTCCTTTGATTAGTATGGGGTTCCTTTATTGCTTTGCATTCACATTCCTTAACCGTAAAGATTCTTGTAATTTGAGCTATTGGATTGATTATATTTATTGAAATTGTTTATAGATCGGGCTGCGCGTTGCAACGGTTGTGATATGGTGGAATAAGGGAGGATTTTGATATTGATTATAGTGATATGGTGGGATCAGGTTGCGTGCCGCAACGGTTGTGTGCGTAATACTTGATAGTTATAAATTATGAAATGGTGAAATAAGGGAGGATTATGACATTGATTATGATGATATGGTGGGATCAAGTTGCGCGTTGCAACAGATTTTATATGTGATTCTTGATATTAATAAATGATGCTATGTTGAAATAAGGGATGATTGTGTGTGTATGGTGGGATTGGGTTGTGCACCATAACAGATTGTGTATGTTGTATTCGTTGTTGTTATTGAGTTGGTTTCCAGCATTTTTGCATGAAATTATGAGATATGTTATTCTGGGTTCTCCGACTGCGAGGATCGAGTTCTTTTTTATAAATTAGCTGCCTTACTTTCATTTCCTATTTTACTTCCATGTTGTTATTATTATTATTATACTGCGTACAGGATATTGTAAGTGGCCCACCTTAGCCTCGTTACTACTTTGTTGAGGTTAGGCTCAACACTTATAGAGTACATGTGGTCGGTTGTACTTATACTACACTCTGAACTTCCTGTGGAGATTTTAGAGTTGGTCCCAACAACGTTCAGTAGACTTGCTCAGATCTAGCTATCACTGGAGACTTGAGGTCTAGCTGCATCGCGTCCGCAGTCCTAAAGTCCCCTTCTAGTTCATTTTAGCTATTTATTTTGATTTAGATAGTTACATTTATATCAAACCATTATTTGTAGTCCCCTTTTCTCTTTCGTGTGATTTCATTCTATCATTGATAATTGAACCATTCTATTCTTATTCTCTCACAGATGGCGAGAACACGCACAACATCTACAGTCGGACACGAGCTAGAGCCTTATATGGCAGCTACTACCAGGGGCATAGGTCGAGGTCGAGGAAGAGGCAGAGCTCGAGTAGCAACACCCGCAGTGGAGCCTTAAGTGGATCATGAGGAGGAGGTCCCAGCTCAGACTGTGCTCGTCGGACCAGCTCAGGTCCCAAAGGGATTCATTGCCACTCTAGTGCTTCAGGACGCCCTTGTCCGCTTGGAGGACCTTATGAAGAGTATGGCCCAGACCGGTGCATTTTTGGTGGCACAGGGCGTATCTCAGGCTGGGGGAGAAGCACAGACTCTCGCTACTCACACTCTGGAGCAGGTGGCTCCCCTATATCAGACTCCAGCAGCCCAGCCAGTTGAGGTAGTTCAGCCGGTTGTTATGGCGCAGGACGGTGATAGGCCCACTATGTGTTCTAAGGCCTTGTTAAGGCTGGATAAGTTTACCAATTTTTCATGTTCATTTCAGTGGTGCACCTTCTGATGACCCACAAGATTATTTCGATAATTGCCTCGAGGTGTTGCAGAAAATGGGTATTGTTGAGACCAATGAGGTCAACTTTGCAGTGTTCAAGATGATCGGTTATGCCAAGAGATGGTAGAGAGATTATATGTTGACTAGACCAGCTGGTTTACCTACACTTACTTAGGATCGGTTTTCACAGCTATTTCTAGAGAAGTTCATCCATTTCACTCTGAGAGAGGATTACCGTAGGCAGTTTGAGTGTCTTCAGCAAGGTAGTATGACTGTTACCCAGTATGAGACTCGATTTGTGGACCTAGCTCGTCATGCAATTGTTTTACTCCCTACTAAGAGGGAGAGAGTGAGGCGATTTATTGATGGGCTCACTTTTAGTATCAGGCTACAGATGGCCAAGGAGATTGGAGATGAAATCTCTTTCTAGAAGGTCATAGATATTGCTAGACAGATTGAGATGGTTCATGGTCAGGAGAGGGGGTTGGTGTCTGATAAGAGTCCTCGTCATTCTGGTGGTATTAGTGGTGCCTCTACTGGAGGAATGAATAATCTTGGTAGAGGCCATCTACCTAGGCCATTTCAGGCAGCGCTTCAGGCATCCCACAATGCTTTGGGGAGTCGTGGTCCTTATGTATCTCATTCTGGGCAACCAGCCAACAGTGCACCATCAGCTCCTATTAGTGCGCCTTCGATCCAGATCTACCACCGTGGTTATCTTGCCTGTTCGGGTCAGTTTCAGCTTCAGCAGCCACATCAGCAGGATGGGTGTTTTGAGTATTGGGGTACTTGTCACCACCCGCTTAACCAGCTAGGGGTAGGGGTCAGGCTGCCAGAGTTGGAGGTCATGCCGTTAAAGGTGGAGGCCAGCAAGCTAGAGGCTGTCTGAGATACGGTGGTCAAGCTGGTGGGGCCCAGCCTCAGTTTTATGCATTACCAGTTAGAACGGAGGTCAAGATAGTGGGGCCCAACCTCGGTTTTATGCATTCCCAGCTAGACCGGAGGTCAAGTCATCTGATGCCTTCATCACAAGTATTGTTCCAGTTTGACATAAAGATGATCTAGTTCTATTTGATCTAGGCTCTACTTATTCCTACGTGCCATCCTATTTTGCTTCATATCTGGTTGTGCCTCGTGACTCTTTGAGTGCTCATATGTATATGTCTATGCCTGTGGGAGATTCTATTATTGTATATCGTGTATATCGCTCATGTGTGATTACTATTAGGAGTCTTAAGACTAGTGTAGAACTCCTACTTCTTGACATGGTGAACTTTGATATTATTTAGGGCATAAATTGGCTATCACTGTATCATGTTATGTTGGACTGTCACACCAAGACGGTGATCTTAGCCCTGCCGGGGTTGTATCGATTAGAGTGGAGAGGAACTCCTGGCTATTCTACCAGCAGGGTTATTGCTTATGTCAAAGCTCGACGTATGGTCGAAAAGGGATATTTAGCTTATTTGGCCTATATTCGTGATTTTAGTGATGAGGTTCATTCCATGGATTCGGTACCTGTTGTGCGTGAGTTTCTAGAGGTGTTTCCTGCAGATCTATCGGGGATGCCACCCGATAGAGATATTGACTTCTGTATTGATTTGGTTTCGGGCACTCAGCCCATTTCTATTCCACCATACCGTATGGCCCCGCCAGAGTTGAAGGAATTGAAGGAGTAGTTGCAAGATTTTCTTGATAAGGCATTCATTAGACCTAGTGTCTCGCCTTGGGGTGATCCCATGTTGTTCGTGAAGAATAAAGATGGTTCGATGAGGATGTGTATAGACTATCGGCAGTTGAACAAAGTCACTATCAAGAACAAGTATCAGTTTCCGAGGATTGATGATGTATTTGATCTCTTTTAGGGTGCCAAGGTGTTTTCGAAGATTGATTTAAGGTCAGGCTACCATCAGTTGAAGATTAGGGCATCAGATGTGCTTAAGATAGCTTTTCAGACTCGGTATGGTCATTATGAGTTCGTAGTGATGTCATTTGAGTTGACAAATGCCCCCAACAACATTTATGGATTTGATGAACCGGGTATTCAAGCCCTATTTGGATTCTTTTGTGATAATATTCATTGATGATATCTTGATCTACTCCCGCAGCATCTTCGGATTGTACTTCATAATCTGAGAGAAAGTCAATTTTATGCCAAGTTTTCAAAGTGTGAGTTTGGTTAGACTCGGTCGCCTTTTTGGAGCATGTTGTATCGACCGAGGACATAAAAATGGATCTTAAGAAGATTGAGGCAGTTCAGAACTGGCCTAGACCTACTTCAGCTATAGAGATTCGGAGCTTCCTAGGTTTGGCGGGTTATTATCGTCGGTTCGTGGAGGTGTTTTCATCCATATTAGCCCTATTGACTATATTGCCCCAGAAGGGTGCTCTGTCTAGGTGGTCCGAAGAGTGTGAATTGAGCTTCCAGAAGCTCAAAACTGTTTTGACTATGGCGTCAGTGTTGGTGTTTCCCACACGTTCAGGATCCTACACGGTGTATTATGATGCATCTAGTATTGAGCGCGGTGCACTATTGATGCAGGGTGGCAGGATGATCACTTACGCGTCGCGGAAGTTGAAGATTCATAAGAAGAATTACCATTTTCATGACCTAGAATTGGCATCCATTGTTCATGCACTAAAGATTTAGAGGCATTACCTTTACGGCGTGTCGTGTGAGATGTTCACAGATCATCAGAATCTATAGTATTTGTTCGAGCAAAAGGATCTCAACTTGAGGCAGAGGAGGTGGTTGGAGATGTTGAAAGACTGTGATATAACAATTTTATATCATTTTGAGAAATCCAATGTGGTGGCCGATGCCTTGAGTATAAAGGTTGTGAGTATGGGTAGCCTTACGTATATTCCAGTCAGGGAGAGGTCGCTAGCATCAGATATTTAGGATTTTGCCAATCAGTTTGTAAGGTTATATGTTTTAGAGCCTAGTCGTGTTCTAGCTTGCACATTCTATCGGTCTTCTTTGTTTGAGTGCATAAGAGAGTGTCAGTATGACGACCCCCATTTGCTTGTCCTTAAGGACACGGTATGGAACGGTGGTGCCAAGAAATTTACTATTGTATATGATGGGGTGTTGCGGAAGTAGGGTCAGATTTGTGTGCCCAATGTCAGTTCCCAGTATTCCATTTATCCAGGTGTCGCCAAGATGTATCACGATTTGCGGCAGCATTATTGGTGGAGAAGGATGAAGAAGTATATATTTGCAAATGTATCTCAGTTTTTGAATTGTCAGCAAAGTAAAGTACGAGCATCAGATGCTTGGTGGTTTGCTTCAGACGCTTGAGATTCCTGAGTGGAAGTGGGGGCGTAGTACCATGGATTTCATTGTTGGTCTCCCACGGACACAGAAAAATTCGACGTATTATGGCTCATTGTGGACAGGTTGACTAAGTCGGTACATTTCATTCCACTAGTAGTTACCTATTCTTCAGAGCGGTTAGCTGAGATCTATATCCCCGAGATCGGCCGTCTTCACGGTGTGCCAGTGTCCATCATTTTTTATCAGGATACATAGTTCACCTCGCACTTTTAGAGGGCCGTACAATGTGAGTTAGGCATACGGATTGAGTTGAGTACATCATTTCACCTCCAGACGGATGGACAGTCCGAGCTCACCATTCAGATATTGGAGGATATGCTTCGCACTTGCGTTATGGATTTATGCGATTCTTGGGATCAATTCTTGCCGCTTGCAGAGTTTGCCTACAATAACAGATACTAGTCGAGTATTCAGCTGGCTCCCTATGAGGCATTATACGGGAGGTAGTGTCGTTCTCCAGTTGGTTGGTTCGATCCAGGAGAGGTTCGGTTGTTGGGTACTGATTTGGTTCAAGATGCCTTTGAAAAGGTCAAGATGATTCAGGATCGACTTCACACAGCTCAGTCTGGGAAGAAGAGTTATACCGATCGGAGAGTTCGTGATGTTGCATTCATAGTTGGAGAGAGGGTATTGCTCCGGATTTCACCCATGAAGGGTATGATGAGGTTTGAAAAGAAGTGCAAGTTGAGCCCTAGGTATATCAGACCCTATGAGATTCTTGAGAGAGTGGGTGAGGTCGACTATAGACTAGCATTGCCACCTATTTTATCACCAGTCCATCTGGTGTTCCATATGTCCATGCTCCGAAAGTATCATGGTGATCTGTCCCATGTGTTAGATTTCCGCTCAATCTAGTTTGACAAGGATTTGACTTATGAGGAGGAGTCAGTGGCTATTCTAACCCGGTAGGTCCAGAAGTTCAGGTCTAAGAGTTATACTTTAGTTAGAGTGAAGTGGAGAGGTCAGCTGATCGAGGCAGCTACGTGGGAGTCCCAGTCCAACATGTGGAGTAGATATCCACACCTTTTCACCAGTCCAGGTACCTTTCTATGTCCGTTCGACGACGAACGTTTGTTTAGATGTGGAGAATGTGATGACCTGATAGGTCATTTAAGTTTTAGCCGTCATCTCTTTGTTTCGAGATCTCGAATAGATCCATTTATCATTCCTCAATTTACGTGTGCAGTTTGTGCTTTTTCCGGAAAGTTTTATGTGAAAAATTGAAGAAAATGTAAATTTTAAACTTAAAAATTATTTGAGATGACTACGATCAATATTTTGGGTAAACTGACCCAAATCAGTGTTCAGACGGTCCCGGTGGGTCGGTATCGTGATTTGGGACTTGGGCATATGTCCGAAATCGAATTCGGAAGTCCCTAACTTGATTTAACGTGATTTGGTGAAAACTAGAAATTTAAAGGTTTAAAGAATTTCTAAGTTTGACCGTATGTTGAATTTGTTGCTACCGGGATCAAATTTCAGTCCCAGAACTTGGTATAGGTTCATTTCACTCTTTATGACTTGTCTGCAAAATTTGGTGCAAAGCGAAGTTCATTTGACATGATTCAGACGTCCAGTTGTAAATTTGAAAGTTCATAAGTTTCTTTGAAAATTTCATTCATTTTGATGTATGATTCATAGTTTTAGGTGTTATTTTGATATTTTGATTGCGCGAGCAAGTTCGTATGATGTTATGTACATGTTTGGTTTAGAGCCCGAGGGGCTCGGGTATGTTTCAGATAGGCTACAGATTGATTTTAAATGTAGGAGGATTGCTGGTTTATGAGATTCTGATATCTGGTGCATCCTTCTCCGCGATCGCGAAGCTACTCTCGTGATCGCGAAGGGTAACTGGTGATCGGGGAGGATTTCTTCTTCGCGAACGCAGAGAAAGGCTCGCGAACGCGGAGCATCACCCTCTACGAACGTTGATCTTCACTCGCAAACGCGATGAGTAAGGGGTCTGGGAGTGGAGCAACTAACTGTTCTACACGAACGCTATCAAAGGGTCGCGAATGCGAAGGCTAGGGGGGAAGAGCCATCACGAACGCGAAGGAGCGATCACGTCAAGTCCTTCGCGAGCGCGATAAAGACCTGACGCCACTGATTTAAAATATCCCAAAGACGTGATTTTCTTCATTTTTCACCATCTTCACATTAGAGCTCCGCCTAGAGGCAATTTTGAAGAAGAGTTTCATCCCCACTTCATAGGTTAGTATATTTTAACTCATTTTCTTCCATTTCCATCAACACCCATTGATTTCCAACCCTTATTTTATGCTCTTTCATGGTAGAAATTAGGGATTTGGGTAGAATTGGGAATTTTTGTAAAATTGAGATTTAGACCTCAAATTGAGATTGGATTTTGAAACTAAACACATAATCGGGCTCGAGGGTGAATGTGTAATTGAGTTTTGGTCCTAATCTAGGGTTTTGACCAAGCGGGCTCGGGGTTGACTTTTGTTGACTTTTTGGAAAAAGTGTAAAGATCTTTGCTTTATCTATAGTGATTGATTTCCCTATCATTGTTTGACTATATTAAGTCAATTTTGGTTAGATTCAATTGGTTTGGAGGCGAATTTTAGAGGAAAGGCCCCAGTTGAGCTCTGATTTGATTGCGGAACGCGATAAGTATTGGGTCTAACTTTGATTTGAGGGAATTAGGAACCCTTGAACTATATGATATGTGAATTAAGTGCGTAATGGTGTAGATGCGAGGCGACGCGTGTATATACTCCGTCAAAATAATTGTTTCCATGTTTCTCGTATTTTATGAATTATCTCACTCTGTGCCTTAACTGTTTCGTGCTTTAATTGTTTTCGATGCCATAATTTGGTACTTGTCATTAATTATTCTTGTATTGAATTGTTCGTTCCTTCATGACTCCGTGATTAATTGCTACTTGCCTTAATTGTCTTACTTGCACACCTTAATTGTCACAGATTGTATATGTAATTGTCACAGATTGTATATGTGATTTTTGATATTAATAAATGATGTTATGGTGTAAGGGAGAATTTTGTGTGTATGGTGTGATCTGGTTGCGCGCCGCAACAAATTATGTATGTTGTATTCGTTGTTGTATATTGTGTTGGTTTCCAGCATTTTTACATGAAATTACGAGATATGTTATTCTGGGTTATCCGACTACGAGGATTGAGTTCTTTTTCATAAATTAACTGCCTTACTTTCATTTCTTGTTTTTCTTCCTTATTATTATTATATTGCATACAGGTTATTGTAACTGGTCCACCGTAGCCTTGTCACTATTTCGTTGAGATTAGGCTTGGCACTTACAGAGTACATAGAGTCGGTTGTACTCATACTACACTCTACACTTTCTGGGCAGATTTTGGAGTTGGTCCCAGCGGCGTTCAGTAGATTTGCTCGGATCTAGCTATCGGTGGAGACTTGAGATATAGCTGCACGGCGTCCGCTTCCCTGAAGTCCCCTTCAACTTCATTTTAGTTGTTTATTTTGATTCAGAAAGTTACATTTATTTCAGACCATTATCTGTAGTATTCTAGATGCTCATGCATTTGTGACACAAGTTTTGGGATTTATATTTGGATTTCGTCACTTATCAATTATTTATCGTATTTCAGATTATTCAGTTTTATTATTGTCATTTAATTTGGTAATTGTTAAAATGGTTAATAGATTTAGCTAACGTTGGCTTGCCTAGCAAGTGAAATGTTAGGCGTTATCACGGTCCGGTAGGTGGGAATTTCGGGTCGTGACATCATCGTAGTCCCTTGGAGTCCTTTCCCTTTTTATTGTATTGTCAATTCGTTATCCGAACAATATTGTATTTTGAATTTTTGAGATACTTCTATGTATTCCTTTAGAGTTCGTGACTTTGTATTACCTAGTCTTGGGAGGTTGTTGTGATTATTTCCGCATAGGCTTGTTTCACCTTTATTTCGGTTTTCATATTAAACTCTGTTATATAATATCATTGTTAAATTGGCTTAATAGTTGTAAGTAATCGGTTTACCTAGTCTTAAAGACTAGCTATCAGCACGACACCTAAGGCGGGATTTTGGGTCGTGGCAGCATTCCGATGTTCAATCGAAGTCATTTTTCTTTTTTATGACGAAAAGAGCGGGTGGTATTTCTCGGAAGATCAAGAATATGAACCTGGTAAGGGTTGCTAGTCTCCAGGTCAATCTTTGCACTTTCTTTATGTTGCTCAGTTGGTTGAAAATATTTTTTATGGCTTAAATCTTGTCCGGACTTCCCTGGTTCCCTCGGTGTGACACTTAAAAGCTGAGGAACTTTCCGTACCCAACTCCAAATGCGCATTTTTTTGGGTAAGGTTTCATGTTATACTTCTTCAAGATGTCAAATGTTTCTTGCAAATGACTTAAATGGGATCCCCTGCATTAAGAGACTTAACTAACATGTCATCAGTATAAACTTTCATAGATTTTTAAATTTGATGTTCAAATATCTTGTATACGAGATGTTTACCCGTAAGAAGGTACAATAATATTTGTATACGTAGTTTTATAGATACGTGAATTAAGATAATTTAATTAGTAAAACTATAAATGAAAAGTAGCAAAATAAAGGATACTTAAATAATGAACAAGCCTAAATTTCATATGAAGTTCACCGGGGCGAAGTTAATAACGAAGCTCAGACAAATATTTTTGTATAGAACAATGAAAATGAAAGAGGAAAGTTTGTTCCTGATGGCTCTTCTAGATCGTGTACATATAATGAGTACAAATATCTTTATTTTTAGCTATATTTAGAAAGACAACATCCTCAAATCTCACCTTCTTGAAGATAAATTAAATTCTCTCTTAATGGTTATGAGCATTGGGAAATAAATGTCGAGATATTCTATAACGACAACCCCTTTTGTTTAATATCCTTCAACCGGTGTCTTGTTTTTAAACTCATTCCTCCGAGCTTTGCATCACTAGAAACTATTTTATATAATACCGGTCACATGACTTTATTCGGTATTATTTGGTTGCTGACGCACCTACATCCCGTCACCATTGTTATATGTCTGCTCGTGAAATGTCCATCTGTGAACTTTATATTTTATCCGATACAGATAATCCCCCTACTTACCAATGACTCAACTTGAAATAACCGGAAAGTGAATAAGATATCTCATTTCTTGGCAGGAAAGTCATTGGACGACTTTTGTTACTTGAAAGGATACACATTTTTTTGCATTTATTGATCCTAACACGTGCCTCTTTTTGATTTGACGAGCAAATTTGCACCGAGGTAATGATGACTTTGGTTCGAAGACTAACTATAAACTTACCCCTCTTTTCACTTTTTTACTTTACTCTTTTCCAAAAAATATATTTATTCTTAATGAAATACTTTAAAGAGAATCATTAAGCAAATTATCAGTTTTTAGGATGTGAGAATATGTGGATAATGGGGTTCGTCTGCTATCATGTGGTGCTCTAAGAACTATAATAACAAAATGGAAAAGATATTTAATTTACATCAAGAGAGTATTAAACTAGCAAATCTTTAAGTCACTACTAGAAAACTACCAAATTTATACCACCAATTCCGACCGATTTCGGTCGGCATTAAAGGAATTCTAACCGATTTTCGACCGCTTTTAATTCGTCAAAAGAATAATGATCGCTAAGGCGTTGCGATTGAAGGCGGTCGAAATTTTTCGACCGATTTCGGTCGGTTAATTCAACTGTTGGTTGACCGCTATGACAGACAAAAAATTATTAAAATTATTATACCGATCGAAATTATTTAAATTTTTATTTATTTATTTTTCTAAATATCTACCGATGTCGGTCAGAATTAGAAATATGTAATAATTTTAATTTTAACATACCGACTGAAGTCGGTCAGAAACATAAAATAATAAATAAATAAAATATTTATATTCGATCGACGTCGGTCGAAAATTTCAATTTCTGCAGATTTCAAATTGAAATTTCCGACGGACATCGGTCGATAAATATGAATTTTTGGGTTTTTTGTATGAGAATTCTAACCTAAATCGGTCGGTTTTTTTGGGTAAAAACCAGGCAGAATATGCCTTATTTTAAGCTACACCGTCTGCCAATTATAACCAATATCTATCCTATAATGGCAGCATTACATTTATGCCATTTAATCACAATTAACTAACAACAACAATAATTAACCAACAACAAGAAAAACAATAACTACGCCAATCACAATAAAAACTATACAAATGTTCAATAACAAAATAATATCAACAATACAATCAACATTCAAAACTATTCTCAATTAAATATTCACAAGTTCTAGACTTTGTTTAGCAATACACATCATTCAATGAGTGTTTTGTATTGCATCATTTCCATATTTACTACTAGAAGCTTCATCGTCGGCATGGTTCGAAGGATCACGACGAGAAGGATTAGCACATGGGGAAGGCTCACGAGACCGGGGAATGGGAAAAGCACCACTAGCAAGAAGATTAGCCAGCTGACCTTGAAGGAGATTACATTATTGGTCCCTCTTTTCTAGCTGAACTTGAAGGGTATCAAACTGTTCATCTCTCTTTTGTTCTCTAGCCTTTGTCTCTTCAAGCTCTGTTGTCAGCTTTGCAATCTTCTTCTCCATAGACGAGAGAGTCGACCTATCAATTGCCTCTCTTTGGGCAGAAGTCCTTATACCTTGTAATCCATCCATGTAGTGCCGAAATGATCTCTCTAGAAGGTCGTATGCTATCCCCTTTTTAGGACCACCTACAACATCGAACCATATCTTCTGCTCCTCTTCGTCTGAAATGGGTGGTCGCTCGCCTTGCTCATTCGGTGACAAGCTTTGAGTGTACTCCTCCACATTAATCTTGTAGCGACCCTTTATTTAGAAGATATAAAATTATTAACTATATAATATTATAATATTAATTTCAAGTTATAGTAGATATGAAACTTACATATGTAGTGTTCGCCCGGTCCACGACCCATCTACTTGGATCTGTTAGTGCCTTCTTCTTCCGGATGTGAGTCTCCATGAAGAACTCATCATGAGTAATCTTCTTCCCATATTTATTTCCTACAAATATAATAAAACATGTTAACTAAATTAAAATATATAAATATAGTTCGATACAAATAGAATTAAATATTTTAGGAAATTACCAGTAGTCTCCTCGCAGTCCTCATGCTCCTTGCTCCCACACAGTGCAAGGAGCCACCCTTCTCAGATGCTCGGGCCTTCTTTTCCTTTTCACTCTTCTTCTCGAACTTATCATAGGTCCACTTCCTCAACATATCCTCCCATATATGCGGCAGAACCCATAAAGGCTTCTTGCTCTTCTTACGAGCAGAATAGAAGGAATCAGATAGTCTCTTACGGCATTTGAACTCAGAGTTTGCAAGAATAATAATGTTATGCCGGTCCTCCCAGGAACACTTAGTCTGCAAATAAAGTATGTAACGTTAGATGAAAATATTATTAATATAATGCTTAAATAGATAAGAATTGTATTAAAACCGTAAATTGGTTGAAAATTGGCAGCATAAGCTCCGGTGGAAAGTCACTCCAAGTCGCATAGGGTGCATCATACAACCGGCCAAGAGTTTCAGTGATTATCTTTGTAGTCTGATTATTAGGTATGAACCTGCAATGTAGCAATTACATTAAATAAACAAGACTAGCTATTATAATTCAGCAAAAACAAAGAAGTAATAAATAAATCTTACACATTGCCCGCAGGCCTGATGATCATCCTATGATAACGATCATACAACACTTCCTCTGGATCATCTTCCTCCGCTGAATCTGAAGCGTGCGCAGAAGGGGAGGCATCTGGATCAGCGCTACTATCCCGAAAGCGAAGTCTAGAAATTCTAGGAGACGAACTCTGTGGAGAGGGACATGGAGTCGCTAATTATATATATATATATATATATATATATATATATATATCAGTTAAATAATCACATTTTGTTTTTTGTGTGTGTGCGCGTCTATATGTGTGTGTATGTGTATGTATATAAATATATATTCAATTTAGGTAATCGCACACGCACCACGAGCGCGCGCGCGCGCACACACACACACATATATATATATATATGATTTGACTGAGTATATGTTGTTTTATATATATATGTGTGTGACATGTGTTTGACAATTTTGACCAATAATACCAACCGATTTCGGTCAGTAACTTATTTAAAAACAAAATATCATTTTTATAGCTGATATATATATATATATATATATATATATATATATATATATATATATGTGTGTGTGTGTGTGTGTGTGTGTATAAATATATAGTATTCAATTTAGGTAAACGCACACACACCACACACACATATACATACATACATACATACATACATACATATATACATATATATATATATATATATATATATGTGTGTGTGTGTGTGTGTGTTTTGACCATTTTGACCAATAACACCGACAGATTTCGGTCGGTAACTTATTTTAAAATAAAATATGATCTGCTTAACTGATATATATATATATATGTGTGTGTGTGTGTGTGTGTGTGTGTGTGTGTGTGTATAAATATATATTCAATTTTGGATGTTATATATATGTAGATTGTAAGTAACAATAATCTATAAGTGTTTGACCATTTTGACCACCAATACCGACTGATTTATATATTTAACTTATTAAAAAATAATTAAATATTTAGTGCTATAAGTTGTAGTGCTATATTAAAACTTAATTTATAGCAACAACATATATGCCACGACCCAATTTCCCCTCCGTTTGGCACCTAGTCTTAGGGACTAGGTAAACCTAACATTAATTGAAACAACAATATTATTTAAATAACATCTAACAATTTGAAATAGAAATCTCTTAAAATTTACAATTCCCAAAATCGGTAGTACAAGTCATAAGCTCTATAGAGTATTTGCTAGAAAACTTCTAAATATTACTGTTTAAAAATAAGAATAAATAGTGCAAAACGAAAACTTGAAGGTGACTCTGAAGCCTGCGAACGCAGCAACAGGTTTACCTTGAGTCTCCGCAGCAACGACCCGCACAACTGCTAATGACAAATACCTGGATCTGCACAAAAATGTGCAAAAGTATAGAATGAGCACACCACAGCGGTGCCCAGTAACTATCAAAACTAACCTCGGTGGAGTAGTGACAAGGAATAGTCAAGACACCCACTGGTATAATAAATTGAACAAGTACAAGTATATGAACAACAAAAATATGATATCTACATAAAGACTACGCAATATGACTCACAATACAGTAATGGCAATAAGAAAGGAAACAACAAGTATCAGCAGAATACAATAAAAATCGCAAAGGAAAGTGAATGGAACACAACCTAAATCCAGAATCACAAATACAGCAAGGACAAGTAATAACTCAGCAACTACAACCGCTTTTACATCAGGTTTGAGTCATCAAAATCCACGAGGTATCGAACCTCAGATAAATCATAACTCACGGGTCTCAATACCTGAACCCTAACATTTGGCATCATGTGCCCTCATTACACTTCATAACCGCACTGACGACTCACGTGCCAATAGAGCGATTCTCACATAGAAGACAAGTAAACAAGGGTGAGCATATATGCTCAACAATATCAAGAACACCTCTTATCCGATAAAAGTGCTTAACTACGTGTATGCTTGTGTAATTGTCCTAACATAATCCATACCAACAAATAAGCATGAGAAAAAAGAACGGACAACACATAGAATATTTTCTCACAGCTTTCACAAGATAAAGCTAACAGAGGTAAGTGTACGACTACACAAATATCAACAACAAGAATTCCCCAAAGCCATCACAAATGATCATAAATCAATCCTTGACACAGCCCACCTTATCTCACCACGTGTGCAATAATAAAGTAAGTGTCCGCTTTGTCTCGCCACACGTGCATAACAATGTTCCCACCTTGTCTCGCCACATGCGCAACCCCCCCCTCCCACACACACACACACACACACACACACACACACACACACACACACACACACACACACACACATATATATATATATATATATATATATATATATATATATATATATATATATACCGCCTTGTCATGCCGCATGTACAAATATCAGTAGTAACAATAGCACGGCAGAAACCTCGTACAATCCCATAACAACGACTGCATGGCAGAAACCTCGTGCATCACAATAACCACAACCGCACGGCAAAAACCTCGTGCATCACAATAACAACAACCGCACGGCAGAAATCTCGTACATCATAATAACCACAATCGCATGGAAAAAACCTCATGCATCACAATAACCACAACCACACGACAAAAACCTCGTGCATCACAATAACAACAACCGCACGGCGAAAACCTCGTGCATCACAATAATAAATACAATAGCAACAATGATAATAATATAACGATACGACAAATACGTCAACTCAGAAATTCCAGAACTCAAGGAAACCGAAGAACTAATTCATAAGGAGTAGCCACAATAGAGAACGCTAGTCATAATAAGAACAACTCAACAAGAAAGAAAATATTATGTAACAACGGTCCATAATGTACAGTTAGACAACGAGAGAGCTAATACAAGATGAATAATTCCAAATAAGGACAAGTCAACTAAAATATAGGATATCTAACATCTTTTAAGGTTGGGAAATTAAGAGAGAGATACAACAACTCCAATTAAGAATAAGCAGTATAAGGATAATCATTTGCCTCAATTAAGGATGAACAATTACAGAAGAGATAATTATAATTTCAGATAAAGATAAGTAGTTAGGGAAAAGACAACATGACAATAGAAAAGATACAATTTCAGTTAAGGCACATATGAATCAAATGAACAACAAGAGTGGATCATGAAGCAATTAATTCCAATTAAAACAGGTAGAAGTGAAACTGGAAATTAAGAAACGTAATCATAACGAGAACAACTGCATATTCAATTCATATAAGGACCTAAGAATCCCTAAAAGGCCAATTTTCCACAAATAAGTCCGGGCACGTACTCGTCACCTTGCGTACACGGACTATAATTAGCATAGAAGACTCAAATCCTAAGGAGTAGTTCCCGCACATGAAGTCAGGCAAGATACTTACCTCAAAGAAGACAGACCGATACTCAAAAATGAACTTCTCTGGCGAAATGACCTCCGGATGGCTCAAATCTAACCAAAATAACTTCAAAGCACAAATAAAACTCATAAGAACTATTCCGGACGATAAAGTCTCAATCTTTATCAAAATTTAAAAATCGGTTCAAAAGTTGACCCCCGGGCCTGCACCTCGAAACCCGACAAATTTCACAAAACCCGAACACCCATTCCGATATGAGTTCAACCATACTAAAATTATCAAATTTCGATACCAATTCGTCCCTCAAATCATGATTTTTCATTTTGGAAATTTTCTTCAAAAACCTCATTTTCCCCAACTCAAAGCACAAATTAAATGATAAAAATAAATATAAAATCATGAAATATAATAGATTCTAGGTGAAGAATACTTACCCAATCGATTATCTTGAAAACCCCACAAGGAATCGCTCAAAACCGAGCTCTACAAGTCAAACTATGATGAAAATGGCCTAACCCTCGATTTGAAGATCTTATATTCTACCCAAGTCTGAAAGCATCGCGAACGCGGAGTAATGACCGTGTTCGCGAAGAAGAAAAATATAGGTTGCCAGGATAATCCTACACGAATGCGAGCTAAGGGGTGCGAACGCGAAGGGTAAGAAACAGAACTTACACGAACACGTGAAGAATGACGCGAACGCGAAGAAGAAATAGCCAACAAACCCCCAGCACCCAATTTCTACTATGCGGATGCGAGCGAACAGATGCGAACGAGAAGAAGGAGAAAGTAGACTTTTGCGATCGCGAACGTAATCATGCGAACGTGAAGAAAAATAAATTCCTCCTCCAAAATTACCCTTCGCGAACGCGAAGGAAGGGACGTGAACACGATTAAGGAAACCAGATGACAGAAAACAGCAGTTCAAAAATAAAAGGAAATGGCTCGTAGCCCATCCGAAATACACCCGAGGCCCTCGGGACCCCGTCTAAACATACCAACAAGTTCCATAACCTAACACGGACTCACTCGGGGTCTCAAATCACATCAAACAATGCCGAAAATATAAATCGCACCACGAATCGAACTTATGAACTTCCAAAATTTCCAACTTCGAAAACTCGTGCCGAAACCAATCTAACCAACCCGGAATGACGTCACATTTTGCAGGCAAGTCCCAAATAACATAACAGAGTTTATCCAACTCCCGGAATCGTATTACGACTCCGATATCAAAAAGTCCACTTTCGGTCAAAATCTTCAAAAATTTAACTTTCGTCATGTCAAGCCAAAGTGATCTACAAACCTCCAAAACACAATCCGGATATGCCCCTAATCCAAAATCACCCAATGGAGCTAACAGAACTCCATTCCGAAATCGTCTTCATACAGTTCCGACTACGGTCAAAATCCTAAGACTTAAGCTTCCGTTTTAGGGACTAAGTGTCCCAAATCAATTCGAATCATCCGGTAACTGAATTCGACCATGCACGCAAGTCAATACACATAATATGAAGCTGCTCAGGGCCTTATGCCGCCGATCGAGACTTAAATTCTCAAAACGACTGGTCGGGTCGTTACAATACACACACACACACACACACACACACACACACATATATATATATATATATATATATACATACATACACACACAGATCATATTTAAATACACACACACGCATGTATATATATGTGTGTGTACATGTGTATAAGTGTTTGACCATTTTGATTACTAATACCGACCGATTTCAGTCGGTAACTTATTTAAAAATAAAATGTATAGTGCTATAAGATGTAGTGTTATATTAAAATATAAGTTGTAGCAATAACAACATATATTCAGTCAAATCACACAATTTGATATGTGTGTGTGTGCGCGCGCGCGCGTATGTGTGTGTATATGTATATAAATAAATAAATAAATAAATATATATATATACAATTTACTATTTTCGACCGATATCGGTCGGAAAGTTTATAATTATATGATAAATAATTATTTATTATCAAAAATAACATTTGACGTAGGGCAGAAAAAAATTAAATTAAAAATTTCGACCGACATCGGTCGATAATCTATAATTCTTTTAATTAATCATTATTTTTGTAGATAGTATGCATGTCTAACCAATCTTTGGTCAAAGATTGACCATATTCCAACCGAATGTGGTCGGAAATATAATTGTTTTTTTGTGGGATCACATAAACCGACCGATATCGGTCGGTATTCTTATTTATAATTTTTTATTTGATTTTTTCGACCATTTTACTTTGTTTCAGACTGATTTCGATCGGTATTTCTTTCCGACCAATGTCGGCCGGAATTCCTTGGACGAAATTTGACAGTTTTCTAGTAGAGAGTCCTAGTTGTTGAAATCACAAAGTGTTCTCATAATTTGTAATAGTGAAAGGCAAATAATAAGGAGACTTATTCAAGTGTCCCGATAACATGTATCCCAAAAAAGCATGCATTGCCCAAAAGGAAAGCAATCCCTCTTTTGTTAAAGTGATATAATTTCATATGTCAAACCTCTTAGTTTTTATTCTTCTTACTTAATTATTAGATTTCTGATTAACACTCATTGATATTGTCCTGCAATATTCAGAAAGCTTGGGTTAACAACACTAAACCCTCCAACAATGACAAGGTTATGTCCACTTAAGTACTTTCTTTCATCACTAGCCAGATAAATGACAGCATTTGCTACGTCTTCTGTGTTATGAGGAGTCCCCTTCAAATATCCTACTGCGCCGATAATGGTTCATATCGTGCTTCAATTTCCTTACCAACTTCACTTGACAATATAGCAAAGAGTGAAATGCAATTCACTCTTATCCCATGTATAACCCTAGCTCAGCAGCCAAATTCTTGCGCATCCCATACTTTGATGCAGCATAAGTATGTGATCCAATTCCTGCCACCTCCGTGCAGCAACTTGCTGTGAACAAAATGCACCCTTATTTTCGAGGTACTTATTAGGATCGAAATAATCAAGTGAAATGCTAAAGTTAATAAAGCATATCTTCAACAACGACTAGACAAGAAAAGAGAAATTGATTTACGAGTAAATTATATTAGTTAGTCTTGGTAATTTCGGTAAATTATCTAGTGGTTAATTCAATGTACAAAGCGGAAGAAATTGGAGATTTAGTTGCATAGAGATCCGTGACTGACACTACTCTGTAGTCACTATGAAGAATTTAAGGATTTGTTCAAAATTAAATAAATGTCATTAGAATTATCACCCAACTCAAAGTTTAAGCAAGTGCTCACTAATCTAGAGCCCGTTTGGTTGAGCTTGTTTTAAGTGACTTTTAAGCCAAAAACAGTTGGGAATTCTAACTTTTGGCTTTTGACTTATTTTTTTCATTTTAACTTAAAAACAAGCGTTTAAAAGTACGTTTTTACTTTATCCAAACACTATAAAATAGCTTATAGCTTAAAAACACTTAAAATAAATCAATCCAAACACACTCTAAGTCCATCAAAGCCACGAGAGTATAATATGTCCTTAATTTTCAAAAGGAAAGTTAGTTCAAGCCGACAAGTAAATAATCATCAGTGGTCAATCTTATTCACTTTGAAGGTGATGTGCTACATTTTTCTACATTTTAAAATTAGAGACCAATAAATAAAAGAAAGAAGAAGAACCAAAGAAAAGAAATCTAGCAGCCAAGAAAGACCAATTGGAACTTTCGGTTCACAGTCAAACCGATTTGCAAAGATTTCTTTGCACTTTTTAATTTAATATTTGAATGGTCTTCATTCTCGAAATGGTATGGTCATGCACTATAAAGCTTAACCAAGTAAGAAACTGGACAATAGAACTCAACACTTCGCAGGGACTCAGAGAACAACTTGTTAAGTCATTATTTCTTGAATCTTGTCATCAAAGATGGCCAGCAACAGCAGTTCAGTCGCTACATCAGCCAAAAGGTATTCAGTGATCAACTAGAACTAAATTATTTCTTTTAATTATTCTTCTTTCAAGCCCCTGTCTGTGAAAAACAAAACAGCATAATTTAAATAACTACTCCCTCGGCCCTCCGCAAGAAGAAGATATTATTTTCTTATTAGTCCATAAAAAAAGAATGACATTTTTTTATATTTGAAAATATATTAATTTGAAGCTCTCATTTTATCCTTATTGGTAAGTTTTTATAGCCACACAATTGTTATATCATATTTAAGACCATAAGTTTCAATAGTTTTATAGAATTATAGCCACATAAATGTTACTCCCTCTCCCTCTGTTCCAATTTATGTGAACATGTTTGACTTGGCAAATATTTTAAGAAAAAATAAGACTTTTTGAATTTGTGATCCTAAACAAGTCAAAAAGGGGTTCAGAGTATTTGTGTGGTTATAAAAGTTTCTTATCAAGTTATCAATAGTGAATAAATTTAAGCTAAATTGTTTCCAAATTTAGAAATGAGTCATTCTTTTTTAAACGGGCCAAAAATAAAATAGTTTCGCATAAATTGGAACATATCTCAATCTCTGCTTTTTATGTCATATTATGTCACTCAAATTAAACCACATAAATTGAAACGGTGGATATAAAGTTCAATCTCTTTTCCTGATATTCTCTGCTTTTTTCCTTTCCTTTTCTCATTTGGTTTTGCATTTTAACATTGCAGACTAGAAGGTAAAGTAGCAGTCATCACTGGAGGTGCAAGTGGAATTGGTGCTACCACAGCTAAGTTTTTCGTCAAAAATGGTGCCAAGGTTGTAATTCTTGATGTCCAAGACGATCTTGGCCATTCACTCTGCAACGAAATCGGCTCAGACCACATATCGTACGTCCATTGCGATGTTACCAACGAAATACAAGTCGAGAAGGCAATAGACTTTGCAGTCTCAAAATATGGTAAGCTCGACATCATGTACAACAATGCAGGCATAACGGGAAGCATAGATCCAAGAATTACCACCACAGACTACGAAAACTTGAAAAAAGTATTTGATATCAACGTGTTTGGCGCCTTCCTCGGCGCTAAACATGCAGCCCGCGTTATGATCCCGGCCAAAACAGGCTGCATTCTCTTCACTGCGAGTGTGACAGCCGTTGTAGCAGGGATGTCACCACACACTTACGCTTCATCTAAGCACGCTGTAATTGGACTAGCCAACAATTTGTGCGCCGAATTGGGACAATATGGGATTAGAGTAAATTGCATTACACCATCTGTGGTAGCTACTCCAATGGTGTCTAAATTTGTTGGGGGAATTGATCAGAGTAAGGTGGATGAGGCACTTATGAAATCGGCTAATCTGAAGGAAGCAAAGTTAGAGGTTGAGGATGTTGCAGCAGCTGCAGTTTATTTGGCAAGTGATGAGTCTAAGTATGTGAGTGGATTGAACCTAATGATTGATGGAGGTTATAGCAAAACTAATCCACTTTTTGCTATGTGTATAAAAGAGGTCCTCAGTGGCTTTTGAGCACAATATTGGTACTAGCTCGTTTTTTTCCTTGAAATGTACGAGAGTTTTTATCCTTGTCCTTTGGCGGTTGAGGATTTGCATTTTTTACAACTAGAAATCTATCTCTTTCCAAATAAAAATATAGATCTTTGTATGTGATATAATTACATTTTTTGTTTTTCGAATAAATCATCACGGAGGTCATTTTGTTAGCTTGAATAAAATAGATAATGTTTATCCGTAAAACGATACAGTTGAATTTGTTACGTGATTTATAGACTAATTTGATCCCAAATGTTAAGGAAATAAGATTAAAAGTAAGACTTAGTAATTGAAATTGAAGAAGAAAGCAAGCATGGATACAAGCCCAATGTCCCCGAGAACGGAAATGAAAGCAATTTAAAAGAGTTAACAAAGTTGTTTAATCCAGCGTGGAAATGAAATATATCATAATTTTTGTCAAACATTTCATGTGTTGCAATGATTATTGAGCCTACTATTTATAGCTATACCTAGGGAAACAAGATCTTAGGATCAAGTTTCACTTAAATGATCATAAAGGAGTCATTGATGAATATGTAACGGCAAGCCATAAATTCAAATATTCTCTACAATGGTCGCCCATTTAATGTTAGAGAATATTTTTCATTGAATGTTATGTGATAGCAAATATTCGATCTGCTTCCGTTGACCATGCTCCCTTCGGAATTTATCCGATATCAACTACAGTTGTTGTTCCCGGTACTGGTTGTTACTTGATTCACCATTTACCTGTCTTCAGTTTCACGTGTCATGCTATTATTCGACCTTTTGTTATAAACCAATTTCACCTCATATATATAGTCCCCCTGCTTTTCGGTGACATATCTTTGTGTCTTCAGAAAGTTTGTGAAGATCCCTTTCTTGGCGAGAAATCTCCTGAACAGTCTCTGACACTTGAAAGAACGCACGTCTTCTCGTATTTAATTCTCCGAACACGTGTTGCCCCACGATTTAGTAATATTTTCTCCGGTTCTCGAGGTAATCATACCATGATTTTTGTCGACTATATCTTTACTTCTTCTCATCACTTTACCTCTTTCACTTCCAAAATTTTCATAAGTTTATCACCTTCTCTACACTCAATCTCCTCTTACTTAGATAAGTTTCATCTTCTCTAAAAAGTTTACTACCCTTTTACTACCATGGCTTCTTCTACTGCAATTTTTAGAAACTCTGGTCTTCTCTTCGGTGGAGTCCCAAAGAGAAACAAAGACAAAGAAGCTTATGTTGATTCTGAGCCTCCCACTGTAAACATCATTATACCCAAACACCTAATTACTGTTAATGACTTCCAAGAGAAGGCTCCAGCTGTGTCTTCATGAACATGGGCCGTTAGTAGGTACCCTTCCTCCATTCGCCCTTCTAGTATCCCTCTAGTGAAGGAGGACTACAACTGCCCTAACCTCAACATCCTCGCTCCGGATATGATAGAGCGAGTTACCTTTATCAAGGAGGGTTTTACGCATGTCTATATGTATCCCTTTACCTTGGGTCTGTTTTCCTTGGGGATGAGTGAAGGGCTTGACTCTGTAATTTTGGAGTTTTGCCACCGGTACCAGATCTGCTTGGCACAAGTAGGCCCATCTATACGGCAAACGGTAGCTTGCCTACGTTGGCTGTGTAGCGAGACTAGGGAAATTCTAACCCTTGAACATATGATGAACTTCTATTCCCCCAAATATTTCCGTGGGGGAGTAATAAATTTCAGCAAATATGGCCATCATGCCCTTCTCACCAGCGTGGACGATAACAATGATTGCAGGTGGATGGAGCGATTTGTCATCATCGCCACCAGGGATATCATCCCAGCCACAGCTCTTCCTTTTCCTGAGTCATGGAACCATTTTTCGTAAGTTATTTATTTATTTTCTTCCTTCATGAAAAGACTGCTTTTTGTTATTGTTAACCTCTTCGTTTCTTTGGTTTCAGCTACCCGGTGGAAATCACCACCGGTTCAAGGCCTAGACTAGTGGGTTGAGAAGATTCTGGATATTACAATACCAGAATCCCGTCGATGGAAGGAAATGGCCCCCAAATATGGCTGAAAGGCCAAGAACCATGGTAAACCGAGTCCTTCTTCATTTTATCCTTTTATGAACGTAGATAACTTTGCTAACTCCATTTTTTGCTTGGTTCAAGACTTCCGCAATGCTCCATCACCTGCCACGAGGTCGACATTTTAACTGACCCCGAGGAGGCTACAAGGGTGCTACAAAGTGTCGTTGCTCGAAGCAGTGCATGCGTATTAAGCAAAATGTGGTCCCTAGACAGATAACAAGCAACTAAAAAGGCGACGTTCTTCCTCGACTAGGGATCAAAATGAAAAAGCAAAGAAGGCAACGACTGATCCAGCCATAGTGGTCGTTGTAGAGAACGGGGAAGCCGGTGATGAAGTGCCCATTCAAAGGAAAAGAAAAGCTTTATCAGCTCAACCTGGAGAGCTTCAAAACCCGTACATAGAGGAGGTCCAAGTTCTCTGGGGCGAGATAGATCTAGTAAATACTGTTGATTCCCGCTTTTTGGCCCCCGTTATCGTCTTCGATCCAAGAATTTCGGACCCCTGACCTTTTCTGCCTTCAGCCACCGAGCAACCAATAAACAACATTGCCTCTTCCGCAGTTGCTTCTCAACCTTCAATGCTAACAACTCCACGCCCCTCGACACCAGTTATACCTTTGCCACTAGTACCCACTGTATCTCCTCCACCGGAACCAAACGCTCGAGAGAGGGGAATTTCTCCTCCCCAGTCTCCCGACCATGGGAATTTGGGGCATAATTACTCACCCCCTTCCCCAGATCCCCGAGGAAGGACTCGCGTAGGCAAAAATTAGTCCTCGATAATTACTCACCCCCTTCCCCAGATGATTCTAAGGGCCGACAAAAATTAATCCTCGATAAGCAAGGACTCGCGTTCGAGCAGGATCAACTATTGGCCGAAAGGGACCAACTTGTTGTGCGCCTTCCGGTGTTGGAAGCAAAGGCTGCAGAGGTGGGCGAGCTTGAGTCCCAGTTTCAGCAAAGTGAATAAGAGATGATGGCCCACGGCCAAGAATCCACTTCATTACACGAACAACTCCAAGAGGTTGAGGCTAAGTGTGTCGAGCTCCAAGATATTGTACTCACTGCTACCAAGCGCAAGTCTGCCTCCGAGGAACAAATAAATAACTTGAAGGCAACCTTTAACTCCAAAACTTAGGAGGCCAATGCTGCCGAGGAGAAGAGGGCCAAAATGGAAGAAAGATTCAAGAGAATCATGGAGCAAAACCTGATTCATCTATCTATAACTTATGAACTTGACTCGAGCCTCGGTATCATGAGATCTGATAAGGACAACCTTCAGGCAGAGGTTGACATGCTTAAGGCAAAGCTCTAGTTCCAAGAAGATTCCCTCATATTTGAGAAGACGTATGCTATATATCAAATGAGGAGGAAAACCTTGGAAGAGGCCAAAGCGGGCATCGTCGATATTGATGATTGCATCGTCAAGGCCCGAGAACTGGTGCTAACTGCTCGAGAATGTCTCCCTACTGCAACAGCTGATTCTTTAAGTATCAGTTCCGAGTACTCGGGGACCGAGGATGAGATTGAAGAAGATGAGGATGAAGGCCAAGAGCAGGCAGTTGATCCTCCCTCCTCCATCGAGGGAGACTCAAATCCCTCTCTCTTTTCGGGCTCCAGCGACGACAATGCTTAAATTTTTCTTCTTTGTGTTTTTTATACTTTGTAATTAGGCCAAATATTTCATGGAGCTTGGCATTTTGATAAATTAAGATGATTTTTTCTTAAGTATTGTGCAAATTTTATTCATTTTGCGACAAATTAGATAAATCTTCAAGTATATTTCCGTCTGATAGCTTCCAATTAAAGGCATATGGTCTTCCAGAATCAACTCTTTACTATGAGGGTTTCATAAGAGTGGGTTCTCTTATGTTTATGGCCCTGTTCATTCTGGCACAAGCATTTGAAGTTTTTTGTTAACTTTCAAATGATAAAATCAACTCATCGTTTGGACAAGAAACAAGATAAAAATAAAAAGGACTTTATTTTATTCATTCTATCTTTAAAAGTACATAAACATTTATTTACAAAAATAAAGTAACTGTTAATACATTTGGCTAATGTGTACAATTAATTTCTATGGGACTGTCCATGAAGTCCCCGATCCCGATGAGATATTATTGTTCCCAATTCTCACAGTCCCCGGTTTTCGTGGAATTCTTATTGCAGTATCTTATAATATTCCAACCCCACCCCCGTGTTCGAATGTGAAGTATGCGAATTGGAACACTGGAAGTCTTTCTTCATTGGTAGAATAACTCGTGAATGGTTAAATAATCTTTGGTTCAATGGCAGGTTTTGCTTCCCATTAGGAACTTGCCATCGAACCAAAGATTATTTAACCATCCCATAGAGGTTTAGCATTTTAGTGCATTGTTATCAAAAGTTCTTAGCCTTGCCGATGAAGCTTCTTTCGTAGTATGCTTTCCGTTGTTTCCTTGTTAAATTCCTTGCTAGAAAAACCCTATTGGGACCAAAACTGGTCGAAGCAAAAAAGAGTGCAGCACATACTTTCAGTATTGATAGGATCCATCAGTAGTAATACCTTTTGAGGTGAGTCACGTTCCAAATGCTCCATCTTGATTTTCCAACTCGTACGATCCCTTACCGGTGATAGCTGAAACCCGATAGGGACCTTCCCATGATGGACCCAGCTTCCAAGCGTTGATTTTCCGAGTGGTCTGAGTCACCTTTCTCAAAATCAAGTCTCATATTTTGACGTATCAGAGATTGGCCTTCCGATTATAGTATCTTACATCCTTTTCTTTTGAGTCGCCATCCTCACGTATGCCAAGTCCCTGCGTCCATCGAGCAGATCCAGCTTCACTAGCAATGCCTCATTGTTTGCTTCTTCATTTGCTCGAAAAAATTATAAGGTTGGTTCCCTTACTTCCACCAGTATCAGAGCTTCCGCTCCATATACGAGAGAGAAAGGTGTCTCTCCCGTGTTCGATTTTGCCATTGTCTGGTATGCCTATAACACACCCGGTAACTCTTTGGGCCATTTGTCTTTAGCAACCTCTAACCTCTTTATGAGGTTTTGGGTAATCACCTTTTTAGTTGACTCCGTCTGTCTATTAGAGCTCGAATGATATGGTGAGGATGTAATCCTCTTGATTTTAAAATTTTCCAGAAATTTTGTGACTTTTGAAGCTATGAACTGTATTCCATTTTTGCAAACGATCTCTTTCGGTATCCCTAATCGGCAGATTATATGGTCCCACAGGAAGTCGATAACTTTGCGCTCACCGATCTTTTGGTAAGGACTTGCTTTAATCCATTTAGTGAAGTAATCAGTTAAAATTGAAAGGAATCTTATCTTTCCCAGACCCGGTGGCAGTAGACCAACTATATCCATCCCTCATTTGATGAATGGCCATGGGGACAATACCGAATGCAAGAGTTTTGCTGGTTGGTGTACCAACTGTGCATAGCGCTGGCATTTGTCGCATTTCTGAATGAATGTCTTTGCGTCTTGTTCCATATGGGGCCAATAATTTCCTGCCCTAACTAGTTTTAGTACCAATGAATCTGCACCAGAATGAATCCCGCAAATTCCTTCATAGACTTCTCTCATCACATAGTCTGCCTCTGAGGCTCCCAGGCATCGGGCCTATGGACCATGGTACGATCTTCTGTATAATATCCCACCTATGAGGTAGTAACGAGCCGCTCTGGTGCGTAGTGCACGTGATGCCTTCGGGTCTTCATGCAATTTGCCATGCTGAAGATATTTGACGAACTCATTTTTTCAGTCACAAACTAGGTTGGTTGAATTAACTTCACAATAATCATTCACATCTAGTACCGAATGAAGAAGTTGAACGACCGTAATGCAGTTAGATCCTTTCATCTCCATAGACGACCCCAAATTAGCCAATGTATTCGCTTCCAAGTTGTCATCTCTCGGAATGTGTATGATCGACCATTCCCTGAATCGTGCCAGCAATGCTTGAACCTTTTTCACATATTGTTGCATTTGTTCTTCCTTTGTATAAACCATTCCATACACTTGGCTTACTACTAGCTGGGAATCACATTTGATCTCGATGACCTCGCAGTCAAGTCCCCGGGCTTGTTCGAGTCCTGTAACCAAAGCCTCATACTCGACTTCATTTTTAGTTAACGGAACAGTCTTAATGGCCTGCCTCAAGATTTATCCCGAAGGCGTGACTAGAACTACCCCGAGCCCGGACCCTTTTACATTGGAAGCTCCATCCGTAAATAAGGTCCAATTTCCTGATGTCGTTTCCGACACCATCACTGCCACTTTAGCAGCTAAGGGCATTAACCCGGGACTGAAATCGGCCACAAAGTCGGCCAAAACTTGTAACTTGATCTCAATCCTAAGCTTGTACTCAATGTCAATATCGCTTATTTCGACTACTTATTTAGCCAAACGGCCTGACAATTCAGGCTTGTGAAGAACATTCCTCAAGGGAAAGGTTGTCACCAAGGCTATCGGGTGGTATTGAAAAAAAGGCCTAAGCTTTAGAGAGGCGACTACAAGAGCTACGGCCAACTTTTTAAGGTGCGGGTAGCGATTCTCCACACCAGACAATATTTTACTAACATAATAGAAAGAAAATTGTGTACCTTCTTATTCTCGGACTAAAGCAGCACTTACCGCTACTTCTGAGAGTGGTAGATATATTAAAATTATTCGCCTTCCCCCGATTTTGGTAGTAACGGGGGCTTGATAGGTACCGTTTTAGGTCTTTCAAGGCCCGTTGGCATTCTAGAGTCCATTCAAAATTGTTCTTCTTTTTGAGAAGTGAGAAGAAGTGATGGCATTATTCTGAGGATCTCGAGATGAACCTTCTTAAAGCGGCCAACCTTCTGGTTAACCTTTGTACCTCCTTTACGCTCGTTAGCTGGTTCAGGATGTCTTCGATTGCATTGATTTTATCCATATTTACTTCGATTCCTTTTTGCGAGACCAAGAACCCCAAGAGTTTTCCGTAGCCAACCCCGAACGCACATTATTTTGGGTTGAGTTTCATGTTATGCTTCCTCAAGATGTCAAAGGTTTCTTGGAGGTGTTTCAAATGATCACCTGCACTCAAAGACTTGACTAACATGTCATCGATTTATACTTCCACTGTTTTGTCTATTTGATTTTCGAACATTTTGTTCACGGGCCTCTGATAAGTGATTCTGGCGTTCTTAAGCCCAAATTGCATCACATTATAATAATATGTGACAAAGTTCATTATGAACGTTTTTTGCTAATCCTCTAGGCTCATCTTGATTTGATTATACCCAGAGCAAGCATAAAAGAAACTCATCAACTCGTGCCTGGTCGTAGCATCAATCATTTGATAAATATTTGGCAATGGAACGAGTCTTTAGGGCACGACTTATTTAAGTCCTTATAATCTAAGCACAAAACTTGTTTTTCTTCTTTGGAACTACAACTACATTATCTAACCATTATGGATATTTTACCTCCCGGATTGAACCGATATCGAGTAGTCGAGTTACCTCTTCTTTAACAAACATGTTTCTAACCTCGGCTATTAGGCGTTTCTTTTGCCTTATCGATGGGAAATTCAAATCCAAGCTTAGCTTGTGTATGACCACCTTCAATGGGATACCTGTCATATTCGAGTGCGACTATGCAAAGCAATCAATGTTATCTTTAAGGAAATTAATAAATCCTGACCTGAGTTCGCAATTGAGTCATGTTCCCAAGTGAAACTTCCTTTCCAAGAATTCTTCGAATAAAGCCACTTGCTCGAGTTCTTCTGCAGCAAATTTGGATGCATCTGTATCCTCCGGTACCTGAATGTATTGCGGCACCTAGTGAGATTCTGATGACTCATTGCCTTTATCATCTTCATTTGGCAAGGGAGAAGGCGTCGGTTCCTGTAATTGCTAGTTGTTGAGCTCCTTCCCTTTGCTACTGGAAATCAACACTGCATTCATCTATCTTACTGCCAGTTGATCTCCCCTTATCTGCTTGATTCCTTCTAGGGTCAGGAATTTCAACAGTTAATGATATGTTGAGGGCACAACCTTCATCTCATGTATCCACCATCTTCCGGGGATTGTGTTACAACTCATGTCGTCGTCTACTACTTCGAATAAGGTGGTCTTGGTCACCCTTTTGGCATTTGTAGGCAGCAGGATCTCTCATTGGGTTGTCACACTTACCAAGTTGAACCCAGTGGGTAGCTTTGTTGCCGGAATGATGCTTCCGGTTAACTTTGCTTGTTCCAACACTTTCCATTGAATGATGTTTCCTGAGCTTCCTGGGTCAACCGAAACATGTTTAATCTTGAAATCTAAGACATTGAGAGAAATTACCAGTGTGTCATTATGTGGCAGAAGAAGTTCGTCGGCATCTTCCTCCGTGAAGGTGATGTCATCTTCTACAACTTCCCAAAGTCTGATGGTAGGCTAGAAATTCGTATTTTAGTCATAGTTTGCACTCCAATTACTGCATTTTGCTTGTGTTTGAGCTTAAATGATAGTGAATTGCACTTATTAAGTATTTTATGCCTTGCAGGAAGTGATTTCGAGTTTAAAAAGATAATCAAGATCTTAATCGAATAATTTGGAGCTTAGAAGTCTAAGAAAAATCCCAAGGGATTAAACCGAAATAGCGTTCGGGCTTGAGTACCAAGTCTGGATATCAATAATCGAAGAAGTAACTTTACTATATAAAATTTGCACAGTCGCGCCGCATGGGGTGGCACGACAGAATCGAAGAAGTAACTTTACTATATAAAATTTGCACAGTCGCGCCGCATGGATATCAATATCCGCTCTCTGAACTTCCACACTAGCGCCCCGCATGGGGCGGTGCGCGTGTACAAAATTCTCAAAGTATTTTTCTTGTTTCAGCTTGGAAAGGGTAGTTTCGTTCGGACTCATTCCTACATGGTATAAATATACCAAAAAGACATTTTTGAAGGGACTTTTGACCTACGAAAGATTGGAAGAGGAGTGGAGACTCAAAGACAGGGATTCATCATTCTTTACTCAACTCAACACCCGAGTTTGGATTTAAATACATATTTTCTTATTATTCAACTTTATTTGTGATGAGTTTCTCCATGAATATGGAGTGGTTTACCTTAAGGTTTGATGAATATGTTGTTTTGATTGAGATTTGTGGATTTTAACTTTAGTTCTTTACTTGAATTTGTTTATGGAGTTTTGAATTGATTGCACTTTTATTCACCAGTTTATTTAATCGAAAGAGGAATAATTTGGTTATCTTTGCATTATTTTGTTTGGTTTAACTCAGTGATACGTTTAAGTAATCGAAAGAGCTTGTTGAATTATTGATTAAATCAAGTTCGGAGAATATTCGAGAGATCTTTTCCTGAAGACTAATCCTTTAACGCATGCTTACATATGTTCACATTGCTTCTATTAGTTCACCTCGTAGAGTTAAGATTTAATCGAGAGAGAAGTCTTAACTACACATTTGAACTAATCATCGAGTAAATTCATGAGAATCACTAGAACTTTAGAGTGAATTGAACTAGAGTTAGCTCCCAAATAGCTATCTCACACCTATCCTGTCATGACCCTTATTTCTTTCCATTGATTATTTTGGTATTGCTCAATTCATGTCTTCCTGCGATCAATTGTTAATTGCTTTATTTTCATAGTTAATTTTAGTTGTTAATCATCCCAACCAAAGTATAATTCATCCTGAATAGCGTTAAGCTAGAAACTACTTGAACATTGTTTAAACCCAATACCTGTGGAGACAATAATTTAACTATACTATCTTTGGCTAGCGAGCATCAATTACGTGTTGTGTTTTGCGCTCATCAAATTTTGGCGTCGTTGCCTAGGGTTGGCAATCAATAGTGTTCAAATTAGTTTTTGGTGCTAATTCAGGAACCAATTTTGTTTCATTCTTAGTGGTGTTTCTCCTCCGTGTGCAGGCAACAAGTTAAGCTCTTTGGTGTATGACTCGATCTTCTTCTAAGGAAGTGATTTCATACGATCCAAAGGTGAAAAAGCGTATGCGGCAGTTGAGGAAAGAGAAACAACTCATCGGGAAGTTCTTAGGGTAATCTTCAACCCAAGAGAACATGGATAAGAATGATGAGGAGATAGTTGATTTAGCTGCAGGGGCATCCTAACAGGAAGCAGCCGCACGGGCAACTGTTGAGGCAGCTCTCAGAGCTGATGAAATGGTAGACTGGAACAGAGGACGAAGATTCAATCTGAACCGACCTCTAGTTGAAGACTAATTTGAAAAAAATATGCCCATGCCTGGATGATCACTAGGAGACTATGCCAGGCCAGTCTATAACCAAGGAGTATCTTGTGTGCGACCCTCTTCGATCACAACAAATAATTTTAAGATTAAGCAAGGGCTACTTCAGACCATTCAGAACAATTGTGTCTTCCGTGGGAAACCCAATGAAGATCCAAATACTCATTTGATGGATTTTGATGATATTATGAATACCTTCCAGCACAACGGAGTATCAAAAGATGCTATCTTCTTAAGGACATTTCCTTTTTCACTGAGGGAAGATGCTAAGCACTGGTTGCAGAGTTTTCCGACTGGGTCAATTCAAACTTGGGAAGACATGACAAATAAGTTCCTTGAAAAATACTTTTCAACTGCAAAAACAGGGAAACTTCGAAGAGAGATCCACAACTTCAAGAAGAAAGAGACTGAAACGGTGTTTGAAGCATGGGAAAGATTTAAGGATATTGTGAGAAAATGTCATCATCCTGGGGTAAATTTGTAGATGCAACTCCAAGATTTCTGGGATAGTTTGACACCTTCTGGCAGGATGACGCTAAAGAACGCAGTTGGAGGTCCTCTTATGAAGAAACTCCCCACGAGATTGTTGCAATTCTGAATGAATTATCTGAAGATGCAAATCAATGGCCTGCAAATGATAACCATAGAAGAAAATTAGTTGGGGTGCACCAGGTAGATTCTAACAAATCAGTGCAAGCCCAGCTAGACTATGACCAGAGAGATAAGAAAGTTAACATTAGCCAAGGTACAGAGTAAGCCGCAAGCAGCATGTGACTTTTTGTGGAATGCGAAACCCTAAACACGAGTGCCAAGCTTTAGCTGAAGTAGTAAATGCTATGGGGAGCGTTGCTAGAGGCCACTACCAAAGTGGCAACAATTTTAACTCAATGGGGCAGAGGCACCCAAGTTTTTCTTGGAGTTCACCAGGTGGTAGTGATAACACATTGCAGAAAAATAACTCCAGACCCTAAGGGGCGGGGAGCTATAGGTTTTCAAAATCAATAGAGGCAGCAATATCATCATCCAAAGTCTAATTAGTCTAGCATGAAAGATCTGATGAAGGCTTTTATTATTAAAACAGATGAGAGGCTTGAAACCCATGGCGCAACTATTAGAGAACTGGGCACGGCCTTTCAAAACATGGAACGACAGGTGGGGCAACTAGCTAATCTATCGTCTAAGAGGGTTCCAGGAACTCTCCTTGCTGATACTGAAAGAAATCCAAAAGAGACAATAAATGCAGTGTATTTGAGGAGTGGGCACGTATTGGTGGATCCCAGGGAAAAACAAAAGGATGAGTTGATTAAAAGACAGGTGGAGATTATGGAGGAGCAAAAAAATGACAACATTCAAGAAGGTGCAAGCATGGTGGATGATGGTCTGAAGAAGAAGGGAAAGACTAGAGCCTAGAAGAAGAAAAAATATGAGAATGCAAAAAATGAGGACACTGAAGAAAGTAAACATATGACTGCTTTACCTTTCCCGCAGAAGTAGAAAAGAGAGAAGTTGGACAAAGAAATAGGGCGCTTTCTAGAAGTGCTCAAGCAGGTGCATGTGAATATACCTTTCATAGAGGTGCTATCACAGATGCTAGCTTATGCTAAATTTTTGAAGGACATATTGTCCAACAAGTGAAAAGTGGAAGACATCGGTTGTCAAACTCACAGAGCATTGTAGTGACATTCTGCAAAATAAGCTCCCTCAAGAGTGTGTGGATCCAGGGAGTTTTACTATACCTTGCTCTTTAGGAAGTACTTTGTTTGAAAAATCTTTGTGTAATTCAGGTGCTTATATTAATCGTATGCCTTTGTCTATTTTCAGGAAATTAGATGGAGAGATTGGAGAAATCAGGTCGATACCAGTGTCCTTGCTGTTGGAAGATCAGACCACAATCACACCTTAAGGAATAGTGGAAGATGTGCTAGTTCGGGTGGACAAATTTGTGTTCCTTGTGTACTTCATTGTGGTGAACATGAAGGAGAATAGGGAAGTTCCTTTGATTCTAGGGAGACCCTTTTTGGCTACTGGCAAAGCAATTCTGGACATTCAAGCAAGGCAGCTCATGCTCAGAGTGGGTGAGGAAAGGGTGATCTTCAAGATGGAAGGAACATTGGGGGCCCTAAAGGAGAAATTTGGAGAGAGTAAAACTGATAAGTGTGGGGTATACCTAAATAAGGCCAAAAAGAAGCTCTCGGCATGGATGTGTGCACTGGGTCGGGCGTGCAAAGGAGATCCCGACATCGATTCAGAACCCGACTAGATGAATCAGAGAAGTTTCCTTTACCTCTTGCTTTTTATTTGTGTATCATGGGGACATGCCACAATTTAAAGTGTGGGGTGGGAAATTGTAAAAATGCACATGAGTGTTTGCATTCTTTATGTCTTCTTTGTTTTGAAAAAAAATTGACTTTTCCCGACGATGGATTTCCTCGACTTTCTTCTTGAGGGATCAAAGTCGAAGAAAAAAATATTTTGTTTTTCTAAGGTAGTGTAACAATTCCCCCCTGATTTTTCTTTGCGCCGCAGTTCTTTTTAAAGGGTTTTGTTTGAACCGGGTGTAGTTAGTTTTTCTTTTGTTAGGAAATTTGAAGTCTTGTGGTATGTTATTAAGTGGAGGTAATTTTCTTGACTTTGTTGTGCCTTGAGAGTGGTGAGTGCCTTAGTAGTGACGTCTAGGCTCAATTCTTGACTCTTAGATAAGTACCTTAAATTGATTGATTGTAACTTTAGTTAATTGCTTTCACTAGAGAGTCGGGAAAGATCCGATCCAAAGTGAGTTATATACCAATGTGCGAGTGAGGTTGTGTTGATATTATGTACATGGCGGTTGGAGGTTAGAACTTGCCCCATGTGTTTGCAAAGCGAAATAACAGTCTTGTTCAGTATAGGAAGTGATATAGGAATTTCTTTGTTGAGACAATTATATGCATGTGACTCTCATAATTGTTGTGTATCCTTGTTAGACCTTTTGAGCCTGTAATCATATTCTCTTTGGTAACCGCACTACAAGCCTGACCCATTTGTTTGAATTGCCTATCTGTTTGAACCTTTTACCTCTCTATGAGTACTTGATATATTTATGAGATTATTAAAAGCTTAGTGGGGGTATGAGTGGGTTATTGAGTGGAATTATAGAAAAGGAGAAAGGTGCACTATTTGAAAAAATTGTGAGAGCCACTTGTAGAGAATTGAAAAAAAAGAAGAAGAGAAAATCTTAATCTAGAAAAATAAAAAAATATTGGTGTTTGTATATATTATAAATAAAATTATTCCTTACTAGTGGTAAATCTTGATTTGTCTGTACTTAAAGAAATTAGGAGCTTGGTATCAATATGAAGTGAAGGTTGGGGTTTGGCTCAACACAAGTGTGGGATCTGAATTGTTAATGTATATGTATTAAAGTTCTCAGGGGGGTGTATTCATTGTATTCATATGTATCCTACCCGTCCCGCAACCTACATTACAACTAAAATAAAATTCTACGTGATCCTTGACTAAATGAGCTCAATTAGTAGAGTATTACACTACGGGCAAGCCAATGGTACGCCTTCTGTACGCATTCTGAGGGTGAGTGAATTCTGTCTATCTCGAGCTCCTATATGTTCTTGAATTTTATTGTGTGTGGAACTACGCTCTATTTTGGGTGTGAGGGCACATGACTTCCAGAGGAAAGGTAATGACTTTGACCTCTATGTTAGAGTAAGTGAGAAGCTTGTGAAAAATGCATAGTATTGTTTTTAGCCGAGTCTTGAGGCTAGGATGTTATGATAGGGTGCTTAGTCTGCTTTAATTATTATGGGTATAATGTGTTGGGAAAGTTGTTTGATGAAGGAGGTCGTATCTATGTAAAGTGTAGTTTGATTGCTCGAGGACGAGGAATGGGTTAAGTGTGGGGGTGTTGATGGTAGGCTAGAAACATGTGTTTTAGTCGTAGTTTGCACTCCAATTACTGCATTTTACTTGTGTTTGAGCTTAAATGATAGTGATTTTTACTTATTATGTATTTTATGCCTTGCAATAAGTGATTTTGAGTTTAAGACGATAATCGGGAGCTTAATCGAATAATTTGGAGCTTTGAAGTCTGAGTAAAAGCCCAAGGGATTAAATCGGGATCGTGTTCGGAGGACGAGGACCAAGTATGGATATATCAAAAATTGAAGAAGAAACTTTACTCTGTATAATTTGCACAATCACGTCGCATGGGGCTACGTAGCAGTGCAATTTGTTGCCGCCTATCAGATTCCACTCTCTCAACTTCCACACTAGCACCCTGCATGAGGCGGCACATGGCGCGGCGTGCGTGTACAATATTCTCAGAGTATTTTTCATGTTTTGGCTTGGAAAGGGTAGTTTTGCCCGGGCTCATTCCTACATGGTATAAATACACCAAAAAGACGTTTCTAAAGGGACTTTTGACCTACGAAAGATTGGAAGAGGAGTGAAGACTCAATGGACAAGGATTCATCATTCTTTCCTCAACTCAAGACCCGAGTTTGGATTGAATTCATATTTTCTTATTATTCAACTTTAATTGTGATTAATTTCTCCATGAATATGGATTAGTTTACCTTAGGGTTTGACGGATATGGTATTTTGATTGATATTTGTGGATTTTAACTCTAGTTCTTTGCTTGAATTCGTTTATGGAACTTTGAATTGATTGCACTTTTATTCACCAGTTTATTTAATCGAAAGAGGAATAATTTGGTGATTATCTTTGCATTATTTTGTTTGGTTTAACTTAGTGATCCTTTTAAGTAATCGAAAGAGCTTGTTAAATTGTTGATTAAATCAAGTTAGGAGAATATTCGAGAAATATTTTCCTGAAGACTAATACACATTTCATGCTTGCATATGTTCACAGTGCTTCTATTAGTTCACCTCGTAGAGTTAAGATTTAATCGAGAAAGGAGTCTTAACTATACGTTTGAACTAATCATCGAGTAAATTCGTGAGAATCATTAGAACTTTAGAGTGAATTGAACTAGAGTTAGATCCCAAATAGCTATCTTGCACATATCTTGTCATGACCCTTTATTTCTCCCATTGCTTATTTCGGTGTTGCTCAATTCTTGTATTCCTGTGATCAATTGTTAGTTGCTTTAGTTTTCATAGTTAATTTTAATTGTTAATCATCCCAACCAAAGTGTTAATCATCTTGAATAGCGTTAAGCTAGAAACTACTTGAACATTGTTTAAATCCAATCCTTGTGGAGATGATAATTTAACTATACTATCTTTGGCTAGCGAGCGTCAATTACGTGTTTTGTTTTGTGCACGTCAGAGTCTCTGATACGTGTTTTATAGGTCACTGATATCTTTGTTTTCTTGGCTACCGAGAAGGTTATACCTTTAATTTTATTCCCTCCAAAAATAATGTTGATAGTCAAGCGAGAGGAGTCTTGTGCTATCTTTGAAGGCTCTTCATTGTCCCGACTACTGCCGTAATTGTTCTTGGCTTGGTCGCTCAAGAATTCCCTGAGATGGCCATTCTTCAACAACATTGCCACCTCATCACGCATATGTTGGCAGTCCCAGTTCTGTGGCCATAAGACCCATGATATTCGCACAATAAGTAGGATCCCTCTAGCTGGGATCGGATCTGATTAGCTTCGTGAATCGCGCTTCTTTGATATTCCTCATCGCTGATACCAACTCCACTATGCTAATGTTGAAATTATAATCCGATAACCCGGGATATGTGGAATCCTGAGCCCCCAATACCTCTTTTTCTTGTAATGACCTATTGTTCCGGCCATGGTCGGTACTTCTATCGGGAAAGAACCTATCCAAAGACTGGAACCCTTTGTTGTCACGTCCTTCGATTCTCTCGTATGGCAGAAAACCTTTAGAAGATCACTGATCCGCATCGAAATTGATTTTGAACTTGTCTTGGTCCTGTCCCTTGGTTGATGTCGGGAAACCGAGTTGATCGTCTTCTATCCTTATTTTCGACTCGTAAAGGTTATGAACATCTGCCTATGTAGTCGCTTGGAATTCGAGCAGGCTTTCCTTCATCTTTCGGGAGACGTCGTAGCTCTTCGAATTCAAACCCTTTTGTGAACGACTCTGCTGCCCACTCGTCTGGTACAACAGGTAGCAACATCCTCTCTTTCTGAAATCTGATCACGAATTCCCGTAGCAATTCGGACTCACCTTGCGCAATCCTAAATATGTCCGCCTTCCTAACCTAAATCTTTTTGGCCCCGGCATGGGCCTTAATGAATGAATCTGGAAGCATTTCAAAAGAGTCAATTGAATGCTCGGGCAAAAGTGAGTACCATGTCAAGTCCCCCTTTGTGAGGGTTTCACCAAACTTCTTCAGTAGAACTCATTCGATCTTATGTTGAACCAAATCCTTCCCTTTCATAGCCGTGGTATAAGTTGTGATGTGCTCCTGTGGATCCCAAGTCCCGTTGTATTTTTATATATCCGACATCTTGAACCTTTTTAGAATTAACTCTAGCGTTGTGCTTGACTTAAATGGAAATTGCGTGTATTTCTTTGAATCTGGATCTTTCAAAACTAGTGGCGCGCTCGGAATCCGATCCATTCGGTCATAGAACTCCTTCGCATTTTGATCTATCCGTTCATTCATTTCCCTCATAAATCTCATGAGTTCAATTTTGAAAGGGTCATTCCTGTTATCGTTACCGGATACGTTATCAGTGCCTCCGGTACCGTATAAACTGACCTCACCCTTTGGGGTATTATTATCAACTCTTTGAGCCGCTTGACTTGCAGGAACGTCGGGAGGAACCAGGACCCTTTCTGTTTTCATTGTTGGAAGCGCTTGACAATGCATGTTTTAACTCCGTCATTACCATATATCGCCTTGAGAGATGGCTCAAGATGGCTTTTTGCTGCTCCTTCGATATTTTCACTGTTTCCACGACATGTTCCTCCTCCACGTCATCGGAAGTTGTCTTGCGCACATGCCTGGGATACTGCCCTTCGCGAACCGTGGTTTCTTCGTCCCCTTCGTTACGGGTGTCGCTGATTGAATCTTCATGTTGAGGCAAATTTTTGTGTCCCTCAACGTTGTGCGTGATGTTGACATCATTAGCTGCCATTTTCGATTTCTTGCTAAGGAAAAAGTCAAACAATTTAGTTATACACGTAAGGATCAAAGCTACTCAACTGTATACGTCCCACGGTGGACGCCAAACTGTTTACTCGTAAAGCGGTATACTTAAATTTGCCATGTGGTTTATAGACAAGCGAACTGATTTGATCCCAAAAATGTTAAGGAAATAAGATTAAAAGTAAGATATAGAAATTGAAATTGAAAAAGAAGGCAAGCCTGACTCCAAGCGCACTGTCCTCGAGGACGGAAATGAGAGCAATGCAAAAGAGTTAACAAAGTTGTTTAATTCAGCGTGAAAATGAAATATAGCATAAGTTTTTCCAAGAATTGTGTGTGTTACAATGGCCGCTGAGCCTGCTATTTATAGTTATACCAAAGGAAATAAGATCCTAGAATCAAACTCCACTTAAATGATCATAAATGAGTTATTGATGAATATCTGACGGCAGGCCATGAATGCAAATATTCTCTCCAACGGTCGCCCATTTAATGTTAGAGAATATTCTTCATTGAATGCTATCCGATGTCAAATATTTGATCTGCTTCCATTGACCATGCTCCCTTTGGGATTTATCCGATGTCAACTACAGCTTTTGTTTCCGATACTGATTGTTACTTGATTCGCCTTTTACCTATCTTCAATTCCACATATCATGTTATTATTCAACCATCTGTTATAAACCAATTTTACCTAATATGATAAGAGAGGGTGGAATCCATTATTCTTCACAATGTCTATGTAATGTATCGAAAATCAAATTTTTTCCTTTACATAACTGGAGTTGCATAGAAGTTGAATAAGGCAACAAAAGCACCAGTAGATAAGAATACACTATGACGCACCATTTTTGGGAAGTTTTGCGCCAAAGGTTTCACACGTATCATCAACTCGCACTTTGTTTTTGAGTTTATCAAGGTTCCATTGTCCTATAAAAAATATGTTACATTTTCTATATTAATAACAGCTCGATAGGAATCCAACAAACTAATAAAGAAAAATGAGAAAATAAAGAAATATGTGGAAGTTAAAAAGAAATTTTAAAAAAAAGACAGAAATTAAATTCAAGAAAGAGTTTCTTGAATTCAAAAAATCTATTCTTTAAATTATATCCTAACAACAATAATTAACTAATAAAAAACTAATCATCTTTGGTACAAAATTAAAATCAAGAGATAAATCGTGAAATTGGACCTTTAAAAGTAACAAGAGCAATAATAAACCTAAAACCAATCACATTTCTTGAATAACTCGGAGAGATCTAAGAATCGATAAGTATTTAAATTTACCACTTTAAAGTTGTCATCCGGCACAATTCTATTAGTGCGACGTATAGCACGTAGCACTATGTGATGCATCAGTGAAAAAATACGGCTAGACTTTTCCACTCCATCTCATTAAAGGCAGTTTGGTCCTAATTCGTAGATACACGGTATAAATACACCCAAAATATATTTTTGAGATAACTTTTGACCTTGAAGAACGAATAAGGCAAGAAGAGATTGAATTTCATCTAAAACTCAACCAACAATCGGTTCGAATAGTTAATTTTAATGTTGTCTATATCTTTGAACTTATTCGTGACTTTTTTTACCGTTATGAAGTAGTTTACCTCAGAGTTTGACGGATATGATATTTTAAGTGTTGTTAGTGAATTTAACTCTAATTTAATTGCATGAATTTGCTTATGAAACTTTGAATTGATTGTAAATTTGTTCACCAATTTAATCGAAAGAGAAATATTTTGATGATTATCTTAGAATTATTTTGTTGGTTTAATTTAGTAATTTTTCTAAATAATCGAGAGAGCTTTTGAATTGTTGATGAAACCAAATTAGGAGAATAATCGAAAGACTTTTTCCTAAAAACTAATTTATTAACGTGTTTCTGCATATTTTTAAGTATTTTATATTAGTTTACCTCGTAAAATTTAAATTTAATCGGGAGAGGAATCATAACCTTACGATTAAGCTAATAATCTAGTGAATTCATAAAAATCATTAGAACATTAAAAGTGAATTTAAATAGCATTAAATCCCACATGACTATCTTGTATCTATCTTGTCGCGATCCGTATTTCTCGTATTGATAACAATCCATTCTCTCTCTCTAATCTTCTGTGATCGATCTTATTACTTTACCCTCCCCCTTTCCCCTCCGGAACTCTATTTTCTTCAATAATTTAATTATTTTTTTTAAAATTCATACAAATCTAAAAAAATTAATGTGCTACTTTATTATTTCATACAAGAACAATGTTAAAATTTGAACTCGATAACTAAAAAAAAAATATTTTTTCTACATCATAAAAATAATATATTTTATTTATATAACATGAAAAAAAAAATATTTTTAATAATATTTTTATTTAGAGTTAGTAATGGACGAGGCTAGGGAAGGTGGGGGTGTAGTAGGGGTAAGAGTTGGAGTGGTTGGAGTGAGTGGGGGTGGTTTGGGAGTGAAGGATGGTATTGGTGGGGGATGAGAAATAACGCGGAGAATGTTGAAAAAAAAAATTAAAAAATATTTTTTCTTCTTTTAATAAGAAAAATATTTTTTTTAATTATAAAAAAATAAGTTCACGAGAAAAATATTTTTTAAAATACCAACAAAATATGAGAAAATTAAAAAATATTTTGCTCCCTACCAAACACCATGCATTTGAGAACTTTATTAGAAACTCACAACTACGAAGATAAACAAAACCAAAACATTAGACTGACAGCAGAGTTAATTTACATCTCAGCTTTGGTAGCTTTAATGTCCTCACCACCAACAGAGTTACCTTCCTCAGCAATATTAATCACCTTTGTCTGTTTCTTCTTCTCTTCAGCCAACTTTGGCACAGTAATCTTCAAGACACCATTTTCCAAATGAGCCTTTATGTGTTCCAAATCTGCATTCCCAGGTAACCTAAACTGTCTCCAGAATTTTCCAGAAGTCCTCTCAGCTCTGTGCCACTTTTCTCCTTCAACTTCTTCCTCTATTTTCCTTTCCCCACTGATTCTCAACACCCTGTTCTCTTCCACCTCGATCTTGATGTCATCCCTGGTATGTCGAGGGTAATTACGTGCTCTGTTCCTGTTTCCTTCCAGTCTGAGCGAGCTAAGGCGATTGAATCGACCCCTTTTGGGATGGTTAGTGGGATTTGTTCAAGAATCTTGAAAGGATCTTCTGGTGGGAACGTTAAGTCCCAAAAAGGGCGTGTGTATGGCATTAGTGCTTCAGTTTGTGATGGAAGAAATAAGACTACAGCCATTGCTAACACTAGAAAGCTCAAAAGACTAACAGTTGTTTTCACCATTTTTGATTTGTTCTAGCTAGTAAGGACGTTACAAGTACACTAGTTTAATTATGCAGAGTTTTGTGTATCAAAGGTCGTTAATGGGATGAGGGGATAAAAGTAGAACTTTCTTTTCTATATGTTGAAATATAATAAATTGGGTATTTATATAGGAAGGAGATGACCTGTAATGAGAGGTCTACAAGTTTCTGGAGAAAGTTCGAAGAGGGAGACACTTGGAAAAATATTTCTGGAATGTTCATTTTTGTTCTTGAATATTCAGGGGTAACGCAGGGTTGTAGTCACCTGACAAATAATAAAATTCCACGTTTGCAAATTGCACTCTCAAACCAACATGCAGCTAGAACGATATGTATAACATGGAGGGTCTATCCATATCTAATAGTAAGGTTTATTTTGTTGCAAGTTCAAGTTCTACGTACTGTTGGGTAAAAATGTTTGCACATAGAATTACTTAAAAGTGATTAGGAGTAACTTAAATAAATGATAAGTAATTTGATATTCATTGTTGCGACCAAATGCACACTCAAGTATACGTGGTCGTCAAGTAATAAAGTGACTAGACAAACTCACTAAGACTTGTTATCAACTATTGACTAAATTAGACTGTCCTCATTATTTAAATAAAAATTAAACTTAGAAGTGGAAATGCTAAATAATTAAACAAAAAGAAAAAAAATACTTAATGAATTCTAAACAAAGAGAAAACAAAATTTTAAGTTATCAATGCAATGGAAACCATCTAAAGTTATGGGTTATCTAACAATTGTATTGTATTCCTCAATTGAATTGACAAATTAATTTATCTATATTTATTGATTGACGGGGCTAATATTGCCCATAAGAATCTATCGAGTTTTTAATCGCTTATTCAAGCTAACTTAATGCATATATGTCTATAAAGTCAGAATCAACAAGAATGCATTCATAATTCCCGTATAATAACCAAGCAATTAACATATGTTTATCCTAACTGTGAATCCATTCTTCGATGCCCAAGTTCAAGAACTTTCTCTACTCAATCCTACATGCAATCTAGAATTTTCACTTTCGAGTTCTATTTTAGATTCGTAGATAGTTCAATTGGTGATCAAGCAATCAAGTAATTAAGTGCATGATTGAATAAATAAATCAATACGACAAATCAAGAAATCAAAATCAATATTCAAATAATAATATTCATGAAAGAACCACAAACCTAGAATGTGAAGTTTAGCTCCACATAGATATGGTAGCCAAAAACTAATCATACAAAGAAACATAAGAATTACTAAGTTTGGTGGAAGAGAGATGGAATCTGATGAACTCCGGCCTCCACATCGGCTCGTTCTCTCCCATGGTTAATTCCCCTCTCAAAAACGTCCAACCCACTTCTTAGACATGTTTAGGGAGTATTTATAGTCTAGGGTCGAAGTTTCCAAGTCCAAAACTGAGTAGAAAATAATTTATTCGCCGACTGGGGGACCAGGCCTTAAACGGAGCGAGGCCTGGGGCGAGGTGTCTTTGCGTTGCTCCGATTTTCTCATTTTCGTGCTCTTTTCTTGTGTCCTCAAGATCGTTTTGTGCAGCTTTTATTCCTTAATGCAATTCCAATGATCCTACATATAAAAATAACTTAATTAAGCTCAAATGTCACATAATTAATGTCACTGCCCAAAATCACCTAGTCGTGATGACACTTAACCCAACCCGCTAGGTAAGCCAAACAACAATCGATACAACTCAAATGAGAATAATAATGAAATCAATAAATGAAACAACTGAGTTTCTATATGATAACCCATGAATTGGTAGTACAAGTCATGAGCCACTAAGAATTAGAATTGCAAAGCTGGTATCAAAATAAATACAACATCTATTTGGAATATACAATAACAGATATGAATCTAAAACTACCAAGGACAAATGGTAGTCATATCTGGAACACCCGTACATCTTCAATGCCCGCTTCTGCCATCCACATCAACTCAGCTCCAAGATCTACACGCAAGGTGAAGAAGTATAGTATGAGTACAACTGATCTCATGTACTCAGCAAGTAACATAACTAACCTCGACGAGGAAGTAGAAGCAAGAATTTTAAATGACACCCGCTAATCACTTGTACAATTCATAATTCTAACAAGTGCATAACAACAATATTCTTAAGTCATGAATCACAAATAAAATCACCTTGGTGTGCACAATAACTTAACGTAATCTGCTCAGTCAACGATCCAGCCTATAAAGAAGATATGCAAATAAATCTGGTAGATAACCAAGAAAATTACAACTAAAGATGAAATGCAATAACATAATCAAATAATGGCCAGACTTTCCTCAGAGATGCCATAACAAAACCAAACCACTGATCAGATTTACTCATACCACATCAACCAGAAACCCGTCAGTTTCTCACAATTCGCATGTACACCATCAAGAATGCACATGAGAGTATGAACCTAGGGGATGGATCTATATCCACACACTGCACGACATAGTCACGTGTAATTCGCCTAGCATGGTCATAGGCTCAATATCACAATCTTCCCGACGTGATCACATGCTCAATATCACAATCCGCCTGACATGGTCACATGCTCAATATCACAATCCGCCCGACGTGATCACATGCTCAATATTACAATTCGTCCGACGTGATCACATGCTCAATATCATAATCTTCCCGGCATGGTCACGGCTACCAGTCCAATCCATGTCACACAGAAAGCAGACATACAAGAATACATGTACATGATCGATGAACATCAAATTTCATACTCGTGGACTGGCATAAGTGACATCTATGTTATATGCATGTGAAAAGTGTGCTATCATAGTTCAAATCAGGCAAATACATCATAAAAGTAACAATTATCATGTTCAATCAGGAGATTAACCTCTATGTAACCTCAAACATGGCTCGAACAACACACAACAGGGATACAAATATAAAAACCATCACATCATGAAACTTAGAAATCAATCCAAGGAATATCATAACCTAAACACTACCCTGAGTATGAAAATTACCTCGGTGCACGCACATTGGTTCATCCCCACACAAGTGAACCACCCATAGCACATTGCTATTACAAATAACTCAGGTAATTAGTGCCTCAACCAAGTTTAGGTGAGATACTTACCTCAAGCAAGCTAAATCGATACTCCAAAATTACCATCCTGCACGAACTAACCTCCGGACAACTCGTAGCTAGCCAAAAGCAGCTCAAAAATATCAAATGATGCCATAGGAATCAAACCCAAACGATAAAGGTTGAATATTTAACCAAATACTCAAAGTCGACCAAAAAGTTATCTTGGGCCCTATAATGACCCCACCGGTCGTTCTAAAAATTAGCATATTGTTAGGTAGTAGCTTTGCATTGTTTATTATGACTTGCGTGTATGGTTGGATTCGATTTTCGGGTGATTCGGGATTGATTTGGAAGAATGATTCTTGTTTTGGAAGCTTAAGTGGTAAGAGTTGACCGGAGTTTGCCTTTTGTGTAGATGACTCCGGAATGGTATTTTGATGATTCCAATAGTTTTGTGTGGTGCTTTTAGACTTAGGCATATGTTCGAATTTGGAGTTGGTGGTTCGTAGGTTGATTTAATGTATTTTGGCCAAAGTTGGAAAGTTAAAAGTTTGGAAGGTTGAGAGGTTTGACTGGGAGTTGATTTTTATTGATATCAGGTTTGGATTGCAATTCTCATAGTTGATATAGCTCTATTGTGTCATTTGGGACTTGCATGCAAATTTTGAGGTCATTCCGGGTTGATTTGATATGATTCGGTGCATGTTGTAAAAGTTGAAAGTTCATTAATTTGTTAGGCTTGAATTGAGGTTCGATTAGTAGATTTGATGTTATTTGATGTGATTTGAGGCCTCTAGTAGGTCCGCGTTATGTTATGGAAATTGTTAGTATATTCGAATAGGGTTTCGGGGACCCCGGGTGTGTTTCAGACGGATTTCAGATCATTTAGATCATGTTGGTTAAAGCTGGTTTTGGGCGGGGATTTGGTGTGGTCGCACCTGCGGACCATTGGGCGCAGGTGCGGTGACCGCAGGTGCGGACGGGAAGGCGTAGAAGCGAGCTGACTGGGAGATGGTGTTGCACATATGCGATGTTATTCCCGTAGATGCGGCTCCGTAGGTTCGAGTCGGTATGCGCAGGTGTGGTAGTGAGCTGAGTAGGAAGTTTTCGCAGATGCAGAGGTTTTGTCACAAAAGCGGTTGCACAGGTGCACTTCATTCTTCGCAGAAGTGGTACCGCAGATGCAGTGACTTGGACGCAGGAGCGGACATTTGGGATTTTAGTTATTTTCTCATCTGCGATGATATTTCCGCAGATGCGATTTCGCAGATGCAACTGAGGGTCCGCAAAAGCAGAAGGGTTGGGCAGAACATGTTATATATCGAGGGTTTGGTTGTTTTTATCATATCTTGAGTTGTGGAGCTCAGGTTTGGGCGATTTTAGAGGGGATTTTCACGGTTTGGATTGGGGTCATGTATTCTTGACTCAGATTTGGTAATATTTCATGATTCTATCTTTGTTATTATCATTTAATTAGTGATTTGAATTGGAGAAAATTGAAGGTTTTCGTAAAAACTTTCTAAAATATAAAATGATGATTTGAAGACCGATTTGAGATCGGAATAGGATGACTTTGGTATGGTTTCGGAATGGGTGTTCGGATTTTGTGAGTTTTGTCAGGTTCCGAGGTGCAAGCCCAGAGTTGACTTTTTAGGTTGACTTTTTTGTTTTCATTAATGATCGAAGCTTTATTATCCGAAATTATTTCTTATGGCTTTTATTTATGATATTAAGTTATTTTGGCTAGGTTCGAGCTGTCAGGAGGTTGTTTCACACGGGAAAGTCTATTTAGAGTTATTGATTTAGCTTCTTTGAGGTAAGTATCTTGCCAAACTTTGTGTGGGAAAACTACCCATTAGGATTTGGGTTGATTGTATTATTTGAACTATGTGAAAGATGTGTACGCGAGGTGACTAGAGCGTACTCGGGCTTATATGTGGAAATTGACCTGTTTAGACTCTTAGGCTTCTTTCATGTATTTATTTGAAGTTTTTAGCACACATTATATCTTTTATTCGTCAAGTTTACTCTCACATGCTTTATTTAAAATTGTTAGCATATGTCATATCATTTACTTGTCAAGTTTACTCTTTTGTGCTTTATTTGAAATTTTTGCCTTTTTTATTGTAATGTGACCTCCTCTATTGTTGAGATATTCTTAATTGAAATTGTTGTTACATGATATCCATTCATTGACGGGTTATTCTCATACATTTAGACATAGTTTTTATTTCATGACCATCTCTTTTATTGTTAGCTTATGTCATTCAATAGGATTTAAAGTTTCCATTTCAAGGAAATGCCTTTATTATTGAGTTTATTCTTAAACAGTTAATTGAAGTTTAAGGTATTGAAAGCCATTAACCTGCTTTTGTTGAAGTTGTTGTTTAATGGTGTATTGTTCATTGTTGAGTTATTTTTTCCATTTCATTTTTGTTGTTATTGAGATTTATATACACATCGTGGTTGATCCGTAGGCTATGTGTTGTGGTGATATTGGTATTGTTGTTGTGAAAAGGTTGTGGCCTATGAGCACGTATGGTACAGGTGGATATATCGTGTTGTTGTGATGGTAGCACATGTGGATTTGTTGTTTGGATCGATTGTTGTTATATGGAGCATAAAGGTGGCATCTCACTATTGTTGACTGTGCTGAGTGATATTGGTGGCTATTGATATATTGTCTGGATGAAGTGATACGGATGGCTATTGTGTTATTGTCTTGGCGGAGCGATACGGGTGGCTATTATGCGGAGTGATACGGGAGTATATTGTGTTAAATGTCTAGGCGGAGTGAAAAGGATGGCTATTGTGATGTTTTCAATATGGAGAGACAAGGGTGGCTATGTCAGGGATGATATGTGATGGCCTGGGGGCATAATGTTAATGATATTCGTGTGGTGGTGTGATTTACCTTGTATATGTCATGTACCTTACGTGACTTATTGTGTCGCTTCCAATGAGTTACTCGATGTCTTTGATATTACTTGTTGACTTGGACTATAATAGTACACTCGCACAAGCATAGATTGTAGCAGGCCGTTTACACCGGTTCGGGAGTATGAAAGTTGACATTCATTGATCATTGCCCATGTATCCTTGTATTATCTGCATTCATTATGATATTGAACATGTGACCATGCCGGGCGGATTGAGATATTGGCATGTGAGTTGTCTGTGCTGTTATGACTAATAATATGGGCACAAGGTGTCGTGAGCATATTACTTGTGATTTGGGACTCATGACTTGTGTTTATGAGATGAGGTATCTCGGAATAATTTTGTGGTGAAACTTGTGTTAGCTAGAACGATTTGATTATTTAGTTGTCATTTGTTTTCCTTAATTGGTCTCACAGGTATTATTTTATGGTGTTCAGAGTACTTTACTATTTATATCACATGTTTATTTCCCTATCGCCAATTACTGATTCTTATTCCGTTATTAGCTTTATAGTTATATACTGTACAGGCTTTATGACTAGTAGGTATCTTGACTTGTACCTCGTCACTACTCCACCGAGGATAGTTTTGATACATACTGGGTACCGACCGTGGTGTACTCATACTACACTTCTGCATATTTTTTGTGCAGATAAAGGCATTGGAGATATCGGACTCAGGTTGAGTAGCTTCTTGTTCGTGAGGATTCAAAGTAGAGATATTTGATCGTCGTAGTCCCTTGGAGTCTTTTTCCTTTTGATTGTACTGTTAATTTGTAGAACAATACTGTATTTTTTTGAGATATTCCTATGTAGTCTTCTAGAGTTCGTGACTCCATATTACCTATTGTTGACGACCAATTTTCTTTTAATTATTAATTTATGTATACTTATTGATTTTCAATAAATATGCTAAAGATATTTTCTAATTAATAATACATATTTTAAGTAATTAATAATTTAGTATATAATCATAAACATATTTTCTTTACTATTTTACTATTCTTTAAGCTATCAAAATAATTTTCATATTCATCACATAGGTTTATAATTAATTTAATAAAGTTATTTCTCAAATTTTTGCAACATAGCCCATTATTTTAAATAAATTCGAAATTAGTGTAGTAAATAGGAAAATAAGATATTTCGTAGTTAATTAATTAATTACAGTAATCAATAGTGTATTTGATTATTATAATTATATTTTATTAAAACTAATTAAGTTTATTTAAATTTATTTTTAAAAGGTTAAAAGATCAAAAGGCTACAATTGCAATTGCATAATTAAATACGAAATGGCTATTCCTTAAATCAATTCCAACCCAAACAACAGGCCCAAAACAACATCTGGTCCAGTCCAAACACAACTCTCTTTCCATCTTGGCAATCTGAGCCACTCTCATTGAACCAATCAGAACTTGCCATGCCGCCCTTCCACATCACTCACTAAAGAAGCTCAGTCAATTTAAGATGTCCATCCCTCATATCAACGACGCACGTTTTATCTCCGTTCTTTCCTTTAATTTTAATACTCCATTAGACTTAATCTCAACCATCCAAATCCAACAATCCAAGGGCCATCATTTAATCTCGTTTTATTCCTTTAATGCCCAAATTATCAGAGTCGTTGATCAGTAGATCCAACAGCCCAGATCAATCCCACCCGTTTAAACCCTTAGACCCCAACCCAATCTCCCCCAAACCCTAATCATTTCTCCTATTGTCCCCCCTCTCCCCCTTTCCCCTTCCTCTCTCGTTTATCTCAATGCCCAGACCAAATCAGTCACAGAAACCTTGCACCAAATCGTGCAAGGTCATGAATCATGAGTTTCTCCCCCTTTCATCATATGAATTCAAAAGTCTCAGTTTCAATACCTAGACTCAAATATAAAACTTCAAGTCTTTAGATTTTCGTATGATGCGACCTAATCAGAGCATGTATGAGCATCTCATTATGTTTATTCGAAGACCAGAGGTCAAATGCAATGACCTATGGGCTTCTAGTCTTTGTCCGATGGTTTTCACGCCTGCAACGACTGTCTCTTACACAAGTAAATCTCCTTACGATTTTCCCCTTTGATCTCTTTGATTTTCACTCATTTGCTTGCATCATCATTCTCTCCGTCACTCTCTACTATCGATTTTGAATTTTGTTGAACCGTAAAGGCATTGAATGCCACTATAAAAGGAGAATTCAATGCTCTCACCTAACAACAGAAGACACACACTAATCACTTAAATAAGAGAAGATACATATGAAATCACTTAACAAACAGAGATATACCAATTGTTTTCCTTAATATCCTAAAAATAAGTTAATATTAATCGACTGCATGTGTAAGCTTAATGAATGTTCTTTAAGTTAAGCAGTTTGGGTGTTAATTAAACTTATATAACTAGCTAAAGAGCTTTAATGATTCCTTACATTTGTTCTAACTTTAAACTTTCTATATAATTTTGCTATGGCTCTCATGTTTGCTCTACTGACCTTTACTTAGTGTTACTTGTTGATTTGTATCATGCACTTAAGGTTATTTATCTGATAAACCAAAACTAAAATGATATGAACACATAAAAGTAAATACATGGTTGTCATTTAGCTAAAGCATATCAGTTTAATTTATTTGGATTGCTTTCTCTCTTCTAATGTGTTCCTATAATTCAGAGACCTCTTGAAAGATCGTTGTAAAGGTTTTTTCTATTAATTTTCATGATCATATCTGTGAGCATCACCCAAATAAAATATGTTCTGAAATGAAACTGGACTAAGTTATAATGAATTATTGCAGTTAATCTTTTATGAACTCTGACTGCTACTTAGACCAAGTATGTTTGGATTGTCTTCAAGGATCTGGTTAAGAAACAGAAAGTGGTTAAGAGTTAAAGTTGTTATATTTGTGTATCATCTCTTGAATTGGTGATACTAAGCTAAACCTGATCATGCTTGGACCAATATATTGATTTGTTTAACTTGACGAATTGTCCTGCTACTAGAACTATGCTTATTTCATGTGAAACCTTTCTTGTCCTAGAATTCTGTACTGAACCTGTTGGTCTGACCCTATGTTGTTTGACATTCTACCATGTTGTAATCTTGCACTCCTTAATGATATCTCTTGTATGTGCTTAATTGTCTTCTCCTGGGTTTCCGCACTCATTCATGTTATTAAAAAACAAAATCCCGCTTACCTTTCATACTCTGCCTATGTTCTCATTTTGCACTATCTCATAAAGGAAACTAAGCCTTGCTAAGACTACATAAGTTAACTATGACTCACCTATAGATTTAAGGGAAGCTCTTGATGCATACCTGTCCTGTTAGAACATTACCTTGTGTTTATATGAATGTCTTAACTCCTAATGAGCCTAGTATGAATGTGAGGTTATTAATCTTTAAATATCATGCCATCTGCTTATGTAAAGATCAATTTGTTTGCTTAAGTATCCTTGCTAATACCCCTTAGAGATTCTGAATGAAGTTGTCAGCCCATACATCTAATAGAAGTTAAGACTTAGTCTATGTATTAACTCATGATTAATTCAAACATAGTCTAATAAGCTGTCAAGGTATTATAAGTAGGGACTCTTGAAAACTTGAACTTATCAGTAGATGTATGTGTCTCCATACTCATTAATCATATGACTTAATGTTTGGATTCCTTAAATAATATATTGGTGCTCCCTCTCTTTTATTGTACCAGTAATTGGTTTCTTTGAGCATTCTTGAGTATGTTGAAGATGTTGACAGTGTACTACACACTTGTGATTAGATTGTGACCCCTATGGTGTTATATGTTATCTCATATTCATAGTAGTATTTTATATAATCACTATGATAATTCTATATACCTTTGTGTTATTGTTACTATTTTGTAGTTACAATGAGTGCTTCATTGACACTTAAACCTATAGGGAAGAGTAAGTGTGAGTGGTTAAGGGTATTTAGGATTAAGGTTTAGTTTGTGGTTGAGATTCCCTCCTTGACACAAGCACTACTCGGGGTCCCTGAGACCCTTGTGAACTCTAAAGTGTCAGGGATCCAAAGGGTGTCTTGGCCATAAATGAGATTTTAGCTTAAGCTCTTAATCATTGACATTTGTTAATCCATTTAGGGTTGGTGCTCAATAAAAGAAAGGCTTCACTGAGGTGAATCACTTAGGGTTATTCCACATGTGATTTTGTGCCCATGTGGCGTTAGGTGTGACTTGTTGATTTTGGTAAAGTAGTTATGATATCTTCATGTTTCTTGCATCGTTGTCAGTGTTATGAAGCTTTGGAACAAGGTTCTAGTCTATATGAGGCTATTTACAGGTATTGGGTTTGGTAATGGATAGTTATTGCAGTTAGAGTTATTGCTTTGGGCATATGGATGATGTGTTACGTCGTGTGGTTATACCTTGTGGATGTATGCATGAGTTGTTGCATCTGGTTGAGGTTGATACAGTGTGTTTATGTGAGAATCGAGTTTTTGGGGGATGATCGGATGTTGATATTTAGTTCTAAGGCTTATCGGTATAGGTGAAAGGAATAATCTTCACCCGAGATTGTGTTGTCGGGCATATGTGGATTGGGGTGATATGGTATCACCCGCGGGTACATGTATGGTGAGTTCATTTAGTGATTTAATGTCTTCGAAACGGTTCTTGACACGTTCGAGGACGAATTTTTATTTAAGAGGGCGAGAATGTAATGACCCTAGTCGTTCATTTTGAGAATTAGCATCTCGTTCAGTGGTTTAAGGTCTTGAGTAGCTTCGTTGTGACTTGTGTGTATGATTGGATTCAGTTTTCGGGTGACTCAGGATTGATTCGAAAGTATGATTCTTATTTTAGAAGCTTTAGTGGTAAGAGTTGACCGGGGTTTGACATTTTTGTAGACGACTTTGGAATGATGTTTTGATGATTCTAATAGCTTCGTATGATGATTTTGGACTTAGGCGTATGTACGGATTTGGATTTGGAGGTCCGTAGGTTGATTTGATGCATTTTGACGATTTGACTAGGAGTTGACTTTGTTTATATCGGGTTCGGATTGCGATTCTGGGAGTTGATATAGCTCTGTTGTATCATTTGGGACTTGCATGCAAAATTTGAGTTCATTCCGGGTTGATTTGATATGATTCGGCGCAAGTTGTAGAAGTTAAAAGTTCATTAACTCGTTAGGCTTTAATTGAAGTAAGGTTCATAGTTTTGATATTGTTAGATGTGATTTAAGGCCTCGAGCAGGTCCACGTTATGTTATAGAACTTGTTGGTATGTTCGGACGAGGTCCCGTGAGCCCCGAGTGTGTTTCGGACGGATTTCTGATCATTTGGATCATGTTGGTTTGAAGATGGATTGGGTAAGGATCTGGTACGGTCGCACTTGCGGACCATTGGGCACAGGTGCAGACGAGAGGGTGCAAAAGTGAGCTAACTGGGAGCTAGTATTGCGCATCTGCGATGTCATTCCCGCAGATGCGGCTCCGCAGGTGCGAGTTGGTATGCGCATGTGCGGTAGTGAGCTGGGTAGGAAGTTTTCGTAGAAATGGAGGTTTTGTCGCAAAAGCGGCGACGCGGGTGCGCATCATTGTTCGCAGAAGTGACACTGCATATGTGGTGTCTTAGACGTAGGAGCGTACATTTGGGATTTTAGTTGTTTTCGAATCTGCAATGATATTTCCGCAGATGCGACTGATGGTGTGTAAAAGCAGAAGTGTTGGGTAGAACATGTTATATCGAGAGTTTGGTTGTTTTTATCATATCTTGAGTTGTGTATCTCGGTTTTGAGCGATATTTGAGGGAATTTTCACTATTTGGATTGGGGTAAGTATTAATGACTCGGATTTGGTTATATTTTATGATTCCATCTTTGTTTTTATCATTTAATTAGTGATTTGAATTGGAGGAAATTGAATATTTTTTTAAAAACTTTCTAAAATATAAAATGATGATTTGAAGGCCGATTTGAGGTCGGAATTGGATCATTTTGGTACTGTTGGACTAGTATCGGAATGAATTTTTGGATTTTGTGAGTTTTGTTGTGTTTCAAGGCGTTGATCCAGTTTGACGTTTTGAGTTTACTTTTTTATTTTCATTAAAGATCGAAGCTTTATTATCCGGAATTGTTTCCTATGGCTTTAATTTATGATATTAAGTTATTTTGGCTATATTCGAGCTGTCATGCGGTTGTTTCACACGGAGAGGTCTATTTAGAGTTATTGATTTAGCTTCTTTGAGGTAAGTATCTTGCCTAACTTTGTGGGGAGGGGGAGGGGGGGAACTACCCCTTTGGATTTGGGTTGATTGTATTATTTCAATTATGTGAAAGACGTGTATGTGAGTTGACAAGTGTATACTAAGGCTTATAGGTGGAAATTGACATGTTTAGATTCTTAGGCTTCTTTCATGTATTTATTTAAAATTGTTAGCACACGTTATATCTTTTATTTGTCAAGTTTACTCTCACATGCTTTATTTGAATTGTTAGCAAATGTCATATCTTTTACTTGTCAAGTTTACTCTTATGTGCTTTATTTGAAGGTTTTAACTCGTTTATTGTAATGTGACCTCCTCTATTGTTGAGATATTCGTAATTAAAATTGTTGTTACATGTTATACATTTGTTGTCGGGTTATTCTCATGCATTTAGACATAGTTGCTATTTCAGAAACATCTCTTTCATTGTTAGCTTATGTCATTCAATAGGATTTGACGTTGCCGTTTCATGGAAATACTTTTACTATTGAGTTTATTCTTAAATAGTTAATTGAAGTTGAAGCTATTGAAAGCTATTAACCCGTTTTCATTGAATTTTTTGTTTAATGGTGTATTATTCGTTGTTGAGTTATTTTTCCCATTTCATTTTTGTTATTATTGTCACATCGTGGTTGAGTCGTGGGCTATGTGTTGTGGTGATATTGGTCTTGTTATTGTGAAAAGGTTGTGGCTTATGGGCACTTGTGATACGAGTGGATATATTGTGTTGTTGTGATGTTAGCACTTGTGGATTTGTTGTGTGGATCGATTGTCGTTATGCGGAGCATAAGGGTGGCATCTCATTGTTGTTGACTGTGCGGAGTGACACGGATGGCTATTGACATATTGTTACGGCAAAGTGATACGAGGCTATTGTGTTATTGTCTAGGTAAAGCGATATGGGTGGCTATTATGCGGAGTGATATGGGAGGCTATTGTATTAAATATTTGGGTGGAGCGATAAGGGTGGTTATTGTGATGTTGTCAATACAGAGAGATAAGGGTGGCTATGTCAGGGATGATATGTGATTGCATGGGGGCATAATGTTGATGATATTCGTGTGATGGTGTGATTAACCTTGTGTATGTCATGTACCTTACATGACTTCTTGTATCTCTTCCAATGAGTTACCCGATGTCTTTGATAATACTTGTTGACTTGGACTATAATAGTACACTCGCACAAACATATACCATAACAGACCGTTTACACCGGTTCAGGAGTTTGAAAGTTGACATTCATTGATCATGCCCATGCATCCTTGTATTATTTTCTTTCATTGTAATATTTAACATGTGATCATGTCGGGTGGATTGAGATATTGGTGCGTGAGTTGTCCGTGCGGTTGCGACTAATAATGTGGGCACAAGGTGCCGTGAGCATATGACTTGTGATTTGAGACTCGTGACTTATGTTTATGAGATGAGGTATCTCGGAATAATGTTGTGGTGAAACTTGTATTAGAACGGTTTGATTATTTAGTTGTCATTTGTTTTTCTTAATTGGTCTCACTGGTATATTTTTACGGTGTTCGGATTACTTCACTGTTTATATCACATGTTTACTTCCATGTCGCCAATTACTGATTCTTGTTCCGTTATTAGCTTTATAGTTATATACTACACATGTTTTTTGACTAGTAGGTGTCTTGACTTATACCTCACTACTAATCCACCAAGATAAGTCTTGATACTTACTGGTACCGACCGTGGTGCACTCATAATACACTTCTGTATATTTTTGTGCAGATCCAGGTATTGGGGATATCAGGACTCAAGGTAAAGTGGATATATCATGTTGTTGTGATGTTAGCACATGTGGATTCTGTGGATATTCATCTTGAGTTCATAACTCCGTATTACCTAGCCTTAGAAGGATTGTTGTGATAAATATCGCCTAGGCTTATTTCACCTTTATTTCGGTATTTATATTAAACTCTACTTTAAAAATATCATTGTTAAACTGGTTTAACTGTTGTATGTAATCAGCTTACCTAGTCTTGGAGACTTGGTGTCATCACGATACCTAAGGTGGAATTTCGAGTCGTGATAGGCCCACACTCCGGAACCCGACAAAACTCATAAATTCCGATAACCTATTCGAATACGAGTCCATCAATACTAGTTTTACTCAAATCCGACTCTGAATCGATCCTCAAATCATCAAATCTCACTCTCCAAAATTATAGTCTAAAACCCCCCCAAATCTCACCTTTAATTTATATAAATTAGGTATAATAATCTATGGGTAATCAATATCTAACACCAAGATAGTGTAAGTATTACTTATTCCTTCAATTGTGATGAAAAACCCTCCAAAAATCACCTCCAACCGAGTTTCATAACTCCAAAAATGAGAAATAACCAAAACCCTTCGATTTAAATATTTGCCTAGCTAAACTGCATCTACGGGAAAAAATGTCGCACATGCGACGCCGCTTCTGCAGTCCCATCCTTGCATCTACGAGGACCACTAAGTACCCAACCACCCGCATTTGTGAAACACAAAGTGCATCTGCGCTTCCGCTTCTTCGAAAAAATCAACGCATATGTGGTCCCTGCATTTCCAGCCCAAGTCCGCTTCTGCGGAGAAATGTGAACGCCTGCGCTCGTGCATCTGCGCTCCATAGTGGGCACCTGCGGACTCAAACTTTCCCAACCACTCACTGCATCTGCGGCCAACCAGCCGCTTCTGTAACCTCGCACCTGCCGCGCATCCATCGCAGGTGTGAAAGCACCAGAACTCAGAAACCTTCAGCAATGCAACATAGTCCAAATTAATTCAAAATTAATCTAAAACACACCCCCGGGACCCCGTCCAAACATACCAACCAAATCCCAAAACATAACATGGACCTACTCGAGGCCTCTAATTATACAAAACAACATCAAAACTACGAATCGCACCCAATTCAAGCCTAAGAAACTAAAGAACTTTTCAAGTTCCAAAACTCGTGCCAGACCATATCAAATCAACTCGAAATGACCTAAAATTTTGCACACAAGTTCCAAATGACATAACGAGCCTATTCCAACTCCCGGAACAACAATCCAGACCCGATAACATTGAAGTCAACTCTTGGTCAAACCTATGAACTTTTCAAACCTTCAAATTGTCAACTTTCGTGAATTCAAGCCAAAACCTTCTAGAAATATTCAAATGCAAAACCGGGCATACGCTCAAGTCCAAAATCACCATTCGGACCTAATGAAATCATAAAAACTATGATCCGACGTCAAATACACAAAAGTCAATCTTATTAAACTCTTCCAATTTAAAGCTTCCTAGTTGAGAATCATTCTTCTTGATCAATCCCGAATCACTCGAAAATCCTAATTATAAAAATAAGGGCAAAGGTCTAAATATGCCTTTATACTATACGAAATTGAACACATTTTCTCTTCGTTAATACTTTAGCTCAAATATGTCCTTACCGTCACATAGTTGGTCCATATATACCCCTAGAGTTACATAGTTGGCCCATATATACCCTTTTCGAAACGAAATTCACCCAAACTAATTAGTTCTTTCATTAATTGTATTAAAGTGTATTACAAACACTATTTCCTTTTTATTAGTACTTATTTTTCTTTACCTTTCTCTTTTCTTTCTTCTTTTTTCTTTTCTTCTCTTTTTTTTCCTTTTTCTTTCTCCCTTATTAGTTTCCTCTATTACTGATGTCTTCTCCATTTTCGTCACCAATTTCACTTGACAAAACTCATGAATTTCAATTACTAAGAAAATTATCCCATAAGGTAATCAAGTTCCAATTTCACTAGCCCTCTAAATAAATGAAATTAAATTGTTCCAAAAATTATGGTTTAAACTTTAAAATAATAAAAACATCTCAACCTTTAACAATACTCAAAAGACCAAAATAATTATATTATTTCCATAAAAATAATTTAATGATTAAAAGCCTAGAGTTCAAGTTGTAGTGTTATAAATTTGAGTTGTTAGTCTTTTTTCATCTTTTTTCAACTGGACATTTTCTATTATTTTTATTAACTATGTAAATTAGGGGTGTATATGGAACGGGTTGGTTTAGTTTTTATCAAAACCAAACCAAAGCAATTATATCGGTTTGGATTATTCGATTTTGTTGGATTTTTCGGGTTTTTTGTTACATAAATATTATTTCAATCTTACTTTGTTAAATTTTTTAGAACTAAATATATGTTTAGTAAAAATTAAAAAATTGACAAACATATGATCTAGAAAAATATTCTTATGGGAGAATTTTCTTAGTAATTGGAATTCATGAGTTATGTCGAATGAAATTGGTGACGAAAATAGAGAAGACATCAGTAATGGAGAAATCGGATAAGGGAGAAAGAAAAAGGGAAAAAAAAAAGAGAAGAAAAGAAAAAAGAAGAAAGAAAAGAGAAAGGTAAAGAAAAAAAAGTACTAATAAAAAAAGAAATATTGTTTGTAATACATTTTAATACAATTAATGAAAGTAGTAATTAGTTTTGGTGGTTTTCATTTCGAAAAGAGCATATATGGGCCAACTGTTTAACTCTAAGGGCATATATGGACCAACTATGTGACGATAAGGGCATATTTGAGCTAAAGTATTAACGAATAACATATGTGTTCAATTTCATATAGTACAAAAGCATATTTGGACCTTTCCGTAAAAATAATTTTATTTTAAGTAATTATACATGCTTGGAATATATATTATAAAACTTTAATTTTCTTTCATTCTCAAATGTGTAAATAATATTTTGAGTGTTTGTTGTTAATATCAAAATTATTATTACAAACAAATTGTTCTAATTTGTTTTTTTTACCATGCTTATATAATGTTGAAAAAATATCACTATATCACTCCTATATATCACTCTATATATAATGTCCATTTCAAGTGTTTGGTCCTCCTCAATCTTGATGCAGTTCTGTAGCTTCTATTCATCAACATTGTAAAATCCAATTTAACGCGAGACACATTGATATCTCACGCACTTATTTGGGTAGAAAGTCTGATATTGGTCATGACGAAGATAGTTGGAATATACTGACAAAAGCTTATTGGCACTTATGTATGGATCTATAATTGTCTTACTATTTATTGGTTATTAACAATAAACACTATGTTACTTGCAAAAAGTTAAGTGTCACCTGTGAATATCATTTGACAAAAGACAAAACCAACTAGGTGAATGAAATCAGCTAGAACATAAACACCGCCTCAACTTGAAATAAGAAGCAAGATTTTCCTGTAAAAAGGAAGCATCAGCTTATTCATATTAGTAAACAACTAACGATTCTTACTGTGTAATTGTTGTTAAATCAGAAACTGATCAACAGATTAATCTTAACCATTCATCAAAAAAGAAAATCTTGTGATGCTTTAGTCACTTGAGATAAGGAATTAATCACAGGCAACACAAAGATCTTGCAATGGACCATGTGATGCACAATTCAATAACAACTCATCAGAGGATCGTCAAAACTAAATATCATCTCAATTGATAGTATGTCGGACTAGGCAAAACACCCAACAAATATATTCTGAATCTCATATCAGAATATATTTTCTGGGCGGAGATGTTTTGCCCAATTTAGACATACTAACAATTGAGATTACATCCAGGTTTGACCATTCTGACAGCCAACACCTCTAGCCTTTCTTGAAAACAAAAAAGCAGATAACTATGCTGGAGTGGGGAAAAGGAAACGAGGTTTTATAGAGGGTGCTAGGTTTAAAGGTCCAGATCTGGCCTAATGTGGGCTTCCTTTAGGGTTGCATTTCCAGCTGACGTGGATATTGGATATTTTTGTAAAAACTTTCTAAAATATAAAATGATGATTTGAAGGCCGATTTGAGGTCGGAATTGGATCATTTTGGTATTGTTGGACTCGTATCGGAATGAATTTTTGGATTTTGTGAGTTTTGTTGGGTTTCGAGGCGTTGATCTAGTTTGATATTTTGGATTGACTTTTTGATTTTCATTAAAGATCGAAGCTTTATTATCTGGAACTGTTTCCTATGGCTTTAATTTATGATATTAAGTTATTTTGGCTAGATTCGAGCTGTCCGGCGGTTATTTCACACGGAGAGGTCTATTTAGAGTTATTGATTTAGCTTCTTTGAGGTAAGTATCTTGCCTAACTTTATGGGGGGGAAGGGGGGACTACCCTTTTGGATTTGGGTTGATTGTATTATTTCAATTATGTGAAAGACGTGTATGTGAGGTGACAAGTGCATACTCAGGCTTATATGTGGAAATTGACATGTTTAGACTCTTAGGCTTATTTCATGTATTTATTTGAAGTTGTTAGCACACGTTATATCTTTTATTCGTCAAGTTTACTCTCACACGCTTTATTTGAATTGTTAGCAAATGTCATATCTTTTACTTGTCAAGTTTACTCTTATGTGCTTTATTTGAAGTTTTTAACTCTTTTATTGTAATGTGACCTCCTCTATTGTTGAGATATTCATAATTAAAATTGTTGTTACATGTTATACATTTGTTGTTGAGTTATTCTCATGCATTTAGACATAGTTGCTATTTCAGGAACATCTCTTTCATTGTTAGCTTGTGTCATTCAATAGGATTTGACGTTGCCATTTCATGAAAATACTTTTACTATTGAGTTTATTCTTAAACAGTTAATTGAAGTTGAAGCTATTGAAAGCCATTAACCTGTTTTCGTTGAATTTGTTGTTTAATGGTGTATTATTCATTGTTGAGTTATTTTTTCCATTTCATTTTTGTTGTTATTGAGATTTATGTACACATCGTGGTTGAGCCGTGGGCTATGTGTTGTGGTGATATTGGTATTGTTATTGTAAAAAGGTTGTGGCGTATTGGCACTTGTGATACGATTGGATATATCGTGTTGTTGTGATGTTAGCACTTGTGGATTTGTTGTGTGGATCGATTGTTATTATGCAGAGCATAAGGGTGGTATCTCATTGTTGTTGACTGTGCGGAGTGACACGGATGGCTATTGATATAATTATTACGGCAGAGTGACACGAGGGCTATTGTGTTATTGTCTGGGTAGAGCGATATGGGTGGCTATTATGCGGAGTGATATGGGAGGCTATTGTGTTAAATATCTGGGTGGAGCGATAAGGGTGGATATTGTGATGTTGTCATTACAGAGAGATAAGGGTAGCTATGTCAGGGATGATATGTGATTGCCTGAGGGCGTAATATTGATGATATTCGTGTGATGGTGTGATTTACCTTGTGTATGTCATGTACCTTACGTGACTTGTTGTATCTCTTCCAATGAGTTACCCGATGTCTTTGATAATACTTGTTGACTTGGACTATAATAGTACACTCGCACAAGCATATACCATAGCAGACCATTTACACCGGTTCAGGATTTGAAAGTTTACATTCATTGATCATGCCCATGCATCCTTGTATTATTTGCTTTCATTGTGATATTGAGCATGTGATCATGTCGGGCGGATTGAGATATTGTCACGTGAGTTGTCCGTGCAGTTGCGACTAATAATGGGGGCACAAGGTGCCGTGAGCATATGACTTGTGATTTGAGACTCGTGACTTGTGTTTATGAGATGAGGTATCTCAGAGTAATGTTGTGGTGAAACTTGTGTTAGGACGGTTTGATTATTTAGTTGCCATTTGTTTTTCTTAATTGGTCTCACTGGTATATTTTTACGGTGTTCGGATTACTTCACTGTTTATTCCACATGTTTATTTTCTTGTCGCCAATTACTGATTCTTGTTCCGTTATTAGCTTTATTGTTATATACTACACATGTTTTTTGACTAGTAGGTGTCTTGACTTGTACCTCATTACTAATCCACCAAGATAAGTCTTGATACTTACTGGTACTGACCGTGGTGTACTCATAATACACTTCTGCATATTTTTGTGCTGATCCAGGTATTGGGGATATCAGACTCAGGCAGAGTAGCTTCTTGTTCACGAGGACTCAAGGTAAAGTGGATATATCGTGTTGTTGTGATGTTAGCACATGTGGATTCTGTGGATATTCATCTTGAGTTCGTAACTCCGTATTACCTAGCCTTAGAAGGATTGTTGTGATAAATATCGCGTAGGCTTATTTAACCTTTATTTCGGTATTTATATTAAATTCTACTTTAAAAATATCATTGTTAAACTGGCTTAACTGTTGTATGTAATCAGCTTACCTAGTCTTGGAGACTTGGTGCCATCACGTGGGATTTCGGGTCGTGATAGGCCCACACTCCGGAACCCAACAAAACTCACAAATTCCGATAACCTATTCGAATACAAGTCCATCAATACTAGTTTTACTCAAATTCGACTCTGAATCGATCCTCAAATCATCAAATCTCACTCTCCAAAATCATAGTCCAAAAACCCCCAAATCTCACCTTTAATTTATATAAATTAGGTATAATAATCTACGGGTAATCAATATCTAACACCAAGATAGTGTAAGTATTACTTATCCCTTCCATTGTGATGAAAAGCCCTCCAAAAATCACCTCAAACCGAGTTTCATAATTCCAAAATTAAGAAATAACCAAAACCCTTCTATTTAAATATCTGCCTAGCTAAACTGCCTCTACGGGAAAAAATGTCGCACATGCGACGCCGCTTCTGCGGTCCCATCCTCGCATCTGCGAGGTCCACTAAGTACCCGACCACCCGCATTTGAGGAACACCAAGTGCATCTGCGCTTTCGCTTCTTCGAAAAAATCAACGCATATGTGGTCCCTGCATTTCCAGCCCAAGTTCGCTTCTGCGGAGAAATGTGAACGTCTGCGCTCGTGCATCTGCGCTCCAGAGTGCGCACCTGCGGACTCAAACTTTCCCAACCACTCACTGCATCTGCGGCCAACCAGCCGCTTCTGTAGCCTCGCACAAGTCGCGCATCCATCGTAGGTGCGAAAGCACCAGAACTCAGAAGCCTTCACCAATGCAACATAGTCCAAATTATTTGAAAATTAATCTGAAACACACCCCCGGGACCCCGTCCAAACACACCAACCAAATCTCAACACATAACACGGACCTACTCGAGGCCTCTAATTATACAAAACAACATCAAAACTACGAATCGCACCCAATTCAAGCCTAAGAAACTAATGATCTTTTTAACTTCTAAAACTCGTGCTAGACCATATCAAATCAACTCGAAATGACCTAAAATTTTGCACACAAATTTCAAATGACATAATGAACCTATTCCAACTCCCGGAACAACAATCCAAACCTGATAACATTGAAGTCAACTCCTGGTCAAACCTATGAATTTTTCAAACCTTCAAATTGTCAACTTTCGTGAATTCTAACCAAAACCTTCTAGAAACATTCAAATGCAAATCCGGGCATACGCTCAAGTCCAAAATCACCATTCGGACCTAATAAAATCATAAAAACTATGATCTGACATCAAATACACAAAAGTCAATCTTATTAATCTCTTCCAATTTAAAGCTTCCTAAGTTGAGAATCATTCTTCTTAATCAATCCCGAATCACTCAAAAATCCTAATTATAAAAATAAGGGCAAAGGTCCAAATATACCCTTGTACTATACGAAATTGAACATATTTTTCCTTCGTTAATACTTTAGCTCAAATATGCCCTTACTGTCACATAGTTGGTCCATATATGCCCTTAGAGTTACATAGTTGGCCCATATATGCCCTTTTCGAAACGCAATTCAGCCAAACTAATTAGTTCTTTCGTTGTATTACAAATACTATTTTCTTTTTATTAGTACTTATTTTTCTTTACCTTTCTCTTTTCTTTCTTCTTTTTTCTTTTCTTATCTTTTTTTTTCCTTTTTCTTTCTCCCTTATCCGTTTCCTCTATTACTGATGTCTTCTCCATTTTCGTCACCAATTTCACTTGACAAAACTCATGAATTCCAATTACTAAGAAAATTATCACATAAGGTAATCAAGTTCCAATTTCACTGGAACTCTAAATAAACGAAATTAAATTGTTCCAAAAATTATGGTTTAAACTTTAAAATAATAAAAACATCTCAACCTTTAACAATACTCAAAAGACCAAAATATTTATATTATTTCGAGAAAAATAATTTAATGATTAAAAGCCTAGAGTTCAAGTTGTACTGTTATAAATTTGAGTTGTTAGTCTTTTTTCATCTTTTTTCAGCTGGACATTTTCTATTGTTTTTATTAACTATGTAAATTGGGGGTGTACATAGAACGGGTTGGTTCGATTCTTATCAAAACCAAACCAAACCAATTATATCGGTTTGGATTATTCGGTTTTGTTGTATTTTTCGGGTTTTTTGTTACATAAATATTATTTCAATCTTACTTTGTTAAATATTTTAGAACTAAATATATGTTCAGTAAAAATTAAAAAATTGACAAACATATGATCTATAAAAATATTCTTATGGGAGAATTTTCTTAGTAATTAGAATTCATGAGTTTTGTCAAGTGAAATTGGTGACGAAAATAGAGAAGACATCAGTAATGGAGGAAATCAGATAAGGGAGAAAGAAAAAGGGAAAAAAAAGAGAAGAAAAGTAAAAAAGAAAAAAGAAAAGAGAAAAGTAAAGAAAAATAAGTACTAATAAAAAGGAAATAGTATTTGTAATACACTTTAATACAATTAACGAAAGAACTAATTAGTTTGAGTGAATACTGTTTCGAAAAGGGCATATATGAGCCAACTATGTAACTCTAGGAGCATATATGGACCAACTATGTGACAGTAAGGGCATATTTGAGCTAAAATATTAACGAAGAAAAAATATGTTTAATTTCGTATAGTACAAGGGCATATTTGGACCTTTTTCATAAAAATAATTTTATTTTAAGTAATTATACATGCTTGAAATATATATTATAAAACTTTAATTTTCTTTCATTCTCAAATGTGTAAATAATATTTTGAATGTTTGTTGTTAATATCAAAATTTTTATTTCAAACAAATTGTTCTAATTTGTTTTTTTTACCATGCTTATATAATGTTGAAAAAATATCACTATATCACTCCTATATATCACTCTATATATAATGTCCATTTCAAGTGTTTGGTCCCCCTCAATCTTGATGCAGTTCTGTAGTTTCTATTCATCAACATTGTAAAATCCAATTTAACGCGAGACACATTGATATCTCACGCACTTATTTGGGTAGAAAGTCTGATATTGGTCATGACGAAGATAGTTGGAATATACTGACAAAAGCTTATTGGCACTTATGTATGGATCTATAATTGTCTTACTATTTATTGGTTATTAACAATAAACATTATGTTACTTGCAATAAGTTAAGTGTCACCTCTGAATATCATTTGACAAAAGATTAAACCAACTAGGTGAATGAAATCAGCTAGAACATAAACACCGCCTCAACTTGAAATAAGAAGCAAGATTTTCCTGTAAAAAGGAAGCATCAGCTTATTCATATTAGTAAACAACTAACGATTCTTACTGTGTAATTGTTGTTAAATCAGAAACTGATCAACAGATTAATCTTAACCATTGATCAAAAAAGAAAATCTTGTGATGCATTAGTCACTTGAGATAAGGAATTAATCACAGGCAAGACTGCAACACAAAGATCTTGCAATGGACCATGTGATGCACAATTCAATAACAACTCATCATAGAATCGTCAAAACTAAATATCATCTCAATTGATGGTATGTCGGACTAGGCAAAACACCCAACAAATATATTCTGAATCTCATATCAGAATATATTTTCTGGGCGGAGATGTTTTGCCCAATTTAGACATGCTAACAATTGAGATTACATCCAGGTTTGACCATTCTGACAGCCAACACCTCTAGCCTTTCTTGAAAACAAAAAAGCAGATAACTATGCTGGAGGGGGGAAAAGGAAACGAGGTTTTATAGAGGGTGCTAGGTTAAAGGTCCAGATCTGGCCTAATGTGGGCTTCCTTTAGGGTTGCATTTCCAGCTGATATGGGCTGGTATTTCACTTTTTGCTTGTGAGGTTTTGGGCTGCAATTTCTGTGTTTTGTCGATACTGCGCTATTGGGCAATCCTAATTTATGGGATTGGTAATATTTTGGCGAATTTTCACAAATGACTCTTCTTGAGGTTACTACTTACATTTTGTCCCTATTTTGATCATGTTCAGGTTTTGTCCCTTGAACTACATAACAAGATGACTTCCCGTTTGGTCAAAGATTTTGTTACTTTTTTTCAAAAAACAAATTGAAAACATTGTTTGTTCATGAAATATGATCAGTTTTTGAAAAAAATATTGAAATTTTTCTCAAGTTCCCAAATACTGGTTTCGGACAGAGAATTTTTTTCTTCCACTCACAAAACTTCTAACTTTTTCTTCAAATAAAATGCATATCCAAACACAACTTCAATTTTCAAAGTATTATTTTTCAATACAACTTCAAAAACTCCTTTTTTAAGTTTCAACCAAATCTATATCCAAACGCTAGCTTGGAAAGTTGAGATACTATTTTCAAAATATTCTAGTGCTTGTGAAGCAGGAGGTCATGCAGTTCCAACTTCCAAGCATGTAAATTCAAACACTCTGCGCTACCAATTTATTGTATTGTTTTTAGTTCGAGTACATATAAGTAGGATGTATCTAGCAATAACTATGTATATTAAATAGGATAATAACATTATTTTGCAATGTGCTTCAACTTTCAAGACTTTATTATCATTACATTCTGAATATCTAGTGTTTCTAATTGCATCTTATCTTATTGGTAAAGGCTAAGATGAAATTGGTTTTTCTAAATTATAAAAAAAAAAAAAGGGAAAAAAAAGATGATGAATTTATTTAGCTACCTTCTCAACCTTGAAGTAGTGCTCTGTAGCTTCTAAACATCAATACTGTAAAACTGTAGTTACTTGAGATGCATAGATTCTGTTTTCTTCAATATTGAGCAATCTGATATCTCATAAAGCAAATGAGAACTGTAATCATAATCATGCCACATCAACCTTTAGAGAAGAGGTTTTAATTGAATTCTCTTCCCTAGAAATTACACTGTACAGAACAAATAAAAAACAAATATTTTATATTTATATATGCATTTATAAAAATTGTAGAATTCTCTTGACTTAGGTTCAAAGTTTGGGTGTTTCATTTTTACATTTTTATGAATCCCTTGTTCAAATTTCTAGCTTTTATAATAATCAAGCATAGATTAAAAATATTTAAAAGTGGACGGAAGGACTCAAAGAAGTTGCTAATATTTGGAGATGACTTTTACAGGTTCAAAATGAAAGGTTATTCCATGATTTCCCCTCTTTTTATCTTGAGTTTCATGTGGATTGTCTTTTAACTCTTTTACAATGACTATGTATGTTGGGTCCAAATGCACACGCAAGTATACGCGGTCGACCTGATAATAAAGTGATAAGAAAGTATCGTTCCCACGAGAATTTATGATAAACTATTTTGCAATCTAAGCTATTTATAAATTTAATGCTCAAGTGAGTCTTAAGAAGATGATTGTGATTTTTGTAACTAAATTACTACTAACTAATAAACAAGAAAGAAAATAAGATCACAAGTAGAGCAAACAAACACTTAGGAAGAATTCAATGAGATGTGGATATTCTAGGTTATGGAATTGATGTCTCTCCTATTGCGCTTTTCGAGTTGATGTAATCACTTGACTTATCTAATTTGTTGATTAGTAGAGTTTATTATGCTCGCGAAGTTCTTTCGATGCTTCGCTCGCCTATTCAAGCCAACCTAAGACTATATGTCTATAGAATCAAACTTGACAAGAACGTATATATATTTCCTACAAAAATAACCAAGTAATGCAACTAGAATATGTCTATCCTAATCACGAATCTATTCTCCGATGCACGGATTCAAGAACTTACTCTATTCAACCTTATATGTAATCTATAGTTCCCACTTTCGAGTTCTATTATAAATTCGTAGATAGTACTCTATTGTTAGCTACGCAATAGAATAACTAAGTGCAATATTGAATAAGCAAATTACTATGATAAATTCAAGCAAAACAATCAACCGTCAATTTACAATAGTAAAAAACGACCCATAACCCCAGAATAATGAGGTTCTTAGCCACTCATGTTCATGAACATTATCAAAATATTATTTTCAAACATAAAAGTTATGAATACTAGAAGAAGAATGGAAGAATTGATGAATTTCGTGCTCCCGAGTATTTCGTACTTATGTTTCTCTCTCACAGTGGCATATCTCCCTCCAAAATAGGTTTAGACTTGCTTTATACGAGTAGGGGCGTCTTGGTCGAAATAACCAAGTCCCAGACAAAATAGGACAAGTTCTCGTCACCCAGCGCCCAGGGTAGCATGGGGCACTAGTCCTAGCACTGGGAATTTTGCACTTCTGGAAATTGCGCCACAAGTAATGCCCCACGCTACCTGTGGCGCTACTTTGTGGCTTTTTCTCGTTTCTTCCTCTTTTCGCTTCAATTCACGTACATTCGTTCTAAATTGCCTCGAAATGATTCCTACATATAAAAATATCACTTATTAGCACAAATCATTATATTACACATCCGAAATCTACGAAACATGAGTAAAATGTGAGACAATATGAACTTAAATATATATACTTTAAGCCGAATATCAACACCCCACACTTAAACTCTTGCTCGCCCTTGAGCAATGAAACTATAAACTATACCCCAGTATTGTACATCTCAACTAGGGAGGAGCAATTTAATTTTTCAATCATACACTCTACCTTTAACTATAATCGATACCGGTAATCAAGCATGAACATATGAAATTCACATTCTTGCCGTTTTAAACATGCCCAAGTATATACAATGCAATTCAACCAATTCAAACAACCTATCCACTACCACCCTACCTCAAGAGCCGACTCGTTACCACTAAGCACCCTCAACTCGCACACTCACCCAACAAGAGTAGTTTACAACATTATCAATCCGTCATGAGATCATGTGCCCTCACTAACAAACAAGAGAGTAAATATAGAAATAGTCCACACATTCAAATATGATTTTGAACATAAATTAAGGACATCACATAATTGAACAAAAGTCGCTCATTCTTACAAGAATTTTATGTGCATCCTATGGTCGTACCATAAGCTTTTCCGTAGTGTACATCTCTGCTAATCTAAGCTCGCCAAGTCTAGGTAAGACTGTATGGATTGTAATGTAAGCTAAGGGACGAGTATGATAAATTTAGGAATAATGACTAACCCTCCTAAGTACTTTAATACATTACACTCAAGAATCAAAAATGTATTCTTCTGAATCAATTCACTCGCCACCAAACATACAAAACATAGCCCGTTCTTCAATTAAGTACTTCTACATCCCCACTAGCAAGAATTAGTAAGATTAGGAGATGTTTTTTTTCTTTTTGACTATCAATATTATTTGTCTATTTTTTTTTCTTGAATTTTTTTTTTCTACACACACTCCATACATAAAGGTTTATCGGCTAGTGGTATTTTTCACAACTTTAGTGCACCTTATGGGCCCTTCCATGGTTCCACTCGAAAGTTACTTCCCAAATCTCTCACCTTACTTATTTTAGCGCCTAAGTTTCTTCGGAGGTAAAGGTTCTACAAGCTCAAATTAAGAGCAAAATAGGGATACGGCTTGTAGTATGGGTGCCAAAGAAAAGGTCTATAGGCTCAAAGGAGCTAGCAACGAGAAACTTTTACTTTGTAAGTGACAAGCATATCTATGATCAAGCAAGAAACGCCTACGTCATCTCCTAGACTAACACAACTTAATGATTTCGTTTCGATTAACACATAGGGTAAGTTTTAGACTATACAAGATACCACAAAATAACACAAATCCTCACACACATATTGCACATGACTTAATCAAGACGGTTCTGTTTAACTCTCAAGTCAAGCAATCACATATAGTTGAGAAATTTTAAGCAATAGTGCACTAAGTGACATACAAGTCAAACAACTGAGAAAAAAGTGTCACAGAGTAGGTTATTTATTTTACTTTAGGCATCACAATCCAAATCAAATATACAGGAAGATAAAGTGCATGCCATAGCCTAATGTGCCCGCACCAAACATGTCAACAGGTATCTCATAGCAACTCAGTTGTTTTCCTATCCTACTCCTAAAAAGAAATACCTGATTCAAGCTACACCCTTGGAAAAGAACCGACACCCAAAGAAAAACCAAGGGATACTACCTAAATATCCAAAACAACAAAAGAAAATCTTTTTAGTGTTTTTAATCGGAGTTTAATCCCTCAAAAAAACTGTCCAACAGATCCATCGTCGGGAAAAGTCCGAGGTTTTTTTGATTTGTTTTTCTATATTCATTTTTTTAAAGTCTACTACTCTAAACTAGACTACTTCTAACTATGGGTTCTAAAATAAAACTAATAAAATAAAAAAATAGTTTTATACAATTACAAGTTAGAAAGTAGTTCTCCCACCCCACAGTTATGATATGCATAATCCTCGATGCATGATCAAATAGAAAAATATTAAAACAAGGGTCGGTACGACCCCACACTTAAGCTCAACATGCTCCTCAGCTTCAACTTCGGGTACTCAGACTTCCCCTAATCCGCAAAATAAAAACAAACAAAACACAACACAAAAAAAAAAATACATATTGTGTTGCCTCCCAACAAGCGCCTTATTTATAGTCGTGGCACGACTTTGCTACTCTGCACAGGCTGGGAGCTTTCGCTTCCTTTTCTTTCCATGGAGTTTTGCCTTCTTGCGCGCTCTAGGAGGCTCTTCTCTTTCCTCTCTAACCATTTTCTCTTTTACCTTTACACATTCAGCTCGCAACACCATTTCTTCTAACTCGATTTTCTTTTCCATGCCAGTAGGCTCCACATAAGAACCTTGCTCTATCAACTTTGATTCTACCACAAAGATCATGCACAAATCCTCATAATGCTTAGGAAGGTTAAGCGCCTTGTACACATTAAATGTGATTTCTTCATCATGCACTCTCATCTTTAGCTTTCCCTCCCTCACATCAATAAGTTCCCCTCTAGTGGCCAAGAATGGTCGCCCCAAAATAATTGGAACTTCTTCATCAACCATATAGCCAAGAATAATAAAATCTACAGGAAAGATGAACTTCCCTACTCGCACCAGCACATCCTTAATAATTTCTTCAGGCACTGCTAATGACCGATATGCTAGCTGTAGAGTTATAGTAGTAGGCCTGGGGGCTCCAAGATTCAGCTGCTTGAACACTGATAGTGGCATCAAATTAATTCTTGCTCCCAGATCGCACAAGGCTCTACCAACCTCGTGTTTTCCAATCGCCAAGGGGATTGTAAAACAACTGGGATCCTCCAACTTAGGCAGGAGCTTACTTTATACCCTAGCACTGCACTTCTCAATAAGTGCCACTGTCTCAAACTCTGTCAACCTCCTTTTGTTAGCCATAATATCTTTGATGTACTTAGCATATTTTGGGATTTCATGTAGCACATCTCCCAATGGGAGATTCAATTGAATTTACCTCAGCATATCAAGAAATTTGCTGAACATCCTGTCATCACTTTTCTTCTTTAATCTTTGTGGGAAGGGAGGTGGTGGCCTTTCAATTAGAGTCTTTTCACTTTCTTCAATTTCTTTCTCAGTTTCCACCACAGTTTGAGGAACTAGTTCGCCCTTATGAGTGACTTTTGCTTTATTTCTTTTTCGTATTTCTTCTAGTTCTCTACCATTCCTCAAGGTTAGAGCATTCACCTGAGGATTATTATCTGTATTACTTGGAAGGGCCGCTATTGGTCGGGTATTTTGTTGTGTAGCCAACTGCGCAATCTGCCTCTCTATATTTTGAAATCCAGTTCTCAATTGCTGATTATCTGTTCGAAGTTGTTGGTTGTCAATCAATAGCTTCTTCAACATATCATTAGTGCTTTCTTCTACCTGTTGTGGTGGTTTTTTGGGCTGATTGTAGTTTTTTTGGGGTCTGTATTGATTTTGACTAGCCTGATTTCCACCCTATGAGAGATGCGGGCCGTTTCTCCAGTTTGGATTATAAGTATTCATATATTGTACATTTTGGTTCATTGGACCTCTACTCTGCTAGCCCGCATAATAAATAGATTCTGGATTTACCGGAGATTGGTCACTCGTGTGACCTTCTCCACAAATTTCATAACATATGGCCATCCTCTGAACCTGCAGCATTTGATGCCCTTGACCCATTGCCATCTTAGCCACTTGGTTGGTAAGTTTAGAAAATTATGCTCGCATGGCTGACATCTCATCCAGTTCAATTGTACCTTCTGCTTTCTGTTTTATCATCCTTCTTGAGTCACCCTCACCTTGCCAGTTATGATCATTTGCAATGAAATTGTTGAGCAGAGTCTGAATCTCACTGTATGGATTTTGCATGCAACTTCCTCCACAAGCTGAGTCTAGATATAATTTTGAGGTCTCGTCTAGTCCATCCATAAAAGTATATCCCAACACCTCATCAGATTGACAACGATGTGAGAAGTCTCTGAGTAATTTCTTATATCTTTCCTAAGCTTGACGAAGAGTCTCACCATCTCGTTGTTGAAACCCAAGAATCTGGCTCCTCAGTGCCTTTGTCTTCTTGGTGGAAAAAAACATGATTAGGAATTTTCGTGCCAGATCATCCCAAGTGTGAATCGAGTTTGTAGGCTCCTTGCTTAACCATTCCTTTGCTTCCCCCATTAGAGAAAAGAGAAATAAAGCAAGTCTGACATAGTTCTTAGAGACGTTCGGATAGTTGTATGTATCCGTAATCTCCAAGAAATTCTGTATATGCCTTTGGGGATCTTCATTTGACAATCCCTCAAATAGCTTTGTGGATTGAATCATTTGTTCCATGTACTGCTTCAGCTCAAAGTACCCAGTTATATCATGCTTCACGATAGCCTGAGTCATGTTCATGAGACTAGGCCTTGCTGCTTTAATCACCGGTCTTTCTTCATTTTCTGCCATCTCGATTGGCTTTGGTTGGACTAAAATACCCAACTCTGTAATTCTTGCTCTTTCTTCTGCCTCCCTTCTTTACATGTGGAAAAGTCTTTCGGGTTCAAGATCAGGAGGAGGAAGGTTGTTCAAACTGTTGGTTCTTCTTAGCATTCAAGGTGAACACCTATAGAGTCAGAAACAGTCAAACAGATTAATCCTTGAACAAAAACAAATAAGATCTTGTTTCACACAAATAACTAATTTCTAAATACCCGGCAACGGTGCCAAAAACTTATTGGGTCCAAACGCACATGCAAGTATATACGGTCGACATGTAATAATGTGATAAGAAAGTATCGTCCCCACGAGGATTTATGATCGACTATTTTTCAATCTAAGTTATTTATAAATTTAATGCTCAAGTGAGTGTTAAGAAGATAATTGTGATTTTTGTAACTAAATTACTACGAACTAATAAGCAAGCAAGAAAATAAGATCGCAAGTAAAGCAAACAAATACTTAAAAGAATTCAATGTGATGGAGATATTCCAGAGTTATGGGATTAATGTCTCTCCTATTGCGCTTTTCGGGTAGATATAATGACTTGACTTATCTAATTTGTTGATTAGCAGGGTTTATTATGCTCGCGAAGTTCTTTCGATGCTTCGCTCTCCTATTCAAGCCAACCTAAGACTATATGTCTATAGAATCAAATTTGATAAGAATGCATGTATATTTCCTACAAAAATAACCAAGTAATGCAACTAGAATATGTCTATCCCAATCACGAATCTATTCTCCAATGCCCAAATTCAAGAACTTACCTTATTCAACCTTATATGTAATCTATAGTTCCCACTTTCGAGTTCAACTATAAATTCGTAGATAGTACTCTATTGTTAGCTATGCAATAGAACAATTAAGTGCAAGATTGAATAAACAAATTGCTATGATAAAAGTCAAGCAAAACAATTAATCGTCCATTTACAATAGTCAAGAACGACCCATAACCCCATAATAGTGATGTTCTTAGCCACTATGTTCATAAAAATCATCAAAATATTGTTTTCAAACATAAAAGCTATGAATACTAGAAGAAGAATGGAAGAATTGATGAATTTCGTGCTCCTGAGTGTTTCGTACTTGTGTTTCTCTCTCAAAGTGGTGTCTCTCCCTCCAAAATAGGTTTAGACTTGCTTTTATATGAGTTGGGGGCGTCTTGGGTCGAAATAACCAAGTTCCGGATGAAATAGGATAAGTTCTCGTCACCCAGCGCCTAGGGTAGCGCGGGGGGGCTGGGAATTTTGAACTTCTGGAAACTGTTCCACAGGTAGCGCCCCACGCTACCTGTGGCACTACTTTGTGGCTTTTTCTCGTTTCTTTCCCTTTTCGCTTCAATTCACGCACTTTTGTCCCAAATTGTCTCGGGATGATTCCTATTCATAAAAGTACCACTAATTAGAATAAATCATTACATTACACATCAGAAATTTATGAACCATGAATAAAATGTGAGTCAATATGCACATAAATATACATACTTTAAGCCGAATATCAATGTACTTCAACTTTTTAACTTTTTTGGCTCTAAGCTTTTTTCAGGACGAAAAGTGTCATTTTCAGTTTTTTTTAAACTTTTTAATCGACTGAGCTATAGATTAAAAGTATGATATATCTGTACTTATGAAGCAGAGAGTTAGACTAAACTGAGAATTATACCTTTGCACTTGGCTATTCAAGTGTAAATCATGTCGCTAACAATAATATCATTTCAGAAACGATAAAATCAACCCGGTGAATATATTCAGCTAAAATATAATCACCACCTTGTTGAAACAAGGACTTGGCTTAACTCTTCAACTTTTGGTTGGTGGCTGAAATCTAAAAGTTATTATTCATTACAGGATGGTCATGACTCATGATTGAAAGCTATTGCTTTTTCATAGGGAATAATTAAAGATTGTAGAGACGGCTCTTATAAAGATGTGGTTATTCTGTAATTGTTGTTAAATTAAAATCTGATCAGATTAATCTTAACCATTGATCGAAATGAAAAAGTTGTGATGCACCAATCAGTTGGAGACATGGAATTACAGGCAAGATTGTAACACAAAAGCCTAGCAATGGCTGGGATCATAAAAATGGACTAGTACTTCAAGTATCACCATTAAACCTAGATGTCATCTAAATTTTTGGCATGCCAGGACTAGGTAAAACAACCAAGAAATATATTCTAGTATCTCACATCAGAATATATCTTTTGGGACAAGGATGTTTTACTTAACCTAGGCATGCTAACAACTAAGATAACATCCAGGTGAGACGATGCTTTTAATATTTCAGCAGAGAACCGTTGTTTTTCTTTTTTAAAGCCTCGCGTGAACTACAAAACACTAATGAAGAGTTCATGTGAAAGGTGCAAAATTGACGATGAAGAAAAACCCTACTACTCTAAAGGTGAGAGAGAAATCATATTTATAGACAGTGCTAAGTTAAAGGGGTGGCAACTGGCACAATGTGGGCTTCCTTTTTGTGTTACATTCCAGCTAAATGTGGACTGGTGCTTCAGGTTTTCCTTCTAATATTTGGGTTGCAACTTGTGTGTTTCGGTGATACCGGGCTAACACAATAGTTCAAAGTTTTTTAGAAATATGATACTTTTTTGCGGTAATTTTTGACCCCCTCTTACACCATAAGATATCAGCTGTTGAAACAATTCATTTAGTATTTGATCAATTAATATATTGACAAGTTACTTCAACATTAATACCACTCAACTGTAGGTTTGACATAGACGATGGAGTCTGGAAGCAAAGTAACATATTTTAGTGACTTGAAGAACAAAACTAACGTGAAAAAAAAGAGAGCAGAAGTACCTATAGCGCATGGTACCTATGCATTATATTGCCCTGTCCTAACTGCCATTAGCCTGCCCAGAGCGGTACGCCTTACACTATAGTATCCATATTAAACCCTTATTCCCCGACAAAAAGTGCACAAGGTGCCCCCTCCTCCCTATAACGACTTGGCCGGTCATTTTGTGTATTATAACCATATTCCTCTGTTTATTACTTCTTCTATGTTCATTTGCGGTTATGTTACTTGTCGGGATAGTTGGATTTGGTTTTGGGATGGTTTCAGAGTGAATTGGGACACTTAGTCCCATGGTTGGAAGCTTAAGTTGAAAGAGTTGACCAGAGTTTGACTGTTACGTAGACAATTACGGAATGGAAATTTTATGGTTCCGATAGCTTTGTATGATGATTTTGGACTTAGGCGTATGTCCGGATGTTGATTTGGAGGTCCGTGGGTTGATTTGATGCTTTTTGGTGAAAGTTGAAAAGTTCAAAGTTTGGAAGGTTGAGAGGTTTGACCGAGAATTGATTTTATTGATATCGAGTTTGGATTTTAGTTCCGGGAGTTGAAATATGTCCGTTGTGTTATTTGGGACTTGCATGAAAAATTTGAGGTCATTTGGAATTGATTTGATATGGTTCGACATGAGTTTAAAAAGTTGGAAGTTTATTAGTTTTATTAGGCTTGAATTAATGTGTGATTCGTGATTTTGGTATTGTTTGATGTGATTTGAGGCTTCGAGTAAATTCATATTGTGTTTAAGGACTAATTGGTATATTTGGATGAGGTCTCAGGGGGAAGGAGGGGGGGGGAGGGGCATCAGGTGTGCTTCAGATGAGTTTCAAACCATTTTCTTCATGTCTGGACAACTAATCTACTGTCCGGTGGGTGCTTCTTCGCGTTCGCGACACAGTGGTCGCGTTCACTGAAGCTTCTTGGTTGGAAGACGAAGTGCTCTTCGTGTTCGCAAGTTCGGGAACACGTTCGCGATGCTTTGGAGGGTAGTGGCCTTCGCGAACGCGAGATGGAGGACTCGTTCGCATAGAAGGGAGGCCGACTAGGGGAACTAGGCCTTAAGCCTTCACGTTCGCGTGGGAGCTTTCGCATTCACGTAGGCATGGGGTCGTTAGTCATCATGTTCACGACTAGGTCGTCGCGTTTGCGAAAGAGGTTTTGGCACCTGACGAAGTTTGTGCATCGCGAACGCGATGCTTTTTCCGCGTTCGCGAAAGTTAATGCCTGGGTAGACTATATAGTACTCTATTTCGAGGGTTTGAGTTATTATATCATATTTTGAGTTGTGGAAATCGGATTTGGGCGATTTTAGAGAGAATATTTACGTATTAGATCAGGGTAAATATATTTGACTCAGATTTGTCCATTGTTCAAGATTCTATCTTTGTTTTTAGCATTTAATTGGTGATTTGAATTGGAGAAATTGGGGATTTTTGTGAAAACGTTTCCAAAACATAAATTGAGGATTTGAAGGCCGATTTGAGGTCGGAATTGGATGATTTTGGTATGGTTGGACTCGTAACTGAATGGTGTTCAAAATTTTTGTGTTTTACGAGGTTCCAGGGTGCGGGCCCAAGCCCAGGGTTGACTTTTTGATTTTGATAAAGATCGAAACATTATTATTTGAAGTTGTTTCCTATGGCACTTTTTGATGATATTAAGTTGTTTGTGACTAGATTCAAGTCATTCAAAGGTCGATACGTGTGGGAAAGGCTTTTTGGAATATTGATTTGCACATTTTGAGGTAAGTAACATATCTAAACTTGGATTTGAGGGTATTTAACCCCCGGGACCATGTTGTATGAATCGTATTGGGGTGACGCACATGCTAGGTGACGGGCGTGTGGGCGTGCACCGGAGTAATCATGATCCGAGTTAAATTTTAGACTATTACCATATTTGTTTGCTATCATACCTTATTATATCTGTATGTTTCCTACTTGTTGATTATCTGTGTTGTGATTCATGTTAGAAATCATGTTTAGACTATGTAATTATTTGGATGAGACCTAATGAGGCTATTTCTATTGTTTCGAGATGTCTGTCTTAACTGTAATTATACACCCAGTCATAGTTCTTCATTTGTATATTATACCTCAGTCTTTGTACATTATTCATTGTTACATCACATGTTGTGGTTGTTTTTCCATAAGTGATACTGCTTGGGCTGAGTGATATGAGATTGTGAGCCTTGAGAGGTTGATAACTGAGGTTGGCTGTAAATCCATGTTGAGACTCTTATTTTGGATGGGGCTTCACGCCGCAATAGGCGATATTGGATTTATTATTATTTGAATCGGTATCCATGTCACAGCAGGTCTTATTGACTTTTGATTAGCTCTTGGACAGGATCCGCCCCTCCAGAGTCTGATATACCAACAGTGAGCACATGCATAGTGATATATATACACGTACTTTAGTGAGGGGCATTGATGCAAGACACCCATATAGTGCCGAGTGATGGTGTGTGTATGTGACGAAGGGGGCATTTGAGGCAGACACCTTAAGTCAGTTGAGAGTGAGAGTACTTGAGATTATAACCATGGAATCATTAACTCGACATGCATATTTGACATGTAGGCATAGAGAAGTATTTTCCTCATACTAGCTGTTAAATGAAATGTTCTTATCCGTTTTGGACTTTAACTGTTATATTTGGAAGCATGCCTAAATTCCTGTATTATGAACGAGCTGAGCATGATAGTTTTTTTGAGTTATTTACTGTTACGATCATCATTATATCCTATGTTGTTTTGATATTAGTCTCTGACTGTTCTTCTGAGCTCGTCACTACTTTCAGCCCAAGGTTAGGTTTGTTACTTATTGAATACATTGGATCGGTTGTACTCATATTACACTCTGCACTTTATGTACAGATCCAGGTACTTCCAGACGTGGTGTTTTCTAAAGCCGTGTTAGTTCTAGTACTTGGGAGACTATGAGGCAGATGGTATATTGTCTGCAGACCTTGAAGTTCTCTTTAATTTATTTCATTTATTGCTGTTCTATTATCCACACAGTTGTATTGAGGATTTGGTTTTGTATTCTTACATTCAGTAGTGCTCATGTACACATTAACACCAGATCATTGGGTTGGTTGTAGCAGTATATGTGGAGCCACCAGTTGCTCCAATGGAGGCGTAGGTAACAGATACTGTTGAGCCGGTAGGACCAACCCAGAAACTGGCGGTGCCTATTATAATGCATGGTATTTGGAGGCTTTGGGTCAGATTTTGAGTGTGTATACGGGCTTGGCTCAGATGGTTTTGATGCCAGTTGCACCAACTATCTCACAGGATGTGGGAGGAGCTCAGACTCCCGCCGCCCGTACTCTAGAGCAGCTAGCTTAAGGCCATCAGACACCGGGATTATTACCTGTACAACCAGTTATTGCTGCTCCGGCCAAGGCCGATCTATCTATGTCTCATGCGGAACATAGGAGGTTAGAAAAGTTTAGGAAGCTTGATCCACTCGAGTTCAGTGGAGCAGAGTCAGAGGATGCTTTGGATTTTTTGGACCGTTGTCATCGGATTCTTCGCACTGCAGGTATTGTGGATAACGGTAGAGTTGCTTTCACTACCTTTCAGCTGACAGGGGTAGCCTACAAATTGTGGAGAGATTTTGAGTTAGCCAGGCCAGATGGAGCAGCGCCACTTACGTGGCATAAGTTCTCAGCTCTCTTCTTAGATAAATTTGTCCCACAAACGCGCAGAAAGAAGTTGGCATAGGCAGTTTGAGCAGCTATGCCAGGAGGGTATAACCATGACCCAATACGAGATAAGATTTGCAGATTTGGCACGCCATGCCATATGGTTGGTTCCCACTAAGAGGGAGAGGATCAAGAGGTTCATTGATGACCTCAACTATGGTCTACGTTACAGTTTGGCTCGAGAGGCCGAGACGGGTGTCGGGTTTGACCAAATAGTTGAGATTGCTAGGCGCTTGGAGCAGGTTCGCAGGCTCGAGCGTGAGGATTGGGAGGGCAAAATGCCCAATGGTTCAGGTTGTTTTAGTGGTACCTCATATGGAGGTCAGTCACATCGCAACAGAGGTCATCCTTATAGGCCCACACAGATTACTCATCAGGTTTCTCGTAGTCCATTAGCTAGCCATGGTTCATACAAAACCCATCCACTTTAGTCATCTTTCAGTGCACTCCTAACTCAGATTTCATACCGTGCCCCTTTAGTTCAGGGTTCGTCAGTTATGGGTTCTTCCAATGGTTATACTAGTTCTCGAGGCCTGATTCACACCTCGTAGTCATCCATGTTGCTACAAGTGTAGGGAGTTAGGTCATGTGAGGAGGTTTTGACCCTATTTTACTGGAGGTCCTATGTATCAGAGAGGTCAGGCTACGACTTCTGCACCAATTACAACACCACCCGCTCAGCCAAATCGGGGTAGAGGTCGTTCAGGTCGAGGTCGCCCTAGAGGGAGAGGTCCGACAAGTGGTGGTCAGGCTCGATGCTATGCTTTTCCTACCTAGCCAGAGGCGTTTGCTTCAGACGCAGTTATCACAAGTATTGTTTCTGTGGCCATCGGGATGCTTCAGTAATATTTGACCCTGGTTCCACTTATTCACATGTATCAGCGTACTTTGATCGTTATTTGGACATGCCCCGTGATTGTTTAGTTATGCATGTTCATGTATCTACGTTTGGTAATATGTGGTGGCTATTGAGAGTTATGAGATGAGTTGTTGATATTTTACGGCTTACCATGGTTGATTTTGACATGATTCTAGGCATAGATTGGTTGTCACCATATCATGCTATCCTTGATTGCCACACTAAGACTGTGACATTGGCGATACGGGGGTGTCGAGATTAGAGTGGAGAGCCTCCCTGGATTATGTTCCTAGTAGAGTTATTTCACATTTGAAGGCTCAACGGATTGTTGAGAATGGATGTTTAGCATATTTGGCTTCGTGAAGGATGTTAATGATGGTGCTCCTACCATTGAGTTAGTTCCAGTTGTGAGAGACTTACCAGATGTGTTTCCAGCAGAGCTACCAGGCATGCCACCTAACAGGAAAATCAATTTTGGTATTGACTTGGTGCTCGCAACTCAACCCATCTCTATTTCACCGCAACTTGATAAGGGCATAATGAGGCCTAGTATGTCACCTTGGGGCGCACCAGTTGCATTTTTGAAGAAGAATTATGGTACTACGAGGATGTGTATTGACTAAAGGCAGCTACACAAAGTGACAATCAAGAACAAGTACCCTCTATCGTGAAGTGATGATTTATTTGATTAGCTTTAGGGTGATAAAGTGTTTTCAAAGATTAATTTGAGGTCTGTGTATCATCAGCTGAATCCGGGATTTAGATATTCCGAAGACGGCATGCAGGACTCGCTATGGTCACTACGAATTTTTGGTGATGTCTTTTGGGTTGACCAATACCCCAGCATCTTTTATACACCTGATGAATAATGTATTTCAGCCATATCTTGATTCTTTTGTCATAGTATTCATTGATGACATATTGGTGTACTTATGCAGCCAAGAGGATCATGAGCAGCATCTGAGGATTATACTCCAGACCTTGAGAGAGAAGAAGCTATATGCTAAATTCTCCAAGTATGAATTTTGGCTTGACTCGATGGTGTTTTGGGGCACGTGGTGTCCAGTGAGGGGATCAAGGTAGATCTGAAGATAATTGAGGCAGTTCAGAGTTGACCTAGACCTTCTTATGCTATTGAGATCCGAAGTTTCTTTGTTTTGGTCGAATATTATCATTGTTTAGTGGAGGGTTTCTTATCCATTACCGCACCTTTGACAAGATTGACCTAGAAAGGTGCTCCTTTCAGATAGTCCGATGAGTGTGAGGTGAGCTTTTAGAATCTCAAAACTGCATTGGCCACATCCCCATTGTGGTGTTGCCTATAGGTTTGGGATCTTATACCATGTATTGTGATGCATCGTGTATTGAGCTTGGCGTAGTGTTGATGTATAACGATAGGGTGATTGCCTACGCGTCTCGGTAGTTGAAGGTTTATGAGAAGCTTTACCTTGTACATGACTTAAAGTTGGCAGCCATTGTTCACGCACCAAATATTTATAGGCACTATATATACAGCGTTCCATGTGAGGTCTATACTAACTACTAGGGTCTCCAGCATCTGTTCAAATAGAAGGACCTTCATTTGAGGCAACGGAGATGGTTAGAGTTGCTGAAAGACTATCATATCACCATATTATATCATACGTGAAAGGCCAATGTGGTGGACGATGCATTGTGTAGGAAGGCTGAGAGTATGGGCAGTTTGGCATATTTACTGGTAGCAGAGAGGCCACTAGCCATGGATGTACAGGCTTTGGCTTTGTGAGATTGGATGTTTTGGAGCCTTTCCGAGTTCTTGCTTGCGTTGTTGCAAAATCATTGTTGTTGGAGCATATCAAGGCTCGCGAGTTTGATGATCCTCACTTGTTGGTGTTGAAGGACACAATGCAATGGGGTGGTGCTAAGGCCAATGTGATGATGGGGTTATGCGGCTTCAAGGCCAAATTTGTGTTCTAAATGTTGATGAGTTGAGAGATTTGATCCTTGAGGAGTCTCACAACTCATTCTATTCCATTTACCTAAGTGTCACAAAAATGTACCGTGACTTGAAACAACACTATTGGTGGCGGAGAATGTAGAAAGATATTGTTGCTTATGTCTCTCGGTGTTAGAATTGTCAACATGTGAAGTATAAGCATCAGAAACCGGGAGGGTTGATTCAGAGATTGGAGATACTGGAGTGGAAGTAGGAGCGCATCACCATGATTTTTGTGGTAGGCTTACCATGGACCTTGAAGAAATTTGACGTAGTCTGAGTTATTGTGGACCGGTTGACAAAGTCCACACACTTCATCCGGTGATGACTTCCTATTCTTCAGAGTGGTTGGCTTAGATTTACATCCGAGAGATTATCCACCTGCATGGCATGCCCATTTCCATCATTTTTTTATCGAGGCACACAGTTCACATCGCAGATTTGGAGAGCAATGCAATGAGAGTTTGGCAGATGGGTTGAGTTGAGTACATCATGTGAGCGACGAAGTTACTAGGGATGGCACCTTGTGAGGCCTTGTACGGGAGGCGACGTTGTTCTCCGGTTGGTTGGTTCGATCATGGGGAGGCTAGATTGTTGGGCACTGATTTGGTCTGTGATGCTATGAAGAAGGTTAATGAGATTCAGGTGTGATTTCCTACAACACAATGCATATAGAAGAGTTATGTGAACCGAAAGGTCCGAGATATAGCTTATACAGTGAGTGAGAAGGTTCTACTCAGAGTTTCGCCCATGAAGGGTATGCTGAGATTCGGGAAGAAAGGGACGTTGAGTCCTAGATAGATTGGCCCTTTTAAGGTGCTTGAGGGAGAGTTGGTGAGGTGGCCTACAGACTTGCCTTGCCACCTAGTCTATCGGGAGTTCACTAGTGTTTCATGTTTCGATGCTTCAGAAGTTCTATGGTGATCTTTGTCATGTTCTGGACTTCAGCACGGTGCAGTTAAATAGGGATTTGACTTATGATGTGGAGCCAGTGGCCATTTTGGATTGGTAAGTTCGAAAGTTGAGATCAAAGAATATAGCATCAGTGAATGTTCAATGGAGAAGTTAGCCGGTCGAGGAGGACACTTGAGAGACCCAGCAGGAGATACAGACCAGATATCCTCACATTATTGAGACTCCGGATATGATTTTAGACCCGTTCGAAGACGAACATTTATTTAAGAGGGGGAGAACGTAACGACCCGGCCGATCACTTTGTGTATTGTAGCTTATTCCCCTATTTCTTGCTTCTTATATTTTCATTTATGGTTATGCGACTTGTCGATATGGTTGGATTTGGTTTCAGGGTGATTTCACAGTGAATTGGGACACTTAGTCCCAAGGTTGAAAGTTTAAGTTGACAGAGTTGACCGGAGTTTGACTTCTATGTAGACAACTTTGGAACAGAGTTTTGATGCTTATGATAGCTTTGTATGGTGATTTTGTACTTAGGCGTATGTCTAGATATTGATTTGGAGGTCTGTGGGCTGATTTGTTGCTTTGTGGCAAAAGTTGGAAAGTTGAATGTTTTGAAGGTTGAAAGATTTGAGTGAGAGTTGAATTTAATGATATCAGGTTTCCATTTTGGTTTCGGAAGTTGGAATAGGTTTGTTGTGTCATTTGGGACTTGCATGAAAAATTTGAGGTCATTCAGAGTTGATTTGATATGGCTCGACATGTGTTTTAGAAGTTGCAAGTTCATTTGTTTTACTAAGCTTGAATTGATGTGTAATTCATAATTTTGGTGTCGTTTGATATGATTTGAGGTTTCGAGTAAGTTCGTATTGTGTTTTAGGACTTGGTGGTATATTTGGATGGGGTCTTGGGGGCTTCGGGTATGTTTCAGATGAATTTCAGACCATTTTCTTCATGTTTGGACAACTGATCTGGTGTTTGGTGTGTGCTTCTTCGCGTTTGCGAGACAATGGTCGTGTTCACAAAGGATTCTTTGTTGGCAGGTGAAGTGCTCTTTGCGTTTTCAAGTCCGGCAATGCGTTCGCGATGCTTTGGAGGGAAGTGGACTTCACGAACTCGAGATGGAGGATGCATTCCTTTAGAAGGGAAGTTCACTGGGGGCACTAGGCCTTAAGCCTTCGCATTCGCATGGGAGCTTCCATCTTCGCATAGGCATGGTGTCGTTGGTCATTGCATTCACGACTTGGTCATCGTGTTCGTGAAGGAGGTTTTGGCAGCTGGCTAAGTTGGTGCTTTCCGAACGTGATGCTTCTTCCGTGTTTGCGCAGGGTAATGCCTGGGCACACTATATAGTACTCTATTTCGAGGGTTTGAGTTATTTATATCATATTTTGAGTTGTGGAGCTCAAATTTGGGTGATTTTGGAGGAGAGTTTTATATTTTGGATTGGGGTAAGTATTTGTTACTCGAATTTGTCCATTATTCATAGTTTCATCTTTGTTTTTATCATTTACTTAGTGATTTAAATTGGAGAAATTGGGGTTTTTTTGTGAAAACCTTTCTAAAACATAAATTGATGATTTGAAGGCGATTTAAGGTTGGAATTAGATGATTTTGGTGGTTGAAATCGTAATTAAATGGGTGTTCGGAATTTATAAGTTTTGTCGGGTTTTGGGTTGCGGGTCCAGGGTTGATTATTTGATTTTAATAAAGATAGAAACTTTATTGTTTGAAGTTGTTTCCTACGACATTATTTAACGATATTATATTTTTTATGACTAGATTCAATTCGTTAGGAGGCCGATATACGTGAAAAAGCTTGAGGTAAGTAATATATCTAAACTTGGGTTTGAGGGTATTTAACCATGGGAGCCATGTTATATGAATCATATTGGAGTGTCACACATGCTAGGTGATGTGCGTGTGGGAGTGAACCAGAGTATCCATTTTTTCTTACTTGTTGATTATCCGTGCTGTAATTCATGTTAAAAATCATGTTTAGGCTATGCAATTATTTGGTTGAGACCTAATGAGGCTATTTATGTTGTTTTAAGTTGTCTGTCTTAACTTTAATTATACACCTAGTCTTGGTTCTTCATTTGCATATTATACCCCAGTCTTTGTATACTATTCATTATTACATCTCATGTTGTGATTATTTTTCCATATGTGATACTACTTGGACCGAGTGATATGAGATTGTGAGCCTTGATACTTGAGAGGTTGATAACTAAGGTGGGCTGTAGAGCCACGTTGAGACTCTTATTTTGGATGGGGCTTCATGCCGCAACAGGCCATATTGGATTTATTATTAATTTGATCGGGATTTATGCCATAACAAGCCTTATTGACTTTTGATTAGCACTTGGGCGGGATCCTCCCCTCCAGAGTCTGACATACCGGCAGTGAGCGCAGGAATAATGATATAGATACACGCGTTTTTTAGGGGCATTGATGCTAAGCACTTGTACAGTTCTGAGTGATGGGGTGTGTGTGACGAAGTGGGAATTTTAGGCAAGCACCTTCAATGAGCTGAGAGTGAGAGTACTTGAGATTATCACCATAGAATCATTAAATTGACATGTAGGCATAGAGATGTATTTTCATGATGCTAGCTGGTAAATGAGATGGTTTTTCCCGTGTTGGGCTTTACTGTTGTATTTGGAAGCATGCCTAAATTCATGTATTGTGAACAAGCTGAGCATGGTCGTTTCTTTGGGTTATTTACTGTTATGGTTATCATTAAATCCTATGTTGTTAGTGATATTGGTCTCTGACTGTTCTTCTGAGTTCGTCACTTGGTTTTATTTTTTATTGAGTACATGGGGTCGGTTGTACTCATACTACACTATACACTTCATATGCAGATCCGGGTACTTTTGGACGTGGTGATTGCTAAAGTAGTGTTGGTACCAGTACTAGGGAGACTATGAGATAGCTTCTATGTTGTCCGCAGACCTTGAAGTTCTCTTTCATTTATTTCCTTTATTACTGCATAATTGTATTGAGGATTTAGTTTTGTATTTTTATATTCAGTAGTGCTCATGTACTCGTTAACACTAGATCGTTGGGATGGTTGTAGAAATATTATGTTGTTTTCATCAAATATTTGAGATATTTCCGCTTCTGAGTTTAATTAAACTATGTTTTATCAAGTTTGTTATTATATGTCACTGTTGGCTTACCTAGCAAGTAGTGATAGGCGACATCGCAACTCCAGTGGGAGTTGGGTCGTGACCCCCTCCCTTGGTTAAATTGCTCCATTAATGGCTAGTGAAGGTCCCACCACGTGGAGTTTTCCAAGTTTTCTATCTAAAAATACAAGACTAAAGCGTAGAAGAAGAATTTTGCTCGAATTTGGGGGAAAATGAGCATTTCGGCCAAATTAAACATTAAGTAAAGAACTTCAATGTGAGGTATTTTTTACCAAATGTTTTGCTTATAATAACCGGAGATATTATAGCTAATGTTTATAGTAAACCATGTATTCTTGTATTTTTTCCAAGTTTGACAAGTGTTTTAACCCAAAATTGCCTCTCTTTTTACCCGAATGGAAATGTTTTTGAATTTAAATTCTGTAATTCGGGAATTTCGTGTAAAAGTCTAAATTATATGTCACGACCCGGAATCCCAATCTCGAGACTGTGATGACGCCTAACATTTTACTTGCTAGACGAGCCAAGGTTAGCTAAATACTTAACCAGTTTTAACAATTTAAATCAGAACATCAATAATAAAAAGTTGCAATAGTTTGAAATAGGTGTGATAAATAGAACGTAACGTAGTCTAAGCACATCCTAGAAATCTGGAATCACGAATACATGATAAGACTAGAATTCTACAGATAAAGCCTGAACGAAATACAACTGTTCGGAAAAAAAATAGTAAAAGTAGGATCGAAGGGACTTGAGGGACTGCGAAAATCACCAGTTCTACCTCAAGTTTCCCCTAGCTGTCAAATTCGAGCAGTTTCTGTTACGCACCGCTAGGACAACACCGGTATCTGCACAAGAAGTGCAAAAGTGTAGCATGAGTACAATCGACCCCATGTACTCTATCAGTGCCGAGCCTAACCTCGACGAAGTAGTGACGAGGCTATGGCAAGTCACTCATAAATAACCTGCACGAGAATAATAACAACAGAAAACAAGAATAGAAGTAAAAAAGCAAATTCATATGAACGGACCGAAGGTCAACTACCAGAGGGCCCCAGAAGAAAAATAAACTCAAATCTCATATTAAAATTCCGAGAACAATCTCTACAACCACAAACAACTTATAACACATTAAATCTATTGCGGCACGCAACCCGATCCCACCATATCATCATCTGTTCATATCATATTCCGTCCTTATTCCTTCATATCATTTCATATCCTTTCAATACCGTTGCGGCGTGACCGATGCTAACAATTTCAAATTTATCAACATAAATAACTCAACAACAATATTTACGAAATATCAACATAAAAGAAGATGAAACGTACTGAACATTTAATATCCACCAATATAACAGAGAATATCTAATACCTCGAAATTCTAAACCTTTTCGATTCATCAATACAAAAAGAGCTAAACGGCTCACATAAGAGAAATAACATAATAGAGTGCATCGAATGATATAAGGATAAATAAAAACAGGTAAAATATGTGACAATGAGAATGTACAATTAAGGCAAGTAGAAAATGAGTAAAAATCGTGTGAGAAATGAACAAATTCAAGCAAGTAACAATTAACAAGTATAATATAGATGTCAAGTAAGAACATGCAATAATTGAAGTATATAACTAGAAAAAACACGGAATAAATAAAGACATTAAAATAAATAGCCAAATCCCGCATGCTAAATCCCATGGTGGAGCATATACACTTGTCACCTCTCATATACAATGTTTCTCCTCATAATTCACATAACAAATAGTTCAACAAGTCCAAACTCCCTCAAATCCAAGTTAGATACAACACTTACCTCTTTTCGAAATCAAATACACTTAACTACGGTCTTTCCTTTAGAATTAGCCTCCAAACCGGTCAAATCTAGCCAAATATAGTTTAAATAATTTAAAAATAAGCTTTACATACAACCCGCGAGTGAAAACGATTCGATTTGATGAATTTGAAAAACATCAACAAAAGTCAAACCTTGGCCCACTTGGCCAAAACCAGGGATTCAGACCAAAACTCGATTACCCATTCACCCCAAGTCCGGTTATGTAATTTGTTTTGATATCCGAACTCAATTTGAGGTGTAAATCTTAGTTTTGCAAAATCCCTAAATTCTATCCAAATCCCTAATTTCTACCATTCGATTCATGGATTAAAGGTCAAAATCAATGGGTGATTATAAAAATACATCAAAACTAGTAAAAAATGGCTAACCAATAAAGTGGTGATGAAATTCCTCCTCAAAATCGCCATTAGGCCAAGCTCTAGCTTTCAAAATGGTCAAAATGACCAAATCCCGATTTTTAACTCTTTAAATATCTCGGCGTCAGGTGTTCTTCGCATTCTCTAAGTACCAAACGCGTTCGCGATGCACCGGCCAATTGGCCTTCGCATTCGCGAAGGCTTAACTCCCTGCATGTCTTCGAGTTCGCGAACCAAGGTCCGTATTCGCAAAGAGGGACCACCTAATCTTCCCCCCAGATCCTACGAAGCTTCGCGTTTGTGTGAAGCCTGTGGCATTCGCAAAGGATAAGCCCCCCATTGCTTCACGTTCACAACCGGCTTCTTGCGTTTACGAAGAACATCCAGCTCCCAACCAAAATTTCCCCTTCACGGCCGCGAAGCACAATGCACCAGACACGAAAACACAGCTGAAAACTAGCAATCCCCTAAGTCCAAAATGATTCGAAGCCTATCCAGAACTCACCCGAGCCCCTCGGGCTTCAAACCAAATATGTACACAGGTCTAACAACATCATATAAACTCACCCGCATAATAAAAATAGCAAAATAACATTTAGAAACACGGATCGAACATCAAAACACATGAAATTCAATAGAAAACTCAAGAACCTCTAGAATCACAACCAAGCGTCGAATCCTATCAAACCAACTCCAAACTGGACCAAATTTTGTAGACAAGTTTCAAATAGAAAAACGGAACTATACCAAGTTCCAAAACCAAAATCTGAATCCGATAACCATAAAGTCAACCTACAGTTAAACCTAGGAACTTTCCAAACATTCAAATTACTAACTTTTGGCAAAACAAATCAAATCAACCTAGGGACCTCCGAATTCAATTCCGGACATGTGTCAAGTCCAAAATTACAATACGGACCTACCGAAATTGTCAAAATACAAATCGGGATTGTTTATACAAAATATTGAACGCAGTCAACTCTAGCCTTATTTTTAGTTAAATATTTTTATTTTCTTTAAAATTTCACATAAAAGCTTTTGAAAAGCGACACAGACTATGCACGCAAACCAAGAAGCATTAAATGAAGCTACGAGAGGTATCAAATCATGAAAATTAAGTCTAGAATTCAAAACGACCCAATGGGTCGTCACATTATAATTATATAAATTTTAGTTTTTAAAATATCTTTTTGTGCATTTTCTTTTCTTTCTTTTTTATCAAATTTTTGTTTATTTTTGAATTTGTGTCCTTACTTTTTTTGTTGCCAATTTCACATTGCGTTATGAATGTGTTTTTGTCAATTAATATTTAGTTTAATAATTTATTGTTGAAGTTTAATTGTATAAAGTTTTTTTAGTATTGCTCATGTGGTCGAGACAAGTGGTTGACCGATGTCCCACCGATGTTTCCAGACACTGTGGAGCAACACGCGACCAGGTGTGTCTTGCGACAGTTTGGATGTGCGCAGAGTGTACCTGCTCCTCCCATTTGGGAGCTCACGAGTCATAGGTGGGGCGATCTGTGTAAGGTCGACCAAGCACTCTTGGCTTGGATCCAAGGGCGGAACTACTAAGGTCCAAGTGGGTGGTACGCCACCCGTAAGCTTCCGTCGATATATTAAATGTATGTATGTAAATACATGTGCAAAATCCGATAAATATTTCACTTGCCACCCTGAGTGACAAATGATGTCATGGTGCCAGTGGGAAGAGGCAGAAAGTTCCTCCTCGATGGCAGGAGATCGAGATTTCATACTAGCAACTTTTGAACTTTTTGGTGGGTTTTTAACGTTTTTACATATATCCTGTTCTTTTTATTTATATTTCTTTAATTAATTTTGTTGACTTTATTACTTGATTTTTGACTTATTTGTCTCTTCTACATAGTTAGGGAGTATCTGCTTATTTCACAGAAATAAAATACTTTGACAAATCTTCTCTCCCATTAGAATTCCAAACAAAAACCCTCGACCATCGCGTCCCATCCCCTTATGTTTCCCTACTTGTCGTCCACAAAGTTCGGAACCAAAGTGTGGTTCTTTTGGACTCAAAGAACCATAATATATGGAAAAATAACTGGGCACCATAATATGTATAGCACGGTAAATAATCGCGCTTTATTTGAACATAAAATGGACGGGAAGGTATAGCGCGCGTATGTACCGCGCTATAGTATAGCGCAGTATATATGAGCTCTATACTTATATAAATAAACGGCTCTTCTCCTTCCCCACCAGACGCGAACCAGCAGACCCCCCTCCTTTAAACAATTCTAGCCCCCTCCCCCCCCCCCCAATTATTTTTAACCAAAACAAACTCGGTTGGAACCCACCGGTCCCACAAAAAGTGTAGATTCTCGGTCCAACATCGTATCTAAGGCGTTATCTCCTAGTGGGTTGCTCGTTTTGGCTCCAAATCTTCAACTTTCCAAAAAATTAAAATCGAGATATTCCGACTTATTTTTTGTTAAAACTCATGTATAAAAAATGGCTATTAGTTATTTTTTACTGTGTTCTATGTTATTTCGTGATTGTTTTGCGATTTAATTAATTTGTTATTTTTTATCTGGATTATATTATTAGTGTGTTAAAAACAATTAGTAAAATAGAGAAATTGTTATTATTTGTTAAAAAAATGTTAATTAGTTAATTTTTATTGTGGTATATATTTTTTCGTGATTGTTTTGTGATTAAATTAATTTGTTATTTTTATCCGGTTTAGATTATTTATTTGCTAAAAGATTAGTAAGATAGATAAATTATTATTTTATGAATAATTAATTTTATTTAGATGTTATTGTTGTACATATATGAATATGTGACTTTAATGTTGTTTAGTTCCCCGTAGTGGTATGTTGTGCCCGTAGTTTTAATGTAGTGCTCGTATTGTAATGTAGTGCCCTTTACCGTTGTATCTTTGTAGTTCAAACACAAACTCTCTCGAATTCTAGTCAACAAATGTACGAAAATAACATTAGAAAATAACAATATTTTTGTCAAACTAAGTATTGTTATATGAATATTTAATAATTAAATCTTATATAGTTATGAAAATTAATTATTTAATTTTATTATAGTAAAAATAGGTGAGTAAAAAATAACAACAACAATAATAACCCAGTAAAATCCCACTAATGGGGTCTGGGGAGGGTAGTATGTACGCAGACCTTACCCCTACCCCGAAGGAGTAGAGAGGCTATTTCCGAAAGACCTCGGCTCAAAAAAATAAAAAGACAAAAGGGCAAAAAGGAAGACAATATTAGTATCACAACAACAATCATAGGATAAATAGGAACACCATGAAATCCAGAAGAAAGATGCAAAGTAAAGGGAGACAATATTAGTAAATATTAGTATCACCACAACAGTCATAAGAAAAATAGGAACACCATAAAATCTAGAAGAAAGATGTAAAGCAAAAGCGATAGATAGTAAATAGGACCTGCACTGAAAAGCGAAATAGTAAGCCACAACATTCCCACTAGTTATCTTAGACAAAAACCCTACATGGCTAGTCCCACCATGTTACGAAGTAAGGCACGACTCAACTACCTCCTAATCTACAACCCTAATAATCGACCTCCACATCTTCCTACCAAGTGTCATGTCCTCGGAAATCTGGAGCCTCGCCATATCCTTCCTGATCACCTCTCCCCAATACTTCTTAGGCCGCCCTCTACTCTTCTCGTGCCCTCTGTAACCAGCTGCTCACACCTCCGTACCGGAGCATCTGGGCTTCTCCTCTGAACATGTCCGAACCATCTAAGCCTCGCTTTCCGCATCTTGTCATCAATGGGAGCCACATGCACCTTCTCCCGAATATCATCATTCCTAATCTTATCTATCCTAGTGTGCCCGCACATCCACCGCAACATCCTCATTTCTGCTACTTTCATCTTCTGGATATGTGAGTTCTTAACGGGCCAACACTCAGCCCCATACATCATGGCCGGTCTAACCACAGCTTTATAAAACTTACCTTTGAGTATCGGTGGCACTCTCTTGTCACACAAGACTCCAGATGCTAACCTCCACTTCATCCATCCTACCCCAATACAGTGTGTGACATCCTCGTCGATCTCCCCTCCCCCTGGATAACCGAACCAAGGTACTTGAAGCTGCCTCTACTCGGGATGACCTACGAATCAAGCCTCACATCCACGCCCACTTCCCCTGGCTCAACGCTGAACTTACACTCCAGGTATTCCGTCTTCGTCCTGCTCAGCTTGAAACCCTTAGACTCAAGAGCCTGTCTCCAAACCTCCAGCTTCTCGTTAACACCGGCTCACGACTCATCAATCCGAACTATGACATCGGCGAATAGCATGCACCATGTCACATCTCCTTGAATATGGTGTGTTAATGCGTCCATCACCAGGGCGAATAAGAACGGACTGAGCGCAGAACCCATTACAACCGGAAAATGCTTAGAGTCGCCTCCTACTGTCCTAACCCGAGTCTTAGCCCCATCATACATGTCCTTAATCGCCATAATGTAGGGAACCGACACACCTTTTGCCTCCAGGCATCTCCAGAGAATTTCTCTAGGAACCTTGTCATACGCTTTCTCTAGGTCAATAAACACCATGTGCAGATCCTTCTTTCTCTCTCTGTATAGTTCCACTAACCTTCTAACAAGGTGCATAGCTTTTGTAGTCAAACGACCCGACATGAACCCGAACTGGTTGTCGAATACAGACATTGTCATCCTTACCCTCGCTTCAACTACCCTCTCCTACACTTTCATGGTATGACTCAGTAATTTGATACCCCTACAATTGTTACAACTCTGGATATCACCTTTGTTCTTATACAATGGAACCACCGTACTCCACCTCCACTCATCCGGCATCCTTTTCCCCTTAAAAATAATATTAAACAACCTAGTCAACCACTCCAAACCTGCTCTCCCCACACACTTCCAAAATTCCACCGGAATCTCATCTGGCCTGATCGCTCTGCCCCTACTCATCTTACGCATAGCTCCCACGACCTCCTCAACCTCGATATGCCTGCAGTACCCAAAGTCACGGTGGCTATCGGAATGCTCCAATTCGCCTAGCACAATATCCCGATCCCCTTCTTCATTCAGAAGTTTATAAAAGTAAGTCTGCAATCTCCTCTTAATCTGGGAATCTTCCATCAATACTCTACCATCTTCGTCCTTGCTGCATCTCACTTGGTCCAAATCTCGATCCTTCCTCTCTCTCAACTTAGCCAGCCGGAATAACTTCTTCTCCCTACCTTTCCCCCCCAATTCCTCGTACATACGACCATAAGCCGCAGTCTTAGCCTCTGTGACCGCCAGCTTAGCCTCCTTCCTAGCTGCCTTATGCCTATCCATGCACACTCGCCTCTCCTCCTCACCTATGATCCCCACTAACTTCAGGTATGCCGCCTTCTTTGCTTCCACTTTACCTTGGACCACTTTATTCCACCACCAGTCTCCTTTGTGCCCACCAGAGACGCCCGTCGAGACCCCTAAAACCTCTCTCGCAGCCTCCCTAATACAGTTTGCTGTCGTTGACCACATAGTGCTCGCGTCACCACTGCTCCTCCAAGCTCCCATAGCCGACAACCGCCCCTCCAATGCTTGGGCTTTATCCTTAATTAAGGCTCCCCACCTGATTCTCGGTCTTTCTGGAGTAGACCTTTTCCTCCTCTTTAACATAATACCAACGTCCATCACCAAGAGCTTATGCTGCGTCGCAAGTATCTCACCCGGAATCACCTTGCAATCCTTGCACAACCCTCTGTAACACCTCCTGAGGAGGAGGTAGTCAATCTGGGTCTCGGCCACCGCATTTTGAAAAGTAACCAAATGCCCTTCCCTCTTCTGAAAGCTAGAGTTTGCAATCACCAACCCAAAAGCCTTAGCGAAGTCCAACAACGATGTACCTCCTCCGTTCCTCTCCCCAAAACCAAAGCCTCCATGCACCTCGCCATAACCACCTGCGGTCGACCCAATATGCCCATTGAAATCCCCTCCTATGAATAGCTTCTCAGCAGGCGGAACCTGACGCACAATCTCATCTAACCCTTCCCAGAAGCGCCGTTTAACCTCCTCATCTAGGCCCATATGCGGCGCATAGGCGCTAACGATGTTTAGGGTGCACTCTCCAACCACCAACTTAATAGTCATCAATCTATCATTCACTCGTCTAACCTCAAACACAGACTCTCTAAGTTCCCTATCCACCAAGATGCCCACTCCATTCTTACCTTTCTGTACTCCTGAGTACCAAAGTTTATACTCATCCATGTCCCTCGCCCTCGACCCTACCCACCTTGTCTCCTGGACACACGCTATATTGACACTCCTCTTCTGGAGGATCTTCACCAACTCTATAGATTTACCCGTCAATGTACCTACGTTCCATGACCCAATTCTCAACCTACAGACACCCTTGTTCCCTTTACCTCCCTTGCCTCCCGCCCCACCCTCTAAACCCTAGGTGAGTAACAAACAAACATATAAAATAATAAACTAACATATAAAATAAGAAACAAACATATAAAATAATAAACTAACACATGAAATAAGAAATAAGCATATAAAATAAGAAACTAACATATTAAATAATAAACAAACATATAAAATAGTAAACTGACATATAAAATAATAAAGTAACATATAAAATAATAAACTAACATATAAAATGATAAACCAACATATAAAATATAAAATTATCATATAGAAAATGTATCAACCTAATTATCAATATAGTAAACATACAGAATAAATTTTAATATTAAACATATTCCAATATATTTAAAGATGTTAAGCAATTAAAAATAAAAATACTTTAATTAATATTGTTCAATTAACAGTAGTCGTCATAGAGGTTCTGCATGTGCATCCCGGACCTGCATCACTAGAGCTACTATTGCTACAGGCCGAGCATATGTCTTCATACATATAGGAGGGGCAATGTTTGTCTCAGACATTCTGCACTAGACGGATAGACGATATGTGGGAGTTGATTAGGGCCCACTATTACGACTCAAAATCCACTATAGATCGTGATGGCGCCCTACGTCGCCGCCAGGCAAGCCAATGATAATTTGCTAATTTAATTACTCATTTCTATTACTTTTGAAATCATAATTTCCATTAATTAAATAGTATGAAATAGAATTTACAGAGTGACACGATGATAATTACGTGAATTACCTTACTAAAATCCAGTAGGAACCCCCAAAACCCGGTGTCACAAGTACATGAGTGTCAACTAGAAAATATGATAAAATACAACCTATGTCTGGAATACAAATTAGATAGGAGAATATAAATAACTTTGTTGGAGACTCTGTACGCTACAGATTCGTAACATGGAAAGTAGTTCACCGTAAATCCCCGCAATAGCCGCGCCTCTAAGCCCAAAAGACCACTAGACATATGTGTTCCTACACAAAAATGTGCAGCAAGTGTAGTATGAGTACGTAAATCAACGTGTACCCAATAAGTATCAAGTCTAACCTCAAAGAAGTAGTGACGAGAGGTCGACGTTGATACTTACTAAAGGTCCAATAAAGCAATATAATAAAAACGTGGGTAGATATAAAGTGCACAACAGTAGTGGAGTAAATCTGTAAGGTTTATAATCTTCCAAATATTTCTTTTAAAGCATAAATCTCCCGATCTCGTATTCTACATTAATAACTCGGAAAAATACCAAGTATCAATACCAAATAAATGAGAAATAACAAAAACAAATGTCGGGCTTCAGTGGAAGGATTTATCTCAGGAATATTCTAACTACTAGCAATAACACAGGATTCTGCCGAGGTCGTTCGGCCCGATCCGTAATAACGTGTACACTGCCGAGGGATGTGCAGCACGATCCATAGATACATCTATACTGGCGAGGCGTTCTACCGACTCCACAAGAAATGAGGACACTTTATGAACCTCCGGAATGAGAAGCTATAACAAGGCTAACACATAAGGATGTACAATTTCTATTAACGGTCGAGTGATTTGCACAAAAATTCAAGTATGTGAAATTTCTTTCTTTTACTATTTCCTCTAACAATTTTCAATATGATTCAAGTACTTCAATTAATAAAGGATGCAAACATTACTAGTAATTCATGATTTGGGCCCTAAACTACCCCGACATACCATAATTAGTAGCTATGCACAGACTCTCGTCACCTCGTGCGTACGTAGCCCCCACAATTAACATCAGATATTAATTTAAATCACCTATGGGGTAAATTCCCTCTTACAAGGTTATACAAGAGACTTACCTCGCTCAGAAGCTCCATAGATGGCTCCAACGCCACTCTAACACCTCAAACCGTTGATTGTCGATCCAAAACTATGCAAACAAGGTGCAAACCAATCAAAATGTGTTATAATACCCAAAATGAATCAATTAAAACAATTTCCAACTCTGCTAGAAAAGTTGATAAAATTCACCCTCGGGCCCACGTGCCTGGATTCCAAAAATTTTCAGAGATAAACTTTACCCATAACACCACAAACTCAAATATATCATTTATTCCAAATTCCATGTTTAATTTCGTGGTCAAAACCAAAAATACCAATTTTTAGGTTTTTCTGCAAAATCCCAAATTCCTACTGATTTTCATGTTTAAATCCATATATAAACCAAGTACGTAATTTGAAATAGGTGGGAATCACTTACCTTGCATTAGATGGTGAAAATACTCCCTTGAAGAGCTCCAAAAATCACTCAAGCCGTGTGGAAAATGGGTGAAATGAACCCAAATCCCGTTTTTAAAGCATTCTGCCCAGCACAGTCGCCCCTTCTTCGCATTCGTGACTAATCCCTGGCGTTCGCGAAGGTCAAATGTCACTGCCCCAAAATTCCTCTTCACTTTCGTGACCTCCTCGTCGCGTTTACGCAGCCTCCGACCCCTGCCCCTTCGCGTTCGCGTTCCGAGAGCCGCGTTCGCGAAGGCCAACATGCTCCAGGCCCCAGCTCCCCCTTTTCTTTCTACGCATTCGCGATCGCACCCTTCGTATTCGCGTAGGCTTCCCCAGCCTCTGCTTCGCGTTTGTGTAGGCTTCATCGCGTTCGTGATGGGAAAATCCCAGCAGCCCAAATATCCTTCTTCGCGAATGCGTGCATCCCTCCGCATTCGCGAAGAGGAAAACCCGGCACCAGCGCCAACAATTGAAATTCAGCCAAACTTGGTACAAAACCACCCCGGAACACACCGAGGCCCACGGGACCCCATCCAATCATACCAACCAGTCCCAATACATGACAGAACCTGTTCGAGGCTTCAAATCACATCAAACAACATCAAAACCATGAATCGCACCACAATTCAAGCTTTATGAACTTTAGAACTTCAAACTTCTACATTCGATGTCGAAACCTATTAAATCAAATCCGATTGACCTCAAATTTTGCACACAATTCATAATTGACATTATAAACCTACTCCTACTTCTGGAATCGGAATCTGACCCTGATATAAAAAATCTACTAACGGTCAAACTTCCCAAAAATGATCCAAATTCCCAACTTTCGCCAATTGACGCCGAAACGACCTATGGACTTCTAAATCTACGTCCGGTCACGCTCCTATGACCAAAATCACCATAAGAAACTATTTCCAGGCTCAGAATCCAAAACGAAAATCGATAACATCAAAATCCACTTCAACCCAAACTTAGGAAAATTTTAAACCTTCAAAATGCCAACCTTTTGTAATAAGCGCTAAAATACTCCCGGTCCATCCGATACTCGACCCGAACATACGATCAAGTCTGAAATCATCATACGAACCTATTGGAACCTTCAAATCCAATTCTGAGCCCGGTTACTCTAAACTCAAAGTTTGGTCAACTCTTCCAACTTAAATCTTCCAATTTTAGAAATTTTGTTTCCAAATCAACTCCGAACTTCCCGAAATTAAATTATGACCACACGTACAAGTACTAATACCTAGAGTGAATCTACTCAAGGCCTCAAACCAGTGAATGATGCGCTAGAGCTCAAAATGACCGATCAGATCGTTACACCAACCCACTCCATCCCATAAACTATAAATCCTAAACCTAAACTCGTATAGTTAGACACCTTCAGGATACGGGTTTCTATAGGATCATAGAGATCGACCGGTTGCAATTTGATTGGTGGTTGATCATGGAAATGATAGAGCGGTGGCGACCGGAGACGGACACATTTCATTTACCCATCAGCGAGGCTACCATCACGCTTCAGGACGTGGAAATTCTTTTTGGCCTACCGGTTGATGGATTACATGTAGATTAACCGTATGTTATTAGAGAATATATGGGATTGGATTACCTGCAGATGTTGCAGCGGTTGACCACACGTACAAGTCATAATACCTGAAGTGAAGCTACTCAAGGCCTCAAACCACTGAATGACGTGCTAGAGCTCAAAATGTCCGGTCGGGTCGTTACACCAACCCACTCCATCCCATAAACTATAAATCCTAAACCTAAACTCGTATAGTTAGACGCCTTCAGGATACGGGTTTCTATAGGATCATAGAGATCGACCGGTTGCAATTTGATTGGTGGTTGATCATGGAAATGATAGAGCGGTGGCGACCGGAGACGGACACATTTCATTTACCCATTAGCGAGGCTACCATCATGCTACAGGACGTAGAGGTTCTTTTTGGCCTACCGGTTGATGGATTACCTGTAGATTTACCGCATGTTATTAGAGAATATATGGGATTGGATTACCAGCAGATGTTGCAGCTGTCCACCATTTTCCAGCCAGCGAAGGAGACTGCATTAAGTGGGGCCACTCATTTGCAGTTGACACCCATCTGGCAGCATCTGGAGGCGATGGATGGGGACATTGCATATGATACACCAGATCTTCTTATCGACCAGTACATGAGATTGGTGATGCCGCTGATGTTTGGTGGTGTATTATTCCCGTACACTTCGGAAAACCTAGTCAGCTTGAGATTTCTTCATCATCTTGAGGGGCTAGATGATTTATCTGGTTACAGCTGGGGTGCAGATGTTCTAGGTTACCTTTATAGGCAGATGTGTCGAGCGCGCATGGGCACCCAAAGAGACGTTGCCGGATTTTTGCCACTGCTGCAAGTGAAAACATAGTCCATTCTTTTCATGATTATAACATACATAGTAAAATAATAACATAACTTTTACGTCCACAATGTATATTAGGTTTGGGCTTGGGAGCACTACCTGCAGTTCCAGCCACCTCTACCACCCATCGCTCCAGATACACCACCTCTACCATTTCTCCCTTTAGCTAGGAGGTGGGTTTATAGGCGAGGCTATGGACGCGAGGTCGAGGCTCAACATCATCTCCTCTATTATAGGGATTTGTTGGATTTTCTTGAAGGCGCGCATGTACATGTAAATTTACTTGGCCTGGCTTATATGTGTTGTATTTACTCACGATTCCTATTTTTACTTAATAGCTCATATAGAGACCATACAACGACAAGCAAATAGCGTGTTTAACCGATTATTGCTCGAGCGACCGAGTTATGTGGAGCTCTTCCGTCTCATTGATGTGTCTCGATATTGTCGAGCATCATGTCATGGAGCAAGTCCTTCGTCAGTTTGGTCGACCGCAGCTTGTCAATTAAATTAATAGGAAAGTAGAATAAGATTTTCTGAACTTTTACAAATTTACCCAAGAATTGGTAGTACAAATCATGAGCTTCTAGGACTTAGAATTTACAAAGCTGATACAAATAATTACACGATCTGTTTGAAAGCTACATAAACAGATTAACAGAATCTAAAGCTACCAAGGACAAGTGGCATCCATATCCGGAATGCACGAACATCCTCAGGGTTATCTCCCGTCATCACCCGCAGCTCCGCTCCAAAAGACTACATGCAAGGTGCAGAAGTGCAGTATCAGTACAACTGACCCCATGTACTGGTAAGTATTTTGTCTAACCTCGTCAAAGTGGTGACGAGGCTTTTTAGTTAAAAGATGCTCACTGATAAACTCTGTAATATAAGCTAATAATAGAACTATACTACACTACAACAGAATAAAGCACACGGAACATATATACAAAGCAATAACGGAGTACTGGAAGAAAACACAATTCAACAAGTATCAATATCTCACCCAATCCTTTCCTTAGAGCAAAAACCCATAAATCTCAATAATCACCTAGAAACTTTCATATTGTGAGAAATAGACTCAGGACATCAGATCCAACGGAACGACAACACCCTTCGTGCATTTATCTCATCCTCACCAATTATGCATAAAACAGTACCAACCAAATGGTAGAAATGCCGATAACAGAAATGACAAAGTAGGAAATACGCAAATAGCCATGAAGAACGAGAATGTACATGAGAACATCAGTAACAGACTGAACAGAAAGCATAGAGGTAATGACAACGATTAGGAAAGAGGAATATAACTTTGACTAACTAGCATGGTGAAGGCATGAAGATAGATATGACAAATAAGGAAGCAAACACATGATCTTTATAAGTTAACAAGTAGAGACGTGAATGACTAACCTGGAAGAAGACCTATACTTAAGTACAATAAAACAGATGACATAGATGCAATCATAACAGCAGGAAGTAGGCATGATATTGGCAAGTTTAAGCAAATATAAGGCATGGTAACGCGACAATAATTGTGATGGAGGATAAAGACAGAACAATAACGACATATCATATAAGAACCATGAAAACGACAATAACAACTCCAGGTAAGGACATGAAGAAATCTGCAAGAAAGGGATATCACAACATAATGCATGTCTCTCGTCCTCACTTGCACGGTAACACCCTTCGTGCCATGAACTCACCATAACATGAAAGCGTAATAATATAAATGCAATGGCACGGCATCACTCTTCGTGCTTTTACTCACAAAACATGGCACGACATCACCCTTCATGCTTTTACTCATAATGATATGGCACGACATCACCCTTCGTGCTTTTACTCTCAATAATATGGCATAGCATCACCCTTCATGCTTTACACTCTCAATAATATGGCACGGCATCACCCTTCGTGCTTTATACTCTCAATAATATGGAATGGCATCACCCTTCGTGCTTTACACTCTCAATAATATGACATGACATCACCCTTCGTGCTTTACACTCTTCCTCACATGATAATGTATAAACAATGGCAGGACATCACCCTTCGTGCTTTACACTCTTCATTACCAAGCATATGTATATCAATGACAAATAACGCAAGAAGCATAAATAACATCAAGGAGAGTGTTTTAGTGGATATTCCAAACAAATCCCAATCACAACTTTTCTAGCCAACAATGATTCAAGAAACCCTCAAGAACCGTATTATTCAAATACTTCCACAAATCTCACAAATGATCCACAACACATGTATAGAATCTAGTATCTCAAGGAGATCGACTGTAGCAATGTATTAATGATTAAGCATAGAGATGACCGAATTAGACAAATTAATGTATTCTCAGAATTTCCATCAAATTTGATCAATTTATAATAAGCTAAGTCTTAGTTTCTAACATTTAATACTATGTTCTTAGTAACAAGGAGTAAAGTAAGGCATGAAGCAAGAAGGTTACGTGATTCTACAAGACACAATTTATAAACTAATATACCCCCGAGCATGGTTAACTCTGGCACATGCATATATGCCCGTCACCTCATATATGTATCACCCCCACATGTAGCAAACAATGACAATTAGGAGGAAAAATTCCCTCAACAAAGTTAGGTAAAATACTTACCTCGATTCGACTAACTCAACACTCAACTTAGCCCTTTTACTCTACAAATTCACCTCTACTCGACTCAATCTAGCCAATGACGACTTTAATACATCACACAATGCAAGATAAAATAATTTCAATTAATAAAGCCGTTAATTTCTAAAAAGTCAACAAAAGTCAACTCCCCAAGCCCGTACCTCGGAACCCGATAAAATTTACAAAACCCGAACACTCATTCCTATACGAGTTCAACCATACAAAAATTATCAAGTTCCGATACCAATTTGTCCTTCAAATCATCATTTTGCATTTTGGAAAGATTTTACAATTTTCCCCAAATTTTCTTTTAGATTCTCATGAATTTGATGTTAAATCTTATATATAATCATGAGGTTTAGTTGGGAAATGATTAAAGGTACTTACCCAATGATTTGGTATGAAAATCCCTTCACAACATTGCCTCTTCTCGGACCTAGGGTTCAAAATATGATAAAATGAAGCTAAGTCCCGAAATGGGAGTCTTAATACCAGCCTCAGATGTCTCATTTGTGACATCGGGATCACAAATGCAATACTAAAAAATGCAACAAAAGTATCGCAAAATCGAAGGCTGACCAGCTCTGCTCATGTCAAAAATGCGACAAAAGACTCGCAAATGCGAGGTCTGAATGTTTCGCAAAAGCGACAATTGGCGTTGCAAATGCGGAGCTGCTATCGCAAATGCGATGATGTTGTTCGCAATTGCAAACTAGAGACTTTCCTGCTAAGGTCGCATTTGCGACCAAACGCTTCGCACATGCGAAATGGGGGCCATCGCAAATGCGAGAAATTCTTTGCAAAAGCGAACTCCTGCCCAGCAGTCCAGGTTTCGCAAATGTGATGGCGTCTTCGCAATTGCGACTGTCGCATTAGCGACAAAAACATCGCAAATGCGATGACACCACTACCATCACTCAAAAACCATGAAAAATTATTCCGAAACAAATCCGAAACTCACCGAGGCCTTGGGGCTCCAAACCAATCATACACCCAGGTCCAGAAACACAACACAAACTCGCTCGTGCGCTCAAATCATCAAAATAACCTCTAAAACCACGAATCGGATGCCAAACCACATTAAGATCAAACTAAACTTCAAGAACCTCTAGAATAGCAACCGAGCATCCGAACTTTATCAAATCAACTCTGAATGGTGCCAAATTTTGCAGACAAATTTCATATGATACAACAAAGCTTCAAATCACGCATAACAACCTCGAAATGATGAATCACACCTCAAGTCAAAATCAAAGAACTTTGAAACTTCAACTTCTACAACCGATGCCAAAACCTATCAAATCACCTCCAATTGACCTCAAATTTTGCACATAAGTCACATTTGCCATTACGAACCTATTCCAATTTCCGGAATCGGAATCCGACTCCGATATCAAAAATTCCACTCCCGGTCAGACTTCCCAAAAATCCAACTTTCGCCAATTCAAGACTAATTCGACTACAAACCTCCAAATTACAATCCAGATGCACTCCTAAATCCAAAATCACCCAATGGAGCTAACGAAACCGACAAAACACCATTCTGAGGTCGAATGTTAAAAAGTCAAACTTAATCAACTCTTCCAACTTAGAGCTTAAATCTTGAAGTTCATTCTTTCAAATCGATTCCGGATAACTTGAAAACCAACTCTTACGTTTTACGCAAGTTATAATACATCATGCGGAGATACTCGAGCCCTCAAAACATCGAGGAAAGTGCAGATACTCCAAACGACCAGTCGGGTCATTACATCCTCCACTACTTAAACACATGTTCGTCCTCGAATATGCCAGGAGTCATTCCAAAGCTATCAAATCACGGTGTAATCTTACTCTGCATAAACTCGGGGGTGATGCCACATCACCTTGCCCCATATAAACCTGCTAACACAACCTAACTAGAGATCCTTACTTCAACCTTGGGTTTTAAACCTTTAAACCCAATCTCTAACACCCTGAATTCATTGCAAGTCCAAAATCAAACATCTACACACTGTATAAGCATGAACAAGCTGTATTAGGTCATAACCATAAACCCAAAGATGAAATCGCATGATATGCCCCATCGCTCAGACAATCACAGCAGGAATTGCTGACCCCCATTACTGCCCGAAAACAAATCCGGTGCCGGTAACAAACCTCATATTGATTAGAGCCTCATTTAAAACCTTCATACCCTACCGATGATGAAAGAAACACGCATAACCTCTTAACCACCCATCAGATCAATAATCCAAGAAATTCACTAGTCCGACCAGGGCCATTTTACCAGAATCCTCAGCAAAATATAGTATTATTCTCCCAAACCTTCCTCATCCCAATACAATAGTGCCATTCTCAAGTCTAGAAACCTCATCTCAGCCAATACAAGCAGCCCCACCGATAAGTATCGACAATAATCATATGGAACCCCACACAACACGGTCCCGAACACCAACAAGTAATAATTTTGTCATGATAGATAACAGTAAGAGAGCTAAATAAGAAGACTACTAAACAAGTTAAACAGGCAGGGAAATTTTAGCATTTTACTATAAGCAATTTTTCAACAAGGTGGAAGCTAAACTACACAAAGTAAGTATCAGGAGTTACATTTCATTACAGTACCGTTGCGGCGTGCAACCCGATCCCATCATATCAATCCACATTGGGTACCCCTCCAGCTATAATGCTCGGACTCACTGATCACATATGCGTCAATATCAAGCACAATAGAGTGCACAAATATAACCGTGGGAAAAATTATTAGGAACAAATAATACTGTGAAGGACAAGCACATATATGGTGCAATAAGAAAATCAACATCACAAAGGCCATCTCGTCCATAGTGCCATGAAGCCTAAACTGAATTACAATATGCGTGCGAAAAACCTTGTAACCCTCGAAATCCGTCACAGTATAAGAGAAAGAAATATAACATAAACCAAGGCGCGAATAACATTCATTCCGCCCGATGACATACATGTGGTAACAGCTGCGCAGGAGCAATCAAATCCGATCCGATACAGAATACGCATCCTTATTGGGCCTACCAACGGGCCCCCAAATCAACTCCGGTCATCCCTGAATAGACAAATAGCCCTCCAAAAGTCCACAATGACATAACCATAACACACACTATCATCTGGCTAGTTTTGGCCGTATTTCACAGTCCACAACCACGAAACAATTTACTTTTGGGAATTCCAATCTCCAAATCCATAGAACGCATGAATCACCCTACCTGATCCCAACTCCACCGCCCAAATGTCTAACACATCTCTCATATACAATCATCCCATGAGGAATACTTCTATAATTCTTCCATGCCACATAACAAAAATCTGAATCTCAGCAGTCGACTAACAAGGCGAGCACCGCAATATGAATGATGCATCTGTAAGTCAAAACACAATGCGTCTTCTGAAATGCACACCCTTTTCAGGTAATAGCATCCATTTAGACATCCGAAGCCGTCTGTGCTGTCTAAGAATTCATGACCTTCCCTTCAAAACTGAACCGTGACCTTGCACATGCAAAACTCAATCCCGATCAGTCAGAAACATTCTATTTGATCTCATCCAGGAGGAAATCACAATACACAACATGTTCCTCACACCAGTAGGAAATATTCACTTCGAACCATGATAGAAATCATTGAGCACCCCTTGAAAATCCATTTGCTCATACCCAAGCTATCAAAACCGAATCCCTCTAACTCAACCAAGCCACGCAGTTGCCCAAAACCCATGAGCATTGTCACGAAACACCTGTGGAGACCCACCACATCATAAGTACCCAAAGAACCGATCACATCATTTATGTGTTGATCCACTTTACTATCAAATCGCCATGATTCCTCTGAGTTCCTTCTAGATTACCCTCAAGTTGATACCCCTCCTTGCGAGAACACCATGATCCTTACCCCAAAGCTTGTTATAAGAGATTCTAGCATAAAAACCACACCTATCTAAGGCCTATAAGCCGCTACATTCCCTCTTAGCACCCCAAAGTACCACAACCGAGGAACCCACTCAGAAGAAACCTTCTGTGAATCTAAAGTCGTTCCCTCCACCACTTAGTCTTCTTGTTAATGAAATGCATAATCCACAATAATATAGAAATACCGCGATCCTCGACATCATCCAATGTAAGTCTTAAACTCTAGCCACAACCACTATGCCATCACTTAAGCCTCCTAAGTCTGAACTCATCAATAAGGCGTGAGAATCAAATTCGTTCCACAATTAAACAACATGAAAAGCTTTCAATACACTCATAACTCGAGACTATACGCCACATTAAGAAAGAAATCAACGCCCATTAGCCCTTTTTACACCTCAAGCAGACTCTTTTCGTCATATTTAATCACCCGAATATAGCCCGTAACCACATCCTACTCGTCATTTAGTCATCCAACCACTCGCCTGCCACAATCTCCACTCATAGGGACACTACCAGACGTATAAGTCCAAAAGCACATGCTCACACAACCGAGATCCCCGTGCTCAAGCTACAGCCACAACCCGTCCTCAAGTCCTCCAGGTAGTACAAATCATGAGCTTCTAAGACTTAGAATTTATAAAGCTGATACAAATAATTACACGATCTATTTGAAAGCTACATAAACAGATTAACAGAATCTAAAGCTACCAAGGACAAGTGGCAGCCATATCTGGAATACACGAACATCCTCAGGGTTAGCTCCCGACATCACCCGTAGCTCCGCTTCAAAAGTCTGCACGCAATGTGCAGAAGTGTAGTATCAGTACAACCGAACCCATGTACTGGTAAGTATTTTGTCTAACCTCGTCGAAGTAGTAACGAGGCTTTTTAGTTAAACAATGCTCACTGATAAACTCTGTAATATAAACTAACAATAGAACTATACTACAGTACAACAAAATAGAGCACACGAAACATATATACAAAGCAATAACGCAGTACTAGAAGAAAACACAATTCAATGGGTATGGATATCTCACCAAATACTTTCCTTAGAGCGAAAACCAATAAATCCCAATAATCACCTTGAATCTTTCATAATGTGAGAAATATACTCAGGACATCAGATCCAACGGCACATCAACACCCTTCGTACATTTATCTCATCCTCACCAATTATGCATAAAACAGTACCAACCAAATAGCAGAAATGCCGATAATAGAAATGACAAAGTAGGAAATACGCAAATAGCCATGAAGAACAAGAATGTACATGAGAACATCAATAACTGACTGAACAGAAAATATAGAGGCAATGACAACGATTAGGAAAGAGGAATATAACTTCAACTAACTAGCATGGTGAAGGCATGAAGATAGATATGACAAATAAGGAAGCGAACACATGATCTTTATAAGTTAACAAGTAGAGATGTGAACGACTAACCTGGAAGAAGACTTATACTTAAATGCAACAAAACAGATGACATAGATGCAATCATAACAGCAGGAAGTAGGCACGATATTGGCAAGTTTAAGCAAATAGAAGGCATGGTAACACGATAAGAATTATGATAGAGGATAAAGACAGAACAGTAACGACATATCATATAAGAACCATGAACACGACAATAACAACTCCAGGTAAGGACATGAAGACATCTACAAGAAAGGGATATCGCAACATAATGCATGTCTCTCGTCCTCACTTGCACGGAAACACCCTTTGTGCCATGAACTCACCATAACATGAAAGTATAATAATATAAATGCAATGGCACGGCATCACCCTTCGTGCTTTTACTCACATAACATAGCACGACATCACCCTTTGTGCTTTTACTCACAATGATATGGCACGACATCACCCTTCGTGCTTTTACTCTCAATAATATGGCACGACATGACCCTTCGTGCTTTACACTCTCAATAGTATGGCACGACATCACCCTTCGTGCTTTACACTCTCCCTCACATGATAATGTCTAAACAATGGCACGACATCACCCTTCGTGCTTTACACTCTTCCTTACCAAGCATATGTATATCAATGACAAAGAAGGCAAGAAACAGAAATAACATCAAGGATAGTTTTTTAACAGATATTCCAAGCAAATCCCAATCATAACTTTTCGATCCAATAATGATTCAATAAAACCTCATGAACCGTATTATTCAAATACTTTCACAAATCTCACAAATGATCCACAACACAAGTATAGAATCTAGTATCTCAAGGAGATCGGCTGTAGCAATGTATTAATGATTATGCATAGAGATGATCGAATTAGACACATCAATGTATTCTCAGAATCTCCATCAAATTTGATCAAATTATAATAATCTAAGTCTTAGTTTCAAACATTAAATACTATTTTCTTAGTAACTAGGAGTGAAGTAAGGCATGAAGCAAGAAGGTTACGTGATTCTACAAGACCCAATTTATAACATAATTTACCTCCGAGCATGGTTAACCTTGGCACATGCATATATGCTTGTCACCTCATATATGTATCACCCCCGCATGTAGTAAACAATGACAATTAGGAGGAAACATTCCCTCAACAATGTTAGGAAAAACACTTACCTCGATTCGACTAACTCAACACTCAACTTAGACCTTTTCCTATACAAATTCGCCTCCGCTCGACTCAATCTAGCAAATGACGACTTGAATACATCACACAATGCAAGAGAAAACAATTTCAATTAATAAAGCTGTGATTTTTATTCAATTTCTAAAAAGTCAACAAAAGTCAACTCCCCGGTCCCGCACCTCAGAACCCGATAAAATTTACAAAACCCAAACACACATTCCGATACAAGTCCAACCATATAAAAATTATCAAGTTCCGATACCAATTTGTCCTTCAAATCATCATTTTGTATTTTTGAAAGATTTTACAATTTTCCCCAAATTTGCTTTTAGATTCTCATAAATTTGATGTTAAATCTTATATATAATCATGAAGTGTAGTTGGGAAATGATTAAAGGTAGTTACCCAATGATTTGGTATGAAAAACCCTTCACAAAATCCCCTCTTCTTGGACCTAGGGTTCAAAATATGATAAAATGAAGCTAAGTCCCGAAATGGGAGTCTTAATACCAGTCTCAGATGTCGCATTTGCGACATCAGGATAGCAAATGCGATATTCGCAAATGCGACAAAAGTATTGCAAAAGCGAAGGCTTACCAACTCTGCTTATGTTGCAAATGCGACAGAAAACTCGCAAATGCGAGCTCTGAATGTTTCGCAAAAGCGACAGTTGGCATCGCAAATGCGGAGCTGCTATCGCAAATGTGATGATGTTTTTCACAATTGTGAATTGGAGACTTTACTGCTAAGGTCGCATTTGCAACCAAACGCTTTGCAAATGCGAAATGGGGGCCATCGCAAATACGAGAAATTATTCGCAAAAGTGAACTCCTGCCCAGTAGCCCAAGTTTCGCAAATGCGATGGCTGCTTCGCAATTGCGACTGTCGCATTTGTGACAAAAACATCGCAAATGCGATGACACCAGTACCAGCACTCAAAAACCATGAAGAATCATTCCAAAACCAATCCGAAACTCACCCGAGTCATTGGTGCTCCAAACCAATCATGCACCTAGGTCCAGAAACACAACACGAACTCGCTCGCGTGCTCAAATCATCAAAATAACTCCTAAAACCATGAATTAGATGCCAAAACGCATGAAGATTAAACTAAACTTCAAGAACTTCTAGAATAGCAACTGAGCGTCCGAACCTTATCAAATCAACTCCGAATGGTGCCAAATTTTACAGACAAGTTCCATATAACACAACGAACCTACTCAAAGCTTCAAATCATGCATAACAACCTCGAAATGATAAATCACACCTCAAGTCGAAATCAAAGAACTTTGAAACTTCAACTTCTACAACCAGTGCCAAAACCTATCAAATCACCTCCAATTGACCTCAAATTTTGCGCACAAGTCGCATTTGCCATTACAGACCTATTCCAGCTTTCGAAATCGGAATCCGACCCCGATGTCAAAAAGTCCACTCCCGGTCAAACTTCCCAAAAATCTAACTTTCGCCAATTCAAGTCTAATTCTACTACAAACCTCCAAATTACTGTCCAGATGCACTCCTAAATCCAAAATCACCCAACGGATCTAACCGAAGCTACGAAACTCCATGTTGAGGTCGAATGTTAAAAAGTCAAACTTGGTGAACTCTTCCAACGTAGAGCTTAAATCTTAAAGTTCATTCTTCAAAATTGATTCCGGATAACTTGAAAACCAACACGACATTTTATGCAAGTCATAATACATCATGCGGAGATACTCAAGCCCTCAGAACACCGAGCAATGTGCAGATACTCAAAACGACCAGTCGGGTCGTTACGCATTACCAGCGGGGTGATCGTTCCAGGGTTGACCAGACATACGTGGCCTGGCTAGAGGCGCAGATTGAGATTTAAGACTGTCGGTATGACCTGATTGCGCCGTCCACTCCACCTGAGCATACGGATGGTGAGCATGAGTATATGGGATGGTACCGCAGTGTTACCCTACTTTCGTCGGGAATCCCGTTCATCATGCTGGTGGTCGGTACATTTCATACGCCGGGAGGCATGAGGCTCTGGTATGTTATTTGTTATACTTACTTATAACATTAACCTATCGTTCTGTAATTAATATATTACATGTTGTGCAGGCTATTGACTTACATATATTCTACCAGTTGGGACTGCAGATGCAACAACATACCAGTGAGTGAGTGGAAGATTTGCACAAGTATGGCTTGCAGGTTACAAATCTGGCTTCCCGGACATTGAGGCAAGCCCGAGATGATGAGCGCTTAGGATACGAGGCTGATTATGTGCCGCTAGAGCAATACCATTATGGGCCAGCAGTGGATCCTGAACGTGGTCAACGTGGCAGGCATGTCTAGAGAGGAAGGGGTGTCCAACGAGGTCGTGGGGATCGGCGAGGACGTGGTCCCCAACAAGGGGGCGTTGAGCCACCTGTTGAGGATTTTGGAGTTGATCAGCCGGATGACCACCCTGAGCCAGACGATGCTCCTCATGATATGCCGTCATTCAGCCTTCAGCTGACGCCAGGGACTTAGTAGGTGACTCCGTCAGCTCCATTGTTGATCGCAGGCACGACCATTACGCGACAGGAGTGGGATTAGTATTTTCCTGGTCCCCTAGAGCCATCGACAGTTGCTGATGATTGTCAAACACGTGATGTGCATAGTGGGTGCCGACTGAGTTATGGGTCATTATCGAGGGATGCTGAGGATCTTTAACATGCGCAGGTTTTTTTGTATTACTGTTATTTATATTTGTTTTTATCTCATTGATTAGTCATCAATATCTAACACATCTGTCACGGAGGCCACATTTTGCGATACTGACATGTCTGAGATGGATGATTATATTCAGGAGCCCGCCGAGACCATGGTAAGACCATTAAAAATCATTTAGCTAACACGTACGTTAGTAATATATATTTCTTATACTAAAATATCTTATTATTCTATAGGTTACTATTGGACCGACGATCCCTTCTACCGAGCCTGCCAACCTTATCGACGATCATGCTGCAGCGCATCCTCCGATAAAGGGGCGATGTAATGAGGATGATCCTGATAGTGTAGCCAGGCGGGACGGGATGCGCCTCATGCCAGCCAATGCTTTAAAGCATACAGGCTGTGGGACACATTGACATTTTTGATTATCTGTACATATGACATTCAGTATATAATAGCAACATTATTTATGTTTTACATTATTTGCACATGTGTTTTTATTTCTCGGGTTATTTATTAGTTTAATACTACAACACAAAAACAAAAACGACAACTCAACATAATTTAAATTCGGTACAATTAATGAAAATACATGACATGTAAAACATAAAGATAAAATACTACACTCAATACATCCATATGTTTGTTTAGTCACTATAGCCCATTATTCTGTGCTTCAACCACTTAAATTTCTCTTCCAACCTATATTTTTCTTCTTCTGCATCTTTTTGTTTCTCCTTCACTGCCACAAGGAGTTGTTGTAGTTTAAAGATTTGGAGTTCGTATTCACTGGTCATATTCCAAACATACTGCAAACATGATTTGTAGTATTCCTGGTTAATGGGTTCATCATACCATTCTTCAAATCTACATTGACTTCCTTCCAACCAATGGGGATTATAACACAACACTATTAATTAACATGTTATATAAAAATATTAACAAATATTTTTTCCAAAACAATAACTTACAAGTTGTTGACAGATCCAGCATCTGTGCCCCACATTACTATTTGACCAACATGGCTTCAAAATCGCGCGTTTGCCACAATAACACCTTGGTACGTCATTGCGTCCATACATTTCTTAATGCAAGAAAAATAAAAAATTTATGGAAAGTTTTTCTATTTGTTTGGTTAAGTGCAAATAATAACTAAAATGCGCTGGTCTTTTATAGGCAAGATAAAACACATAACACATATTGGTGGCGCGCTATGTTTTGCGTTATAATGATTCTCTAGGTTACAAGACAACTGTTGCAGAACAATATCTTTTTCAGGTCGACAAGACAATACATATAACACACATTGGTGGCGCTCTATGTTTCGCGTGAAAATGATTCTTTAGGGTAGAAGATAGCTTTTCTAGAATAACAACTTTTTCAGGTTGACAAGACAATACACATAATGCATATTGGTGGCGCGTTATGCTTCACGTGATAATGATTCTTTCGGGTATAAGACAACTTCTTCGAAGAAACATTACAACATCCATTTAAAGAATGCCACTAACATTTAATAAGTGGTTCAAAAAGAGGCAAAAACGTGAAGGTAGTTCGACAGATCCCCATGGAATACGTCTTAACACTATCGATCCCTACCTTGAAAAATATACGCTAGGTTGCTATACGATGACAAGTGGTATGGTGTTCTGCGTACCTTGGAAAATAATCCTATCAATATACACATTGATCTCAAAGTTTCAGGGCACATTATTGAGGGCGAAGTGCATTTTACAAAGCCCGAAGGTATACGAATTTGGGGCGAAAAACTACAATGGGTTCCCCTTTACTCAAAACGATGTGATTATGAAGTACTATGCTACTGGCATGGGCTTGTTGTGCCACAAGCACTGTCTGCAACCTTCAAAACAAACACACACAAAGATGAACCAGAAGTGATTCGACATTTGATGAAGGAGATTCTAGAGATGGAAAAGGAACTAGTTGTTCATCATGCAATGGATGATTTTAACTTAATGAGAGGAATGGAGGATCAGTACTGGAATTTATTAGAAAATGAGAAATTACATAGAGAAAATGATTATCCTGGTTTCCCAATAGTTGCCCAGTGGGAGGGACTACGTAAGTTTCTACCACAAACATTGGACGTAGGAGTCCCATATTGTTCTAGAAATCAAGCAAGTGGTCTTATTGATGATAGCGATGAAATACGAGAAATGTGTGTCAACTGGGGCCTAGATTACGATGCCCTCAATCTTGAAGGGTACATACACGATGTTGACGAAGAAGATGAAGACAGTGACAAAGAAATAGTGCCAGACAATGACGATAATGGCGAATGACAATTGTTTTTTATTCTTGGGGTATATGTTAAATTGTTGTACTGAAGTATTGATACTAAATATCAATTAAATTTAAACCTAATGAAAACATAATTTTATTTCATATATTTTTCAAGCTGAACATGTACATACACTTATTAAAACAAATTACTGCAACAAAACACTACCTGTATCCTTCATAATTGGGCACATTGGATGAACTTCCACCGGGAGCTGAATTACCACCACTACCCAAACCAGCTGAAGGACATTTACGACGGCCGTGTCCTGTTTGCGAGCATATGCCATATTTACGCGCATAAACGGTATCACAAACATCCATTTGGTTTCGTATACGCGTACATTTTTGCACTTGTCATTGAAGCGTATACTCCTTGTTACACACCATTTTAAATGGTTTCGACGACCAATAATGCTCAGCACCCACTGGCTGCAACTGTCCACTATAGGTGTTTAAGTATGCAACAATACACAGGAGCTTAACCTTTTGGCTTCATTGACAATGTGTGTATTATTCCCCTGGTTGTGATGAATAGCAATGCGAACTTCAAATATATTTCGCTCGTTGCAATACTGCAAAAATGAATGCCATTGTGCTCACTTCCTGTATTTCTCAAATCTTTTCATTGGTATTGGCATAAATTAAACGCCCCTTTCCATCAATTATGATGCACCTCTCGGTCTTTCAACAAACCTCCCCACCATCTGCTTGAATGACATCCGCACCATGGTAGTGACATGTAATCCATGTGCAGACTTCAATAACCCGTTGAAAGACTATGACACATTTGTAGTCAGAATTCCCCATCTCCTGCCTCCATCCGCATGCAAAGTCCATTTGTCAAGCTCATGTCGCATCAACCAACTATAGGCTCCTTGGTCTTCATGCTTGATCAATTTCATTCGCCTCCTAAATTTACATTCTTGGTGGTCTGTTGCAGTCATCCACATTAAATCATGCAAGTACTTGTTCGGATAAGCCCTCTGGAAGTTGTCCTTCAAGTGCCTAACACAGTAACGGTGATAGGCATATGGTTCCTGCCATGCACGCATATTCTGTACATAATTTAAAATACGGCCATGCCGATAAGATATTAGACAAATACCTGAATGTTGTCTGACAACGTGCTCCTTCAAGTGGTTCAAAAATAATGTCCACGTCTCTTAGATTTTATTGGCACAAATAGCAAATGCTAGGGGAAATATACTTCCATTAGCATCTACTGCAACATCGATCAACAACTTAATATCATAATTTCCTTAGACAAGAGTGTCGTCTATGGATATTACCGTCCGACAATGCACAAAACCATCAATGGATGGTTTAAATGCCCTGGTATTCTCAGACTCCGCTCAAGCTTCCATTCAGCAACAGTCCCGGGGTTAAAGTGTTACAATGCAGCCATGTACCTGGGTAGAGAAGCAAAGGACTTTTCCCAGTTACCATAAACAATTTCAAACGCACGTTTGCGCCCGAGAAATGCCTTTCTTTTGGTAATGGTACATCCAAATACCTGGTGGACAGATGTTATACACTCTTTGATCTTGTACCTTATGGATGCTTCAATGTGTGGAATCAAGACAAGAGAAATTAAGTCAACATTCAAGTAAAAATGATTCCCACTGAATGTGTCCATTTCACAATTATGGGTACAAATGTATTTACCCACAACCCACATATTTGTTTTCAGCTTCCTCGCATGCATCATCCAATTACAACCCACAAACCATCTACGACAAATCAACTTGTGTACGTCCGGAGATGACTCATGAACCACGATCTCACGACACTCTTTTATGTTGTACATTCGCACCGACCTACTTAGGCGCGCTTTATCAGCAAAAAGCATGCCCTTTGACAACACCTTTGCTCTAGATTCTCCCACATTATTGTCCGAATTTCGTCAAGATCCCTTGTGAGAGTAGCCATATCCGGCATACTTGGAAAATGATCAAGGTAGGGAATATACCTTGAATGAAACGACACGTGGGACTCGTACACTCTTGGTCTAACGAGAGGTGGAGCATGCTCCCTCGTCAAATCAGGTTCAACATTCTCTTCCTCATCATCATCACCCTCATCAGGGAAGGGTGTGTCATCTCCAGACTCATCAGCATTGTTGTCATAATCAGTATTCTCTTACTCACTCTGCTCATCTGCCAGATCCCGATTAAATATGTCATCCTCGGAAAAATAATCACTATTCACTGCACAACCAATAAAATAATGAGTTTCTCAAATTGATCCAAACTTTATATATAAACTTTATCACTTCACTTACAAATCATAATGTGTTGATATCCCATAATGCACATTATCTTGTTGATGATGACTCCCGGATGTACCACCATTATCCAACATACCAAAACTAGGCATATTCCAACTGACTGTTGGTTCATAACTTGTAAAATGCATATCTGGTCGGTACCCCCTGGGGAATATATGAGTATTAATAAAAATCCAATACATAAAACTAAACATCGTAACACAGAGGAAAATTGAAGTTTACCACTCGGCTTGTGGATTATGTAAACTTGGGGAGAAGTTATTTCCTCGCTCCTCATTCGCCCCTTGGAGATAAGTTTAGATCAGGCTAAACTCTTTCACCCGGAACCTGTTTGGCTAAAACTATTCCAAAATAACCACCCGATGATTGAGAGATATCCTTACTTTGCGGAACCTCTTTATTGCGAACGTCTTCAGCCTTGACGTACATTTCCAACATTTGTATCACAAGAAATTCCTGGTGTTCATCCGGAGTCCTCAAAAAATCTCACTAAGTTTCATAGTCTTCGATGTTAAGCTCAGCATAATAAGCAACACCTTGCGGAGTAACAGAAAACATATATTTTTCGGTTACTTTAATATTCATCTAACGTTTGCTCACACTCATTTTCTTACATAACAACTATACCAATGTATCATACTCCATTATAAGTGGAAACTTAACATGACACTGTGGAGAACAGCTATAGCGTACTGAGTTATTCTCCACTACAACCTCACCCCCCCAATATAATGAAACCCTAATTCTTCGCTCTTCAGACATTATGACAAAATGCAAAATAACTTAACGAACAAATATTTAATGAACAAATATTTCGGAACACTTGAAGGATCCTAAATGGATTTTTATAAAATCCCGAAACTCTTTAAATAAGGAAAAAACCAGTCCGGGGGGTACAATTATTTGATGTATAGTGCCTTAAATATGCGCCCTATACCCCTATAAATTATTGGTGTGTCAGTTAAGTCTAGAAGAATTATTGGTGGGCCCAACTTTTATGTATAGCGCGGTTATTTACCGCGCTATACCTTATGAATTATTGGTGTGTTAGTTAATTCAATACAAGAAATATTGGTGGGCCCAACTTTTATGTATAGCGCGGTTATTGACCGCGCTATACCTTTACGGACAAATGTACCGTTAAGGTATAGCGCAGTGAATAACCGCGCTATACATATTATGGTGCCTAGTCTTTTTTCCACATATTATAATTTTTTGAGTCCAAAAGAACCACACTTTGGTTCCGAACTCTCGTCGACACCGCTACTTCTTTCATCGGCTTAATATGATTTGCCTTGTTGCTAACTAAATACAATTTGCTATTTTAGAATTTATCTTTAGATGTAGATTTAATCTTGAAGGCCAAGAGACTTTGATAGAATGGTACTACGCACCATTTTGCCTGCATGTCAACGATTTTAATTTGACTTTCTCTGGTGACTTGTGCCTATTGTGATTTGTGAGGTAAAATGCTATTATGTTGAAACTTAGAACAGAGAAAAATTTCTAGCTACACTAGGAAAGTAGAAAAATTTTGAACTAGAATTTTGGAGGTCTAAACTCTCAATGATTTATTGGCACTAGTCAAACTATCTGGCTTCTAAGCTTGATTTACAGTCTACTAGCATTATTATTTCAGTTATTTGAAAATTTTTCGTTTCTCCTGTACAAGTTCATTGAAGATTGATCTATTTCTTAAGATTTAATTGTTAAGAATTGAACATCTTGTTGTATTTATCTTTGAGCGAGTGGAATTTGGGATTATGCATTGATAAAAAGGGGTGTGACTCCCTTATTGAATTTGAATTAATTATGAATTGGATTGAACATTTGTTTTGTAGGAAGGTGTTCTAAGTTTGTGAAACGAGATGCATATTAATAATACTATTAGAAGTTTTATACTTTGCGCAAAGTTGTCATAATTATTATATTTTTTCGCTCGATCTATTTGCCTATATAAACCAAAGAAATGAGTAACTAAAACCGAAACCTATATCTATTTGGACCGTGTAAATAGCAATACGTCTACCTCTAAAGTAGTGTGGCACCCGAAACCTTCAAATCCAGGATCCTCCTCTGCTTGGATCGGGGCCAGATTGAGGAGTGCATGTCCTTTAGAAGATCTAGTGGATGACCATGTTGTGGAGCACGTTAGTGTTTTCTGTATTCAGTTTGTTCAATAATTTTTATTCACATACAAAATGAACTAATATTTTTATTTAAAATTACATTTGGCGCATGTAACACAGTTTGTAAATCTGACTAGCTATCCACCAAAATCAGTGGATGACCCCGTTGTAGAGCAAGTTAGACTTTTATTGTTTTTGGTATGTTGTCACGACCCAATATCCAACTAGTCGTGATGGCACCTAACCTAACCCGTTAGGTAATCCAATTTACAAATAACCAATTCTAATGAAATTAATAAGGCAATTAATTAAAAGAAAATATCTTAAACTAATACATTTCACCAAGAACTGGTAGTACAAATCATGAGCTTCTAAGATAAGAATTTACAAAGCTGGTATGAAATAAATATATCATCTGTTCGAAATGTACATAAACAGATTTTTATAAATCCAAGGCTACCATGAATAAGAAGCAGCTACAACCGGAACGCCGGTACGTCTTCAATTCCAGTTCCCGTCAATTACAGCAACATCAACAACCAACATCTGCACGCAAGGTGCAGAAGTTTAGTATGTGTACAACCAACTCCATGTACTCAATAAGTAACAACCTATCCTTAGGTTGAAAGTAGTGACGAGTTGGAACACAGGTCGGGTCCAACACCAATAGCCAACAACAGTCCATAACAACGTAAAGCAAGTAATAAAAGAAGTAACTCAGAGATAAAATGTTCATCTTAATCATGATTTTTGAAAATAGTTCTGCCTTTCAAGTGTATCAGTAAAAACCCAAATCGTTTACCAAAGTTGCCAAAAATATGAGTAAGTTTGAAAACAATAATTTTCCCCAAAACTCCTTCCAACAATAAATAAGATGTTTCATTTTCTTTCCAAATAGCCAGTGTAAAATACATCACTATGACCATATGTCAATATGTGTGAAAAGTCATGAATGACGTGATACCGTACAACATGAGGAATATACATCTCTATGCATGTATGTCATGTGTGGATGCATATGCAGCGTATCTCAGAGATGAACTCATGTACTCACACTCTTAGAGTACTCAATCTAACTATCTCAAACTCTCCACTTATCATGCTCAATCACTCAATACCGTATATGGCCAATCCGACCCAGGGAAGATCCATCCCAGAATATATACATCAACTGACCATCAGTCACTCAATACTGAGTAGGGCCAATCTAACCCGTGGGGAAGATCCATCCCCAGGTATAAATGCTTCGGACAAGATCCATGTCCATGAAAGATCCATCCCTCAATATAAATCAACCGCGCTTATTGGGGGTGTGTGCAGACTCCGGAGGGGCTCCTTCAGCCCAAGCACTATAAACCACACGGATAACTCACGTGCTGCAAAGAAAACTCACGTGCTATAGTATCAATTTTTGTATCCGCACGGACAACTCACGTGCTGCACGAACAACTCACGTGCCATAGTATCAATATTTTCACAATCATGCCCCCGAACTTACTCAGTCATCAATCTTTCCGGTCTCTCGGGCTCACAATGTTAGGAAACTAGCCCAAAAATGATGATATGATGTGTCAATATGTGGCAACAAAGACTGAGATATGAAATAAAATGAATGAACATGACTGGGTATGAAATTTTAATGTAGGCAAATAACTCAACAACAGTAACGACCTAAATGGGTCCTAAACATAATAAGCATCTAGCCTAGACATCGTTTCTAACATGGATCACAACTCAATAGCTCTAGTATGTAGAGATTTCATGGTTACAGATAAGGTCACGTAAATTACATAGTACCACATAAATAACGGAGTCACAATTCACACGGTGCACACCCACACGCCCGTCACCTAGCATGTGCGTCACCTCAATACCAATCACATAGTAATTTGGTGTTTCATATCCTTATCACTAACTTTAGAAGTGTTATTTACCTCGAACAAGCCGAATCCAATGTCGAACAAGCTAAACAATGCTCTAGAAATTCCATTATGCGCGTATCAACTACCGAACGGCTCGAATCTAGTCACAATTAATTCGATTCAGTCAATATAAATTATTAGAATTAATTCCATATGAAAATACTAATTTTCCAACAAAATTTAAAATCTAACTCAAAAATCACCCGTGGGGCACACATCTCGGAGCCCAAAAAAGTTACAAAATATGAACGCCCATTCAACCACGAGTCCAACCATACAAATTTTACTAAATTCCGACGTCATCTCGACCTACAAATCTCAAATTCTTATTTTGAAATCCCTAGGCCCAAATCCTCTAATTTCACCTCAAAAACATGTAATCTAGTCGAAATACTCATTGATAATCCAATATTATTGACTAACAACGGTCACAAGTGACTTACCTCAAGATTTCCCATGAATTCTCTCTAACAAATCGCCCAAATCCGTGTTGGAAATGTTAGAAATGAAGCCAAAATTGCTGACCTTGTTTTTAACATTCTGTCCAGGCTTTTCGTACATGCGACCAGAATTCCTCACCTGCGAAACTGCTTTTGCTGTGCATTTTCCACTTATGCGGAAACCACTTGGTTTCCCAAATTTCACACTTGCGGGTGCGCTTCTGCGAGCCCCTTACCGCGCCTGCAACCACGCAGGTGCGGAAAAATTGCCACACCTGCGAGCTCTGCCCAGCTCCCCTCATGGTCTCATCTGCACTCCTCATCCCGCACCTGCGACCCAAAATTTCGCAGGTGCGATTTCACCAGAAGATTGAAATTTGCAGATTTTTCCTTAAGTCTGAATTTTATCCATTAACAATCTGAAACTCGCCCGAGGCCACCGGGACTTCAACCAAATACACCCACAAGTCCTAAAACATCATACGAACTTAGGCGAAACCTCAAATCACATCAAACAATGCTAAAAACATGAATCACACCCCAATTCAAGATTAACAAAAACTAACAAATTCCAACTTCTACATTCGATGCCGAAACCTATCAATTCAATGCCGATTGACCTCAAATTTTGTACACAAGTCATAAACAACATAACGGAGCTATTCAAATTTCCAGAATCAGATTATGATTCTAATATCAAAAAGTGAACTCCCCGGTCAAACTTCCAAACTTAAATTTCTATTTTAGCCATTTAAAGTATAATTTAACTACGTACTTCAAAACACTTTTCCGGACATGCTCATAAGTCCAAAATTACCATACAAAGCTATTGGAATCATCAAAATTCTATTCCGGGGTCATTTACACTTAAGTCAACATCCGGTCAACCTTTTCAACTTAAGCTTTAAGTCTTGGAACTAACTGTTCTAATTCATTCTGAAACCTCTCTGATGAGTCACACAATTATAATTGTACACAGTATAAGAAGTAAATGGGGAAGCGAGGTTGTAACACTCAAAACGACCGGCCGAGTCGTTACATTCTTCTCTACTTAAACATACGTTCGTCCTCGAACATGCCAAGAGTTGTTCCTAAGCCTTTAAATAACTGTTCCACCTTCCCACGCACATACCCAGGGGTGATCCCACGTAACCCTATCCTATATAGGCTTGACAACACAACATAACTGAAAATCATTAATTTAACCTTAGCCCAAAAACTTTGAAATTCAATTCCCAGCATTTAGAATTTCTTACAAGACCCGAATCTCACATTTACACGTTGTATAAGTCTGAACAAGTTGTATCGAGCTATAACCATAACCACAGATATAATCACATAACATACTACACAACTGGCATGCTCGTAGCACCATTCCCGATCACATTAACTACTCCAAAACCAACCTGGTACTAGTATTAAACCCCATATCAAACAAAACCTCCTTCCAAAACCTTCGTACACTACTGATAATAAAATAAACATACATGAACTCATAACCACTCACTAGATCAACATGTCACAGAGCTTTCCCTCGTTCAACAAGTACTATGGCCAATTATTTAAGCCGAATTCTAAATTATTCTTCCAACGCGCTGTAATCAAACTTGATAGTATCCATTCTAGGTCCAAAGACCTTATATTATTTAACACAACTATCCCATAGACATGGCACACCAATATAACTCAAGCCATAACTGCGCAATCCATGTACCCAAAAATAGAAAATGTCTCAAAGAAGAGAACTGTTTTGAAAGTTCAACAAACACCACCACAACCACAATGTTGTGGGCTCATCATATATAGTAGAACCAAGACACACGAACCTAATAATGGTAACCATCCCCCCCCCCAGAGCTCACATTAACATCAACTGCACGACATGGTCACAAGCCTCCAGTCCAAGCATATTATACGGGAGAAATTAAACAAGTACACATGTATATAATAAATAAAATAAGACTTTTATGCTGCTGGACCGGTTTAAATAACACTACATAGAGTAAGCATGTGCAAAGTGTGCTATCACAACTCAATTCGGCAAGTTAACACATAAATAGCAACTACCAAGTTTACTCAGAGAATTAGCCTCTTTGTAACCTCAAGTATAGCCCAGATAGTTCTCAACAAAGGTACGAATACGAGAAAGAATTACTTTATGCATAACAGTCAACTCTAGGCATATCATAGCCTAAGCATTCTTCCGAGTATGAATACTCGCCCCGATGCCCGCACATGGGCTCAAACCTCACATATGTGCGCACTCATAGCGAGTAGCTCTCACAAATAATTAACACAACTAGTGCCTCCACTGAGTTTAAATAAAACGCTCACCTCAAACAGGCCACAACCTCGAAACATTATGTTTTTGAGAACTCCCAGTCTCCAAATTCATAGAACACATGAATCACCGTAACTTATCCCGACTCCAGCCTTGGAATGACTAACACATCTTTCATGCACGATCATCCCACGAGGAATACTTTCATAATTCTTCCATGCCACATAGCAATAATTTGAATATCAGCAGTCTATCAACCAGGTGAGTACTGCAATACAAATGAACATCCGTAAGTCAAAACACAATGCGCCTTATGAAATGCACACCTATCTCAGGGATTACCTAGTAGTTATAACATTCATATAAATATCTAAAATTGACCATTATGTCCAAAATTCGAGATCTTCATTTCAAGAATGAACTGCCACCGTGTACATGTAAATCTAAATCCCGCACAGCACATAACATCTATCATGCCATCATTTGAAAAGTACAAGAATCTCATTATCAACTCTGGGTCACCAGCAAATTACATATCTGGTTAGTTAGAAACCTTTTGTCACTCCCCAAAATCGAAGAGCGCGACCGGCACTCAACCGAGTGAACCTGGCCGAGCAAGCCTATTAGATTTCCTTCTATCCAACCTCATTCATAAATAAAGAGAATATGTATTTTCTTTAATCAAACAATAAAGTGATCATGTCTGCAATACCAAATGCTTATCATAAGTTACTTCATTTTAAAATCTCAATTTCACACATATTTTTCATAGTTTGAAATGAAAATAGTAATTCAAACACAACATAACGAGTTTGACTTCCTTAGCACCAATATACAACCCACACTATGTCTACAGAGCCTCTATAGATAAAGAATATTACTATGATAATGCCGGCAACAAGGCCCCGGCTATACCTCAAACACAACAGACAAATATCAAATGATACATGACTCCGGAATAAAGTGGGGCTCACCAAGTTAGCTGAAAAGATGGTGTACCGCTATCACTGATCAATGTCTCCTGTTGTGGAACCACCTGCATCCATTAATGATACAGCACCCTCGGTAAAAGGGACGTTAGTACCGTCAAATAGCACTAGTATGCATAACTAAACACTCTCTCATTATAATGAATAATATTACAAGGAGGAATAATCATAAAATCAATGGAAGCCTCGAACAATACCAAAACATCAAGTTAAGAACCACTTATAGGGCCTTACATTCTCTCCCAGTTAAGAACATTCATCTCGAATGAGGGTCAAAATCCGTTAATAGCAATCAATGTGGCCCAACTGTTAATTCACACACACCAGCACTTTCAAAATTTGGCTAACTCTCTAAATTTCCAAAACTTTCACTAGAGTCTCCCCTATAACTGGGCCTTATCCACCAGTCAGAGAATCCTAGAAACCAATCCTAACAACATATGTATAATCCGATGATGCAATATAACATAAAAACAATACCAACCGTGGCCTCATAAGCAATACATTACCAGGAAAGGAACACTCTTAATATCAACGGTACAAATGATACATAATTCATAGAAAGTAACTCTTAGCATTTTCATAAAGCACAACTCATAAATACCTGGTTATTCAAACAAATAAGGATACTTTTTCTTGTTGGTTTCACCATAGCACTTCACGGAGGAAGTTTCTTTATTTCTCAACTTTCGGACTTGCCAATCAATAATAGAAATTGGGATCTCTTTGTAAGTCAAATTCTCATTAACCTCAATAGTATCAACCAGAACAATGATTGTCGGGTCTCCAACTACTTTCTTCAACATAGACACATGAAGCACTGGGTGCACTAATGGCATCTCGGGTGGTAGCTCAAGCTTGTATGCCACATCACCGATCCTCTGGATAATTCTGTACGGTCCGATATACCTCGGACTCAATTTCCCTTTCTTACCAAATCACATTACACCCTTCATGGAGAAAACCTTCAAGAATACCCAATCATATTCTTTGAACTCTAAATCCCTACGACGAACATCCGAATAGGATTTCTAACGACTCTGACAGTCTTCAATCGCTTCTTAATGATTTGAACTTTTTCCATGGCTTGATGCACGAGGTCTGGCCCTATCAACTCTACTTCCCTAATTTCGAACCACCCATTGGGAGATCTACATATCCTACCATATAAAGCCTCGAACGGTGCCATTTGAATGCTAGCGTGATAGCTATTGTTGTAGGAAAATTCTATGAGTGGTAAATGATCATCCCAACTACCTTTGAAGTTTAGAACACAAGCACGCAACATATCCTCAAGCATCTGAATAGTCCTCTCTGCCTACCCGTTAGTCTACGGGTGAAAGGTTGTACTAAGATTCACCTGAGTACCCAATCCTTGCTGAATTGTCTTCCAAAACTTAGCACTGAATTGTGCTCCCCGATCATAAATGATGGAAACTGGAGTGCCATGCATCATGACTATTTCTTTGATATACAACTGAGCATATTGTTCCGTTGTATCGGTAGCCTTAACCAACAAGAAGTGTGCTGATTTTGTGAGTCGATCCACAATCACCCAAATCGAGTCAAACTTGCGAGGAGTACGAGGTAATCCTACCACAGTCTATATTAATCATTTCCCACTTCCACATTGGAATTTCTATATTCTGTGCCAACCTATCGGGCCTTTGGTGTTCGGCCTTCACTTGCTGACAATTTGGACACTTCGCCACAAAATCAGCTACATTCCTCTTCATATCATTATACCAATAGACTTCCTTAAGATCATGATACATTTTTGTAGAACCTGGGTGCACAGAATACCTAGAAGTGTGAGCTTCAGTCATAATTCTTTCACGGAGACATCCATGTTTGGAACACATAGTCGTCCTTGGTACCTTAGTGTACCGTCATCTATACCAAGACAAAAGGCCATGGTCTTATATTTATGAATCCCCTCTTTTAGCTGTGCCAACAAAGGATCGTTTTACTGGTTCTCCTTGACTTCCACAACAAGTGATGATTCAGCCCTATTTTGTACAATCACCCCTCCTTCACTATAGTCCGCAAGATGAACTCCGAAACTAGTCAATCAATTAACTTCCTTGGCTAATGGCCTTTGATATGCCTCCAAGTGTGCTAAACTACCCATAGATTTCCAGCTAAGAGCATCCACCACAACATTATCCTTCCCTGGATGGTATAAAATATCAATGTCGTAATCCTTGAGTAATTCAGGCCATCTTCGCTGCCTCAGGTTCAATTCCTTATATTTGAAAATATATTGAAGGCTTTTATGGTCCGAGAATATACCCACATGGATCCCATATAAATAATGACGCCAAACTTTTAATGCAAATACCACCGCCGCAAGTTCTAAATCATGTGTTAGATAGTTCTTTTCATGATTCTTGAGTTGCCTAGAAGCATAAGCTATCACCTTGCCATGTTGCATTAATACATATCCAAGCCCGATTCTCGAAGAATCACAATATACCACAAATCCATATATACCTTCTGGTAGAGTCAACACCGGTGTCGTAGTCAATCGTGCATTCAACTCCTGGAAACTCTTTTCACAAGCATCTGACCATTGGAACTTAATTACCTTCTGCGTCAATTTAGTCAATGGAGAGGCAAGAGTAGAAACTCCCTCCACAAACTTTCTGTAATATCCAGCTAGGCCTAAGAAACTGTGAATCCTTGTTGGAGTTGTAGGTCTCGGCCAATTTTTCACAGCTGAAATTTTCTGAGGATCAACCTTAATCCCTTCACTAGAGACGACATGACCCAAGAATGTGACAGACTCAAGCCAAAATTCATACTTTGAAAACTTTGCATATAACTTGTGCTGATGTAGGGCTTGCAAAACTACCCTAAGATGATTAGCATGGTCCTCTTGACTTCGTGAATATACAAGAATATCTTCAATGAACACTTTCACAAAGGATTTAAGAAAAGGCTTGAAGACTCGATTCATAAGATCCATGAAAGTTGTCGGGGCATTTGTTAGCCCAAAAGACATTACCAAGAATTCAAAGTACCCATATCGGGTTCTAAAAGTTCTTTTCGAAACATCATGTTCCCTGATCTTCAATTGGTGATACCCGGATCATAAATCAATTTTGGAGAAGTACCTAGCACCTTGCAATTGATCAAATAAGTCATCTATCCTTGGCAGTGGGTACTTATTCTTGATTGTGACCTTGTTAAGTTGCCGATAGTCAATACACATTCTCAGTGACCCATCTTTATTCCTCATAAAAAGGACTGGTGTACCCTAAGGCGACACACTCGGTTGGATGAAACCCTTTTCTAATAAGTCCTTTAGTTGCTCCTTTCGTTCCTTCAATTCTGCCAGTGCCATTCTATAGGGCGGAATATATATAGGGTGCGTGTCTGGCATCACATCAATCCCAAAATCAATCTCCCTGTCTGGTGGGATCCTAGGGAGTTCATCCGGAAAGACTCCTGGAATTTCATTCACAACAGGCACGGGCTCAAGTGTAGGTGCCTCAACATCGGTGTCTGTAACCCGGACGAAATGGTAAATACACCCCTTGTTGATCATTTTCATAGCCTTAAGGTAAGAAATAAACCTACCCTTCGGCACTACGTCATCACCCTTCCACTCAATAATTAGCACATTTGGAAATTCGAACCTAACAGTCCTAGTTTGGCAATACAGATTGGCAAAGCAAGAATAAAGCCAGTCCGTCCCCATTATCACATAAAAATTGTCCATTCTCAATTCAATAAGATCGGCCATGGTGTCCCGACCACGCAACATGACAATAGAATCCCTATAAATCCGTGTGACCAAAATAGACTCACCAACCGGAGTAGATATAGAGAACGGCTCATGAAGTTGTTCTAGTTCTATCCCAAATTCCATAGCAACATAAGGAGTGACATATGACATAGTAGAACCGGGATTAATAAGAGCATACACATCATGAGATTGGACAGTCAATATACCTGTGACAACATCCGGAGAAGCCTCTAAATTCTGGCGACCTCTCATAGCATAGAAATGGCCGGATCCTCCCGAACTCTACACTCTACCCCTAGCTGCACCACGCCCTGTGGGTGTTGGAGTGCCTCAAGCTGGAGGAGGTGTCGCGGATGTAGTAGCTGCAGAACTAGATGGTTATGCTGGGCCCCTGCCTTCACTTTGGCGGGACGAACGATAATCCCTCTAAATGTGACCCCTCAATTCGCATACGTAGCATATGGGTAAGTCCATGTAGAATATTCCTAAGTGCATCTTTCCATACCTTAGGCATGGGGGCCTCCGTTGTTGCTGGAATCTACCACCATGACGACCCTGCTGATAGGAGCCTCAGTTGCCCAGACTGGGCTTGAAATGGCTCCACTACTGCTGCTGACTGGGCCTTGATGACGGTGCACTAGCCGAAGACTGAGTAAAGGAATGAGATGGCTTTGACGACCCTCCCCTGATTGTTGACTTTCCACCACCATAAGAACCACCTTGAATGTTGACGACCCTCCCCTTATTACTACCCTCTCGCTCCATTCAGTTCCTCAATTTGCGAGTCTCTATGGCTTGAACGAATGCCACCATCTTACCATAGTTCATATCAGAATTCAAGGCAGTTGTAGCAGCCTCATTAATTACCAAAGGACTAAGGCCCTGTACAAATCAGCTCACTTTAGCCTCCATAGTGGGCACTATGTAAATAGCATACTTAGACACGTACGCAAATCTCATATGGTAATCCCACATACTCAGGCTACCTTGCCTCAGATTCTCAAACTCAGTAGCATGGGCTGCCTTAGTCTCGGCAGGCAATAAATGATCAATGAAGGCATTGACAAACTCACCCACCTCGCCGGAGGGCTCCCTTCTTCACGGGACTCCTCCCATAGTTCAAACCAAGAATATGCCACCTCTTTCAGGCGGTAGGAGGCCAATTCCACTACCTCCGTCCCAGTAGCACGCATAACTCGGAGAGTCTTGTGCATCTCATCAATGAAGTCCTGGGGATCCTTCTCTGGGTTAGTACCCGTGAACACTGGAAGATCTAACTGGAGAAACCTGTTCACCCTGGAACTAGTAGAATCCCCTTGCTGATAGGAAGAAGTGGGTGTAACATTTGATCTCTGGTCCTGGGAAGCCACTATCTGAGCCAACATCTATATGGCTCTCCTAAGATCAACATCAGAAACACCAGAATCAGAAGGTGGAACTGGAATATCAGTTGGAGGAACCATTGCACCCTTAGTAGGTGTAGGGACAAGTGCGGTCTGATCAGTTGTAGTAGAATAAGGCAGTGAAGTAACTGGGGGAATATTCTCACCCCTCGGGTGTTCACCCGCATCATCAATTATAGGGTCAACTGCCACTCCTACGGTGACATTGGCTCTTTATCCAGTTCTTGCCTTCTTCTTAGGTGCCATGTACTGAAAATTAAAGTAAAGCACTAGTTAAAGGAGAAACAATCTTACAACCAACTTTGTCGCACGATCAAGAACATGAAAGAAGGGTATTATTCCTAAATTCCCATGTAGAATCCTAATTATAGATGTGGTCGAGAACACACCGATAATAAGGACTCTACTAGACACGGCTCTGAGACATCCTAGGACACTTTAAAACCCTAGGCTCTGATACCAATTTTGTCACAACCCAAAATCGAAGAGCGCGACCGACGCTCAGCCTTATGAACCCGGCCGAGCAAGCCTATTAGATTTCCTTCTACCCAAACTCATTCATGAATAAAGAGAATATGTATTTTATTTTGTCAAATAATAAATTGATCATGTCTGCAATACCAAATTCTTACCATAAGTTAATTCATTTTAAACTCTCAATTTCACACACATTTTTCATAGTCTGAAGTGAAAATAGTAATTCAAACACAACATAACGAGTTTGACTTCCCCAACACCAATATACAACCCACACTATGTCTACGGAACCTCTATAGATAAAGAAGAGTACTATGATAATGCCGGCAACATGGCTCCGGCTATACCTCAAACACAACACACAAATATCAAATGATACATGACCCTAGAATGAAGTGGGCTCACTAAGTCAGCTAGGAAGACGGTGTACCGCTATCACTGATCAATGTCTCCTGTTGTGGAACCACCTGCATCCATTAAATATGCAGCACCCCCGGCAAAAGGGACATTAGTACCGTCGAATAATACTAATATGCATAACTAAACACCATCTCATTATAATGAATAATATTACAAGGAGGAACAATCATAAAATCAATGGAAGCCTCGAACAATACCAAAACATCAAGTTAAGAACCACATAAGATTTCAAGTAAATTTCCATATTTTCAGATTGGAGATTCTTAGTACCGATATACCATCGTTCACAATACCATTATTCACAATACCAATACCACCGTACTCTTAGCACGGAGTCTGATCACGACCCAATCGGCTAGGCTATCTCATTAGAGATATCAACCAAAATCATTCTCAATATCACTACCACCGTACCTTTAACACGTATTCTGATCACGACCCGATCATCTAGGCTATCTCATTAGAGACATCGACCACAATCACAATTTCGATTATAATTTCCAGCACAATCACCACCATGTGTGCGGAAGGGTGTCCGATCACGACCCGATCGACTAGGCTATCTTATTCGAGACATCAACCTTTTTATATGAATCATCATATTTCGTACTTCTTTCACATCTTTTCATTTCATTGGCACTAGTGGCCAAATTATAAAATCATTCTTGGCACGTTGGCCGTATTTAGTATTTCATGCTCACCTCTTCAATTTCAAACATCATCATCATCATCATCAACAACAAATACAATTCGATTCAAGGTTTGTAGTACACATGTGAGCAAATAAGAGTCTTAGGCACATAGAGATATTTCACAAAATTTGGCATAATAGCCTTCGTTAGAACTTGACTTGAAGTCGAACATTTTTTATGCGCAACCCATATTTTGAACACACCCTCAATTGATAACATAACATGAATAAAGCATTTGGGATGCTTATTGAACATATATCTTTCAACACAAACTTACTCGGAATAGCCAATTTATAATAAACCACTCGGGTCTTACATAAATTACATGAATATTATGGGATTCAATTATAAGAGGAGAGTTTAGCCAACATACCTTACTTGAGCTTCCTTACTCCCTAAAGTGTTCCGAAAATCTTAGCAAGTTCAATCTATTTTAGAAATATAACAAGTTGAACCAAAGTTAGGAAGATGATCATGGTTCTAGCTCATTTGAGCATTTTATCAAACACTAGGTGTGCATTAAGGTTTCAAGGTCCTTTTATGGAGGATTCCATCATCCCACAACCTATTATTTATCATTTTTAGCTCAACAATTATTCTACACCCCTTGATAATACATACATGAAAAATAAACAACTCTCATGCCCAAAATTATCTTGCTAATTACCCATGGTTTAGATGAAGACCTAGTGAGTTTTCCTTGTTAATCCTCCAAGATTCGAGCAAAAATTGATGAACAATTATTGAGGAACACCTTCTCACTCTAGGGCACTCTCTCTCACTCTAAAATGTCAGGTTTTGGTCAAAAATGATCCATTGCGTCTATTTAACGAAGTAGGGTCTGGTTGTAAAAACTCAAAAATGAAGCATCGGAACAGGGTATGTGATCGCACAATTGATATGCGGACCGCATATCGGTCGCATAATTTGGTCCCCAAAACTGGGCATGACTGACTCGGTCTACTGTCATTATACGGCCCACGTACCTGTTCTGCAGTCGCATAATGCAGCGCATAATTGGTATACGGTCGCATAATGTGCCGCAAACCTGGTCTCCAAAACTACCCTTCCCTGCCTCACTCTACGACTAATATGCGGTCCGCAGAGTGATTCTGTGGCCGCATAGTAGGCCACAGAAATGCATTTCTTCTGCTCAAATTTTTCCTTTACTTTTCAGTGCATTGTTCAACCCCAAAAGTTCGACCCCCGGCTCGCAAGCTCGCCACGAAGAATTTATATAATCCTCAACACGCAATACCAATTCGGCACCACAAAACATTACTTTTCTTTTTACGAAATTCTGCTGGGCCTTACACCTTTCTCTTGCTTCTTTCTAGGAGAAAATCACAATACAAAACACGTTCCCCACGCCGATAGAGAATATCCGGCTCAAACCATGGTAGAAACCTCAAGAACACTTTGAAATCCATTTGCACATAACCAAGCAATCAGAATTAAATTTCTCTAACTCGACCAAACCCAAGAATATTGCCACCAAAACAACTGTAGAGCTTCACCACATCATTATTACCCAAAAGAACCGAGCATACCATTACCATACTGGTCTAGCCTACTACCCAGTTGTCCTATTTACTTTGAGTTTCTTCTGAATTATCCTCAAGTTGACACTTCTCCTTGTCAGAACACTACGATCCTTACCCAAAGCTCACTACAAGACATCCTAACATAAATCATACCGCCCTAAGGCCCATAAGACACTGTATTCTTCTTAAGCACCACAAAAGTACCACAACCGTGACCCCAACACTAAAAATACCTTATGTGGACTTAAAATTATTCCTTTTTACCTTTTCTTGCACTAAAATGTAGAATCCATAGTCATACAGAATTATCGCAAGTCCCGGTACCATCCAGTGTAAATAATTGATTCTGGCGATATACAAATTCCGAAAATATTTCAATTGACACATATATTTTCAATCCATTAGAACCCTTTAGAAAGTCACCCACTATGCTCAAATCTAAATTGCACCGCCCAAATGGGCCGAAAGACACAAGCCCCTTTAGCACAACAGCCCCCAAAGAAGTAACCCTGCTTTAACACCACCAATCTTTCAAATAACAATTTAATCATTTCATGATTTTTTATATTTTCATAAAGTGCAATATAACCCACATTCAAGAAATTTTCTTACTCGAGTCATCCCCGATCTCAACCTCCGCAAGTCATAACTAATCAACAAGTATGGCTCGTACCAAAACCAATACCGCACATAATCGTGCAATAAAATCATAGATAGCAGACTCCCCTACTTGGCTCAAATCCATATAACAAAACATCTGATAATTCACCATCCCCATAGTCTACTATTGTCATAATCCCGCAGTCAATTCCACAAAAATTCTTCACAAGCTCAGGTAACACAAACCATAAAATACCTCAAATCATCTACTAATCTCGCCTTCATCCCCGTAACGGTCAAGTCAACTTTCTTAACTAATCTAAACTCAAATATCAACATATATACCCCGTTGGGAGAAAAGGAACCCTAAACTCAACATTATAAGGAACACACATACGTAGATTTCTCTGCAGGAGATAACCCACCTGCTTAGCCTCAAATTGGCATCTTGCTATACCCTTTCGCCGCCACAGTTACTATGGGATCACTTAATATTTCAGAGTTTGAACTCATCAACGCGACATGAAAATCTACTTCGCTATATAACTAAACAGCATAACAGATCCCACAACACAGTCACAACTCAAGATCGTACGTCACATCAAAATAGAAATCAAGTACCCAATAGAAAACTCTTGAGTCACAAGTAAACTTTATCTGTCTCATTCAACCCACCTGAACACATCCCGTATTCACATCATACTCATCATATAGTCATTCAACCGCTCATCGAGCCTCAAATTCCACTCATAGGGATACTACAGAACGCATAAATCCAAACGCACAAGTTCTCACAACCGAAACTACTGAGCTTAAGATGTGGTCTAACCTCGACCTTAAGTTAGCCAGACTGGCCCATCACCAAAACACATAATACTCATCTAGAACCTCGTTCATTGAATCACAAGTCGGCGATGCACAGCTGATACTGAGCGCTCACATGCACACACGAATGCGTGGAAGGAATTCAAAGAGTTATGTTTGAAGCTAAATCAATTATGCATGATGAAGAAAGAAAGATGGGAAATTATCCTAAATTCCTTGTAGCCTCTCGAAGATAAGTATGGACGTCATCATACCGGTCCACAAGACTCTACTAGACACTTGCTCATAACTTGTAGAACCTATGAACCTAGAGCTCTGATACCACCTTGTTACGACCAAAAATCTAACTAGTCGTGATGGTACCTAACCCAAACCGTTAGGTAAGCCAATTAACAACTAACCAATTCCAATGAAATTAATAATGCAATTAATTAAAAGAAAATATCATAAACTGGTATATTCCCCCAAGAACTGGTAGTACAAATTATGAGCTTCTAAGATTAGAATTTACAAAGCTGGTATGAAATAAATACATCATCTGTTCGAAATATACATAAATATATTTTTATAAATCTAAGGCTACCATGAACAAGAGGCAGCTACAACTGGAACACCGATACGTCTTCAATTCTAGCTCCTGTCGATCACGGCAACCAACATCTGGACGCAAGGTGCAGAAGTGTAGTATGAGTAAAACTGACCCCATTTACTCAATAAATAAGAAACATAACCTTAGGTTGAAAGTAGTGACGAGCTGGAAAAAAGGTCGGTTCCAACACCAATTGCGAACAACAGCCCATAACAACATAAAGCAAGTAATAAAAGAAATAACTTAGAGATAAAATGCTCAGCTTAATCATGATTTCTGAAAATAGTTCTGCTTTTCAAGTGTATCACTGAAAACCAAAGTCGTTTACCGAAGGTACCAAAAATATGAGTAAGTTTGAAAACAGTAATTTTTCCAAAAACTCCTTCCAACAATAAATAAGATATTTCATTTTCTTTCCAAATAGCTAGTGTAAAATGCATCACTATGCCCATATGTCAATATGTGTGAGAAGTCATGAATGACGTGATACCGTACAGCATGAGGAAAATACATCTCTATGCATATATGTCATGTGTGTATGTCAATGCAACTTATCTCTAAGATGAACACATGTACTCATACTCTCATAGTACTCAATCTCACTCTCTCATGCTTTACACTCATCATGCTCAATCATCAGTACTGTATATGGTCACTCAGTACTGAGTAGGGCCAATCTAACCCGTGGGGAAGATCTATCCCCAGTTATAAATTCTTTGGACAATATCCATGTCCAGGGAAAATCCATCCATCAATATAAATCAATCGCGCTTACTGGGGGTGTGTGCAGGTCTCCGGAGGGGCTCCTTCAGCCAAAGATCTATAAACCACACGGACAATTCACGTGTTGCATGGATAACTCACGTGCTATAGTATTAATATCTATATCCGCACGGATAACTCACGTGACATAGTATCAATATCCTCACAATCAGGCCCTCGGCTCATCAGTCATAAATCTCTCCAGTCGCTCGGGCTCACAATGTTAGGAAACAAGCTGAAAAATGATTATATGATATGTCAATATGTAGCAACAGAGACTGAGATATGATATGAAATGAATGAACATGATTGAGTATGAAATTTCAATGTAAGCAGATAACTCAACAACAGTAACGACCTCAATGGGTCCAGAATAGAATAAGCATGTAGCATATACATGGTTTCTAACATGGAACACATCTCAATAGTTCTAGTATGTAGAGATTTGATTGTTACAGGTAAGTTCAGGTAATAACATAGTACCACATAAATAACAGAGTCACAATTGACATGGTGCACGCCCACACGCCCGTCACCTAGCATGTGTGCCACATCAATACCAATCACATAGCACGTAATTCAAGGTTTCATATCCTCAGCACCAAGTTTAGAAGTGTTACTTACCTCGAACAAGCCGAATCTAATGTCGAGCAAGCTAAACAATGCTCCAAAAATTCCATTATGTGCATATCAACTTCCAAGCGGCTCGAATCTAGTCACAATTAATTCGATTCAGTCAATACAAATTATTGGAATTAATTCCATATGAAAATACTAATTTTCCAACAAAATCCGAAATTTAACTCAAAATCGCCCATGGGACCCACATCTCGGAGCCCGACAAATGTTATAAAATATGAACGCCCATTCAACCACTAGTCCAACCATACAAATTTTACCAAATTCTGACATCATCTCGACCTCCAATTCTCAAATTCTTATTTCGAAATCCCTAGGCCCAAATCCTCTAATTTCACCTCAAAAATATGTAATCTAGTCGAAATACTCAATGATAATCCAATATTATTGACTAAGAACGTTCACAAGTGACTTACCTCAAGATTTCCCATGAATTCTCTCTGAACAATTGTCACACCACAAAATCAGGGAGCGCGACCGGCGCTCAACCGAGTGAACCCGGCTGAGCAAGCCTGTTAGATTTTCTTCTACCCAAACTCACCCATGAATTGAGGTAATACATATTTTCCTTAATTAGACAATAAGTTGATCATTTCTACAATACCAATTCATTACCAATAGTTTCATCATTTTAAAGTCTCAAATTTGACACACATTTTTCATAGTCTGAAATGGAACAAGTAATACAACCACAGCATAACATTGTTTGACTTTCCCAGCACCAATATACAACCCATACTATGTCTATGGAGCCTCTAATAGATACAGAAGAGTATTATCATAATGCCAACAACAAGGCCCCGGCTATACCTCAAACACAATATACAGGGAACAAATGATACATGACCCCGAAATGAAGTAGGGCTCACCAAGTCTGCTGGGAAGAGGGTGTACTGCTATCACTGATCAGTGTCTCCTACTGTGGAACCACCTGCATCCATTGAAGATGCAACACCCCCGGTAAAAGGGATGTTAGTACATGTGGAATAGTACTAGTATGAATGACAACACCATCTCAATAGAACAATTAATAATACAAGTAAGAACAATCATAATATCAGTGGAAGCCTCAAACAATATCAAACCTCAAATTAGGATCAAGACAATGTTCAAATAAATTTCCATATCTTAAGTTGGGAGGTATTTAGTACCAATATGCCACCGTTCGCGATACCAATATTCACAATATCAATACCACCGTACTTTTAGCACGGAGTCCGATCACGACCCAATCGGCTAGGCTATCTCATTTTGAGACATCAACCAACATCATAATTTCCAGCACAATCACCACCATGTGTGCGGCATAGCGTCCGATCACGACTCGATCGGCTAGGCCATCTCATTCGAGACATCAACCTTTTTATACCAACCATCTCATTTCATGCTTATTTCCCATCTTTTCATTTCATTGGCACTAGTGGCAGCAATTATAAAAATCATTCTTGGAATGTCGACCGTATTTAGTATTTCATGCTCACCTTTTCACATTCAAACATCATCATCATCATCAACAACAACTACATTTCAATTCAAGGTTTGTAGTACACATGTGAGCAATTAAAAGTCTTAGGCACATAAAGATTTTTCACAAAATTTGGCACAATAGCTTTCGTTTGAACTTGACTTGAAGGAGAAACATTATTAATGCACATCCCATACCTTGAACCCATTCTCAAATGATAACATGACATGATAATAGCATTTGGTATACATATTGAACATATAGCTTTCAACACAAATTTATTCAGAATATCCAATTTTATAATGAACCACTCGGGACTTACATAAAGTACATGAATATCGTGGAATTCAATTCTAAGAGAAGAGTTTAGCCAACATACCTCACTTGAGCTTCCTTAAACTCTAAAATATTTTGGAAATCTTAGAAACTTCGATCTATTTTAGAAATGTAACAAATTGAACCAAAATTAGGAAGATGATCATGGTTCTAGCTCGTTTGAGTATTTTATCGAACACTAGGTGTGCATTAAGGTTTCAAGGTTCTTTTATGGAGGATTCCATCATCCCACAACCCATTCTTTACCATTATTAGCTCAACAATCATCCTACACCCTTTGATAACACATGCATGCAAAATAACCAACTCCCATACCCAAGAATTATCTTACTAATTACCTATTTCTAGTTAACTTTCGAAATGAAAGTTAGGGTATAGAATCTTACCTCTAGGATGAAGACCTTGTGAGTTTGCCTTGTGAATTTCCCCAAATCTTGAGCAAAGATTGATGAACAATTAGCCTAGGGTTTCCTCTCTCTCTAAAACACTCTCACTTCTCTCTAAAACATTAATTTTTTTGTTTCAAAAGAAACCCTCTACCTCAATATACCGAAATAGGGTCGGGTCAAAAATTAGAAAAATAACCTACCCCGACACAGGTCTGCGGTCGCATATGCGACCGCATAATGATTATGTGGTCCGCATAATAGGCCGCATAATTGGCCTTCGGAATTAGGAAAACTCTGCCTGGGTTTGCGGTCACTATGAGGCTCGTAGACCTATTATGCGGTCGCATAATGAACCGCAGAACAGTTTTGCGATCGCATAGTCGACCGCAGAATGGCATCCAAACCTGCCCATTCCTGCCTCACTCTGCGGCCTATATGCGATCCGTAGAGTGATTATGCGGTAGCATAGTGGGCTGCAGAAATGCATTTTTCTGCTCAAAATATTCCTTTACTTTCCAGCGCACTGTTCAATCCAAAAAGTCTGAGCCGAACACATAAGCCTACTCTAGCATCACGAAACCTTAAATTCCTTTGCGAAATTTTACGGGGCCTTACAAAAATCGCCCAAAATCGTGTTGGAAATGGTAGAAATGAAGCCAAAATCGCAGACCTTGTTTTAAACATTTTTTCCAGGCTTTTCGCACCTGCGACCAGCATTCCACACCTGCGGAACCGCTTATGTGGTGCATTTTCTGCTTCTGCGGAAACCACTTGCTTTCCCAAACTTCGCACCTGCGGGTGCGCGAGCATGTAGGTGAGGCAAAATCATCGCACCTGCGAGCTCTGCCCAGCTCCCTTCATGGTCATATCTACACTCGTCAGCTCGCACCTGCGACACAAAATTCCACAGGTGCGATTGCACCAAAAGATTGAAATTTCAAGATTTTTCCTTAAGTCCAAATTTTATTTGTTAACCATCCGAAACTCGCCCGAGGCCACCGGGACCTCAACCAAATACACCAACAAGTCCTATAATATCATACAAACTTAGTCGAAACATCAAATCACATCAAACAACGGTAGGAACACAAATCACACCCCAATTCAAGCTTAACGAAAACTAACAAATTTCAACTTCTACATTCGATGTCGAAACCTAACGTTTCAATTCCGATTGACCTCAAATTTTATACACAAGTCATAAATGACATGACAGAGCTATTCAAATTTCCAGAATTAGAGTTCGATCCCAATATCAAAAAAGTCAACTCTCCGGTCAAACTTCCAAACTTAAATTTCTATTTTAACCATTTCAAACCTAATTTAACTATGGACTTCAAAAAACTTTTTCCGGACACGCTCCTAAGTCCAAAATTACCATACGGAACTATTGGAATCATCAAAATTCTATTCCGGGGTCGTTTATACATAAGTCAACATTCGGTCAACCTTTTCAACTTAAGCTTTAAGTCTTGGAACTAAGTGTTCTAATTCATTCCGAAACCTCTCCGATGAGTAACAAAATTATAATTGAACATAGGATAAGCAGTAAATGGGTGGACGGGGTTGTAACACTCAAAACGACCGGCCGGGTCGTTACAACATCCGTTCGTCCTTGAACGTGCCAAGAGTTGTTCCTAAGTCTTTAAATAACTATTCCACCTTCCCATGCACATACCCGAGGGTGATCCCACGTAACCCTATTATATATAGGCTTGAAAATACAACACAATTGAAAATCATTAATTTAACCTTAGACTAAAAACTTTGGAATTCAATTCCCAACATTCACAATTTCTTACAAGACCCGAATCTCACATTTACACACTGTATAAGTCTGAACAAGTTGTATCGAGCCATAACGATAACCACAGATATAATCACATAGCATACTACACAACTTGCATGCTCGTAGCACCATTCTCGATCACAGAAATTACTACAAAACCAACCCGGTACTGGTATTAACGCGCTGTAATAAAACCTGATAGTATCCATTCTAGGTCCAATGACCTTATATTATTTAACACAACTATCCCATAGACATGCCACACCAATTTAACTCAAGCCACAACTACGCAATTCGTGTACCCAACAATGGAAAATGTCTCAAAAAAGAGAACCGTTTTGCAAGTTGAACAAATACCACCACAACCGCAATGTTGTGAGCTCATCATATATAGTAGAACCAAGACACACGAACCTAATAATGGTAACCGAACCTCCCAGAGCTCACATTAACATCAACCGCACGACATGGTCACGGGCCTCCAGTCCAAGCATATTATACTGGAGCAATTAAACAAGTACACATGTATATGATAAATGAAATATGGATCTTATGCTCCTGGACCGGTATAAATAACACGCCATAGAGTAGGCATGTGCAAAGTGTGCTATCACAACTCAATTAGGCAAGTTAACACAGAAATAGCAACTACCAAGTTTACTCGGAGAATTAGCCTCTTTGTAACCTCAAGTATAGCCCAGATAGTTCTCAACAAAGGTACGAATACGAGAAAGAATTACTTTATGCTAAACAGTCAACTCTAGGCATATCATAGCCTAAGCATTCTTCCGAGTATGAATACCCGCCCCGATGCCCGCATATGGGCTCAGACCTCACATATGAGCGCACTCATAGCGCGTAACTCTCACAAATAATTAACGCAACTAGTGACTCCACTGAGTTTAAATAAAACACTCACCTCAAACAGGCCACAACCCCGAAACATTATGTTTCTGAGAACTCCCAGTCTCCAAATTCATAGAACACGTGAATCATCGTAACTTATCCCAACTCCAGCACTGGAATGACTAATACATCTTTCATGCACGATCATCCCATGGGGAATACTTTCATAATTCTTTCGCGCCACAAAGCAATAATTTGAATATTAGCAGTCTATCTACCAGGTGAGTACTTCAATACCAATGAACATCCGTAAGTTAAAACACAATGCGCCTTTTGAAATGCGCACCCTTCTCAAGGATTATCGAGCAGTTATGACATTTATATAAATATCTAAAATTAACCATTCGGTCCAAAATTCGTGATCTTCCTTTCAAGAATGAACTGCCACCTTGTACATGTAAATCTAAATCCCGCACAACACATAACATTTATTATGCCATCATGTGAAAAGCATAAAAATCTCATTATCAACTCTCGGTCACCAGCAAATTACACACCCGATTAGTTAGAAACCTTTCTCTTGTTTCTTTCCTAGAGAAAATCACAATACAAAACACGGTCCCCACACCGATAGAGAATATTCGGCTCAACCCATGGTAGAAACCATCAAGAACACTTTGAAATCCATTTGCACATAACTAATCCATCAGAACTAAATTTCTCTAACTCGACCAAGCCACGCAGGTCACCAAACTCAAGAATATTACCACCAAAACATATGTAGAGCTTCACCACATCATTATTACCCAAAAGAACAGAGCATACCATTACCATACTGGTCTAGCCTACTACCCGGTTGTCCTATTTACTTCGAGTTTCTTATGAATTACCCTCAAGTTGACATTTCTCCTTGTCAGAACACTAAGATCCTTACCCAATGCTCACTACAAGACATCCTAACATAAATCATACCGCCCTAAGGCCCATAAGACACTGTATTCTTCTTAAGCACCATAAAAGTACCACAACCGAGACCCCCACACTGAAAATACCTTATGTGGACTTAAAATTGTTCCTTTTTACCTTTTCTTGCACTAAAATGTAGAATACATAGTCATACCAAATTATCGCAAGTCCCGGCACCATCTAGTGTGAATAACCAATTCTGGCGATATACAAATTCCGAAAATTTTTCAATTGACACATATACATTTTGAACCATTAGAACCCTTTCGAAAGTCACCCACTATGGTCAAATCTAAATTGCACCACCCAAATTGGCCGAAAGACACAAGCCCCTTTAGCACAACAGCCCCCAAAGAAGTAACCCTGCTTTAACATCACCAATCAAATTCATACTTCGTGCGTACTACATCCTTTATATAACAAATTAATCATTTTATGATTTTTCATATTTTCATAAAGTGCAATATAACCCGCATTCAAGAAAGTTTCTTACTCGAGTCATCCCCGATCTAAACCTCCGCAAGTCATAACTAATCAACAAGTATGCCTCGGACCAAAACCAATATCGCACATAATCGTGCAATAAAATCGTACATAGCAGACTCCCCCACTTGGCTCAAAGCCATATAACAAAATATCTGATAACTCACCATACCCATACTCTACTATTGTCATAATCCCGCAGTCAATTCCACAAAAATTCTTCACAAGCTCAGGTAACACAAATCATAAAATACCTCAAATCATCTACTAAGCTCACATTCATCCCCGTAACAGTCAATTCAACTTTCTTAACTAGTCCAAACTCAAATATCAACATATATACCCCGCTGGGAGAAACAAAACCCTCCACTCATTATTATAAGGAACACACATACGTAAATTACTCCGCAGGAAATAACCCACCTGCTTAGCCTCAAATTGGCATCTTGCTATACCCTTTCGCCACCACAATTACTACGGGATCACTTAATATTTTTGAGTTTGAACTCATCTACACGACATGAAAATCTACTTTGCTATACAATTAAACAGCATAACAGATCCCTCAACGCACTCACAACTCAAGACCGTATGTCACATCAAAATAAAAGTCAAGTACCCAATAGAAAACTCTTGAGTCACAAGTAAACTTTATCTGTCTCATTCAATACACCTGAACACATCCTGCATTCACATCATACTCACCATATAGTCATTCAACTGCTCATCGAGCCGCAAATTCCACTCATAGGGTGTCACGCCCCAAAACAGAGGAGCGCGACCGACGCTCAACCGAGTGAACTCGGACGAGCAAACCTATTAGTTTTCGTTCAACCCAAAACTCATTCATGAATAAAGAGAATACATATTTTCGTGAATCAAACAATAAATTGATCATGTCTGCAATACCAATTTCTTACCATTAGTTACTTCATTTTAAAGTCTCAATTTCACACATATTTTTCATAGTCTGAAGTGGAAATATTAATTTAAACACAACATAACACAGTTTGACTTTCCCAGCACCAATATACAACCCACACTATGTCTACGGAGCCTCTATAGATAAAGAAAAGTACTATGATAATGCCGGCAACAACGCCCCAACTATACCTTAAATACAATACACAAAGAACAAAAGATACATGACTCCGGAATGAAGTGGGACTCACCAAGTCAACTGGGAAGAGGGTGTACCGCAATCACTGATCAATGTCCCCTGCTGTGGAACCGCCAGCATCCATTAAAGATGCAGCGCCCCCGGCAAAAGGGACGTTAGTACCGTCGAATAGCACTAGTATGAAAACCAAACACCAATTTAAGGAATCAGAAGTACAATATGAATAAGATGAATCAAGGAGACAATAGAATAGCATAGATAACCTTTTCAACCAGAGCAAGCTTATTAAAAGATTTCAATAACATTTATAGGATTTAAGATGAGATCCTCTATAACTCTCTTTACACAACTCACCCCAATGTATGCAGGTGGAGGTGTAACCACAATACCACAACTCTACTCATGCGACCTTGCCGCCTCACCCCAATGTATGCGGGTGGAGGTATAACCATACTACCAAGAACCTACACAAACCGGCTATGCTGCCTCACCCCAATGAATGCGGGTAGAAATGCATCAACGATACCAATACCCTACACAAAGAGGCTATGCTGCAATAACTATATATATATGTGTGGGTGGTGGTGCAATAACAATACCAAAACTATACACAAAGTGGTCGTACCGCCTCACCCCCAATGTATGCGGATGGAGGTGTAATCCCACAATACCATAATCCCTACACAAAGCGGTCATGCCGCCTCACCCCAATATATGCGGGTGGAGGTGTATCACAATCACAATCTCTATACAACTTTGAATAATAACTTCTACATAAATCACGACTTGAAATTATAACATGTAGATAGACAATCCATAGTACTCGATTTGCAATCACAATCTGCAATATGACAAGAGCATTTGAAACACAATCTGCAATATGACAAGAGCATTTGAAACACGACTTGAACATATATCTTTATCACAAAATTTATTCGTAATACTCGATTTGTATTCAACATCTTGGAACTTACAAGGATAATGGGGATTCCAATTCTTAAAGAAAAGTTTAGCCAACATACCTCACTTGAGCTTCCTTACTCCCTAAAGTGTTCCGGAAATCTTAGCAAGTTCAATCTATTTTAAAAATATAACAAGTTGAACCAAAATTAGGAAGATGATCATGGTTCTAGCTCATTTGAGTATTTTATCCAACACTAGGTGTGCATTAAGGTTTCAAGATCCTTTTATGGAGGATTCCAACATCCCACAACCCATTCTTTACCATTTTTAGCTCAACAATCATCCTACACCCCTTGATAATACATACACGCAAAATAACCAACTCACATACCCAAGAATTGTCTTGCTAATTACCCATCTTTACGCAAATTTCAAAATTAGGGGTTAGGGTGAAGAATCTTACCTCTAGGATAAAGACCTAGTGATTTTTCCTTGTTAATCTCCAAAGATTTGAGAAAGAATTGAAGAACAATTGTTGAGGAACACCTTCTCACTCTAGGGCACTCTCTCTCACTCTAAAATGTCAATTTTTTGGTCAAAAATGGTACAAATCGCCTATTTGACGAAGTTGGGTCGGGTTGTAAAAATCCAAAAATAAAGCTCTGGAACAGGGTCTGCAATCGCATTTGCGATCGCACAATAAATATGCGGACCGCATATCGGCCGCATAATTTGGCCTCCAAGACTAGGCATGCCTGGCCTGGACTACGGTCATTATGTAGCCCGCAAACCTGTTATACGGTCGCATAATGCATCGCAGAACTGGTCTACGGTCGCATAATGTGCCGCAAACCTGACCTCCAAAATGGCACATCCCTGCCTCACTCTGCGGCCATTATGCGGTCCGTAGAGTGATTATGCGACCGCATAGTGGGCTGCATAAACGTCCTCTTTTGCCAAAACGTTTCCTTTTCTCTCTAGCGCATTGCTCAACCCAAAAAGTTCGAGCATATAACTTGTGAAATCCGCAACACGTAAAACCAATTCGGCACCACGAAATATTATATTTCTTATGAAATTTTACGGGGCCTTACATTCTCCCCCACTTAGAATCATTTATCCTCGAATGAGGGTCAAAATCTGTCATTAACATTCAATGTGACTTAACTGATATAACACACACTTGTAGTTTCAAAATTTAGCTAACTCCCAAAATTTCCAAAACTTTTGCCAGAGTCTCCCCTGTAACTGGGCCTATCCACCTGTCAAAGAATCCTAGAAACCAATCCTAACGACATATACATAATCGATGGTGCAATATAACACAAAAACAACACCAACTGTGGCCTCATAAGAAATATATTACTAGAAAAGGAACACCTTTAATATCAATTATACAAATGATACAAAACTCACAGAAGGTAACCCTTAGACTTTTCACAAAACACAACTTTATAAATACATGGCTATTCAAACAAATAAGGATACTTTTTCTTCATTTCTTCCTCGGCCTCCTAAGTAGCCTCTTCAACCTGTTGGTTTCACCATAGCACTTTCACGGATGCAATCTCATTATTTCTCAACTTTTGGACTTGCCAATATACAATAGAAACTGGAATCTTTTCATAAGTCAATTTCTCATTAACCTCGATAGTCCCAACCGGAACAATGAGTGTCGGGTCTCTAACTACTTTATTCAACATGGACACATGAAACACTAGGTGCACTAATGATATCTCAGATGATAGTTCAAGCTTGTACGCCACATCACCGATCCTCTAAATGATTCTGCACGGTCTGATATACCTCGGACTCAAATTTCCCTTTCTTACCAAATCGCATTACACCCTTCATGGGGGAACTTTCAAGAATACCCAATCATCTTCTTTGAACTCCATATCCCTACGACGAACATCCGAATAGGACTTCTGACGACTCTGAGCAGTCTTCAACCGCTCCTTAATGATTTGAACTTTTTCCATGGTGTGATGCATGAGGTCTGGCCCTATCAACTCTGCTTCACTAATTTCGAACCATGCAATGGGAGATCTACATCTTCTACCATATAAAGCCTCGAACTGTGCCATTTGAATGCTAGCGTGATAGTTATTATTGTAGGAAAATTTTTTGAGTGGTAAATGATCATCCCAACTACCTTTGAAGTCTAGAACACAAGCGCGCAACATATCCTCAAGCGTCTAAATAGTCCTCTCTGCCTACCCGTCAGTCTGCAGGTGAAAGGTTGTACTGAGATTCACCTGAGTACCCAAACCTTACTGAAATGTCTTCCAAAATTTAGCAGTGAATTGTGCTCCCCATTCATAAATGATGGAAACTGGAGTGCTATGTAACCTGTCTATTTCTTTGATATATAATTGAGCATATTGTTCCGCTGTATCGGTAGCCTTAACCGGCAAGAAGTGTGCTTATTAATCATTTCCCACTTCCACATTGGAATTTCTATGTGGAAGTACGAGGTAATCCTTCCACTTGAGTCGATCCAAAATCACCCAAATCGAGTCAAACTTACGAGGAGTACGAGATAATCCTACCACAAAGTCCTTATTAATCATTTCCCACTTCCACGTTGGAATTTCTATGTTCTGTGCCAACCCACTGGGCCTTTGGTGTTCGGACTTCACTTGCTGACAATTTGGATATCTCGCCACAAAGTCCGCTACATTCCTCTTCATATCATTCCACCAATATACATCCTTAAGATCATGATACATTTTTGTAGAACCCGGGTGCAAGGAATACCTATAAGTGTGAGCTTCGGCCATGATTCTTTCTCGGAGACCATCTACATTTGGAACTTATAGACGCCCTCCGTACCTTAGTGTACCATCATCCATGCCAAGAGAAAAGGTTATGGTCTTATGTTTATGAATCCTCTATTTCAATTGTGCCAACAATGGATCGTTGTATTGTTTCTCCTTGACTTCCACAACAAGTGATGATTCAGTCCTATTTTGTACAGTCACCCCTCCTTCACTAGAATCCGTAAGATGAACCCCCAAACTAGCCAATCGATGAACTTCCTTGGCCAATGGCCTTTGATATGCCTACAAGTGTGCTAAACTACCCATGGATTTCCTGCTAAGAGCATGTGCCACAACATTAGCCTTTCCCGGATGATATAGAATATCAATGTCGTAGTCCTTGAGTAACTCAAGCCATCTTCTCTGCCTCTGATTCAATTCCTTCTGTTTGAAAATATATTGAAGGATCTTATGGTCCGTGAATATATCCACATAGACCCCATACAAATAATGACGCCAAATCTTCAATGCAAATACCACCGCTGTGAGTTCTAAGTCATGTGTTGGATAGTTCTTTTCATGATTCTTGAGTTGTCTAGAAGCATAAGTTATCACCTTGCCATGTTGCATTAATACACATCCAAGCCCGATTCTTGAAGCATCATAATATACCACAAATCCATCTATACCCTCTGGTAGGGTCAACACCGGTGTCGTAGTCAATCTTGCTTTCAACTCCTGGAAGTTCCTTTCACAAGCATCTGACTATTGGAACTTAACTGCCTTCTTCATCAATTTAGTCTATGGAGAGGTAAGAGTAAAAAAACCCTCCATAAACTTTTTGTAATATCCAGCTAAGCCTAAGAAACTGCGATTCTCTGTTGGAGTTGTAGGCCTCGGCCAATTCTTCATAGCCGCAATCTTCTGAGGATCAACCATAATCCATTCACTAGAGACTACATGACCCAAGAATGTGACAGATTTAAGCCAAAATTCACACTTCGAAAACTTTGCATATAACTTGTGAAATCCTTAACACGTAAAACCAATTTGGCACCACGAAACATTATATTTCTTGTGAAAGTTTACGGGGCCTTACATAGGGATAATACCGAACGCATAAGTCCAAACGCACAAGTTCTCACAACCTGAACTATCGAGCTTAAGCTGTGGTCTAACCCCGACCTCAAGTCCTCCAGACTGGCCCATTACCAAAACACAGAATACTTATCTCGAACATCGTTCATGGAATCACAAGCCGACGATGCACATCTGATACCGAGCGCTCACATGCACACACGAATGCGTGGAAGGAATTCAAAGAGTTATGTTTCAAGCTGAATCAATTACGCACGATCAAGAAAGAAAGATGGAAAATTATCCTGATTGCCCTATAGCTTCTCAAAGATAAGTATGGACGTCATCATACCGATCCACAAGACTCTACTAGACACTTGCTCATGACTTGTAGAACCTATGAACCTAGAGCTCTGATACCACCTTGTCACGACCTAAAATCCAACTAGTCGTGATGGTACCTAACACAAATCGTTAGGTAAGCCAATTAACAACTAACCAATTCCAATGAAATTAATAAGGAAATTAATTAAAAGAAAATATCTTAAACTGATACATTCCCCAAAGAACTGGTAATACAAATCATGAGCTTTTAAGATTATAATTTACAAAGCTTGTATGAAATAAATACATCATTTGTACGAAATGTACATAAACAGATTTTTATAACTCTAAGGCTACCATGAACAAGAGGCAGCTCTTGAATTCCACATCACGTCGATCACAGCAACATCAGCAACCAACATCTGCACGCAAGGTGCAGAAGTATAGTATGAGTACAACTGACCCCATATACTCAATAAGTAACAAATCTAACCTTAGGTTGAAAGTAGTGACGAGCTGGAACAAAGGTCGGGTCCAACACCAATAGCCAACAATAGTCCATAATAACGTAAAGAAAGTAATAAAAGAAGTAATTCAGAGATAAAATGCTCAACTTAATCAAGATTTCTGAAAATAATTCTACCTTTCAAGTGTATCAGTGAAAACACAAGTCATTTACCAAAGTTGCCAAAAATATGAGTAAGTTTGAAAACAGTAATTTTCCCAAAACTCCTTCCAACAATAAATAAGATGTTTCATTTTCTTCCCAAATAGTTAATGTAAAATGCATCACTATGCCCATACGTCAATATGTGTGAGAAGTCATGAATGACGTGATACCGTACAACATGAGAAAAATACATCTCTATGTCTGTATGTCATGTATGCATGTGAATGCAACATATCTCAGAGATGACATCATGTACTCACACTCTCAGAGTATTCAATCTTACTGTCTCACACTTTCCACTCATCATGCTCAATCACTCAGTATTGTATATGGCCAATCTGGCCCAGGGAAGATCCATCCCGGAATATATACATCAACTGACCATCAGTCACTCAGCACTGAGTAGGGCTAATCCAGCCTATGGAGAAGATTCATCCCCAGGTATAAATGCTTCGGACAAGATCCGTGTCCAGGGAAGATCCATCCCTCAATATAAATCAACTGCGCCAACTGGGGGTGTGTGCAAACTATGGAGGGGCTCTTTAAGTCCAAGCGTTATAAACTGCACGGACAACTCACATGCTATAGTATCAATATATGTATATGCACGGACAACTCACGTGCTGCATGGACAACTCACATACCATAGTATCAATATCCTCACATACCATAGTATCAATATCAACTTCCGAACGACTCGAATCTAGTCACAATTAATTTGATTTAATCAATACAAATTATTTGAATTAATTCCATATGAAAATACTAATTTTTCAATAAAATTTGAAATTTAACTCAAAAATCACCTGTGGGGCCCACGTCTCGGAGCCCGACAAAAGTTATAAAATATGAACGCTCATTCAACCACGAGTTCAACCATATAAATTTTACCAAATTCTGACATCATCTCGACGTCCAAATCTCAAATTCTTATTTTTTGAAATCCCTATACTCAATGATAATCCATTATTATTGACTAACAACGGTCACAAGTGACTTACCTCAAGATTTTCCGTGAATTCTCTCTGAAAAATCGCCCAAACCCGTGTTAAAAATATTAGAAATGAAGCCAAAATCGCGGACCTTATTTTTAACATTCTGTCCAGGCTTTTCACACCTGCGACCAGAATTCCGCATCTGCGGAACCGCTTATGCGGAAACCACTTGGTTTCCCAAACTTCGCACATGCGCTCAAAACTCCACACCTGCGGGTGCGCTTCTGCGAGCCCCTCACCGCGCCAGCGACCACGCAGGTACGGAAAAATCATCGCACCTCCAAGCTCTACCCAGCTCCCCTCATGGTTGCATCTCCACTCCTCAGCTCGCACCTGCGATCCAAAATTCCGCAGGTGCGATTGCACCAGAAGATTGAAATTTCTAGATTTTTCCTTAAATCTGAATTGTATCCGTTAACCATCCAAAACTCGCCCGAGGCCCCCGCGACCTCAACCAAATACACCAACAAGTCCTAAAATATCATACGAACTTAGTCAAAATCTCAAATCACATCAAACAATGCTAAAAATATGAATACACCCCAATTCAAGCTTAACGAAAACTAACAAATTTCAACTTCTACATTCGATGCCGAAACTTATCAATTTAATTCTGATTGACCTCAAATTTTGTACACAAGTCATAAATAATATAACAGAGCTACTCAGATTTCTAAAATCGGATTTCGATCCCGATATCAAAAAGTCAACTCTCCGGTCAAACTTCCAAACTTAAAATTTTATTTGAGCCATTTCAAGCCTAATTTAACTACGAGCTACAAAATAATTTTTCGGACACGTTCCTAAGTCCAAAATTACCATACGAAGCTATTGGAATCATCAAAATTCTATTCCGGGGTTGTTTACACATAAGTCAACATTCGGTCAACCTTTTCAACTTAAGCTTTAAGTCTTGGAACTAAGTGTTCCAATTCATTCTGAAACTTCTCCGACGAGTCACAAAATTATAATTGAACACGGGATAAGCAGTAAATGGGAGAACGAGATTGTAACACTCCAAACGACCGCCCGGGTCGTTACATATGCTTAATATACTTCATTCACATACACAATTTACTAATTTTTTAAGTATATAATATTTATCAACAGATAGCGCATGCAGACTCTACTATAGATGCGGCCGACCTGACCGATGACCCCACTGATTTCAATGATCTCACTGATCCCACTAGTAGGGTTGTGTAAAACCGAACTATAACCGATAGCGGAACCGTAAAATTAGTTTATTGGTGTATTGTATCGGGTATCGGATTAACGGTTAGTGAACGAATTAAAATTTTATAATTAACGATTTATCGGTCCAAAAGCGGATTTCTCAATTTCCTTAATAGATAAATTATTAGCACGTTAAGAATTGTAATATTTATATTTATCTACCCTTATGTATCTAAAGAATCTAACTAGTTTGTAGCATTTTACCATAACTACTTTGTAGCACTTTAAAAGAGTGGAGATGCTACATTATGACTGGAGAGTGGAACTAGTTGGAATTAAGACAAAATCGTGGGAGAAGATCGAAGAGTACAATCTCAGTCATCACTAGTTTTATGAGTTCAACTTGTTACATTCATTTTGCATTTCCAATAACTTTTGAGTCTTTTGGATACGCTACAAATAAGAATTGTATTGTTGTAGCTTTCCTTATTTGTATACTTTTGGTTTTTGCTAAATTTCAGGAGTTAATGATAAAGCATTGTAATTGCAAAATTTTGGTCTTTATTCAGAGAAATATATATTTGTAGTCGATAAACCATCCGATAATTACTAACCCGATATTAAATCGTTCATATCTTATCTGTTAGCTAGCGGATTAGTACATTTAAAAGCCGATAATCAATAAGTCAAACTGTTAAATAAAAATTCCAACCCGATCTGCCCGTTAAGCAGCCCCGCCCACTAGTCCTGATGAGCCAGCTTCAGTGGCTAAAATTGTTAGTTCAGTTGAAAAGAAGCATGTTATTACCTAAAAAGGAGGTCAGCTTATGCAGACGATCATGCTATAGAGCACCATATGATAAAAAGACGATGGGATGGGAATGGCCCCGCTACTAAGAATGATCAAGGGTATGCCCCTTAGCGAAAAGATAAACTAAGGCATACAGGATGTAGGACCCATTGATGGACATGACTTTGTATATGTTACATTAAATTATATTTTACTGTGTAAATATTTTTTGATGATGTATATATTTAAGCTTTCAAAATACACATGCATTGCATATTATATGAAATGGTCAAGTCTGGAAAATGCATACTACAATCTACATAAGTAATGACTAACACATACAAAAACGTTAAAGGCAGTTGCATGGTTCTTTAGTCTCTATCACTTATTATTCTCTGCTTCGGTAGCCGAAATTTGTCTAGCAGCCAATTCTTCTTCAGCTTCTTTGAGTTTCCCCTTTAATGCCTCAACTTCTTTTGCAATATTGTAATACTATTTTCGAGTTTTCAGATTTTCTTTTTATTTTTTTCGGTATATTTTTAAAGTTCTTGCGTCACTTATTTATACTATTCCTGCTAAAAGGTCCATCATACTACTCTTCAAAACTACATTGATCTTCCTCCTTTTATATATACTAGGTCTCGATGCTGCATCCCATATTAATTAGTATAAATTAACAAGAAAGCTTATAAGTTTTGGAATCTGCAATCATGTTTGTGAAATATTAACAATTACTATGTATATTGGATGTCTCAACCTTTTGAGGGAGAAAGGAACTCCCTCCAAAATATTATAAAAATGAACTGATTAGTACTTTTTCTTTTTTGGTGTAATGAATGTCTGTTAATAGTAGTGACTCCATACTTGATAGTTGACATCATAGGATCATTGTAAATTTTTGTTATCATAAAATCTCTGTAAGTTTTTCTTTTTTTGTTTAAGGGGGATTCTTATCTTTTGTTTTTTCTTGGAGTATGTATCTTGTTACTTCTAACTGCACACTGTTCTTTTAATAAAATTGTAAGCATTCTCAAAAAAAAAAAAATTAGTACTATAAACATTTACTATTCATGTATCACGTTACATAATTTTTTGTATACAATCAACAATTCAATTTTTATTTCTTCTGTTTGCAAAGTGTTCCGCGTACTAAGTATTAACAAATCACCACCACTCAAAGTAGTAGAATAACACAAAGGTCAACCAGTCATTTTACAACAAAAATATAATAGTAACAACATCAAATAAGGCTGCCAAAGATTGCAGCAATCTAAGTGGCCGTTTGGACATAAGAATTGTAAAATTCCGGAAAAAGATTGAATTTTTTTTTAAGTGAAAATGGTATTTGAAAATTAGAGTTGTGTTTGAAAATGAATATAATTTTGAGTTATTATTTATGAAGTTTTGTGGGTGATCTAATTGCAAATTTTGAAAAATAATTTTTTGGAGTTTTTAAAATTTTTGAAAAAATTCAAAATCTATCTGCAAATGAAAATTTGAAAATTTATGGCCAAACATTGATTTCGGAAATAAAGTGAATTTTTTTCTAAAAAAGTGATTTTTTTTCTTATCTCGAAACAGGCTCTAAATTTCAGCTTTTGGACCACTACACAAAACATACCAAAATGGAACAGGAATCCGACATTAGTAAATAAAGAGAAGAAATCAAGAAAAATTCAAAAATTAAACCTGTGATATGTTGCAGAATGAAGTACAGAAAAACCAATGAATATTTTTTAGGGAAAAGGAAAATTTTGACAGAACAAAGCGAAATGATACAGTGATTCAACTTGTTGTGCATTTTTATAGAGTAAAATAAAGAATATATGCAAAAATATTGCACCACTATTGCCCAGTAAGATGAAAGAAACAAAATATGAAAACTATATGGCTTCCCATCAATAATTACAATAAATAAACTGAGTAGTTCATATACATTGTATGTGAAATGGTGTTTAGTAGATTAATAAATTTATTAAAATGTACATTTACATTTTTGTACAAAAGTGTTGTAGAAATAGTGTTTGTTTGAAGGGCATAAGGTTCATTCAATTTTTTATGGGTATTTTGGTAATTCGAGTTTCTGAGTAGGTTTCCTACTTCTAAAATATATATATATACACGTTAAAACAATGACTATCAGCTTATAAGGCAATTGTTAGAACAACAAACTATAGATTTGCTTATTCGTTACTCGCGTAGTATTTACACGTCTAATCCGTCTGACCTTGATTGGAAAGGCCTTAGGAAGGCCTCAAAACTGCTCGTTTTTCACATAAATACATAGGACATCACCTCGACCAGACATACTTCGTTAATGAAACTTAGAAGTATGAAAGTGTATACGGTCAAAATCAATCTCGACTACAACTTGGTGGATTAAGCTTGGAACATGACGACTTCGGGCTGAAGATCGACACGAGTCTCACCGAGCTAGAACCATAGGACGGAAAACCTGCCTTCGAGGAAAATCGAGTCCGGTGTCGACCTTAGTCTCGAACGAGCTCGGAGATAACTAACAGAAGAATGAAATATCCGCGACTGGTCGGATATTACGATGAGAATCTCCGCACGAATCAGTGAGGATCCAATAATCAGCAAATCAAGATATTTTTTACCTTTTATAGAAATGTACATAGAATAGGTCTCCTCCACTATATAAAGGGATTTGATAATTCATTCAACACATTGTAACACGCATCACAAAGCAATATATTGTTATTTCTAGTTTTTATTATCTCGTCATTCTGTTCCGACATCGATAGAAGAATTTCTAGCTCGAGGGCGACTTACCTTGCATGGCTAAGACTGTTCAACTCGTGTGGTTTGCATTTACTTTTTCTCTGTTTATTTTAACTCTAATCTAATTTATCATTTTGTATCAAATTAGATCACGTATACTTAAAACTAGGTAAAAATATAATTGTTATCCGATTTGAGGGTAAACAGTTTGGCGCCCACCGTGGGGCTAAGGATAATAGTGGTTATTTTATATAAATCTCCATAACGGACACTACTTTACACTTTCTATTTGAAGTGTCTTTGATTCCACGCTAAAATACAAAAATGTCGAACTCTCAATCAACACCCCTACATGTTGACAACGATTCTGGTCATCAAGATGAAAATAACAACGTAGCTCCCGGAAACGAGATACCACCTCCTGATCCCATTGGAATTCCGATCGCAGACCTGATTAACGCTAATTCACATGTGGCTATCGATGCAAACTTGCCTACCGACCCCGAAAAACGCATTCGTGGTGGAGCCCGATCAGCAACTCGAAACACACAAAACATTGAAAGAAACGGGGTCAGTCTATGGGTGATCTTCGAAATACTGCATGCTCAACAGGCAGTGATAGCTCAATTACAGAACCAAAGCCATGCACCGAGCAGAATTTATCCCAATCCGCCCCAGGAAGTCACCCGCAAGGATGAACCGATCATAGAAACGACAAATAAACATGAATAGGGGGCTAACCCCGAGATTATAAAGATGCTCGAGGGCTGACAAAGCGGATATAATCAGGAGAGAAGAAAATCGAAGATAACGACATAAATGTGGAGACCTAAAACTCCAAGGTAAATCAAATCCCAAGAGCGCCTCCGATATTGAAAGGACTGGATTACAGGAAGTTCGTGCAAAAATCTTTTCCTCCGAGCGCGGCTCCGAAGCCGATCCTCAAAAACTTCCGTACACCCGAAATACCTAAGTATAACGGGACGACCGACCCAAATGAGCATGTGGCCTTTTATACATGTGCCATTAAAGGGAAGACTTGGAGAACGATGAGATCGAGTATGTTCTGCTGAAAATATTTGGGGAGACCTTGTCAAAGGGAGCTATGATATGGTATCACAACTTACCTCATAATTCTATTGACTCATATGTTATGCTTGCAGACTCTTTCATAAAAGCACATGCTGGTGTCATCAAGGTCGAAACCAGGAAATCAGACCTTTTCAAAGTCAAACAGAAGGATAACAAGATGCTCAGAGAATTCGTGTCCCGGTTTCAAATGGAACGAATGGATCTACTATCGGTCGCTGATGATTGGGTTGTTCAAGCTTTCACTCACACACTTAATATTCGAAGTTTGGTGGCTTCACAACAGCTGAAGCAGAACCTGATAGAATACTCAGTCGTTACATGGGCCGACATGCACAACCAGTATCAATCGACAATCAGAGTCAAAGATGATCAGCTCGGAGCCCTTTTGGGGTCTGTTTATCCCGTTAGAACCCTCGATAAAGTCAAGAGAGACATTGATCGTGAACCGAGGCCAAACAGGGATCGATATCAGCCATATAATGGAGATCATAGAAGTAGTGGATTCGGGTGGAACTCAATGAGAAACGAAAAGAGATATGATAGAGGTCAAAGAAACCGGGGACTCATGACCAAAAATGGCTTCGACAGGGGCCTAAAGAAGCTCAGAGGCTGTCGGAGTACAACTTTAATATCGATGTTGCCGCCATCATACATGGGGTGCATCAAGGATACAAAATATCCTCGACCTCTGCAATTCGATCCAACCCAAAGGGATCCTAACCAGATGTTCAAATATCATGGCACTCACGGTCACATAACAGAATATTGTCGACAGCTAAGAGAGGCATAGCCCGACTATTCAACAATGGGAACCTTAGAATTCTTGAGCGAGCGAGCAAATAATCATTTCAGAAACAGGGATTCTAAAAAAACAAACAGAACAAGAAGAACCTCAGCACGTCATTAACATGATCATTGGTGGGGTTGATATCCCCTAGGGGCCGATGTTGAAACACACCAAGGTATCCATCACCAGGGAGAAACGAACTGGAGACTATGTACCGGAAGGAACTTTATCTTTCAGCGATGAGGATGCGGAGGGGAATGTACATCCCCACAATGATGCACTGGTAATATCTGTACTCGTAAATAAGATTTGGGTTAAAAGTGTGTTAATTGATCTAGGTAGCTCGGCCAACATCATTCGATTGAGGGTCGTAGAGCAGCTCGGTCTATAAGACCAAATCGTGCCTACAGTCTGAGTTCCAAACGGATTCAACATGGCATGTGAGAACACTAAGGGTGAAATACCATTACCAGTCAACACCGCTGGGACCATCCAAGAAACTAAATTTTATGTGATCGAAGGAGACATGAGTTACAACGCTTTATTCGGAAGGCCATGGATCCAAAATATGAGGGTGGTGCCCTCGACACTGCACCAGGCACTGAAATTCCCAACACCTGGCGGAGTTAAAACGGTCTACAGTGAACAACCAGCTACAAAGGAAATGTTTGCGGTCGAGGAGGTGATACCGGCATCTACAGTTTCAACGTCGAAGGATCCAAATCATATGGTCAAAAACGGGAACAAATAGAAATCACGGATAGCATCCTCGGCAGATTCGGACAAACAAAAGGATGGCAAGGATGATGATTATGGGGTTCCCAGATCCTTTATAGCCCTCGATGATTCCGACGCCACTAAATCAACGGTCGAGGAGCTGGAACAAGTCATATTGCGAAAACTCTTGCTCGATCAAAAGGTATACCTGGGCACGGGGTTAAGCTTCGAACTAAGGGAAAAACTCATTCAATTTCTTATAACTAACGAATATTGTTTCACTTTGTCCCACCTTGACATGACAGGGATCCCGCCGGAGATAACCACTCACAAGCTAAATTTGTACCCTAAGTTCCACCTGGTCAAACAGAAGAGGAGACCCTAGTCCGAAATCAAGCGAGCTTTCATCAAAGACGAGGTATCTAAACTCCTTAAAATAGGGTCTATTCGTGAGGTTAAATACCCGGATTGGTCGGCAAACGTAGTGGTAGTCCATAAAAAGGGAATAAACTAAGAATGTGTGTAGATTGCAAATATTTGAATAAGGCATGTCCCAAAGACTCTTTTTCTACGCCCAACATCGATCGTATGATCGATGCCACGGTCGGCCACGAGATCCTTAGTTTTCTCGATGCCTATTCTGGGTATAACCAAATACGGATGGAACCGGGTGATCAGGAAAAAACATCCTTCATCACTAAATACGGCACATACTGTTATAACGTAATGACATTTGGATTAAAAAATGTTGGTGCCATATACCAACGTCTAGTAAATCGGATGTTCGAGAAACAAATAGGAAAATCAATGGAAGCTTACATTGACGACATGTTAGTTAAGTCCCTACGAACAGAGGACCATTTAAATCATTTGTATGAAACCTTCAACATACATAAGTAATATAATATGAAGTTGAACCTGGAAAAATGTGCGTTCGGAGTTGGGTCGGGTAAATTCCTCTGATTCATGGTATCCAATCGTGGAATCGAGATCAATCCTAATAAAATCAAATCCATTGAACATATCATGATCGTGGAAAACGTAAAGGCGGTGCAAAGGTTAATCGAGCGCATAGCCGTCCTGGGGTGATTTATTTCAAGTTCATCCTACAAAAGCCACTGATTCTTCGCACTATTGAAGAAAAAGAATAACTTCTCGTGGACCCCGTAATGCCAACGAGCTTTGGAGTAACTCAAGAGGTACTTATTGAGTCGGCCGCTGCTTCACACGCCAAATACAGATGAACAACTGTACTTATACTTGGAGGTCTCGGAGATAGCGGTAAGTGGAGTCCTAGTTAGGGAAGAGCAAGGTACACAATTTCCAATTTACTATGTTAGTAGGACCTTAGGTGAGGCCGAAACTAGGTACCCTCACCTAGAAAAACTAGTGCTCACTTTGCTAAGTGCCTCTAGGAAGCTAAAACCAAACTTTCAGTGTCACCCGTATGTGTCGTAACTATTTACCTATTGAGGAACGTTCTGCATAATCCCGAACTCCCGGGCCGGTTGGCCTAATGGTCCGTAGAAATAAGTGGGTACAATATTGAACACCGACCTCTGACTGCCATTAAGTCTCAAATTTTGGAAGACTTTGTGGCCGACTTTACACCGGCCCTAATACCCCGAAGTCGAAAGTGAGTTATTGGTTAACTAAGGAACTTCCTCGGGAACCTGGACCCTCTTTACAGACAGTGCCTCAAATGCAAAAAAGTCTGCACTTGGCATCGTACTAAAGCCACAAACATGTAATATAATTAGACAATCTATTAAGATTGTGAAATTGACTAACAATGAGGCCGAATATGAGGCCATGATTGCAGGCCTTGAACTAGCCAAAAGCTTGGGGGCAGAGGTGATGGAAGCCAAGTGCGACTCCCTCCTTGTGGTAAACCAAGTTAATAGAACATTCGAGGCCAGAGAAGAACGAATTCAAAGATACTTGGACAAGTTACATATGACATTACATCAGTTCAAATAATGGACTTTGCAACATGTATCTCGAGATCGAAACAGCGAGGCTGATGCCCTCGCTAATGGGAGAACTCGTACAACTTATGCGATTGGTGGTGGAATAAGGCCACACCGAGATCAACTCAATGAGCCTAACTTGGGACTGGAGGAATGAGTACGTGGAATATCTCAACACCGGTAAACTGCCCTCGGATCCAAAAGAATCGAGGGCCTTGTATACAAAGGCAGCATGATTTACCATGTCCGAAGACTAAACCTTATTCAGAAGGACATTTGATGGCCCACTTGCAATATGTCTAGGTTCTGGGGATACCGAGTATGTTTTAAGAGAAATCCTCGAAAGTACCAGTGGAAATCACTCAGGCGCCGAATCGCTGGTTCGAAAAATAGTCAAAGACGACTTTTACTGGACGGCATGGAAAAAGACGAGAGGGAGTTCATTCAAAAATGTGATGAATGCCAAAGACACGCTTTGATGATTCATCAATGGTCGTTCATGAAGTGAGGAAAGGACATCGTTGGCCCCTTCCATGGGCACCCGGTAAGGCTCAATTTATGTTGTTTATGACTAACTATGTTTCTAAATGGGTGAAAGCCCATGCATACGGGAAGGTCAGGGAGAAGGAAGTCATCGATTTCATTTGGGATCACATCATATGCCGATTCGGAATGCCGCCTGAGATTGTATGCTATAATGGGAAACAATTCATCGGAAGCAAAGTAACCAAATTCCTTGAAGACCATAAGATCAAAAGGATCCTGTCAACATCTTATCATCCTAGCGGGAATGGACAAGCTGAATCTACTAACAAAACCATACTTCAAAACCTCAAAAAGAGGTTAATCGATGCCAATGGAAGATGGAAGGAAGTACTAGCTAAAGTCTTATGGGCATACCGTACGACCTCAAAGTCCATTACCGGGGCTACCCCATTTTCTTTGGTTTATGGTGCCGAAGCTTTAATACTGGTCGAGGTCGGAGAACCAAGTATCAGATTCTGATATGCAACAAAGGAATTAAATGATAAGGCTATGATTAAGAGCTGGAGCTATTATAAGCGTGAAGTCGCCTTTGTCCGGTTGGCCGCCTAAAAACAACAGATCGAAAGGTATTACAATCGAAAGACTAACCTTCGACACTTTAATATCGGGGACTTGGTACTGAGAAAGGTCAAACTGAGCACTCAGAACCTGAATGAAGGGAAATTGGGACCAAATTGAGAAGGACTGTACCAAATTATCGAGATCACCGGCAAAGGATCCTACAAACTCGGAACAATGAGCGATGACCAACTACCAAAAAACTTGAATATAACTCACTTGAAGTGATATTATTGCTAAGGTACATCCCCATTATTTCTTTTATATACATTTTAAAACGAATGCTTGAAGGTAGCCAACAAGGGACGATACAACATTTTAGGTCTGAAAGCACGCATTGCACGCTTTTTCCCTTGAACCGGTTTTGTCCCAAATTGGTTTTACGGTAAGGTTTTTAATAAGGCAACAAGTAAATCGTGCTAACTTAGAATCCAAGGCCGGTAACGAACCGATGACGATATCACAACAACATTTTAGGCTTCTCTTCGATCAACCCCGAACAGTGGGGGCGTTACCCTCTCATATCGACTTTAGCATGGAAAGAGTCTTCAGGATTTAAGGGTCCCTATCACGCCCCAATCTCGGGAGGCGCGACTGGCACTCAACCGAGTAAACCCGGCCAAGAAAGCTTGTTAGATACTTTCTACCCAACTCACCCATGATAAGAAAAGGCATGTTTTTATTAGCTAACTAGTAGAAGGACCATATGCATAGAAATTACCAAACCATTTTATTTTGCTACTTCCTCTTAAGTTTCAAAAAGGCATACATTTTGTTATTTAGTGGAACAAAAATCCAAAATACAACATAATTCGTTTGACCTTTCTAGTACCCATGTACAACCCACATAGCGTCTACGGAGTCTCTAAAAATACAAAAGAGAGTCAAGATGGTGCCGGCAACAAGGCCCCAGCTATACCTCAAAAGTGACCACAATATAAACAAAAGGTCCAATGCATGACCCCTGATTGAAATTGGGCTCACCGAGTCCGCTGAGGAGAGGATGCAACATTATTTGTGATCAACATTGTCTGCTATGCAACCACCTACATTCATTTAAAGATGCAGCGCCCCCGACAAAAGGGACGTTAGTACCGTCGAATAGCACTAGTATGTAAACCTAAACACCAATGCAATAGAATAAATAATAATACAATAGGAATAATCAAGAATTCAATAAGGGCTTCAAATAATATTAAAACAACAAGTCCATATTAATGATTTCCCTCTTCCACATTGGAATTTCTATGTTTTGTGCCAACCCAGAGGCCATTGATGTTTGGCCTTCACTTGCTGACAATTTTGACACCTTGCCTCAAAGTCCGCCGCATTCCTTTTCATGTCACTCCACCAATAGACTTCCTTGAGGTCATGATACATCTTTGTAGAACCCGGAAGCACGGAATACCTAGAAGCATGAGCTTCGGTCATGATTCTTTCCCGGAGCCCTTCTACATTCGGAACACATAGTCGCCCTTGCTACCTTAGTGTACTATCATCCATGCTAAGATAAAAAGATGTAGTCTTATGTTTTTGAATCCCCTCCTTTAATTGCACCAAATATGGATCGTTGTATTGCTTCTCTTTGACTTCCACAACAAGCGATGATTCGGCCCTAGTTTATACAATTACCCTTCCTTCACTAGAGTCCGCAAGATGAACTCCCAAACTATACAATCGATGGACTTCCTTGGCCAATGGCCTCTGATATACCTCCAAGTGTGCTAAACTACCCATAGATTTTCGGCTAAAAGCATCCGCCATAACATTGGCTTTCCCCGGGTGATATAGAATATCGATGTCGTAATCTTTCAGTAACTCAAGCCATCTTCTCTACCTCAGATTCAGCTCCTTTTATTTGAAAATATATTGAAGACTATTGTGGTCCGTGAATACATCCACATGGACCCCATACAAATAGTGATGCCAAAGTTTCAATGCAAAAACCACCGCCGCAAGTTCTAAGTCATGTGTTGGATAATTCCTTTCATGATTCTTGAGTTGCCTAGAAGCATATGCTATAACTTTGTCGTGTTGCATTAACACACACCCAAGCCTAATTCTTGAAGCATCACAATATACCACAAATTCATCTATACCCTCTGGCAAGGTCAACACCGGTGTTGTAGTCAATCTCGATTTCAAATCCTGGAAGCCCCTTTCACAAGCATCAGACCATTGAAACTTAACTGCTTTCTGAGTCAATTTAGTCAACGGGGAGGCAAGAGTAGAGAACCCCTCCACAAACTTCCTTTAATACCCTGCTAAGCCCAAGAAAATGCGAATATTGGTTGGCATTGTAGGCCTAGGCCAATTCTTTACTGCTGAAATCTTTTGAGGATCAATCTTGATTCCTTCTATAGAGACAACATGATCCAAAAATGTGACAGATTCTAGCCAAAATTCACACTTTGAAAATTTCGCATAAAATTGGTGTTGATGAAGAGTTTGCAACACTGCCCTGAGATGATCGGCATGGTCCTCCCGACCTTGTGAATACACAAGAATATCGACAATGAACATTATCACAAAGGAGTCGAGGAAAGGCTTGAAAACCCGATTCATAAGATATATGAAAGCCGTTGGGGCATTTGTTAGCCCAAAATACATTACCAAAAATTCAAAGTGCCCACACCAGGTTCTGAAAGCTATTTTCGGAATATCCTGCTCCCTGATCTTCAATTGGTGATACCTGAATCGTAAATCAATTTTGGAGAAGTATTTAGCACCTTGTAACTGATCAAACAAATCATCTATTCTTAGTAACGGGTACTTGTTTTTTATTGTGACCTTGTTGAGCTGCCAGTAGTCAATACACATCCTCAGCGATCCATCTTTCTTCCTTTCAAATAGAACCGGTGCGCCCCATGATGACACACTCGGTCGGATGAAAACCTTTTCTAGCAAATCCTTCAATTGCTCCTTTAGCTCCTTCAATTCTACTAGTGACATCCTGTATGGAGGAATAAATATAGGTTGCATGCCTGACATCACATCAACCCCAAAATAAATATCCCTGTATGGCGGAATCTCAGGGAGTTCATTAGGAAAGACCCCTGGAATTTCGTTCACAACTGGCACAGATTCGAGTGCAGGTGCCTCCGTAGTGGTATGTGTAACTTGGTCCAAGTGATAGATACACCCCTTGTTAATCATATTTGTGGTCTTAAGGTAAGAAATAAACCTATCCTTCGGCACCATATTGCCCCCCTTCCACTCAACAACTGGCTCATTAGGAAATTCAAACCTCACAGTTCTAGTTCGGCAGTCAAGCTTAGCAAAACATGAATAAAGCCAATCCATTCCCATAATTATATCAAAATCAACCATCCCCAATTCAATGTGATCGGCCATGGTGTCTCGACCACGCACCATGACAACACAACCCCTATAAACCTGTGTGTCCATAATAGACTCGCCAACTGGAGTAGATACAGAGAATGGCTCAGGAAGCTGTTCCGGTTCTATCCCATGAGTAGATACAAAAGGGGTAACATAGGACAAGGTTGAACCAGGATCAATAAGAGCATATGCATCATGAGTTTGGACAGTCAATATATCTGTGACGATATCTGAAGAAGCCTCTGCACTCTGGCGACCACTCATAGCATAGAAACGGGCGGTTCCTCCTGAACTCTGTGCACCATCCCTAGTTGCACCACGCCCTGCTGGTACCGGAGGGCCTCGAGCTGGAGGGGGTGCTAAAGATGTAGCAGCAGCAGAACTGGATGGATGTATTGTGCCCATGCCCATACCCTGGCAGGATGAATGACACTCCCTCTGAATATGAACCCTCAATACGCACTTGTAACATATAGGTAAGTCCATGTAGCAGATCTCCGAGTGCATATTCCCACACCTAGGGCATGGGGGGGCTCCGTTGCTGCGGGAATCTCCCTCCTGATCGGACCTCAATACTCCCTTGTTGCTGATTGTGCCCCGCTGGCAGTGCACTGGCTGAAGACTGAGCATGAGACAGGGTTGGCCCTGATGACCCCCCTCCTGAAAGCTGATCTTCCCCCACCAAATGCCAAAATTGCCTGCGGACCGGGCCTTGCTGGTACCCTCTCGCTCCCTTCTGTTCTTCAACTTACGGTCCTCTGTAGCTTGAGCAAATGCTACCCTCTTCCCATAATTCATGTCTGAATTCAAGGCAGCAGTAGCGGCCTCACTGATAACCAAGGGGCTAAGGCCCTGCACAAACCGGCGCACTCTAGCCTCCATAGTAGGCAAAATATGAATAACATATTTTAATAGGCGCGCGAACTCCATGTAATACTCCCACACACTCCTACTACCTTGATTAAGATTCTCAAACTCCGCGGCACGAGCTGACCTAGTCTCAGCATGCAAGAAATGGTCTATAAAGGCATCCGCAAACTCACTCCATCTCGCTGGAGAGCTCCCTTCCTCCCGATAGTCCTCCTATAGCTTAGACCAAGAATATTCCACCCCTTTCAGGCGATAGGCGGCCAACTCCATTCCCTCTGTCTCAGTAGCACGCATAACCCGGAGAGTCTTATGCATCTCATCAATGAAGTCCTATGGGTCCTCCTCGGGATTAGCACTCGTGAACACCGGAGGATCCAACTGAAGAAACTTGTTCACCCTGGAACCACTAGAATCCCCTTGTTGGCTAGACAAAGTGGGTGCAACATTTGATCTCTGGGCTTGAGAAGCCACTATCTGTGTTAGCATCTGAATAGCTCCCCTAAGATCCCCATCAGAAATACCAAACCCGGAAGTTGGGGCTGTAGGTGGAATCGGAATATCGGTTCGAGGAACCGCTGCACCCTCAGTAGGTGCAGGAACTGGTGTGGCCTGAATAGGTGTAGTGAAATCAGGTAGTGTAGCAGTCGAGGGATTATCCTCACCCCTCGGGTATTCACCCTCCTCTCCAAGTAAAGGGTCAACTGCCACTCCCAAGGCGGCATTGGCTCCTTGGACAGTTCTTGCTCCCTTCTTAGGTGCAATATACTGAAAGTTAAGGGGATGTACGAGTTAGAAGAGGAACAGTTGCACAATTAGTTTCATCGCACGATCCAGAATATCAAAGAAGGGTATTATTTCTAAATGTCCAAGTAGCCTCAAACTTATAGATGTGGTCGACAACACACCGATAAGAAGGACTATACTAGACACGGCTCTGAGACATCCTAGGACACTTTAAAACCTTAGGCTCTGATACCAAGTTTGTCACGCCCCAACCTTGGGAGGCGCGACTGGTGCTCAACTGAGTGAACCCGGTCGAGCAAGCATGTTAGATACTTTCTACCTAACTCACCCATGATAAGAGAAGGCATGTTTTTATTAGATAATCAGTAGAAGGACCATATGTATAGACATTACCAAACCATTTCATTTTGCTACTTCCTGTTAAGTTTCAAAAAGACATACATTTTGTGATTTAGTGGAACAAAAATTCAAAATACAACATAATATATTTGACCTTTCTAGTACCCATGTGCAACCCACATAGCATCTACGGAGCCTCTAAAGATACAAAAGAGGGTCAAGATGGTGCCGGCAACAAGGCCCCGGCTATACCTCAAAAATGACCACAATATAAACAAAAGGTACAATACATGACCCCAGAATGAAATGGGGCTCACCGAGTCCACTGAGAAGAGGATGCAACACTCGTGATCAACATTTTCTGCTATGTAACCACCTGCATCCATTTAAAGATGCAGTGCCCCGGCAAAAGGGACGTTAGTACCGTCGAATATCACTAGTATGTAAAGCTAAACACCAACTCAATAGAATGAATAATAATACAAAAGGAACGGTCAAGAATTCAATAAGGGCTTCAAATAATATTAAAATAACAAGTTAAGGATTATATATGTTCCAAGTCAATTTCCATATTATTAGGTTGGGTGATATTTAGTGCCGATATTCCACAATTCACAGTAACTCTATATTCTTACACGGAGTCCGATCTTGACCCGATCGGCTAGGTCGTCTCATTTGAGACATTACCACAATTTTATTATATTTTCCAACATAGTACCACCATGTGTGCGGCATGGCATCTGATCACGGCCTGATCGTCTTGCACAACTTATTTGAGACATTACCACAATTTCATCCACAATACCACCGTGTTCTTACACGGAGTCCGATATCGTCCAAATCGGCTAGGCCATCTCATTTAAGTCATTACCTTCTTCAGCCAATCATCTTACATTGTACTTCTTAACTATTACAAAGTCATTCTTAGCACTTGGTCGTATTTCGTAGTTTCAGTTCCCTTTTCCACATTCAAGTATAATTATCATTATCAACATCAATAGGACTTCACATTCAAGACATTAATTCACATATGAGCAATTTAGGAAATCTTAGACACATAGAGGCCTTTCATATAATTCGGCATAACAACCTTTATTTCGGTCTTGACATGAAGGTTTAACATTCCTATCAAATATTCCACATTTTTTAACATATTCTCAAATGGCAAGATGACATGATGAAGCATTTAGAATAAACATTGAACAAACATCCTTCAACTCAACCACATTAGGAAAAGCCAATTCAATAATGATCAAGGACTTACTCCAATTACATGAACACCGTGGGATTCGATTCTAAGAAGGAGGTTTAGCCAACATATCTCAATTGAGCTTCTTAACTCTAAAATGATCCTGAATTCTTAGCAACTTCAATCTACTTTAGAAATATAACAAGTTGAACCAAAAATTAGGAAGATGATCATGGTTTTAGCTCATTTGAGCACTTTATCAAACACTAGGTGTGCATTAAGGTTCTAAGGCTATTTTGTGGAAAGTTCCATCACTCCCCAACCCACTCTCTACCATGTTTAGCTCACAATCTTCCCACATACTTCAAGGATACATGCATGCAAGACTACAACCCCCCACACCCAATAATTGCCTCTTTAATTACCCCATTTTTACATGATTTCAAAATTGAGAGCTAGGACATAGATTCTTTCCTTTAGGGTGAAGACTTCCTTTGTTAATCCTCAATGATTGAGCAAGAATTGATGGGTAATGGTTAAATATTTCTCCCCCACTCTAAGAACTCTCCCTCTCACTCTAAAATATCATAAATATGCTCAAAATGGTCTATGGGGTGTGTTTTAACGGAATTGGGTCGGGTTTAAAAACCCCAAAAATAAAGATCTTAAAAGGGTTCAGCGGTCTCATATATGTCCGCATAATGGTTATGCGGTCCGCTAAATGACCGGGAAACTGGGTGCCAAAACTGGAAAAAAACTGACCTGTTTTGCGGTCACTATGCGGCCCGCAGACCTGTTATGCGGTCGCATAATGCCCCGCAGAACGATTATGCGGTCGCATAGTGCACCGCAGAACCTCCCTCCAAAAAATACCAAGGCAAGATATACAACAAGAATGCGGCTCGCGAAACGGTTATGCGGTCGCATAATGGCCACGAAATTGGGCATCGAAAATACCCCACTCTGCGACCAGTCTGTGGTCCACATAGTGGTTTTGCAGCCGCAGAATAGGCCGCAGAAATGCGTACTTCTGCCCAACGTTTTCCTTCAACCCCCCCCCCAATGCAATGTTCTATCCAAAATGTCTGAACTGCGGCTCGCAAGCTCGTCGCAAAGAATTTCTACTAATATAACCTCTACGCCTACTTTGGCATCACGGAAACTGGGTTTTTAGGAAAAATGTTACGGGGCCTTACAGTCTCAATCGATAGGATTCAATGTAAGGGCCAAATGGTCAAATGAACCGTTCCCACATATATTGCTCGAACCCTGACACAAAGCACGTACACATGTATTACTATTATGCAAAAGAATATAGAGAAGTCTCTTCCTTGCAAACATATCTTGTCCTTTAAAACCTTTTCTTTGCATTTCTTAAGGAATTCCCTACTTCCGATCCCCTAAAGGTTACGAGCCAAAGGGATTCCTTAACCCGAGTTCGAACAGTCACTCGAATATTGTCGTCCAAAAATGAACTCGGACGGTCAAGGCTATTATACCTCGGGAGTATAAGACCTATAAGGCAACCCCCGAATTTTAAAGGCCACAGCCGCCCCCACTCGGGGACTGTTATCTTAGGCAAGCCCGGATTATTCGGGAAAGCAAGCCCACTAGGCAACACCCTAACTAAAAAGGCTACGGCCATATTAACACGGCTCGGAGACGTCCGAGACCTGTAACAAAAACAAGGCCATCAAAATATATTTTTTTCATAACCGATTCTAAAGACTACCCACGGCAAACGATAATCTAAATTACTTAGTTTGGGAGAAAGTGTTCGGTCACACCGAACTCCCAGGATGCCTTAAAACATAATAATGTAAAGGCAAGGTTTGTTTGAACATTCGAACATAACTTAATTATTCTATGCTAAGACATTTCGATCTTTGTGAATACAAATAATAAAGCAAAGGGAAAAATTCAAAAGCTGTGAAAGGGAAAGTAAGCCTTAAATATTCATATCAGAAATTCTTTTTACAAGGGCCAAACAACCCCGATACAAAAATTTACAACGGCCAAACAGCCTAATAAAGCAAAAGGTAAAAAATTCTAAAAGGATCCTAAGTGGCCTAGTCTTCATCGGGGGCCGCACCATCGCCTTCTGGGTCTCCGCCACCTTTGGACTCACCCGAATCTTCAGACCCCTCGGAATCTTCCTCCTTGGGATAAGCCATCTTCCTAGCCTTGGTTTCAAATACCTTGGCATTTTCAATTTTAGCCAACAGGTCAAAACCTCGAGCATGAACTCCATCGAGGGCCTCCCTTCGGGATTGCCACTTCATATGCTCCACCATATTTCTCACTTGGTCCTAATCCGCCTCGGCATCGGCCTTGTGCTGGTCACCCTATCATCGGCCTCGGCCTTAACCACGATGACCTTCTGACTTGGCCGCCTCGAGCTCCTTGGCTAGATTTTCTTGTTCAGAGACCGCCGAACCCAGCCGAGACTGGAGATCCTCGATCTTTTTTAGGTGCACCAAGTCCTTTTCCTTTTCATCCCGGAGCTGGACCTCAACCAAAGTCAATTGCGCCCGAGCAGTCTCTTTTTCCAAGGCCAAGCGGTCCATGATTGTCTCCATTCTTCGGCCTCAGCTTTCACCGTGTCCACCTCCGCCTGGAGCTTCTTGATCCGGTTAAGTTTATTTTGAACCTACTGGTTCGGACCGTTAGCCACTGTGTCTGACTCATTGTCACTAACTTCAAATACTCTTCTTACCTTCTCGACTAGGTTGGCATGCTTCTTTCGAGCCGTTTCTAGCTCAGCCTGAAGTTTCTCACTGATAAGCTTGTAAGTATCCCTCTTCCCAGTAAGCTCCTGAGTCTCGGCCTCGTGATGGTTTAGCTCTTCCCGATATCGGAGAAAAGTCTTGTGGTGAAGCACTGAGGCTTGCAAACGGAAAAAAAAGTGTTACGATTGTTTGCAACTTAATCTAAGTACATAATAAAGAAGCATTCGAAGTTACCCGATTTAACGCATGTTGTGCTTATGAACAGAGAGGGTGCTTCCACCTCATCCATCTTGTCTTGATCCTCTTCGGTCACTAGACACCGAAGATAGCTGGCAACCCCCATGGGGACGGAAAGAACCCGAGCATCCTCCGGGATAGACATAAATATTGACCGCTTCCGGTCAGGATCAGCGCTCGAAGCTGAGAACCGATCTACTAATCTAGGACTTGAAGAAGGCCCGCTGGCTATAGAAGATGGTATCTTCTTCGGTACAGATAAGTCACCCAACCCGATGACGTCCTCCGAGACGGTAGAATCTAATCCATCAAAGAAGTTATTGAAAGAATCTCTCGCCTGTTGAGGCCCCTCATTTGGTCATCCTTTTAGCATCTGGGCCTCGTTGATCATGGAGTCAGTGAATGAAGGCAGCCCGGAGATATCTATCACCCAAAGTGCGTCCTTCGGGACATTTTCCTCTTCCTAAGAAGTACCGGCCATGGTTTCTTTGTCGACCTCCCCAGCTCGGGGAAAAATGGCCACATCCCTCCCCGGTTCTGAGGCCTCGGCCACTGCCTCTTCATCGACTACCTTGGTTTGAGGCAGTTCGGTACCGCTTCTCACGTGGGTCATCATTTCAGAGGCTTCTTCTTCTTCTTTGGACTTATCCCTCAACCGGTGGAGTGATTCCGATTGGAGCTCTCGGGCGCTGGTACTTTCTTTGGATTTGCGCACCAGCTGCCTCATCGGTTTTTTATTTTTGGAGATCGGAGCCTTTTTTCCTTTTCTTCTCTTTATCCTACCTCGGAGCAGATGGTTCGAGGAGAATATCTTCATCACCGGATGGAGGCCTCATTGCAACATCTTTGGAAAGACCAGCAAAGGAAAAAGAAGTGAAAACAGGCACAGTA